>NC_085995.1:5690802-6368302 GCF_030014385.1 Trichomycterus rosablanca
CACACTAGGGGTTCCCTTCATCTTTTCATAATAATATTTACAATAGATGGTAAAATACTTAAATTATTTGCAGTTTTGCATTAAAAATGTTATTGTGATGAGCCATGACCCAAGAGTGACTGTTTTTTAAAATGCATTAAAATAAATGGTTGGTCCCAGCAGGACGTCTTTTTGGTGCATCTTTGCTCCCTTCAGTGAGTAAAAGCATTGATATCTGTTACTGGGGTGTTTGTAAGCAGAAGTTTGCTGCAAAAACTTACAGCTCAGATCACAAACTATGCACTAGACACATTGCAGGAAAACCCTGGACAGGATGCCATGCCATCACAAGGCTTCATCCACCCCCTCTCAAGGCTTCATCCACCCCCTCTCCTTCCTTAGACATGGGTAATCGTGTCTGTGTAGACGTCTAGCCGGCCAATAGTACCTCTGAGTTTCGAACTCAGACCACTGCAACTGCCTAAAAATGTTATCGTCAAACTATATTTTAGTATCTGTGAAACTGTATTAGATTATATTCTTGAAATATTTTTGTAAATGATGCTGTGGTATCACTTTTTCAGTAATCTTTCATGTTAATTATTAAACCTAATATTCAATAACACGACCCCCCCCCCCCCCCCCCCCCCACCCCTGACAATGTTTGTGGGTGGTTTCTTTTTCTCGCTCTCTCTTGTTTTCTGAACATTATGCAGAGAGATGACCTGTTCACACCAGTTCCCCTGAGAGAGCAGTTATGACTGAGATTTAGAGCTGATAGCAGCTGCCACTACATATGTAGCCACATTAAGCAACATGAAGACATTCGATATGTCCAACTGTGATGGTGAAAGCAAAAGTTTACGTACACTTGGATTAATGATTTGGTGTTGTTGAAGGTTTTAGTATATTATTTACCATTGTGGCATGGTCTCCTAAATGTGAGTCAGATTCAACTCAGTCAAATTGTGTAAAGCTGCTGCCCTCTCAGTACCCACACACATAGGGTTAGACTGTATTAGACTGCATCCATGAAAAAGTACACAGCTTTTGCCAAGGTCTGGAAAAAAGCTGTCCTCATGATCATATGTAATCCATAAACTATGGAGATGCTGAAACATTGGTGATGCTACACTATATAGACAAAAGTATTGGGACACCCATTCTAATTTTTAAATTCATGTGTTTCAGCCACAAGAATTGCTAGCAGTTTCAAATCAATTATGAATAATATATGTTTTAAACTTTGCTGGAACAAGTTGAAAGCAGGAATGGACCTTCCCTAAATTGTTGCTGCAAAGCAAGCTCCATAAAGATATGAAGAAAAGCTCGATTTAAAGAAATTCCAGTGTCCTGCACAAAGTTCCGACCGCAGCATCACTGACCAGCTCTGGAATTAACCAGAACATCAGTTGACGGTTTCTTGACCAACACCAATGCCCAGCTACACAAATGTTCTTTTGGCTGAATGAGCACAAATTTCCACAGACTTACTTGAAAATCTTGGCTGTTGTTATAGGTGAAAAGATCACATAGAGGTCACTCTATTTAATACCATTAGTTTTTAAAATGGGACGTCCAAAAAGCTCATGGTGTATTTGCTATTTGTCCATTTGAAAATGTTTTTTGTATGATTCACTCAAATTTATATTATTTTATAGACATTAAAAAAGTCATTTTTTTAAATAAACCCCACCCCTCTGAAAATGTCTGATATGTGATTTTACAGCTGAAAAAGCAATATTATATTTTTAGGATTGAAATTACACAAGAATAAAGTTTTACCATAGAATGTTACAGAAAAAAATAACCCAGCAAAAAAATTCATTGTCTCTGTTCAGAGAATCCAGCTCATCCTGGGAGTTCCCCAAATGTTTAGAAGTCAACTGTTAGCTATAATTCATCCAGCAGCTCTTGGGTCTGCTCCATGGTCTTCGTTCAGTGAGACGTGCCTAAAACAGCTCCAGGCATCCTCATGAGAAGCCTAAGCTACTTTAACTGGCTTTTCTGGATGTAAATAAGCAGTGGCTGCACTCAAACAGTTACCCAAATTGCCAAGCTCCTAATTCTACCAAGAGTAAACCTGACCACCCACGTATAGACCTCATTTTTGGCTGCTTGTGGACACTAACTGTAAAAATACTCAGTATGAAACTAAAGCCCTCATTCCAACTGTCTGATGGTATAGCTGCTGGTAAAATGTAAATGTAGGTGTGAACTGTACGACTATCAATTTAAGAAAGTGCTAAAATATCCTTACCTGTTTTTCTAGTAATGTACCAAATGTAATTAAGATGGTATTTTTCTTCTGGTTGGTCACTAGAAGGCATTTGTACTGTATCTTTGGTTTACTGATGGTTTCCATGGTTACACTGGATGCCCTGGTGCTGTATATGATGAATTTTCTTTTTCCTTTGATTTGATTTGATTTGATTTTATTGAACCATTTCATATTTTATAAATAGATACAATACCTCCTATAAAAAACTGAAACAGTCAGGGATAACACAAAAAGTCCATAGACTTATTTCCATTGTGGTCCCTATACATAATCAGGTCCAACAATCAGCAGCATAGCAAGCATGCCATCGTAATATAATCATTATAACATAACACAATATATTCAATTTAATTCATAAACATTATTAAAACTTTTAATTAGCAAACGTTCCCTTTTCATACAACCATTCCTTAACAGCCTGTCTAAACCCTTGCAAACTGTCGCATATTTTAAAAGGCCCTGGCAAACGATTCCACAACGATACTGCTATAAACCTGAAAGAATCCCTACCCACTTTACTTTTACAGCATGGCAGTACTAAATCTGTGGATGATCTTCTTGTAAAATAACCATGAACATCCCTCACCTGAATAAAATAATTTTTAAAATACTGTGGAACAGTTCCATGTATAATCTTGTACGCGTTACCCAATTCTATCAGAGCAACCCTATCCTGAACTTTTAACCACCCAATCATTTGAAAATGATTCATTTCCAAATGGGTTCTCATGGGGAGGTTTAAAATAACCCTAACTAATTTATTTTGAGATGTTTGAAGCCTAGTTTTAATCTGTTTTGCAATGTTAATCAGTTCATTAACATTTTCAGCTGCTCCCAATATGAGTCGCCAAAGTGGATTATCTGTCTGCATATTTAATTTGACACAGTTATTACTCTGTTTGCCCTTCCTGATGCAACCTTCCTATTTATCCGGGATTGGGACCTGCACTTAGGATGAACTGATTTGTGTCCCCCCTACTGGCTAGGTTCCCATAACACCATGTGTCTTTATTTGTGAGCCCTGTCCAGGATTTGAACTCCTGTAATTTAGATGCTGGCTTTTACCATTATGCCTCATACTTCAAGTTAAAGTAATAATTTACTATTAAGGACGATTTAAATATCAGTTGCACAAATATAGAATCAGCACTCTTTCAATCTTTAGATAAAAGTGGATCTGGCGCCACCTAGAAACACTTGGCATAAGGCAGGAACGCACCAAACACAAGGTAAAACATTACCCTGACCAAGGGTGAAGATTCAACCCTGATCCCTAGAACTCGTGTTATTGAGTGGCACCAAGTCTACCAGCTGTACCATAGTGCTGCCCTCAATCTCATAATTTATTGTAAACAATAATGATAATCCTGAGTCCTTGAGTACATTCCTATATTATTTATCCAAATAAATGTTTTTATTTTTTTTATTTTCACCAAACATTTTTAACAAGCTGTTATGTAGCTGACACATCTAAATACTTTATTTGCAACATTTATTGTTTCACATTTTATGTTTAATTAAAATGTAATGTATTGAGGTTGGACCACGGCTCTGAAAACACCTACATTAGGCGCTCCGGCCTTAGTACTGGACATTGGTGCAATGGTAAAAGAGTAAATGGTCCAACAAATCCTGGTTTGTCCAAGATCACATGGACCCGTGGAAGAGATGGCACCAGGATGCACTGTCTGATCCACCTCACAGCATGGAGAAACTGAAGGACTCCAGATTCAGCCCATGTCTAAGTGGGTCAGAGCTAATCTGACAGCATATGAAGCGACTGGTCCTAATGTTTTGGCTCATCAGTGCGTGTTCTCACGATTAGACAGAAACAAAATTCTCCTCTGTCAAGAGCATGTAGAGTGATTACATAAGCATAAGAACTTGGAGTAATGGAAGATGTCTTCTAAACAAAATTATCCAATGGTAAAATATCTGTAACTTGGAAAACTTGAAAGCTTCCTAGTCCAATATTCCTCGAGTTGAATACAAGGTACCATTATTTATTTACAAGAGCGCCATCGTGTGTCAGAAAAGTATACTGCATATTTTGTTTTCAAATACATGTTGCAATACAGTTGTTGTTCTGCCATTTGTTTTAAGATCAAGGATATCGTGTGTTATATACAAGTATATACCATCTCTCAAATATCTTCCTATTAATATTAAAACATCCAATTAAACCATACTATTATTATTAAAACATACTATTAAAACTCACCATAGTATTCAGGACAGAAAAAAACTGCAAAGCACTGAAAAAGTTGTGGATATTAGGCTGGAAATAATCTAGCATTAATGACACCACCAAAACCAACCCCACAAACAACAACAACAACAACAACAACAACAATAATAATAATAATAGGCATCCGAACTGGGGACATCCTCCTATGTTGTGATACACATATTTATGTTTATGGCATCATTAAAACTGCTACATAACTATAACATTACTTAAAAATTAATTACTTTAAATATAAACATATAAAAAAAAAACTCTAAGAAATTAAATTAAATGAAAAAAAATACTTTAGTATTATTTAATGAGACGCATTTCACTCGCTAATACACTTACATTAATGTGTAAAATTCTGTAAAAATGCTGACCCCTGTCCACTGCAAAAAGCAAGAGCATGTACAATGGTTAAATGAGCATAAGAACTGGACCATGGAGCAACTGACGAAGGTGTGTGTGCTTGTGACGAATCACGTGACCTACACAATATTAGACTAGTGGTTTTATTGTTATGGTCGAACAGTGTATATTTACATTAACATTTTACATTTACATTTTTGGCATTCAGCAGACGCCTTTATCCAAAGCGACTTACATTACAGTTACAGTATACAGTCTGAGCAATTAAGGGTTAAGGGCCTTGCTCAAGGGCCCAACAGCAGCAACCTGGCAGTGGTGGGGCTTAAACCAGCAACCCTCTGATCACTGGTACAGTACCTTAACCACTAGTCCAGTACCTTAACCACTAGGCTATATAAAAACATAATAAAAATTATAATCAATGATAACTCTATGTGTTAATTCTCACATTTGAATGGGTTCAAACTAATACTGAACCAGTCCTAAAAATAGTTACAGTGTTTATCAACTAAAATGAGTTTTAAATTCAGCCACTGAACAAATATAAACACTAGATGGCAGCAGAACTGCTCTTATAAAATGTGCTTAACCTCTACACATCAAATACATCAAATACATGCACTGATGCCTTGTGCAGTCATGGGAGGTTATTAGATTAATAAAAACAACTGCTAATCAAAGGAATCTGTACTTGCAAAAAGAAAGCAACTGAATGATTCACGTTATGAACAAGCATACCATATGAATTTTTGGACATCAATAATTTCATAATCTGACAGCGAATAAACACATACAGCCATGGTATTGTGATGGTGTAAATGTGCTTTGCTGGATCATGACCTAGACAACCCTCCCTTATTAAAGAAACAATTAATTCTTGATTTTTAATAATAATATAAAGTCATCTGTCTGTGAGCTGAAGCTAAGGTGTAATTAGGTTCAACAGGACAACAATTTAGAATATAGAAAGAGATCCACATCTAAATGGCTTAAGAAATGGACATTCAAAGTTCTACCAAATTTAAATGAGATGCTGTGGCAAGACCTAAAGCAAGCAGTCTATCAGGACTGTCGTTGTATGGCAGAGTTGCTAGATGTAACCCCATACCTGAGATATTATAATATGTGAATATACAACTAACCAACCAACTCAATATAAGAAAGATAGGCAACAACATTATGGGAGCAGCAACTGTACTCCATGCAACATGATTGCCAGAAGAAACAAATGTGCACTTGTGTGCAACGTCTGCTACTCAGTCCACCGACAAGTTACAACCCAAACACTCACCAGAGAAACAGGAGAGTGGGACTAAAAACCAGTACCAGCTACAAAACCTGAGAAGCTGCCACACATTAAAAACACCAGAATAAAAGAATGCCCAGGGCAACTTAAAAAAAAAAAAAAAAAGCTGCCACCATTTACATACTGAGTTCTTCAAAACTGAAAACCAGAGCAATAAAATTCTATCAAGAAAGCAAGTGGGAGAGACAGGAAGGATGAGAACTAAGCTTAGAGATGAGTCTCCAGAATGCTTTAATGTTTAATGAAGCACAGTAAATACTTGAAGGTCCTCTAAACTAATATTAAATGATAAAAAGCATTTTGTTGAAGCTATTGTTGCTAAAGTAATGCAACCAGTTATTAAGCTTGGAGAACCGAGAGAACTGTTTACAGGTCACATATAATGTATACAGGTAAAGTAGAACCTTAGTTCATGATCATCAAGTATTACGAGAGAGAAAGAAAGAGAAAGAGAGAGAGAGAGAGAGAGAGAGAGAGAGAGATGCACAATTCATACAGTGTCCATCATAAGTCTGACCACATGGACATGTGTTTTTGTACCTGAAAGCTTCTCTGAAGGCTGCAGGAAGCTGCAGTAATTTCCTCTCCTGCGTCACTAATGCTCAGCCCTGCCTGAAGTCCAAACCACAACCACATGGTTCGCTCAATGAAAGCATTCCTCACCTCATTTAGAATAAAGCAAGAGAGAAAAACTTAAGCAGGGTCGATGTCAGGGACCAGGGGAAATGTAGGAAAATTACTATAACGGGCAATAAATAGTCTCATTGATGTTTATAACTGTTTATGTTGGTAAGTTCCATTAAGTGGAACCACAAGCAGTTTGTGGCTGAGCAGTTATTTATGTAAATAAATAAAGGAGCAATTAGCAGATTAAATATCTGATTAATCACTTACTATATGTACTTACATCTTTTTTTCAGATGAGAGTGTTATCCACTCTGGGTTTTGCTCAGTTACAGTTAAAGAGGGAAGTGAGCATGCTGGACTAATCACACTGAGCTCTATCTACATAAAGTCTGTCTGCTTTGTAGCCTGTGATCAAAGGTGAATATGCTTCTACAAACGATTCCTGTGATCCCACAAAATGCCAGTGTAGACTGGTATCAAAGGCAAAGCCAAATTAGGGGACAGATTTGCAGCACACAGTGTGCCAGTAACCTTAAATACCAAGCAGCAGGGATCCAGAGTCTGTTTCTGTTCAGTGAAAGCATTAAACGCTGATTCAAAGTAGAAAAAGTGCCATATGATTATGAACATAAATCTCCTAAATATAATCAGTAATATTTATAGAAACATAATTAATCTGATTAGAATCCGCCAAACAAAGGAAGGTGCGAGACCATGCAAATCTGTGCATTATTGCAGACTAGATCCCTCTGCTGGATGGATGGAGAACTGCAGTTTGTGGGTGAATTGCGTTTGCACAGTAAACAACAAATCCATTCAGTACTTATACTCCAGAAGTCACTGCATAGTGACCTGAAATTTACATCCATATATAGTCACTAATATGAATTTATCACCCTTTGCTGCTTTAACAGACTTTATTTTGGAGCATGATTGCAGGAATTGACTTTTATTCAGCCACAGGAGCATTAGTAAAGTCAGCACTTCTGTTAGTGTGAGGTCAGATCACAACTGGAAAACCAATTCAACCAAACATATAGGGCTCTGTACAATACACTTTATTATGGACAGTGCTTTATGAATGGGGACATTGTCATGCTGAAACAAGAATGACCCTTGCTGGAAGGTTTGTCCCCAAGTTTGTCAGCATATCTTCTGGAATGTCATTGTATGCTGTAGAATAAAGGATTCCATTTACTGAAACTGTAAAGTCTCCAATCCAAACCATTAAAATACTTCTCCACCACAAAAATAATGGTTCTGATTTTTAAGAATAAGGGTGATGTAAATAGCTGCAGCTGCAGCAACTACAGAGGCATAAAGTTTGGCTACAACATAAAGATCTGGGAAAGAGAAAAGAGGTGAAGATTTGTGAGCATCAGTATGGTTTCATGACAGCAAAGTGCACCACAGATGCCATTGTTTGCTTTGAGAATGTTGATGGAGAAGGTGTTGCATTGTATGTTTTTAGATCTAGAAAGCTTATGATGGGGTGCTGAGAGAGGAAACTATGTCTTGAGAGTAGGGTTGCCTTGGCCATTAAAATTAGAAACTTTAGAACATATATCAGATTGCCAGATGAAAATGCATCTATTAATAAACTGATAAAAAAAAGTCATTTATCAACTCAGAGATTTTTATTGCACCATGGTCTAATGCCTATGTGCTTTATACCATTCTAACACAAATGGAATTGACCATGGTGATCTTAGACTTGTGTGTTACCGGTTGTACCGGTTATTGTTTTGTTATTATTATTATTATTATTATTATTGTTGTTATTATTATTATTATTATTATTATTATTATTATGCATTCAATTTTTACATTGTATGTACTCCATAAATTGCTCTGTTAAACAATTAATTAATTTTGGCCAGTTCTCCTTCTGCTAGTGCTTATCTATAAAGATTATGTTGCTGTGTGCTCGAATTTCTTACACACACTAGCAATGGATATGGCTGAAATAGCCAAATACTCCAGTAAGAAAAGGTTTTCTACAAACTTCTTGGACTGCTCTGTTACTCCTGGTTTGACGTATGGCTGTTTTTTTTATGCAGCATCCTGTGCAAGTGTGTTTGAGCAGAAATGTTTGTGTTGGCTTAGTGACAGTGAGTCAGTGAATCATTTATGAAAACCAACATAAAATTGAAAATACATGCTTATAGAGAGTAAGGCCTAAAAATCCAGTGGCTTAGTTCACCCACAGGAAAAACTCAGGTCCATTTTTATAAATGTTGCTTATACACAGCTAGAGTAACTGAGTACTTGTTATTTTATTGCCGGATACAGTAAAACATCACCAGCAAACAGTTTTTCTTTGGCTTTGTTCCCTTTTATTAGTGTAATGTTGCAGTAAGTATTATTGCTTTTTATTATTATTTACTTATTTATTGTTATTTATTTATTTTTAGGAGCACCCAGAAGATGCTGTGGTGCCCACCACTCAGCAGTGCTATCGGCTGGCTGGGCATCTACACAGACACTAGCTATGTTTGAGGAGGGAATAGCCAAAACCCTAAGATAGATTTGGCATTTGTCTCAAATATAGAACGTACATGGAAGCAGTTTTAGCAGTGATCTCAGACTTTTGTCCACCACTGTTTATATTATAATGTAATTGTAAACATTAAACATTTTAAAACACTTAAGATTAAAAACTAATGATTATGTTCACATTAAAGATGTATTTTTGCCCCATATGCTCCATGTTCCAATGTACAGTATTCATAGATGTAGAATTGAGTATTAAAGAGGAGAAGATCCCCCCATATCTGTGCTCTGAAATGGGTTTCACGCTTGGCTGCAAGTCAATTTTACCCTTGAGAGTTATTTATCCCATTTCCACTGTCACTGAGAAGCAAATTCCCAGTTCAGTTCAGGTTTAAGAGTTTGGTAAGTTGATGCCTGTTTAGACAATGACCAGTTTCTCACTGCAATTAGGAACCTCAACATTACAATAAGTAAATGTGTGACAATTCATATAGACAGTGATGCTGGGCAATATGAAGCCTTGGTAAAATAAATTACTGGCACCAGTTCATTAAGTACATCATACAAATGTCTTTTAGTAACATAAGTTACCCCAGAAGACAGGGTCTGTGCTATTTTTTTAATGTGTGTTTTTGATTTTTAAATAAATAAATAAATAAAATACTCCTGATACTTGATGGAGTCCATAAAGCCATGTGTTCTGTCAAGGTTCTCAGAGATCACAGCACCAACAAAATCATATGAAGCAGTAGTGAGTACATAGTAAAACATGTGGACACTACCACCTAACTTCAGGTCTATAAAATAACCTATATCATTCCAACTATGTGGCAAATGTTTGTGAAAGTCAATTCCCTCTTCAACCATGCCAGTGCACAAAACAAAATCCATAAAGCCATGGTTTGATAAGTTTGGTGTAAAGGAACTACAGTAACCTTCAAGTGACACCTTTTGAATGACTGAAACTGTGATTGCCAGCCAGGTCTTCTGCTCTATCATTAGTGTCTGACCTTACAAATGCTATTTTTACCAAATCAATACAAAATTACAGCAGACACACTTCAACATTTTGTAAAGTGACAGCAAACTGAAGGCTGTTATGGCCACAGAGAGATAATGGCATATAAATGCACATGGTATAGGAATGGGGTGTCCAACAAGCTCATGGTCAAGCGTTCATGTACATGTTTTGTATTGTGTTGTTTTCATAGATACAGAACAGCAAGTTGTTGTTTTTTTCCTCTTAAAAAACTCTTGTCTTAACATTTTTGTCTTTTGTTTAAGAGTTTAAAGGTGTTTTATCTAAAACTTAGAAGGCTGATCTGCATATAAACTCGCCTCGTGCAGGTGAAAAGAGGCAATTGGTACTGAGCACGTGTCGGAGGGGGCGTGTGTCAGTTGCAAAGCTCCTCAGACAGCAGTGGTGGGTTGTATTGGTGGAGGTGAAGCGTAATGCAATCAGGGTAATTGGATACGACTAGATTAGGGGGAAATTGGGGGGGAAATTTTGAGAAAAAGAGGAACAAAATCACATTCTGGATTTGTTATTATGATTTCTTTCTAGTGTATAATTCAAAATTTGATTTAACTTAGTTTCTTAATGTGTTAAAAAGCATTAAGACAATTTTAGACCATTTGTTACAATCATGCAAACAGTGTTAGTGGTTAAAACTGTAGTGCTATTAAAATTCTTATATAGAATAATCCTGCACTCTGCATTTTCCCTGCTATAATATGATGCAGCATAAATGGTGGAACTAAGTTGATTATAAAAATCCTCTGCTGTGCTGGTAATGGGCTGTGGTGACTGGGGAATAAAAGCTGTTAGCCAGACACGCTGCTGTGTGTGTGTGTGTGAGTGTGTGTGTGTGTAATATAACCCATCAGACTTCTCAGCCACTGTTCACCGTAATAAAACTCCCTGCTGTACTTAGTATCCATCCATTTTTAATGAAGTGCCTCAGCTGGGTGTGTGGTTTGCACATTTCTGACAAAGGAGAAAGAAAAAATGAGGGCTGAAGGTAGAAGCGGGACCTTCCACAGGATAAAAAGAGAAAGAGAGAAACCAGGTGATTTCCATCTGCCCTATTACCCCTGTTTCTGTTTCGAGGGGAGCAGGAGCGATGAGCCGACGGGAGACCTCGTTCTCCTGGGTGGTGTAAAGTTGAGGCACTTGAGTTTTTACTGAATAAATGGAAGCAGCACCGGAGGCTCCAGTGCAGGCGGCATTATTTGACCTTGAGGTCGGCTGGAGCTGCACTCTCTTACTTTTTAAACTTGGCTCAGGCAACAGGAGGTGCTGTGTGTTTGCCTGTGTGTGTTTACTTACAGAAACCCATTTAGCAGAAAGCTGGGATTCAAGGAGTCCATTTAAAAAAAAAAAAAAAAAAAAGGCTGGCTGGCTGGCTTACAGAGAGAAATTTTAAATCTACTTCATGAAATAAAATAATGGGTTAAAGGCAAAGTGCAGCAGTGTATGTAGTTAATTAGATCTTCTGTCTCTACTGTTCTACCAAGGGTCAGATAGCTCTTTACATTTGAATTTAAAAGCATGCTAAGAATACACAGACCATATTCTCATTACAAAGTGAATTTAAAAGAAAGTACTTATCCAATCCAAGTGAAAGTGCAAAGCTAAGAATGCAAGTGGTGCTTTTATAATTTTTTTTCTTACTGCAAATTTCCCTGAAAAGCATTATATTGTATGTGTGCAATTGCAATTTTTTAAACTAATTATAATCATTATTACAAAAATCCCCAATATTTCTACATTTAATGCATTAGCAAATATATATTTTAATGACGTGTGTTTGAATGGCACAATATTCAAGTCAAGTCAAATTTATTTATATAGTGCTTTTTACAAAAGGCATTGTCTCAAAGCAACTTTACAGACTCCAGGACCAACAGACCAAAAACCCCTGTTGAGCAAGCCGAGGACAACAGTGGCAAGGAAAAACTCCCTTTAAAATTACAGGAAAAAACCTTGAGAGGAACCAGACTCAGCAGGGACCCATCCTCCTTGGGTGGCATTATCCCAATAATATCCCAAAATTCCTACATTTTATGCATTGGCAAATATATATATATATATATATATATATATATATATTAATGACTAATTAAATTTTTTTTTGTATTTTGTAATAGAACAATATATTTACACAATATTGTATTATCCTACTTATCCCAATAATATCCCAGTTATTTAACTGCCTACATCAGGGTTTTTCAAACCTTGGGTTGCAACCATTAGGTGGGTCGCAAGCCAAAAAAATGGGTTGCAGAAAACATAATAATAATTTAATAAACTAATTTTAACCGGCACATAAATACAAAATGAACTTGTACATGAACATCCCTCGTGAAGGCTTTATGTTACATCTTGTTAGCCACAGTGGGACCAGATTTCCACCATTTTTATTAATTAGGTATACTTTGTTTTGTGTTTAATTTTGAACCATTGAATGTGTTGCCTGGGTCGCAGTAAAAATCATAGACAAAATGTTGGTCTCTTATAAAAAAGAACCCTATATTATATTCATCTTAAAACCTACTGCTAGTCTGTATGACCTAAAGTTAGGTTACAACATGATTAAACCACTGGAAAATCAATTAACATTCCTTAATTTTCTTCAGCAGTGATGTGTTATATTAACACCACCCAGAGGTTCAAGTGTTCAAGGTGTGTTTTAACCATGGTGAAAGCTAAGGAGCTGCTACAAAATCTAAAGAGGAGATCCCGGAGTAAACCCACGCAGACATAGGGAGAACATGCAAACTCCTGGAACCCAGGACCTTCTTGCTGTGAGGCGACAGTGCTACCCACTTAACTGAGCCTTTTTTCTTGTCTTTATAAACCTTGCTTTGTGCACATGGGAACAATCATGCTGGAACAGGAAAGGGCCTTTCCTAAACTATTGCTGCAAAGTTGGAAGCATATAATTCTTATTAAACTGATATAACTGATGCTTTTGTGTTTAGAATGTACCTTAATCTTTATTTCTATTGCTGCTCTTGATTTTTTTTCCACTTAATATAGTTCATCTAATAGTGACGTCAATACAGAACATGACTCACGCTGTACCTGTCAAAACAGTCTGCAAACAAAGGTCTTACTGGGTAAAGAAATATTTAATTCATGCAACCTATTTAAATTTATCTAAAGATACAAATAATAATAATAATAATTTACTGGACATCAGTATTATTTGTCACTACTACAAAAAAAATACAGTAACCATAGTTCTGCTGCAAATATCACTCAGACAAATAACACAATGAAAGCACAAAGTAAAATATTTCATAAGTTTTATTTCTATATGGAATTTATTCATCTCTGCACATTTGCTTACAGGGAATTGTGACAAAATATAAATAACAAAATTCAACAGTGTTTCTTTTTTAGTCCTCTTAATTTAATTACAAACCTCAGTTATAAGTGGCAAATGTTCTAAATTCTTTAACATATTTCATTCTGTCTGTCAATCATTGAAAATGTAACATTAAACAACTTAAAAAAAGTACGATATTATTATTATATACAGCCATCGTCTATTGGCAAACAATGCTAAGAGCTTATTGGAATTCCACTTGTACATGTAGAGTGTAATGAAAGAAAAATACAATTATGTTATACAAAGATCAAAAATACTATTAAAAACCCTTATAAATGGCAGCGCTATATTAATAAACTGCTATTGACATTTTACATGTTAAGTACAAAATCGTGTGAGGTAGCACCTCTGAAGTCACTTTTAAATGTTAAAATACTGAATAGACATCAACTTTTTATTTACATTACAGCAAATCTGTTTCATACTTCATTACAATTGAATTCCTTTGGTACACTTAATGGTCAAACCATGTGCAGTCCTGCAAAAATTGTACATTCACAACATTTTGCATCGTTTTTGGAACATTTGTTTTTTGTACATAATGCAAAATTGGGGCAGATGCATTGTTTAAAAAGAAAAAAAAGAACATTTATTACATACAGTTCCATCACTGACCATTAAGTCTTTTTAATAATAGTTTGGGTACAGAAGGGCAGCTCTGGTGCCAGACAGGTCCCCATATGAGACATTCTCCAGTGTGTGAGCGAGTTTGTTCCCCTTGCTCGGGGTGTAAACATTAGCAGGGCACCTTGTATAGGACTAATAAAAACATCTCAAAAGGGATCTGGCTAAAAACAAAAAAGTGGCCCAAAATTGTGTCCTAGCTCATAACAGGTCGGTTTGGCTGGGCATCCAGTCATTATGAGGTTAAACTAAGACCAACAGAGACTCCATTGTGTTGCTGTTTTTTCTTTCTGCTGGCCCATATTAAATGTCAGCGTGGGAGGGAAAGAAAGCATGTGGTGGATAACGGGAAGAAGGAATGGGTCAAATAAATCAAACCAGGCTCAAGAGACTCTAGGCTGGAAATGAAAAAGACATTCTCAGTCTCATGATAAGTAACTTAACTTTGGTTTACAAAACAACACAAGATGTAAGCTTAGCTTACTTAAAGCTGCAGTGTGTAACTTTAGTACATTCAAAGATTTGGAGATCTGTCTGGAAAACTAAAACATGTGGTACTGCAAATAAAGGTTTTGCTACCTTAATACTGTTTTTATTTACTTATGTTGATTTGATGGTTGCAAATGGTGACTTAACTAGCATTCAGGTAATGACTATGTATGTAGTCCCTTGCATTAAGTCTAAAAAATGTATTGACCGAGTTCACAGGTCCTATTTTGAACTAGACGGCGAAGGAAAGGGGGGGGGGGGGGCACTTAAGAGCCACTTAAATTGACACAAGAACGCCACCATATTTTGGTTTCCTATTTGTTTTTAGTAGCATACTAATGATGCTTTAAAAATACATAATGCAGCTTTAAAAAATATTACTTTAACAGTGTATGCCAACATTCATGCCCACTTAAAGCCGCAGTATGTAACTTTATATACTAACATGCATAGTGTTTTTGTCAAATATATTTAAACAAAGGCAGAAATGTAAAAAAATTTTTTTCATATGTGTGTGTGCATGTGTGTGTGTTTGCATGTCAATAAAACAGTTGTTGGTGCTACTTAGATACTTTAAATGTGCCAGATTAATTCAAAGGTAAGATTCAAAGCACAGTTTAGTCACAAAATGTTGTTTTGCAGGTTGCTTGCAGTACCATAATTTCACCAGAGAGGCCTCCAATTCCCCAGATTCCCACAAGTTATGTACTGCAGCTTTAAACAAATATGTTTTTTGTTATGTTTATTATCACTGTATACATACTGTGATTTATAACTGATAAACATCTAAAAAGTGAAAAAAGGAAAATATGTTTATGAATATACAATAAACTATGGAAATAAAGCATCTATAAAAATATAAGACTTTTTTAACAGAAAAATGTAGATATTTTAGATCCTATAGCCTACAAGAAACAGTCATCTGGAAATATCAGGTTCAGTGCAATAGCCTAAATGCGGGTGATTTAGGAAATTGGTGGTCATCTTTTTTTTTTTTTTTTTTTTTTTTTTTTTTTACATTTAGAAGATTTTCACCCGCTTACCACCCACTGCTCGACCTCCTTTGAGGGTGCGGGGTGCAGGTTGCTCCTTGGACAGTGGACAGTATTTGATGGTGTGCGCGTTGTCCCCGTTGGCACTGCACAGAGGGCACGTGTAGGCGCGCAAGATCGGGCACACCACGCGGCCGTCCGGCGCTTTCAGTACGTGTGATCCGTACACCTCTTCAGGTGCGCCATTATTCCGACAAAACACGCAGATCTTGGGTTCCTGCTTGGTGCGCCCAACAGTTGATTTGCGCACCTTTCTGTCCGTCGAGAACACATCGAAAGCTGAGAAGCTTCCCCCTCCAAGACCTGATCCGAATCCCGAATCGTGCCCTGCGATGGTCGCGCCGGGGCTCCGGAACGGCCCGAGTCCGGAGAAGCGCTCCTTCAGCTCGAGCAGGGAAGGCGGCGGCGGGCTGGCAGGAGGGCAGCAGCAGCCGCACGATGAAGATGAGGAGCAGCAGGACGAAGAGCAGCAGCAGTAGTCCAAGTGCGCAGAGTCTTCCAGCCCCAGCGTGGCTTTTAGAGACTCGGTGATGGAGTTCGGGCTGGGACTCGAACCGCTCTTACTGCTCTGTGTTACCAGGTTTGACAGACCCAGGTAGTCGTTCCAGAAGTTGAACGTGTAATCGTAGGGCGAACGCGCGCTCAAGTAGTTGTGGTCCAGAAAATCCATGGCGAGTCCTGAGGGCGCACAGGCGCCTCTGTGTTTGCAGGATAAAGTCAACAATATTCCGCAAAGGATAGAGAAGTGCGCAGCTCCAGTGTTTGGCTCGGGGATCACGCATTGCGCGCTGGGCGGCTGGTTATATGGCTGGAGAAGGAGGAAAGAGGGGCGGGGCTCTCCTAGTTTGGGATTAGATCAACAGCCTGTTTTCTTGAGGAGTCGAACCATCAAAAGCCAAACTACAGGATAACAAAGAGCGACACTGCGGTACTTTATATATTCGTTGTATAATTATAATAAACATTAATTTTAATAATAAGAGCAATATTAACTCAATATTATTATTATTTTCATATTATTTATGTTCAGTGGCTCAAGTCAGCAATATGCGACTTCAAGCAACTTCTGCAACGAATGAATGAATGAATAAGTTAATGAATTAATAAATACTAGGACGGGTGTGCAGCAACACATTAGTAAAGTATATGAGGAACATTATAGTGCCAAAAGTATTTGGACACCTGAGCTTGTCAGACATACCATTTACCAACTGCGGGCCAGTGATAGCTTGGTGGTTAAGGTACTGGACTAGTAAGCAGAAGGTTGTCGGTTCAAGCCCCGCCACCACCAAGTTGCCACTGTTGGGTCCCTGAGCAAGGCCCTTAACCCTCAATTGCTCATCGTGTTCCGCTCATTGTGTAAGTCGCTTTGGATAAAAGCGTCTGCTAAATGCTGAAAATGTAAATGCTGAAAATGTAAATGTAAAATGTAAATGTAAATTAAAATAGAGTGACTTCTGTGATCTTTTCAGCTATAAAAGCACTCACTATTCTGAGAAGGTTTCTTACAGATGTCTGAAATTTGTCCCCATTCAGTCAGAAGGACATTTGTATGGCTGGGCAGTGATGTCGGTCAAGAAAACCTCAACTGATGTTCCAGTTCATTTAAAAGCTGTTAAATGGGGCTGAGATCAGGGCTCTGTGCAGGTCACTGGGTTTCTTTAAACTGAGCTTTTCTTCATGTATTTTATAGGTCTTGCTTTGTGCAGAGGAAACAGTCATGCTGGAACAAGAAACTGTCTTTCCTAAACTGTTGATGCAAAGTTGGAACCATAATTCTCTTAATTTAATATAACTGATTGTTGCAATTGTTGTTGTGCATGTTTGGTTAATCTAACCAAACATTAGTGGTCAACCTGTTTACATTTAAGCCATAAATTCCATATTTATTTATTTTTTTCCCAAAAAACTGCTACTGGCACCCAGTCTGGGCCCACTTTGACCATGACCTGGATGATGGCTACATAAAACAACATTCGGATAAAAGCTTGTCTGTGGGTCCAAGGACTTAATAAACGGTGGGTTAATGGTTGTTAGTACATGTGTTGATGTATTCTGTGACTTATTTTGTAGATTTTACAAACTGGTGATGAGATGAATGTGTCATAACACATAATACATCACACCCTGCTATAAATAAGGCTGTGTAGTCTTAGACTGGTCAAATGCCCATGCTAACTGTTCTCACCATTAAAAGCACCTACAATGGTCACATGGACATCAGAATTCAAAGGAATGAAAGAAGGTCAACTGCTTTGAGAAATCCCTTCTCCAAGATCATGTGGGTGGACGGGCATGTGTGCATCATTTACTCATGAAAGAGGCAACAGGATGCACTGTAGGATGACTGACTGTCAGATGTTTTGGGGTCCATGTCTCAGTGAGTCAGAGCTGTTTTGACAGCATATTGGGCAGGTGGACCTAATGGCTCATCAGTGTGCAAATCCTTACTAAAGGTAGATGGACCCCAGACCATGAGCTTGTGTTCTATTGCAAAACTATGTGCATTTATTCTCTCTTTCCTGGTATATTAGCCTTTACTTTGTAGTGTGTCTGTGAGAACTTGTGTCTGTTTAGTCAAAAGAGAATGATGTTGAATACAAGGTCTGACAATGCCAATCCCAGTTTAAGTTCCTCTACATAAGACTCATCAAACCATGTCAAGTTGGAACAGGAAAAGGCCTTCTCCAAACTGTTGGCACAAAGTTAAAAGCTTATAACATATATTTTATATAAGACGCGACTGTAAGCAATGGGTGACATTAATTTCCTTTGGGATTAATAAAGTATCTATCTATCTATCTATCTATCTATCTATCTATCTATCTATCTATCTATCTATCTATCTATCTATCTATCTATCTATCTATCTATCTATCTATCTATCTATCTATCTATCTATCTATCTATCTATCTAACTTTTGGCCATATGGTGTATGTTATCTAACACCTCATTTCTGAAAATGTAAAGAAATGTAGCTATTACAGTAGCTTGTCTAGCATGTTTGGTAACAGCAGTCCCATTGCTCGGAGCAGTAATCGTACACCTGTGAGTAACGCTTGTTGCTGTGCTTTCTCTGCATTGCAGCACTTAGCTAAAGGCCCAAGCTTCTGCATCTTTCAGAGTTAAATGGCCTGAGCTCAGATGTCAGTAGATTTGCTCAGGTCCTGCCGTTCTGCTGTGCCCCAGGCTCACTCCGAGCAAACTGAACTGCCCTGACTCTCCAAAGAGTCACTGGCCTAAATCCTGGAGCCACGGAGAGACTTGTAATGAGAGTCTCGCCAGATTAAGTTGTCTCTTTGTAAACAAAGGACTGGTTTGCATTTCTGGGCTTCAGTGGGCGAGGAGAGGAAGGAGGACACAGGTGCAGGCCAGCTGATATTAATAAATATACACGTCCTTTCTCCTCTAGCTTCCTTTCTTCATTTGTGTAATGTGTATCTGAGCTACATTTATTTTTCATGCTGTATTTAATAATTTATTATGACGCAGTTTTTTTTTCTTTCTCGCAGCCTTTGTTATTTTTATAACAGAAATAAGGGGTGTTTGTGCAGTGCCTGTGCTGAACCACTGGGGGTCTATGTGAGCTAGGTGGAACGTAACAGATGATGTCATTGAGCATCCTGGAAGGCAGTATTTGCATAAAAGCAGTGATGTCTAAGAAAAACACAATAACCATATGCTTTTGCCTATTTATACAGTAATGTTAGACAGTCTGCTATGTTTTATTTACTTTAGGAGAAGATTTTAACACCTTGTTATATTTATATTCTTAGATCAGCTTGTTTAAATGAATTCATTCATCGTCAGTAATGATGTTATGCTGATGAGGATCAGGGTGGGTCACTCACACATTGAACCTTAATCTCTGCCTTATGCCCTAAGGTCTTAATTAAAGTGCACACTTTTGTGTCCACACACTTTTGGCCATTATTGTGCATGAGGATGGATAAATAGTGCTTTTCTCGCTTAATGTCAAAGTTGAAATATATGACCGTAAAAAAAGCCTAAATATCAGTTTCTTTATACAAAACAAGGGCGGCAGGGTGGCTCAGTGGGTAGCACTGTTACCCCACAGCAAGTAGATCCTGGGTTCAATCCCCAAAGATGTGCAAGTAAGGTGAATTGGAGATACACAATTGTCCATGACTGTGTTTCACTTTACACTTGTGAACTGGTGACTCTTGTGTAACGAGTAACTACCTGTCCTGTCATGAATGTGAAGTGTGTAAAACATGACGTTAAAATCCTAATAAATGAATAAATTATACAAAACAAAATAGAATAGAATTGCTACTTTACCCATGAATCTACCTTTAATCACATGTGATGAGAAGTTTTCCAAAAAATTAAATGATAATTAAAATGATACATTTAATATTCACAGAACAATCACGATGAATTTTACTCTGGTGGAATGTGAGCATGAGGCTCCCAAAGCCACTGTATTCCTAATTAAAGATGGTGGAGAGTTTTCTGAATCTCTGCCAGCTCAGAGGATTAAGTCTATTTAAAGAGGAATTCAATAGAATGCCATACCTCACTGTTTAACCAAGTGGAAAGTAATAAAGAAGATGTGCTTTGTGTATGTTTGCACTTGGCTTACTGGCTTTTCTTTACTTAAGAGAACCACTCTGGCTGAACTTTTGCCTTCACAAGTACACATTGTGTTCACTTGGGGTATAAAGTAAGACCTTGATTATTTATTATGACTTTTAATTTGAACATATTCATGTAGAATTCATTTTGTTTCAGATTTATAGTGAAAGAAAATATATTTAACCTCATGATGTACTTCAAATGTACATAATACCCTTTGACATTGTACTTGTCACAAATATGAACAAAATCTATGTATTTACATGCATACACATTAAAGAACACGTTTAAATGAATTTGATCTACCCATACATACATACATGATTACACGGATATGTGAAGTTCTAAAAATGCTGTATATGTACACTCTTTGGGCAAAAGTATTGGGACACCTACACATTACACATACAGGAGCTTTTATGACACCACATTCTAAACCCATGTGCAGTAATATGGAGTTGGTCCCCATACACTTGTTTACATCATTGGGATTTCTCTTCAATTGAGCTATAGAGGCCAACCCAGAAAAAACAACCTCATAGCATTGTACGAGGCTTCTTCAAAAGGTTTCCGCACTTTTTTAAAACTGTATTTATTAAGAATTTCAAAAACAAGTAACATCACTTTTCTACAGTCACATTCCGATGCATTTTTTTCCCAGAGTCGTACCAGCTTTTCAATGACATCAGCAAATGTTTTTGGTTGAGCGAGTAGCCACTGATGCACCTCTGCTTTCACATCATCATCACATAAAAATCTTCTTCCCCTTAAAGCTTCTTTGAGCGTCCAAACAGGTGGAAATCAGATGGCGCTAAATCCGGACTATAAGCTCTCGCTTAGTCTCTTAGACACAACCGATTACTACTCCTCCCACCCTCACCTCCCAACCAAAATATAAAAGTGCGGAAACTTTTTGAAGATCTCTCATCCCATGATGTTGATGCAAAATGAGGTCTGGCATTGTCTTGCAGAAATAAATGGACTACCAAGGAAAAGATGTTGCCTTGATGGCAGCATATGTCTCTCTAAAATCCCAGTATATGCTTCAGTGTTAATGGTATCTTCACCCATATTGAAGTCACCCATGCTGTGGGCACTGAGTGTTTCCAAGACAGATTTACTGGACCCACTGCAATGCTGATTAAGAAAATGGTCACTGAAAATAAATAAATGATTAAAATTACATCCTCTGGGCTCTCTAACTAAATATACAAACGTCTAAGGGTCTTAAAGGATACACAAAATCATATTTAAATATCATATATTACAATCTTTAATAATATTATGTATCAATATTATATTGCAACAGTTTCAGTCTTATGTCATGTTCTCATCATTGATTCTTCTGGTTCATGCTAGCATTTTGCTCTGTAATTACAGGGCTGCCTTTTGCCTCACAGGTCCGGCATTAGTGCTGAGGAAAGTCGTAGCCCTTGTGCTGTAGAACCTTTCTGTTCTCCTGATCCTGTGCCTGAAATGTTAATGGCCATATTATTACTTAATTGTGTTTTGACTTGGAAGGATGAATATTTATCATTAAACAGAGCTAATTCCTTTGCTGTCTGGACCGAGCTTGTGCCTACTGGATAGCGGAATCACATTACATGCTGAAAGATCTATGGTACCGGTGAGGAGGATGGTGCTGCAAATTGATTAGTGGTTCGAGCTGACAGTCAGGATTATTATGATTATGTGGGAGGCTGGCGACCGAGGCAAAGTTTTACTTTTAATATGGTATAATGACAGAATTATACCAAGGCATAACAGGCCAAAAGCATGGTGTTTTTTATTAGAGAGGAGTTATAACCTGGTAATGATTTCTGTTTACAGTACCTTTACAGCTTCATAATTATTATGGTCACTGCATACTTGATTAATGCAATGTGAGCCTGAGTAAAACTTACATTCTATTAAATGTCATTTTATGCCCAGACATATTTAAGTGTTCTTTGGCACCACAACTGCTGTTGATTTATTCACCATTATAAATCCATCTATCTATCTTTACCCTGCCTGTATAATTATAACTATGACTATAAAAAGAAAAACACCATCCGCTGTGTGAGATCTTCTCTCTGGCCTTTTCCCTCCGTTCCCAGCTCGGCTCAGCTAAGCATGTGGGGGCATTTAATAACTATTAGATTGAAGATACTGGCAGTGCAAGCCTGAACATATGCACTAATTTAATCCTGACGCTAAACTGATTTAATATGATGGATGGCTATAGCTTCTTGGCACCATACTGCACAGCGCAATGCCATTCTGACTGATCTGGGAAAGGTAGCTTTCCTTCGGAGCTTGCTAAGAGTCCATGAAAATAATCCAAGAGCAGTCAGTTTCACGAGTAGAAGAGAACTTCGAATGAAGTATTTAATGACAGAAACTTAAATCTGTTTTTACTTTATATGGATTTTGTATTTTAAAAATGAATGGAATTTCTTTCTAAGCTTCCTTAGATTGTTTATGTCATATACAACTGCTAAGGAACATTTTGCCAGAATCAGAAGCTCTGGGCTCTTGAGTGACACAGTAGTCCATAACACTAGACCAACTGGACTGGTGTCTCAGCTGTGAGATCTGCCTGGTGAGGTACATTACAGACACAGTTTATCATGTCTGATGACAGAAAGACTGAATAATGAATCACCCTTGTGGTGCTTTTGTTTTCATTGTTTGTTTCTGTTTTTGGTGGTGGAGGAATACTTGGAATAAAGTGTGTTCCCTTTGTGCAAGTTAAGACTTCATAGAGGGGTCTGCTGGCTGGTAAAAAGAAGAACACGATGGCTTCAAATGAGTCTGAGGGGGCGTGTGCTAGTCTGCAGTCCTCCTCAGCCAGCATGGATGTTTTGTTGTAGAGAAGTTAGAAGGAAGCAGGGGTGGGTATTAGACTTGTATAACTAACCAATTATCTAAATAAATAAATAAATACATAACATAATAATTAAATACAGAATGAAACTGACAAACATGATGCTCAACTTTTTAGCTCTCCAAACTGTTTACGTAATTTATGTTAAGTAAAACTACTTTATACAAGTCAAGTGGGTGTGGCTTAAACACCTAAACTCAATAATTAGAAGTGGTGTCTACATACTTTTGGCCATATAGTATACTTTAAACCTAAAGATCTAAATTTTAAGAATAAAATAAGGGACTAAGCCATCTTATTGGATTTAGTACTGATGTTAAAGCAATAACAAAATCAGCTTCTATCACCAAAAAAAACCTGTACATGTACAGGAATTCATGTCAGCACATCAGTGTAATGTATTCCGTTTTTGACCAACATCAGTGTCCAGCCACAGCAATGCTCTTTTGACTAAATGGGCACAAACTCCCACAGACATACCTCAAAGTCTTGTGAGATGCTTTCTCAGAAGAGTGGCTGTTGTTATAGCTGAAAAGATCACACAGAGGTCAGTCTATTTTAAAACCATTTTTTAAATGAGATGTCCGATAAGCTCATGGTCAGGTGTCCAAATACTTTTGGCTATAAAATGTATGTTTATCATTTGTGTTCCATGTCTTGCAAATAAATCTGGGATTGATAGTGCACTTTGAATGGAAATGATGTATACTTCACTCCTTGGATTATTAGATTGTTCTGAATAGAAAACAGAAAGTGAATAAATGATACAGAATTTTTGCACCCTGTCTGTCTTTTTTTAATATGATTCTGTTGGACTCTTCTCTGATAACTGAAGCAGGCATTTGATGCTAGAGCTGACTTGCTTTATCTGTTCATGAAAAGCAATAAAGCCAATAAAGTGAATAAATCAAAAGCACTTTGGCTGAGTTGCACAGTAATAGTAATAGTGCAGAACAGTGACTTCTATTTTTTGTTACTCAAAAGTATTGTTCATGATACATGAGCTCTTCATGACAATGAAATAAACATGCATCCAGACTCTAAAAGCATCATTAGTTGTCATTAAGATCAACCGTTCATTTTAATGTTAAATTTAAACAGATTTCCAGGTTGATTGCATTTTGTGAACATCTTATTTAAGTTCAAAGTCCAGCTGGGCATATAGTTAGATTATATTTAAAACACATTTTAGCACCAATAGTCATCACAGAATTAATTATTGCATATTTAAAACATCTATTAATCTATACATTGCTTTTAAAAATTTCTTAATTGCTGCTTAGGTGGCGCAGCGAGAAAACTTGCTAGCACACCAGAGCTGACATTTCGAACTCATTGGTTTGAAACTCAGCTCTGCTATCCGTCTAGGCTGGGCGGCTACATGAACAACGATTGGCTTGTTGTTTATACAGGGTGGGGAGCCGGATAGGAATTGATGGCGCATGCACAGAGTCGAGGAATAATGTAGACAGGGTGTGGCTCTCTGTACACAAAGCTGATCTGCATATGAACTCACCTTGTGCAGGTGAAAAGATGTAGTCGGCTACTGCACATGTGTCGGAGGGGGCGTGTGACAATCTTGCTCCCCTCAGTCAGCAGTGGAGATCAGCATCAGTACAGAGGAAACGTAATGCAATCGGGTAATATGACTAGATTGGGAGGAAAATTGGGGAAAATGCAAAAAAAAAAAAAGACAAACAAAGATAAACAGAAAAAAAGAAAGAAAAACAGAAAGGAAAACAGAAAGAAAGAAAGAAAGAAAGAAAGAAAGAAAGAAAGAAAGAAAGAAAGAAAGAAAGAAAGAAAGAAAGAAAGAAAGAAAGAAAGAAAGAAAGAAAGAAAGAGGTTGGAAAACACTGCTTTATTTGAAATACAATCAATTCATGAGCATGTCATGAAGAACATATGGAGCAATCCTGACAGATTTATGTAAAGCTTTTATCAATACTTACTGACATTTTCATTATGGTTCGATGTTTCACTGTGTTGTTTGTGGAATTACTGAATGTAAATGGTTGTTAACAACTCTGAGATGATTTTGAATGCTAAGTGTGATCCAGGTCTTATTGCCAAACATTAGTGCCCAGTCTTACATATGCTCTAGTAAATAAATAGAGCTGTCCACAAACATATGGTCACATAACGAATTGCTTGCCATGTTCAAGCCTTAGCTGAAATGAATTTACATGTAATAAGTTGATTAAAATACTGCTCTCCACTGAGATTCTGCATCGAAACAAATTTTCATATAATGAGGACTATTCATTTTCTAATGTTGTGAGGATGATGAAGATCTGGAAGCAGCAGGAGCGATGTGAGTTATTACATGCCAGGTAACCGACTGCAGAGACACAGTACACATTAATTACCGACCCACTGCACCCCCTTATCTTCTTTCTCATTTTTCCCCCTCCCTCCTCCAGCAACGACAGCCAAAAATGGCAAACTCTGCCTCCCAGCCACAGAGCACCAGAGTATGAAAAGCTTAGATGTGTATTAGGTAAAATTAAGCATAATCCTACTTCACGGGGCTCTGATCTTTTTGTGAACTCTTCCTAAAAATATCCATAATTGGCCCAGTTGTGTCTGTGTGAAACAAGACTTTATTTGTGGGAACTGCACAATGACCTATTTGGAACTGTGAGTGCTAAAGTGTTTACATCTAAAGCTAAAAAAATCTGAATCTAGCTCATTATGAAAACACAGAAGCTTAGATGTTTTCTGACTGTGGTAAATCAAAGAAAAATATAGTGTATAAGAGACTCAAGAATACACGATCTATGTATTAATTATCTTACCTTATGATCCAGGATTTGTTTTATCTACAGTTCCTGAGAGATACAAAAGACTATAAATGATCCCAAGCACAAAAATAAAACCTGAAAACACAAGACAAAACCCATAAGCAATAAACAATCATCACACAAATGTCAGAGATGCACAAAAGGATGCATGTGTCCATGAAAAACCTTGCTATAAAATCTGTGATTTTTGTGCCTCTGTGTTTATAATGCATTTTTTGTATTTGGTTCAGCCTCTGAGAGCTTCCATAATGCACCTGACATGCATAAACAATGGGGCTTTTGTTGGCTTGGTTTAGAAGCATACAGGACAAGAGCTTTCATCTTCCACCATGACCAGCTTGTGGTACAATTGTGGTCAACATTATTGACACATTTGATTGTTTAGTATTAAAAACGAAGTAAAAATGAACCAACTTTGTATCAGCAGATTATTTTATTGGCATGATCAAATGAATTCAACAAAAAAGTTGACCTCTCAACATACATAGTCATTTAAAATAAAAAATAAACACAGTGAATGACATGGACAGGATTAAAGCCACACTTCATAATACTTGGTTGCACAATTTTTGGCAACATTTTTGGTAGCCATTGGTGAGCTTCTTGCCCCGTCTGCTGGTAGTTTCATTCTCTCTTCCACTGCAATTCTCTCAAGCTCAGCTCAGAGTTCAGCTCTCTCCAAAGATTTTCAATTGGATTGATATCAGGACTACTTTCTGGCTACGATTCTTGTGCACTTGGATGTGTGCTTTGAGTCATTACCCTGCTGTAAGATCCATTTTGTTCAACTCATATCTACTTTTTCTGATAATTATCTGATTTCACTGTTTCTTTAACACAACATTCAAGATAAGATAAGATAAGATAATCCTTTATTAGTCCCACAGTGGGGAAATTAACATTGTTGCAGCAGCGAAGGGATAGTACAGCACTCAGTATAAAAAGATAGACAATAAGAAGAACAATGTATAACAATAATAAGTCAGGAAAAACTCTGAAAAATATTTACAAATAATTACAAATAATTGCACATAGGAAAAATATTGCACATTGTAATAATTTCACATGGGGAAACAGTTGCACATAGTTATGAATAATTTAAAGTGTGTGTGTGCTCTGCCTGGAACAGTGCTGGTTATACAGTCTAACAGCAGCAGGAAGGAAGGACCTGCGATACCGCTCTTTCCCCACGTTTGGGGTGAAGCAGTCTGTCACTGAAGGAGCTGCCCAGTGCTGCCAGAGTCTCATGCATGGGGTGGGAGTCGTTCTCCAGCATGGATGCCAGCTTGGCTAACATCCTCCTGTCTCCCACCACCTGCACTGGGTCTAATGGGCTCCCCAGGACAGAGCCGGCCCTCTTAATGAGTTTGTCTAGTCTCTTCCTGTCCATTGTAGAGATGCTGCTGCCCCAGCATACCACTCCATAAAAGATGGCTGATGCCACCACTGTGTCAAAGAAAGTCCTCAGGAGTGCCCCCCGCACTCCAAATGACCTCAGTCGCCTAAGCAGGTAGAGTCTGCTCTGACCTTTTTTATAAAGTGCAGTAGTGTTAACTGACCAGTCCAGTTTGTTATTTAGATGAACACCCAGGTACTTATAAGAGTCCACTCTCTCAATGTCCATTCCCTGGATGTTCACTGATGGCAAGGTGGGTCTGCACCTGCGGAAATCCACCACCAGTTATTTGGTTCAAGACGTCCAGTACCTGAGACAGCAAAGCAGCCCCACAACATTATGGATCTTCCACTATGTTTCATTATAGGTAGGATGCACTTTTCTTTACAGGCTTCATTTTGTCCTCTGTAAACATAACACAAACATTGTGTGCATTGTCAAAATGCTCTAGTTTGGTTTCGTTTGAATATAGAACATTTTCCAACAAGGATTGTGATTTGTCTGTGTACGTTTTGGCAAAGTTAAATCGCCTTTTTAATGCCTTTCTTTAAGCAGTGGGGTCCTCTTTTGCCCATAGAGCCCTGTTTTGTTCAGTGTGCACCATATATACAAGCAGTTTTACTGAACACTTTATTTCAGGAATTTTTTTTACATAGTGTACTTAGCAGCACAGTGTTCAGCTGTACTGTAATAAATGCATTTGCAGTATTAGCAGATGCTTTGATCCGAAAGGCCTTACAATTTTAAATGAATACAATGCAAGCAACAAAGGGTTAAATGCCTTGATTAGGGGCCCAGCAGTGTCACTGATTCTGATTCTATGGTAAAAGTCTAAGCTGCTGTATGTATACGTTTGACTAAATAAACCTTTTTTCCATGTCAGATTTTCCTAGAAAGTAAACAAAGGTTAAAATGTAACCCTGATTACCGGGACCCTGCTGTCATGAAATGAGACAAAAACTGCAAATGAAGTTTAATTGAAGTCATTAAACAATGATTACTACGCTTCGGCAGCATTAGACCTTGGCAGCATAATGCCCACTGTATGTATTAATCAAAATGCTCATTAGTCTATATGAATGCATTTTCCATGCCTGGCTGAAAGCATCACTAATTAATAAATTCCTTTTATCCAGCTGTGTTACAATGTTCAGTTACCTGTCACCATGCCCACACCATCACTGATTCATAATGAACACACAATAGGACACGGAAATGTATGTGGTACCTGCACGTGAAATTTTATTACCCAAATGATCCCTCACACAGAGAAGCACGGTGGTGAAGCTGGTGAAGTGGGTACTGCACATTATTCCTAAGACTGAATTAAATTCCTGCCTGGTGCCTTGTCCAGTGTTCTTGTTTTGCTGCCAGTGTTTCTAGCTGGTGCAAGACACACTGCAACCCTGACCAGGATTAAGAGATTTCTAGAAAAATTGTGGAATGGGTATGATTGAGGTACCTCTATGTGAATAGATGTATGACACCATGTGGTATAATAATGTGTGTGTGTTGTACTTGTTTATTATGAGATTTCAGAACATGGGTATGAATTTAGTACCTATACATTCATGTGAAACATATAGCTTGGCAGAGGATTTTGATTACAGCATTATGCCCATCTGTAGAGCACCATGCCACTATAGGCCGGCAGGAGGCATAGAGACACAGATGACTGACAGTGCAGGTTCCTGTAATCGGCAGTCTCCGCACCTCATTAAATGTAAATTTGCTTCAGCTGCATTCAGTATATGCCATAACTTCAACACAATGTGCATATGGCTTTTGTTTATTCGCTAGTTTACCTAAAAAATTATCCACTGGCTAATGGCAGTACCATATTCAAACATTTATGGTTTTAAATATTATTGGAGGAACTTTTTTGCCAAAAAGTCACCTCAGCTGGAGGAGTTCCTTCATATTCCACCCTCATTGTCAGGTAATGTCTGTTATCTTTGCTTACCTGCTCTTTCTTTCTTTAAGACCTTCATGCCGGGGGCTTGGTCTGAGCCAGATTTTCCCGACGACCCTTTTGTTGGCATTTATCTTTTATCAGGAATTCAGCCAGTGATGCGGCACTGATTTGGCCCCGGCCCTTTTGCCATGACAAGGTGACATGACAGTACTACTTACTATGTGTGAGTCCCAAGAAAGAATCCAAGTGTGGTGTTGGAATGGATGTGTTACCTTTCATGTGAGATGTCATGGGAATGCATATATGATTTTTGTATGTCCACGCCAGATAGAATTTTCGGAGTCATCTAGTGTGGTGTTAGAATGTGTGGTTCCTGTCTGTCCATGTGAGTCATACAGTGTATCATGGGAATGCTTGTGTGGTTCCTGTACATCCATGGTAGATCTAATTCACCCAGTGTGGTATATGAATGCATGTGTGGTTCCTGTATGTTTGTGTAAAATTTCATTCTCTGTAGTATAAAAATCTGACATTTCATTTATTTCCTGTTCTGATGTGCTCATAAAAACACACTTCGCTTCTGGCAGATTGGCGGTGTAAGTATGTGTGCAAAGTCACTGCAGTGAGCATGATAAAGGCTGGTACTGCCATTCTCTCACCCTTTTCTCTCTTTCTCTGTCTCTAATGAGGCCCTTTTCCAGACGAAAGAGCCGCTGGCTCTCCTGTTCCTGTCAGAGCCTGTTGGCTCTCTCTCACTGTAAATGAAGAGGGACTGTGGTACTGATCAGAGAGCAGTGCAAATGGTAAGAAACCTCAGGGGGGGGGGAATAAAAAAGAACTGTTACACTCCAGTCCTGCAACTCCTGCATTTCTTTCCAAACAGATCTACATATTGGCAGATCACATTATTGTACACGTGTACTGGCATACATCTGTATGTACACTTAATGGGTTTGTACTTACATCTGCATGTAGGTACTTAAGCTGCCTGGGTAAGGCAGTAACATCAGGGATTCGGTCTTCATTTGTAGGCATTTTATGTTAACAGAACCTTGGAATCGTAGTGTTTAGGACACTTAAGAGTCATTATGTGTCATAACTTTCAGAACAATGTGCATATGGCATTTGTGTATTCACTAGTTTATGTAAATAAAAAAGATCTAATGGCTAATGGCAGTTCCATATTCAGAAATGTGCATTTGCAAGTTCATGGCTCATTGGTGGAACTACTTTTGCACTAAATTTCCAAAGAAAATCCATTTATATACACTGTAAGGACGAAAGTATTGGGACACCCCTTTTAATTTGCTACATTTGCTATCATCAGTTGTATAAAGGAAATTATATGCTTCCAACTTTGCACCAACTATGTACACTGACCAGCCATAACATTAAAACCACCTCCTTGTTTCTACATTCACTGTCCATTTTATCAGCTCCACCTACCATAGAAGAGCACTTTGTAGTTCTACAATTACTGACTGTAGTCCATCTGTTTCTCTGCATGTTTTTAGCCTGCTTTCATCCCCACAGAGCAGGCATTATTTAGATGGTGGATCATTCTCAGCACTGCAGTGACACTGACATGGTGGTGGTGTGTTAGTGTGTGTTGTGCTGGTATGAGTGGATCAGACACAGCAGTGCTGCTGGAGTTTTTAAATACTGTGTCCACTCCCTTTTCACTCTATTAGACACTCCTACCTAGTTGGTCCACCTTGTAGATGTAAAGTCAGAGACGATCGCACATCTATTGCTGCTGTTTGAGCTGGTCATCTTCGAGACCTTCATCAGTGGTCACAGGAAACTGCCCACGGGGCACTGTTGGCTGGATATTTTTGGTTGGTGGACTATTCTCAGTCCAGCAGTGACAGTGAGGTGTTTAAAGACGCCATCAGCGCTGCTGTGTCTGATCCACTCATACCAGCACAACACACACTAACACACCACCACCATGTCAGTGTCACTGCAGTGATGAGAATGATCCACCACCAAAATAATACCTGCTCTGTGGGGGTCCTGACCATTGAAGAACAGCATAAAAGGGGGCTAACAAAACATGCAGAGAAACAGATGGACTACAGTTAGTAATTGTACATCTACAAAGTGCTCCTATATGGTAAGTGGAGCTGATAAAATTGACAGTGAGTGTAGAAACAAGGAGGTGGTTTCAATGCTATGGCTGATCGGTGTATATATACACATAGCAGCACGCATTGCACTGGGCAGGTGCTAGTCTGTGACCCTCTTTGGCCTGCAAAAGACTGGTGTAAGTGGCATAGGAATTGTAATTGGTAATTGGAAATCATAAAATGTAAATGTAAACTGCACAGTGCACACATATATTGATTATTATCATTATTATTTTTCCACTTTTCACCCAATAACTGAATCAAGGAGGGTGAGGACTAACAAGTGCTTCCTCTAAGACATGCAGAGCCACACCTGTTTACCAGCTCACCTTATGTGATAGTTTTATAAAGGTAAAAAACTGCTTGCAAGTAATAGTCCTGTTCCAAAACATCTGTAGCTGATTAGCAGAAGTTATTTGGTCATTTATTTTTACATTCTGGTGTTAAACTGGTGTCCTTGCAATAACCTATAAAACAATCTATTACAGACCATAACAGTCGGGTGTTTTGTTGTCTAGGCTTAATTCACCATGTCAGTAATGATTTATTTCTTTACATCTCTTGAACGTAAGCTTAATCTTTGTTTACCAGGCACATACTGATTGATGTAAATCGAAGTGTTGTCAGGCTTGCAGAACCTCTCTTTTGCTGTTGTAAACACATCAATAAAGATTTTTAAACTAGACACTTTTGTACCTGAATTTTTGATAAATCTTTAAAAAAAGGTCAGATGCTGGATAGAACTGAATTTGCTGATTAAATAAAGGCTTTGTATGCATGCTTCAGACTTTAGAGGGTGATGTAATTCAAGTAAATGCTGCTGCAATGTGCAGGTGGTGAGGTCCGAATTTGGATTTGGCATAGAAAGTATAAATCTGTGGCCCCAACTAGCCTAATGTCAGTATACATACCTGGGGTTGATCCCTATCTATAGTTAATAGAAGTTTTGAATCCTCACATATGTGTGTGTATCCTTCAGTTATCCAGTTATCCTAATTGACTAGTGACCTGTCCAGCTTTGCCATGCTGTGCTGGACCCACTGCATCCCTTATCAGTATAAAGTAATTCATGCAAATGAATAAGCTTTTCACTCTTGGTTTACCTTTTGATAATGTACATTTACATTCTATACATTAAAGGAGTTTGGCAGATGTGTTTATCCAAAGCAACTTACAATGTGACCATTTACAATCCAAGCAAATGAAAGTTAAGGACCTAGCTCAAGGGCCCACCACTGGCAACCTGACAGTATTGGGGCTTGAACCTGCAGCCCTCCAATTACCATTCAAGTACATGAACCAGTGAGCTACCACTGCCGTACCAATGTAACTGAGTTTGTACTAAGCTTGAGCTTGATTGATTTGTATGTTTCTATCTTTATCTCTGTCAAGTTCCTTTTCTATCAATCACCAGTTCCAGTCCATTTATGGACACTGTTTTTATGAGCATCCTCCCTCACTTCACTGTTTTGTCTTTGGGGCTCGTCTCTGCCTGCTTTTAGACACAGATGATTAACAACAGAGCTCTTAAAGTGACAAAGAGGTATTTACCTTCTCTCACACTTCCGAGTGAGCTGGTGTTTTAAGAAGATAGTATAGCGTAGAATAGTTTAGATTAGCCCTTATGCCTAAACGCTAAAAGTATAACATTTGATGTGGAGTGTGTAAGGGGGTAGGATATGAAACCTCATTGCTGCCTTGTTCTGTTTGACTAGGGCTCTCACGGTGGCTGGTTTTAAAATGAAATAACAGCTGTATTATTATTCACGGTTGGTCTTTAAAGCCAACACCACTCCCACTGTTCACCTTCTACCCAGAGCAGCCAACCTAAAAAAAGGTCCAGAACTGCATGACATCCAGTCCCCTGCAGTAGTTACAGGACTGGTTTACAATCAACATTCCAGTTTATCCCCAAGGTGTTCAATGGGGTTTAAAGTCAGAGATTCATAGATTAAAGGGTAAAAATGGCAATTATATCAATTCAAAGTCAAATCTCTAATGCAACACAGAACACATACGGTATATAGATTATGGTTAACAGTTTAAAATTATGTTTATCTGACCAAGACGTGTATTGTATATGCCAGTCTGTGAAAAACAATTCCTTTATATATTGTGTTATGTTATATAAATGCTGCATTTGTTCCATTTATTGTTAGCCAGGAAAATTAGACTAAGCCAATAATAAAACCTAGAAGAATAGAACTGAACCTGGATATATTCAGTGATCTCACCCGAGGAGACAGACAGCCAATAAAGCAGCAGGAGATAAGTGACGGAAAGTCATTTCCTCAGTGCATCGCTACCTGATTGCCGTCTTTCCAAGCTGCAGCAACGAAGGTGCTACAGATGCCATGTTATATTAGAGCTCGTCTGGAATGGGGGTGTAGCACAGGCTGGACTCAATTTCACACAGAGGTATTTCTTTACACATCTAAGCAAAGCGGGCCTGACAGAAGCCATCTCACCGGTTTAATTTAACCATTCTGCAGAGCAGCGGTCTGCCTCCAGTGAACAGCTAATGCAGTAAATATATGAACTTGCTGAACACACCACCTGTATCATCAGTATTAAAAGTAGAGTGTGATTTTTTTTCCATACATGAGACTAAGCCTAAACTAAGACTAAACCTGTGCTACAAAAATGTGCACTATATGAATAAATGTATGTAGACACTTAACCACTAGCTTGTTAAACCTCCTATTTAAATATCATTGCATTAATATGTACGGGGACCCCTTGTGACTATAATAACCTTTTCTTCTCTAAGAAGGCTTTTTACAAGTATTGGAATTAGAACAGGCAATATTGTTGATTGAGAAGACCTGGCTTGCTATTGACATTCCAATTCAGCCCAAATGTGTTCAATAGGTTTGAGGCCACTGGAGATTCTACAACCCAAACTTATTAAACCATTGCTTTTTGCTTTGGTCACAGTCATTCTAGAACAGAAAGGGCTCACCCTTAAACTGTTGCCACAAAACTAGAAACGTATACTTAATACACCGTATTACTCATTTTATAGACCTTTTAGCAGTGGGTGTGACTAAACACCTGAACCTAACAATTTAAGAACGTTCACATACTATTGGCAATACAGTGTAGGTAGACAGTTAAACTAGCAGATGATTTAGCCATGCCCATTGTTAAAACGTGCAAAAATTAACTAATCAGGTATGCAATTTCCCTAGACCAGGGTCTTTCAAACCCTGGTTCATGAGCCGGAAAAAAATTGGTCACAGAGAAAAATAATAATAATTAAATAAACATGTATGCAAACGCTTCCTTGTGAAGGCTTTATGTTACATATTGTATAGAGAGAGTAACATGCATTGTGTTGCCTGGGTCGCTTGAAAACATGGACAAAATGTGGGTCGCTTGAAAAAAAGTTTGAAAAACCCAGTCCTAGGCAAAAATACTAAAATATATACTAATACAAAAAAATACTAAAAGACATACTACAGTAAAAAGCTTGGTGTCTTGGTAACCATAAACCCTGTAAAATCTGAATCTTTCTTGTGCTGGATATTACCAAAAATAGGGCAGTTGTAGCCTAGTGGTTAAGGTACTGGACTAGTTATCCAAAGGTTGCTGCTTCAAGGCCCACTACTGTCAGGTTGCCACTGTTGGGCCCTTGAGCAAGACCCTTAAGAATCAATTGCATAGACTGTATACTGTCACAGTACTGTAAGTCACTTTGAATAAAAGCTTCTGCTAAATGCCAACAATTTTTTGAATAATGTTCTTTGGACACAAGAATCAATGTTAAACCTGTAATGACATAAAGGATTTTTTAGTATACTTGTGAAGTCTTGTGAAATGCAGAAATGCAAAGAGTCAGACGTGCCAGTGGTGATGTGATATGGCTTCTTTAATAAATGAGGAGCTGGACATATTGTTATTGAGAGAAGAATAAAAATAAAAGAAGAGGTATTTGGCTTATGCAGCAGGACACTGGTTAAAAATAAAATTAAAGTGAAATAAAAATGAACGTCCACAGGATTTTTACGTAAATCCAATAGAGATGCTTCTCCAGAGGCTGTAGAATATGAATCTTTTCTGTGTTGGACCAAAATACAAACATTTGTTAAGATGCATTATTTTGTAAAGTAAAACAATGTAAAATTCACAATGAACGTGGCACTGTCAGTCAGACGTGGCACTGATGATGTGATGGTGCTTCTTTAATGAGTCAGTAGAAGAAGGATAAAAAAGAAGTTGTATTTGGCTTACGCAGCAGGACACTGGCTGAAAATAAAATTGAAGTGAAATGAAAATGACTCGGTGGGTAGCACTGTCGCCTCACAGTGGGTAGCACTGTCGCCTCACAGTAAGAAGGTCCTGGGTTCGATCCCCAGGCGGGGCAGTCCAGGTCCTTTCTGTGCGGAGTTTGCATGTTCTTCCCGTGTCTGCGTGGGTTTCCTCCGGGAGCTCCGCTTCCCTCCCACAGTCCAAAGACATGCAGTCAGGTTAACTGGAGACACTGAATTGCCCTATAGGAGAATGGGTGTGTGTATGCATGTGTGTGTGCCCTGCGATGGACTGGTGCCCCGTCCAGGGTGTTACTGTGTGCCTTGCGCCCATTGAAAAGCTGGGATAGGCTCCAGCACCCCCCGTGACCCTAACTGGATAAGCGGTTAAGAAAGTGAGTGAGTGAAAATGAAAGTTCACAGGATTTAAGTGGGCTAGTGTTTTTTTTTTACTTAAACCCAATAGAGATGCTTCTCCAGAAGCTAAAATAGTCAGATAATTCTCTAAACCCAGCACGGCCTAATTTGAAGCAGTTCTGCACAGAGCGAGAAATGAGGCAATTACTTTTTCACACCACTGTGTCCTTTTTGTGCTGTTCAGTTATGTGTTTTGTGTTTTGCCATCATTTCATAGCTGCTTTGTTCAGTGCGTTTATGGTGTAATTTGATATTTCTGCCTCAGAATATTTTCACCCCGCTTACACAAACAGCCTCATTATTGATCTACATATGCCTGAACTCACACTCTTACACACACAGATTTCAGCAACTGTCAGTCGATATCGCCTGCTTCATTTCTCTCCTGATTAGAAGCAGGTGGTCGATTTATAACGACCCACGTGACTCTCTTTCACTCTGACTTTTATTTTATTGTTAAAAAAATTGCTTGCATATTCATTTCTAACGCAGTCCAGAGATTAACTGAAACCGAGATGATACGTAAATTAGCTGCTTCATATGCATGAGCGAACTAAATAGTCCTCTCCGCCATCGGTTACAGCAGTTGAGCCGAGCACACCGAGCCTGTGTGGGTACATTTGCATAAGGATGTTGGGTAATTAATCACTTTTGACAGCAGTGGCATCAGAAAGGTGAAAGACTGGATGAGGCCAAATGGATTCTGACCCACATATTTAACATCCAGAGATTTTCATCTGATTCTCATTCTGTGTCTTGTTAGGAGGTTTAGACGTTTGGTTCTTACTGTCAGTTTTAGGTTTTATTCTGTGCATATTATAAATACTGTTATCATAAACTATCCTGATGTAAACAGTATTGTAGTTAAATATTAATATTAAATTGTTTTTGTTTTGATAAAGCTAAATTTAGCTCATTGTTGCTTTGTGAAAATTATCATAATTATAGACTTATAATTAATTAATTATATAATAAATAATGAATTATAATATGTATGCTTTGTTATCCCCCCTTTCATGCTGTTCTGTAATGGTCAGGACTCTCCACTACAGAGCACTTATTATTTGGGTGGTGGATCATTCTCAGCACTGCAGTGACACTGACATGGTGGTGGTGTGTTAGTGTGTGTTGTGCTGGAATGAGTGGATAAGACACAGCAGTGCTGATGGAGTTTTTAAATACCGTGTCCACTCACTGTCCACTCTATTAGACACTCCTACCTAGTTGGTCCACCTTGTAGATGTAAAGTCAGAGACGATCGCTCATCTATTGCTGCTGTTTGAGTTGGTCATCTTCTAGACCTTCATCAGTGGTCACAGGACACTGCTGGCTGGATATTTTTGGTTGGTGGACTATTCTCAGTCTAGCAGTGATAGTAAGTTGTTTAAAAACTCCAGCAGCGCTGCTGTGTCTGATCCACTCATGCCAGAACAACACACACTAACACACCACCACCTAATGGTGTACTTACTTACTTACTTACTTACAGTACATTAACCCCCCCCCCCCCCCCCCCATTCAATGCAGGTCCTGATATTGCAGAGTGAGATGTGGCCCTGGGTCAACAGGGGAGGTGCTTAAATTAAAATTGTTCAACCAATCACAAACTAGCTGCTATGACATCACCACATTTGCCTGGCGACCTTTCAAACTAGCTGATATGACATCACCACATTTTGCTTGGAACAATGATTTCCAACAGTCTTTCAAATACTGAAAGTAACACAGTTGCTGGATCTTTTAGCTTGCATACCCATTACCTAGCTAGATAGTTAGCATAGATAGCCGACCTATGCAGTTTTAGGAAAATCATGCCTAAAATTTACTTAAAGACATCAAATAGGATCGCTGTGTTAACCCAGAAGCAGTCCATTTTATATTAACTTAGCAGCAAAGTTCTGGAACTGACAGTTTAGCTTTAATGACACAGTAAGCTATATTAGCATATTATGCAGTCCCAGGAACATCATCTATGTGGTCCCAGGAACATCATCTATGTGGTCCCAGGAACATCATCTATGTGGTCCCAGGAACATCATCTATGTGGTCCCAGGAACATCATCTATGTGGTCTCATCTATGTGGTCCCAGGAACATCATCTATGTGGTCCCAGGAACATCATCTATGTGGTTCCAGGAACATCATCTATGTGGTCCCAGGACCATCATCTATGTGGTCCCAGGAACATCATCTATGTGGTCCCAGGACCATCATCTATGTGGTCTCATCTATGTGGTCCCAGGAACATCATCTATGTGGTCCCAGGAACATCATCTATGTGGTCCCAGGAACATCATCTATGTGGTCTCATCTATGTGGTCCCAGGAACATCATCTATGTGGTCACAGGAACATCATCTATGTGGTCACAGGAACATCATCTATGTGGTCTCATCTATGTGGTCCCAGGAACATCATCTATGTGGTTCCAGGAACATCATCTATGTGGTCCCAGGACCATCATCTATGTGGTCCCAGGACCATCATCTATGTGGTCCCATCTATGTGGTCCCAGGAACATCATCTATGTGGTCCCAGGAACATCATCTATGTGGTCCCAGGAACATCATCTATGTGGTCTCATCTATGTGGTCCCAGGAACATCATCTATGTGGTCCCAGGAACATCATCTATGTGGTCTCATCTATGTGGTCCCAGGAACATCATCTATGTGGTCCCAGGAACATCATCTATGTGGTCCCAGGAACATCATCTATGTGGTCCCAGGAACATCATCTATGTGGTCCCAGGAACATCATCTATGTGGTCCCAGGAACATCATCTAGTCTTCACCTGGGGACATCATACAGTTGCGTTGACCCAAGGATGTGATTATTTTATGTTAACCCAGGAATTGTACATTTAATAATAACAGTAGCAGCAACGTTCTGGAACTTATATTTTAGCCTTGATGACACAGTAAGTTAGTTAGCATATTATGTGGTCCCAGGAACTTTAAAAATATATTTCATCACTTTAAACTATCTAACTTTCTGGTGGGGTAAATCAAATATCCTTATGGGCCAACTTTGGGCAGCCCTGTTGTAGACAGTATAGTGCATTACTGCTGGAAACACACCTGTAGCCTTGCTGGCATTTGTGACTGTCTCATGTAGTATTTCAATTTGATGTCTAATGTGCTGAGGAACAGTTTGCCACTCTTGCACAGTATCTCGTTTAATTTCTGCATTACTGTTGTAGTGCTATGTGCTGCTGTTTCACTGGATTGGAATAAAGTGCTGTTTTGAGAGAGAGTAGGTGTATTTGTTGGGTGTATTTGTTGTTATTGTGACACCAAATCTGGACATACTGTTTGGAAGTGACCCTCTTTTTTAGAATCTAAATCATGCCCATTGTGCTTATTGTAAATGCACTGCACAATTACTTTGTGGCTCAACCAATCATTTTTTTATCTTAAATGACGTGTAAGCCTTAAATCCTGAAATCTTATAGCTTTTATCACAGGTGTTTCCTGACCGGATACAATAGAAAATGTAGTATCCCTTGTCCTTGTGACATGCTTGACATGCTGAATCTGTTTTTCTGAAGGTTGTCAAAGTTTCAAGTGTTGCTTCTATGAACATCCCATGAACATCCTCTTCTTTCTTTAAAAGATGTACATCAGTTGTGATATGCTTGTTTTCTTTTCTTTTCTCCTCACGCAGCACTGTTTTCTTAATACAGTCCTCCATTATTCACCATTTCCTGAGTGGAGAGAATAATTAATTAATTCACTAAATCTTTCATGCATGGATATACCGTAGTTATCATTTTGGCGGAGTGGTGCATTAAATAAACAGATTTTTCATACATTTTCAAATCCATATTGGACTAAATAAGATGCTAGGTTTCTTACTGTAGTGAAAAATCTAAAATATCAGTTCCAGAACTGCAGTTAATATCAAATGTACTGCTCCTGCATTAACATAAAATAATGAAATACCTGGGTATGATGTCTCCAGGTCAAAAGTGGATGATGTTCCTAAGACTACAAAATATGCTTACTAGCTTACTGTGATGCAAAAGCGATCAGTTCCAGCACTTTGCTAGTAATGTTAATATTAAAAGTACTGCTCCTGGATTAACATAAAATATGAATCCCTGGGCCAACACGACTGTATTGTGTCCTCAGGTTAAGACTGGATGATGTTCCTGGGACTGCAAATTTGATAGCTAGCTTATCAGTGTCATTAAAGCTAAAATATCACTTCCAGAATTTTGAAACTACTAATATCAAATTTACTCCTCCTGGGTAAACATAAAATAATGAAATGCCCAGGTCCATACAACTGTGTGATGTTCCCAGGTCAAGACTGGTTTAAGTTCCTAGGACCACAAATATGCTAACTAGCTTACTGTGTCATTAAAGCTAAAATATAAAATAATGAAATGCCCAGGTTCGTACAACTGTGTGATGTTCCCAGGTGAAGACTAGATGATGTTCCTGGGACCACATAGATGATGTTCCTGGGACCACATAGATGATGTTCCTGGGACCACATAGATGAGACCACATAGATGATGTTCCTTGGACCACATAGATGATGTTCCTGGGACCACATAGATGAGACCACATAGATGATGTTCCTGGGACCACATGGATGATGTTCCTGGGACCACATGGATGATGTTCCTGGGACCACATGGATGATGTTCCTGGGACCACATAGATGAGACCACATAGATGATGTTCCTGGGACCACATAAATGATATTTCTGGGACCACATAGATGAGACCACATAGATGATGGTCCTGAGACCACATGAACTAGCTAGCATAGCAAAAGCTATGAGAGATTAGCCAAGCCAAGGCTACAATATCTAAAATATTATTCTGTGTAAGCAAAACCAGTACTACTACATGTTAAAAGCATGTATAACAAGGAACTTCTAAAAGAAATATCTTACCTTCTGCAGGGGATTCAGTGCGTGGCACGGAGCTTCTCTGGTTGAGGTTAAAAATAAAAAAAATAGAAAGGCCCGGCAAATGTGGTGATGTCATAGCAGCTAGTTTGTGATTGGTTGAACAATTTCAATTTAAGCACCTCCCCTGTTGACCCAGGGCCACATCTCACTCTGCAATATCAGGACGTGCCCCATTCAATACCAGTCCAGATATTCTGACCTTTTTTGCTGTACAAAATTTATTGACTGGTGTTACGACACACATTCTGGGGCATTCTATACATCCACAGCTCCAGATACCAATCTCCTGTGTTCATGATGCTAAAATTAGCAACATGCTCTGGAATGGCAGGTTGGTATCAATCTCCTGAGCCAGTCTGACAGAAACAAATAAGAGAACTAGCAGAACAAGAACAGATAACACTATGCAACACCTACAGCCATCCAGTACAACCTCTATCATATCTCACCTTTATACATGCTAGTGTCTCTGACAGTTCATACAACTCAATTTCACACGATCTTTCCTCACATCTACTAGATTCTCTGCCCTGGTGGAAGGACATGATGCTTTGTTTTGATGTGTGAAGGTCAGGATTCCAGTAGGTGCTAAAACTGATTCCACAGTATTTTACAGAATTGCATTTCAGACTTGGCTCAATCTAAAACTGCTTATTCAGTCTTAATTAGTATAAAGGTTTAAATAAATATTTTGCCGTCTCAGACAACATACCTTCTCATGATGGAAATGTTTATACATTTTCACAAAGCACTTCATCTTGATCAGGATCATGGTGGGTCTGTAGTCCTTTAGTATAAAAAAGTCACAGGGGGGCAAAAAGGGCAACACACATACAATTTTACTCTAGGGTTAATTTAGGGTAGCCAATCCACCTGAGTACAAGAGGGAACTCACTGGAACATGGGAAGAACATGCATACTATGCAAGGATTGAACCCACTTCCTTCTTTAGGCACACACTGTGCTGCCTAATAATAAAAAAAAAAAAAAAAAATACACTTTGGTTCTAACAGGTTTCAGCAGATTTGTGTTCTTCGACTGTTGTTTACTAAAACTTGAGAAATGAAATGTTTACTATGGAAGCACTTCTGGAAGTCGCTCTGGATAAGAGCATCTGCTAAATGCAGAAAATGTAAATGTAAATGTAATAATTATAATAAGAAGAAGAATGACAATTTCAAGTTTTACCACCACTTCATCCTGGTCAGGGTCCTGGTGGGTCTGTTTTCCCCTGAATCACTGGGCACAATGCAGCAACGCACTCTGGATAGGATGCCAATTTCAGCCATCAGTCCCCAATTCCAGACAAAGCCAATCACTACTGTATGGACGCTTGACCGACCTATTGCACTGCTACAGATTCAAACCCTGGATGTCTAACTAGGTCTGCTTTTATAACCAGACACATTCTGCCTAAATGAATAACAAAGACGTTATTGTCTTTATTGGACACTTTTTTAAGCATTCAAGGTTGGAAAATGTGTATAATAACTATAATAATAATAACCTCCTTTATCAGAAGTAGTGTTTCCTGTAGCTACTAATCAAACTTTGCGGCAGAGAGGATTGTTGGATCATTCAGTGATCATATAAACATCTCTCTTTAGGTATTGTCACAGCGCCAGTTTGGTTTTTACCTGACTTGATGGTTCCAAAAGACAAATAATCTTTTATACCACTCTGTGTTGGTTAACTCGTGTCTTATTTTTTATCTTCTTGGTCCTTTTTTAATGAATGTATTTTTTAATGATTACAAACTGACCTGACCATGAGACAGCAAACCTAAACATCACTCCATCATGCTTTACAGTCAGGATTCTCAGTCAGACTTTTTTAGACTTGTGGCATTCTAGCAATTTGATTTATTTTATGGTTTGTTTTATATGGTGGAAATATGAAGGTTATGGAAACAGATTTTTTTTCAGACTCTGACTAGAAATCAAAGGCTGCTGGTGTTTTCACTACTGACCAGTAAAAGTGAATAAATGTTGATGAAACATATTTGGATTGAATGACTACTTCAGGAAATAATTTACAGTATAGATGACATTAACAGACAGAAGGATAAAGTTTATAGCCAAGAAAATAGTGCCGATTAATTAGAAAAACATTACTGTACTATAGTACAGTATAGTATTTTTTCCCAAATAAAATATATAGTAAGAAATGTTCAGCTGGATCTAACGCCACTCCTGCTGTGCAATGCAACCATGAGTGCATTAAATTAGTGCTACTACACGTAGCTTTTGACTCCAGCTGAGAATCAAACCTGCGTTGTTCTTTTGTCCTTCACATCATGTTTTTGAAACACCTACCTCTCCACAGCCCGTCAATCAGGAGAAGACACAGATAAAACAAGCCTCTCAAATCTGATTCTCTTTGTCTGTCACTGGCCGTGATGAATGAAAAGCTCTAAGCTGGTCTCTTCTCCAGCCACGGCGGGGGGGGGGGGGGGGGGGGGGCTCTGTTTGATCTTCACTTCTGACCAGGAGGTCTTCCAGCATGGTCAGGGCTTGTCAGGACTGACTGGGTAACACTAATGGCAGGATAGTAGGACCCCTAAGCTCTGCCTATCCCTTGTTTAGGGCAGGTCTATCTGTGCAGTGTGTAAAAGGGATTGCGAGAGCTTAAAGTCAGTTTAAGTTGATTCCTTTTGTTTGAAGGAGAGGAAGTGGAATTGAATTAAGAGACGGTTGAGTGACCTAGGGACAAAAAACTGGTGCGTTGTGTAAAATGTTCTGATAGTACAAAGAATCAGAATAAATAGATTGCATCTGAATAATAAAAGCTACAAATATTAAAAGGTTTGTACACCTAGTAATCATATTAGCTAATTTTAGGAACTGGTGAATATTTCAATATAATATTGATATGAACATGTATTACCAACTTGCTAGATATTTTGTAAAGCTTTGGGTATCTTAAGGTACCCACATCATTGTTCATTAGCAATATAGAAACAATATTTTGTTTGTGCCAATATGTTATTTCCCTTTATTAATGTTCCCTAAAAATAATTGATTCTGAATGCTGGATAAAAACAAAATAACCCTTTTAACTCTATTGATTGTTGTAAAAATATAATATATAATTATTAAACACAGCTGTAAATTAATGAAACCCAGATTTATTGCTGACATTTAATCACTGACTGTGTGTTTCTGCCTTCCTTACATTTCTGACACATTGCATATTATTCAGCTAATAAATAATATTTGTGCTATAAATGTATTATATCTATTTCTTCTTCAGAATATACATTTCATTACGATGCATAAAATATGTTTCAGGTGAACACAATTCTCATCAACAGAAAGCTTGTTCTTTGTTCATGTGATTTACTCCACAAATCAAACTTAGTTGTATGTAAATTTTTGATACTACAATTTTTTCAGTAGTTTTGTCTTCTTTGTTTAGATTCTGTAAAATTCTGTAAGATTTGGTTTTTGGACAAAGAAGTGTGTGCTCCAATTCTTTAACCACAGAAAAAGAACATCCAGGACTGCAAAAATGAGTGTGTCATTTAAAAGTGTATGCACAGTTCACATTAATAGTTTATTTATACTATTTGCTCTATCATTTACTCCTGCTATTTCTGTAGTCCCACTAATTCTTTGCAGCGAACTGAGACACTAAAGGGGTTTAAATTGTGAAACACACGGAGATGAACAAACTCAAAACAGGTGAACACAATCAATGTAATCAGTGGAACACAAAACGGGTGGAAAACACACACATGGAAAACCAAGACTAAAACTCGGCAGACTGAAAACAGGTGGGAATTGGAGACTTGGAATTGGGAATTGTAGTACATTTTAAATAAAATTAGATATAAAGATGCATATTATCATTTTAAATTATAATAATGTTTTATTAAATTTTAAATGTTTATTGTTGTATTATTATCATTAAACTCCAGTTGCTTCTTCTTTTAATCTGCATTTTAAGAAAGGATCATTGCAAGAGTATGTACACTATATGGTCAAAAGTATCTGGACACCTTACAATAAGCTTGTTGGACACCCCATTCCAAAATCATGGGCATTATTATGGTGGCACTACCACCCTTTATTGTAAGGCATTAACAGCCTTTACTCTTTTGGGAGGGCTTTTCACAAAATCATGTCTGTGGGAATTTATGCCTGTTTAGTCAAAAGAACACTTGTGAGGCCAGGCACCTATGTTAAACAAGAGGGCCTTGCTTGCAATCAGTTGGGTTTCAACAGAGCATTTGTGTATGTTAAGTCAGTCACACATGTTGAACAAGAAGGCCATGCTCACAACAAGCGTTTCGATTCATCCCAGCGAGTTTAAACAGAGCCAAACTGGAGCTGTCATGCTGGAGGAAAGGGAATAACCTTTTCCAAACTGTTTCCATTTATTTTATATTGATTTTATACATTTGATAGAAATTGGTGTGTCTGAAATATCTAAACTCAGTAATTAGAGGCAGAAAGTCAATCCCAATACATTCGTCCATATAGTGTATTAGCCACCCACATAGCACAGCGCCGCCAGTGTTGCACAGCTCAAAGGTCTCATATTCTCATTTTGAACTCTGAAGTTCTGAACTCTGGTTGCAGTCTGACACCCACAAACTCTTCAATGCTTTACTTTGTGGTATTCATGCTTGGCATTTACCACCCTCCATCTAAATGCAAAACTAAATCTGCTAATTCGCATTTACAATCAAGAGCGTAGCACATACAGATTACTTATAGTTCATTTAAATACGAATTTACACCTCATATTAATATAAATTAGCCGTGCTACATTGATTGACGTGTAGGCAGAGCGAACTGAAGAGGGCAAATTTGTTTCCGCATATGATGGACTTGCTCATGCGGCGCACATTCAGTGTCACATCTGTGCAAATTCAACTAATCGTGTCTCCAAGGCGACTATTTGCATATGTTAATTACAGCATATAAAGTAGGTTCAGCATCATACAAAGCCTAATCTGAATGACGGAAGCCCACTAGAGTTCCAAAGATTAGCGTTTAGAGGCTAGATGAAAATAAATTGGCAGTATTTGTAGATTGTTTTTGGAAAATGTCAAAGAAAAGTACAATGACAGGAACACAGTCCTGTTTATAAGAGGATTATATAAAAGTATATGTTTTACCATGATATTTTTACGTTCCACTGTTCTTGATACAGTGCTATTTAGCATTCAGTGTGAGCTCTGTCTAAATCTGTGATGGACGTGTTTATTCTGTGTCTTTTAACCGCAGGCTTTACTCGATCGGCTCCTTTCTTAGGTAAGCACCTTTCCTCTTATCGCACCCATTTCATTCCCCTCTATTGTTTGCTTTTGTGATGTTGCTATGACGACTGAGCTCCAGCCCCCAGTTGATGGGCCGTACCATTGATGGTGCAGTCGAAGGGGAAGCGCTGGGGGAAGGGTGCGCCAACGCTGGATGCACTCAGTTAGACAACTCAGTGCACTGATGCACCCATGTCTCAGCGGCAATTAATCTACGACTATAAAGACAGTGTCAGTGATGAAGTGTCCTCGTGATGAAATTCAGGATTCTGTACATAAGCATAGGATGTGATTTTCATCCCTCTGATTTATGCAGAATTATTTTCACTCAACATTATGTATTTAGGGTGAATGTAAATATTGTCACTCTTTTTTCTACGTATATTTTATTTCATGCATTTTTTCCCATTTTCTCCCAATTTAGCATAGTCAATTTGTCTTCTGCTGCTGGGGGACCCCTGATTGCAGTCAAGTTGGGTATTGCTGCTCACGCTTTCTCCAACCCATGTGCAACACTTTTTCACCTATCACCTGCCAATCAGGGTCCTTACACAGCATTTTGAAGACCCCACCCACATAGTCCGGTCATCGTCCCCTAGCAGAGACGTGATTTGCATTTTTGTTTCATTTTTGTTTAACCACTGCTTTATTTTGGTCATGGTCGCGGTGGATCTGGATTTCCCAGAATCACGGGGTGCAATGCAGTAACACTCCCTGGACAGGACACCGATTCATCAGAGGGCTTTGGCCATTATCTGCCCCCCTTATTCAAATATAACCAGTTACGCCTGTATGTAGCTGCCGGCCAGGTTGATCCCAGCTTTAGTAAACTAGTGTAGTATAATGCACTGGTGGCTGAGTGGTTAAGGTACTGGACTTGTGTAAATGTGAATGTAAATGTACCTCTGTGCCACCCGAGTGCCCACGGTCTGCAAATCACTATTATTATAATTTTGCTTCAGAAATCCTATAGTTTTTTCCTATTAAATATATTTATATGGCAGTGTTGTAAAGAGTTATTGCCCCCAAGTAAGTCCTCCAATCAGGATACTGGACAGAAGATCTTACATTTTATTCTCAAATGGGTTCTCATATGGACTAAAGTTTATGTTTTTTTTTTATAAGGTCTTGACATAGTAAAAAATGACCATGTTTAAATGTTGGTATAATGTTGAAAAGACTGTGTTTGCTTCTCACTAGACAATGAACCCATTATTGTCCAAATCATCATCCAGGTGTTTGTCTGGGTAAGCGGTACGTTTCTACTTGGTACACTCCCATGACTTGGTACGCTGTTGTGTAGTGCCAGTGTCATGAACTCTGACCCTAGTCAAAACTAGAGATGTCCAGCCTTGTTTTTGTTGGACCAAGTGTAAATTTCTTGCTTAGTCGCTACCAAGCTCTTGTCTGTATTTTGACATAATGACTCTCGCTGTTGTTCTTTGGAGACATGGAGCCTTTGAAATGCTTTAAAATCAGCCTGTGTATGGTATATTCCATTTTAATGTTCATGAGGGATCCCATCAGATAATAACAGCTTATAAATGGTCTGTTAATTTTGTTTCAGTACTGATAATAATGATCCATGACAATAAAAATCCCTGTTGTGATTGCTAGATGAATGACTGGACTATCAGACAGGTGTGGACCATGCAGGTGGGCTTTATTCCTTTTTGCTTTATAAAGCTGGCACAGAAATCATTGCTGTGCGTTATGCTTAGACAGTCCCAAATCATAATAGCTTTGTTCTTTGTGCTCAAGTGGAGATCATGCCAAACTACAGGTAACACTGAGGCAGAAGCTTGAGACACACATTTACATTTTCTACATATCCAAAGCGTGTACTGTGACAGTATATGGTCTAAGCAATTGAGGGTTAAGGGCCTTGCTCAAGGGCCCAACAGTGGCAACCTTCCAGTGGTGAGGCTTGAACCAGCAACCTTTCATTTACTAGTCCAGTACCTTAACCACTAGGCTACAACTGCCCTACACATCTGTATCAAATGTCCACATTGAAAAACCTATTATTATTAAGTGCCATCAAGTCGATGCCAACTCCTGGTTCCTGGATAGTGTTTGAGTCTTCAGGTTTCTTAATGGCTTGTTTATTGTTCCTTTAATTGACCACCTATGCTGCTATTTTGTTTCTGCACTTGGCTTCAAAGGCCAATATGCTGTAAAATACCCATCATTACCCTCCCTCCCCCACTCCTGGAGCAAATGGCATCTTCTCAAGCCCTGTAATTTTGGCCGTGTTGATTGAGCCGATGCTCGTTGACACAACTTCAACCTTTTCTCAAGTTTTAATCATGTGTTATTTTTTTTCTTTGGCCTGAACCCAGAGAAACTGCTTAACGTGCAGCTGGTGAAGAGACCTTCGATTTGTTTCAATAAAACTTGCTAGAGGGGTCAGGAAGGTAGGAAGGGTAAAGTCCAAGAAGAAGAGCACAAAGGGGAGGGGAGGGAGGATAAAGGGGAAATTTTTTGGCCGCAGCGTGATCAGGTTTCAGGCTGACAGGAATACTGATGGGGCTTCAGTTCTTTATACTGTGGACCATCTTTCTTTCACTCTCCCCCAACTGTCTCGTCTCTGTTGGCTGAATTGTAAAAGGGCTATTAGGTGTGCTGAATACCCTTTTAAAGGAAACAAATTTGAGATTAGCAGGATCTCGGTGTACTTTTTCTTCTTAGTGTGATGATTACATAATCAAGCTAGAATTCTCAATTTCAATCTCTCTAAGTAGTATATTTTATATTATAGATGCTAGCACTGCATGGTCTGAGCGACACACAACATGTAGGGCAGTGGTAGTTCAGTGGTTAAGGTACTAAAGCAGTAATCAGAAGGTTGCTGGTTAAAGCCACATTACCACCAAGTTGCCACTGTTGAGTCCCTGAGCAAAGCTTTTAAGGGTTAATTGCTTGAACTGTATTTGGTTTGAATAAAAACGTCATGTTGTTTTGGTGCACGTTAACAGGTTAAAGCCGTTACAATGCACGCATTAGCACAAGTGTCACTACTTTTATAGACAAAGTTAAACCACATTCATATAAATATCAATCAGCCTTGTGGCAGCAACACTGTGAAAGAAAAGAAAACATCCAGTGAATGGCACTTTTAATGGGAACAGACTGCTATGTTAGGAAAGGCTTATGATCAGATAGATAGATGGATGGATGGACGGATGGACAGACAGACAGACAGATAGATAGATAGGTGGTTGGACGGACGGATTGACGCACAAACAGACCAACAGACAGACAGATAGATAGGTTGTTGGATGAACGGACAGACAGACAGACATATAGATAGATTGTTGAATAGAAGGATGGATGACAGACGGACGGACAGATGGCTGATCAAACAGACAGAGAGATAGATAGATAGATAGATAGATAGATAGATAGATAGATAGATAGATAGATAGATAGATAGATAGATAGATAGATAGATAGATAGACGGACAGACAGATGGCTGGGCAAACAGACAGACAGACAGACAGACAGATAGATAGATAGATAGATAGATAGATAGATAGATAGATAGATAGATAGATAGATAGATAGATAGATAGATAGATAGATAGATGACAGATACACAGACAGACAGATGGCTGGGCAAACAAACAGACAGATAGATAGGTGGTTGGAAGGGTGAATGGATAATGACAGATGAATGGACAGACAGACAGATAGATAGGTGGTTGGATGGATGGACAGACAGACAGATAGGTGGTTGGATAGATGGATGAATGGATGGATGACAGACAGACAGACAGACAGACAGATAGACAGACAGACAGACAGACAGATAGACAGACAGACAGATAGATGGTTGAATAGATGGCTGGACAGACAGACGGACAGACAGAGAGACAGACAGCCAGATAGATAGATAGGTGGTTGGATGGATGAATGGATGGATGACAGATGGACGGACAGACAGATAGATGGTTGAATAGATGGCTGGACAGACAGACGGACAGACAGAGAGACAGACAGACAGCCAGATAGATAAATTGTATTATAAAATTTGCATAAACAGGGTAGATAGAAAATCTTTATCTGCCGTTCTATTGTCACAATAATTCAGTGTCTCAGCCATCAGAATGTTCAGCATGGAAAAATCCAGCGCTCTATTCATTTAAAATGTATGCTGCATTATTCAACATATTTATTCTGCTCCTGCTTTCAATTCCCAGTTCTGCTATGTTCAGCTGGGTTATCTAAATGCAAATACATCAGTGCATTAAACTGGAGAAGCTGCTGTAAAACTTATAGGCAAGCAAAACTGGCATTTGTGTGAGGGAAAAAAAAACATTATCCAGGGAAATTCATCAACAAGAGGGAGGCTGAGTCTAAAATGTCTATTTGATTCAAATAACGTTACACCAAGCAAAAAACCTGACATCCATCATGCTCTGAAATAGATCAAATGTTCAACTTGTATCTTGTGGTTCTTAATAAAAGGAAGCTGGTGCATCTTCAGTGTGTAAAAGTCTTGTATGGTACAGATGCTTTTATTTAGGATGATCTGCCAGCTAAAACCATTCTTAAAAAGATTTTTTTTGAGACGACAAACAGGCTAGGGCTTTAGATCAAGACACAAATTGATGACACATATTCAGTTATTCTCAAACAGTGACTTTCAGTTATATACGAGGGATCTTCAAAAAGTTTCCACACCAGATTTAAGAGAAATTGGAAACAGTGAGGGCGGGAGGAATAGTAATTGGTCGTGTCTGAGAGATGCTTATAGTCCAGATTTAGCGCCATCTGATTTCCACCTGTCAGGACCACCACAGAGCAGGTATTATTTAGGTGGTGGATCATTCTCAGCACTGCAGTGACACTGCAGCACTGCTGTGTCTGATCCACTCATACCAGCACAGCACACACTAACACACCACCACCATGTCAGTGTCATTGCAGTGCTGAGAATGATCCACCACCCAAATAATACCTGCTCTGTCTGTGGTGGTCCTGTGGGGGTCCTGACCATTGAAGAACAGGATGAAAGCAGGCTAAAAACTTATGTAGAGAAACAGATGGACTACAGTCAGTTGTTGTAGTAATTTCACTTTCGTAATTCTGCATAAGCCTTGTTCCAGGCACGTCCTGGCAAACATGTACTGTACATATCCAGTTATCCAGTTACACACTGGATCTGTCCCAGCAGCCCCTTATTTCCAAAAAAGGACTGAATTCATGAACTCGGAAATATCATCTGGTGCCATATCAGATGTGCACAGACAGGATTTGAGGCTTAGGAGCCAGTGGTTGAATTAAGAAGCGTCTTGTTCATTGTGTTTCCAGGCCGAGACTCAGCGGTCTCAGACTGGCTCACACAACCATCTAAGGAATCTGGAAAGCATTTCCAAAAAGCTGCTCTGTTATATAAAAAAAACAAAGAGCACTGTTTCAGGGTCAGACAAAACTGTCCTTCACGAGTCTAATAATATTTTTCTACCACTTACTCCAAGGGTTCCCTCATGTCTGTACAGAGAAAACTGAATCTGATGATCTGCTTGAGATTCAATAAGCTGCTCGGTGCAGAGCAGAGACACGTTAGAGCATTATCAAATAAAGCCTTTATTTTTGTGTCCAGGTCGGAAAATCTCTCCTCTGTATGTGTATAGATGTCGCATTTAGAGTTTATTCTCTCTTTGTGTGTCTGTCTCTCACTGCCTGAGCAAAACACCAAATTTAATACCTGTAAATTGAGCACACGGCTCATTACTTTGATATTTGAGATACAGTTTTTTTGATTTTCGCTGCCACAACTGCTTCTACTATATAACCCAGTATCAAAAGCATAAGATGGTTTACCTGCACTTGTTTTCAAGGTAATATGATATGTTTTGGGGTGGCATGGTGGCGCAATTTGTTAAGTGAAGACCAGGGTTCGATTCTGGCTGCTGGTCACTGTCTGGTCACTTCTCTGTTCTGGTCTGAATCTTAATGGCAGTAACTAATAACTGTATAGGCCAACCATGGTCTTCCATATCAGTTTTTTTTCTTTAGGGGCCGTGTACAGAGAGGATCCCTCTTTAGACTATCGAATTTATTGAAATTAACAGATCTCAAAATTTGGGGGGGGGGGGGGGGGGGGTACTTGAGCATATCTCAGGGGGCAAGGCACACAGTAACACCCTGGACAGGGCGCCAGTCCATCAGAGGGCAGACATATACACACACACACACACACCCATTCACCTATAGGACAGTGTCTCCAACTAACCTCACTGCATGTTTTTGGACTGTGGGAGGAAACTGGAGCTCCTGGAGGAAACCCACACAGACACGAGGAGAACATGCGAACTCCACACAGAAAGGACCCGGACCACCCTGCCTGAGGATCGAACCCAGGACCTTCTTGCTGTGAGGCGACAGTGCTATCCACTGAGCCAGATCTCAATACTGGAATAGAAAACTGCTCAACACTTACCAATGAATGTAAACTGTATGGCCAAAAGTGGGGTTGATGTCAGAGCTTCTGGATTTCCTTTAGTGGCAGTAACTAGACTAACAAATCATACAAAGCATTTGTTTAAAACAAGAAAACATGACTAAAAATATCCTGAACACCACCGTACACAATATTCTGACAGATGATAGAATAATTTTGGGGATTGTTAATGCTAGGGCTACATACCTTTTCATTTACTACTTAATATCTAACCCTGGGGACAGGGACTCAACCTGGAAAAGGCACCACACTCTCATACATTCACATACTTACTCATACCAAGGGGCAATTCAAAGAGCCAATATATTTCTTTGTTTATGAAGGGTGGGAGGAAACTGGAGTAGCCAGAGGAAACCCATATAGACAAGAAGCTGCAGAAACTCTCACAGACAGTGATTGGAAGCAAGGATCAAACCCAGGATCCCAGGAACCATGTCACTGTGCAGCACCAATTCTACTTGCTGTGCCAATGTGCTACCCATGCTTCAATATCTCTGTTATTGAATCGGATGCATGACACTGATTATCGTTACACTTAGGAGGTAATTTGGGGACTACAACATTTACACCTGTTCTGACACCAATGCTTCCAATGCTTTGTTTACCTGGGTGTTGGACCAGTCATATTTGAGGTCATTTCAGGTCATTTTAGTTCCTTTAGCTAAACCACTTGATAACGAGTTGGATGAGCTCATGAGAGTTCACAAGATGGGATTTATGGGGCTGGAGAAGTTGTATTAAGGATAATATTCTGTATTAAGTTGCAAAAAGCAGTAAATTCAAGGGTGCCAATTGATGTGACATTTGTTTATTATAAAATGTGACACGTTTTTATGTTTTACAGGTGATATTTCTGTAATACTTTTATTAAAAAAACAGTTTATTTACCTGTGCCAAGAGTTATTCTGGAGTTTTGTTTGGCATTGTGTATTAATGAGAAGTAAAGGTGTACTGAGGATGTTTTTACACTTCCTACTCACAGCGACAGCAACAACTTTTCTTCTCACAATATGTGTTTTAGATAACAGTATTAGTCTAACATTTTAACTTGTATATACTGCTTATACACATATCATGACCTGATTACAAAAAAATAGAATTATATATTACACTACATTTCTAAATTCTGTATTTAGGGTAAGGGTGTAATAATATGATACATTTAATAAAATACCACTTCAATGAGCAATTCATTGTTCTAAGTTGCATTACAAAACATGCAGATGACAATTTGGCATTCCTGAAGTTCACATTCCTCTGGGTAATGCTTTTGGCCTTTCGAAAATGAAAAAAAAATGCTTTCTTGCCATGCCATGATTCTACTTACTCTATCTACATGGTGTTGACTTTTAAGTAACTTTAGTTTTATTCATGATGATGTTTAGCACACATTAATGTGCTGTAGTGGCAAGTGATAATATTGACTTCCTTTACTCACATGTACACTACATCGCCAAGTATGTGGCCAATGCTTCTAATCTAAGGGCAGCTCTAGCAGGATAAAAAATGCAACAAATTAACTTCCATTGACTGTGCTGCATTAACATTTAGTAGGCTTTTCAAAATTACCCACTTTCTGTGTCTGTGTTTGCTTATAAAGACTGTGTGGTTGTATTGTTGATTTACCATTGTCTTATTTAATCTCATTTCTATTGTTCCCTTCTGTCTGTGTCACTTTGTACTTTGATGATGCATGGTAAAGCATAGGTATAAATATCTTTGTTATTATTCTACTGTTAAAATACTTCTTAATCAGTTATTGTGTTTTGTAAGATATTGTGTAAGTGAACACAAGTTCCCTTTAAAAGGAAAATAAGCCAGTAATTGGCCCGTAAGCCAAAAGAGCACTTAAGGGGTTTTTGTATCTGTTGGTCCTGGATTTTGTAAAGTTGCTTTGAGACAATGTATATTGTAAAAAGCGCAATATAAATAAAGTTGACTTGACTTAAGTCATAAACGAGTCATAAACACACAGCATACACTTCAAATGTCTGTATTTAAACATTTACAATTACATAATTTATTAGTTGCTTTTATCCATAATGACTTACAATTATCACTAAATACAGTTCAAGCAATTAAGAGGTTAGGGGCCTCGCTTAGGAGCCCAACAATGGCAACTTGGCTTCGGTGGGGCTTGAACCAGCAATCGTATGATTACTAATACCTTACCACTGAGCTCCCACTAAGCTTAACACCCAGTAGTTCACTACATTTGTCCAGCTATTTTAAGAGATGTGGAATTATATTCATTTTTAGTAATTTACTACTAAAATGTAATACTACTAATTTATTAAAATTAATTTAAATTTAAATTAATTTTAAATTAAAATGCATTTATTTAGAAGTTTTAAATTTACCACAGCTAGATATATATTTTCATTCTTTTTTATTATTTTATTGGAATTTGCAGCAACTGGAAAAACTAATGGCAAACTAATGGCAAAATGTAATAATAAATATAGCATTAATATAGCTATAATAATATGTATGACAAATACAAATAACCCTATAAGGTCTACAATTCTTTATTAATTGCTTTTATTTTAATTGTTTTACTGTGAATATCCAGAGAGACTCATACAGTCCTTAGTGCAGAACATGATGCTTTAATCTCTACACTGTCTCTCTAGGTAATAATGGCTCAGCTCCGGCCCTCATCTGTCTAGGCTATTATGCTTATAAAGAAGGCTTTACTGTTGATCAGTGATGCATCAGAATAGATATTAGCTCATCCAGTGTCCGGGGAAGCAGCCTGCTCATAATTAACATGGTCATTAGTTAAATTATTACAGAGGAGAAAAGGGTCGTGCAGTCTGCCGAGGATCCAAATTTTTCTTTGTTATTTACCCCTGGCTGCTTTTCCAAAGCTCTGAGGGGCTTACTGGGGCCTGTCAGGGAACAATGAATGAGAACGAAAGTGTCACGCTTGGAGCCTCAGGGTGATCCTGTGCTCCAGTGTGCCACGCCCTTCTCTCCCCAGTCTCCAGCCAGCCTCCCTCTCCTGATTGGTTAGCTGGGGCTAATTAGCCCCAGCTGCTACTATTTAGGAGAGGCTCAGGGAAAGGCTGGTTGGAGATTATTGAGGGTAACTCTGTCTGTTTGCTCTGGTGACTGTTGGCTCCTTGCTCCTTGCTCCTTGCTCCTTGCTCCTTGCTCCTTGCTCCTTGCTCCTTGCTCCTTGCTCCTTGCTCCTTGCCGTTTCATCCGGTCCGTTTAGCCTGTCCGTTAGCCTGTTTAGTCTGTTTAGTCCTGTTTAGTCTTTGTTTAGCCTGTCCGTTAACCTGTTTAGTCTGTTTAGCCAGTTAGTCTGTTTAGTCCTGTTCTGTCTGTTTAGTCCTGTCCTGTCTGTTTAGTCTGTTTAACCTGTTTAGTCTGTTTAGCCTGTGTAGCTTTGTTAGCCTGTTTAGTTTAGTCACTGTTCAGCCCCTGTCTGTTAGCTTAGTCCTTGTTTGTTAGCCTGTGTGTATTAGCCTGTCCGTTAGCCTGTTTAGTCTGTTTAGTTCTGTTTAGTCTGTTTAGTCCTTAATCCTGTTAGTCTGTTTAGCCTGTTAGTCTGTTTAGTCCTGTTAGTCTGTTTAATCCTGTTAGTCTGTTTAGCCTGTTAGTCTGTTTAGTCCTGTCCAGTCTGTTTAGTCCTGTTAGTCTGTTTAATCCTGTTGGTCTGTTTAGCCTGTTAGTCTGTTTAGTCCTGTTTAGTCTTTGTTTAGCCTTGTTAGCTTTGTTAGTCCTCTTAGCGTGGTATGTCCTGTCTTTTGTTATATTAAATCTGTTGTTTACACATCTCTGCGTTTGTGTCCGCCCCTCCTGTCCGTCTAGCCCACATATCGTTACAGAATAATCTCCCCATTTAGGACACAGCGAGATGTTGCTTGTTCATGTTTTCCCAGACTTGGGATCTATGAGGTTTCCTCTAGTCTTCCCGCTTAGTAGGCCGGCTCCTTATGATGGAAGCAACCATAGGGTTGAAGGCTTCCTTCTACAGAGCCAGCTCTACCTGCAGAACCTTCTGGACCCCCAGCCAACTGAAATCGACAAGGTACGATTTATGATGTCTAGACTGAGGGGTGCTGCTCGTGAGTGGGCTAAGCAGCTTTGGTCTGACAGGGGAGTTGTGCTGAACTCGGTGAAGGATTTTGAGGGCCTCATGAGAACCCAATTTTCATGTAGCAAAGTGCCCACTGCAGCTTATACCTGGCATCCAGTGCCCACTGGGGAGGTTAAGTTTTCCCCAGTGCCCACTGCGGATGTGGTCCAGGAGCCAGTGCCCGCTTATAAAGCTCGTGACTGTCCCAAGTCCATGTTAGGAGCCAGCCAAAATTATTTAGGTCCTATTTCCTGTTTCGACCCCAAGGGCTCCGAGGGTCTCTCTGTTTGTTTGCCGGCTCCAGTCCCGTGTACTCAGGTGCAGCTGAGTCCAGTTTCTCCAGGGTCCAAACAGCTGACTTTTGACGCCTCTCCAGGGTCCAAGCAGCTAATTTCGGACGCCTCTCCAGTGTTTTCTCAGCTGAGTGACGTTTCTCCAGTGTTTTTGCAGCTGACTTTGGACGCCTCTCCAGGGTCCTCGCAGCTGAATGACGTTTTTCCAGTGTTTTCGCTAGTGACTTCGGACGCCTCTTCAGGGTCCTCACAGCTGTTTCAAGGAGTTTCTCAAGGATTTTCGCAGCTGACTCCCGAAGCCTCTTCGCCAGGCTCACCGCAGCTGACTCCCGAAGCCTCTTCGCCAGGCTCACCGCAGCTGACTCCCGAAGCCTCTTCGCCAGGCTCACCGCAGCTGACTCCCGAAGCCTCTTCGCCAGGCTCACCGCAGCTGACTCCCGAAGCCTCTTCGCCAGGCTCACCGCAGCTGACTCCCGAAGCCTCTTCGCCAGGCTCACCGCAGCTGACTCCCGAAGCCTCTTCGCCAGGCTCACCGCAGCTGACTCCCGAAGCCTCTTCGCCAGGCTCACCGCAGCTGACTCCCGAAGCCTCTTCGCCAGGCTCATCGCAGCTGACGCCCGAAGCCTCTTCGCCAGGCTCACCGCAGCTGACTCCCGAGGCCTCTTCGCCAGGCTCACCGCAGCTGACTCCCGAAGCCTCTTCGCCAGGCTCACCGCAGCTGACTCCCGAAGCCTCTTCGCCAGGCTCACCGCAGCTGACTCCCGAAGCCTCTTCGCCAGGCTCACGGCAGCTGACTCCCGAAACCTCTTCGCCAGGCTCCACGCAGCTGGCTCCTGTTCCCGAGTTGGCGCATCCCGATGGCGCTCCTGTTCCCGAGTTGGCGCATCCCGATGGCGCTCCTGTTCCCGAGTTGGCGCATCCCGATGGCGCTCCTGTTCCCGAGTTGGCGCATCCCGATGGCGCTCCTGTTCCCGAGTTGGCGCATCCCGATGGCGCTCCTGTTCCCGAGTTGGCGCATCCCGATGGCGCTCCTGTTCCCGAGTTGGCGCATACCGACGGCACTTCTGTTCCTGAGTTGGTGTCCTCCGACGGCACTTCTGTTCCTGAGTTGGTGTCCTCCGACGGCACTTCTGTTCCTGAGTTGGTGTCCTCCGTCGGCACTTCTGTTCCTGAGTTGGTGTCCTCCGACGGCACTTCTGTTCCTGAGTTGGTGTCCTCCGACGGCACTTCTGTTCCTGAGTTGGTGTCCTCCGACGGCACTTCTGTTCCTGAGTTGGTGTCCTCCGACGGCACTTCTGTTCTTGAGTTGGTGTCCTCCGACGGCACTTCTGTTCCAGAGTTGGTGTCCTCCGACGGCACTTCTGTTCCTGAGTTGGTGTCCTCCGACGGCACTTCTGTTCCTGAGTTGGTGTCCTCCGACGGCACTTCTGTTCCTGAGTTGGTGTCCTCCGACGGCACTTCTGTTCCTGAGTTGGCGCCCCCTGATGGCGCTCCTGTTCCAGAGTTGGTGTCCTTCGAAGGTGCTTCAGTTTCCGAGATGACGCCCCCAGATGGCGCTCCTGTTTCTGTGTTGGCGCCCTCCGATGGTACTTCTGTTCCGGCGATGGCGCCCCCCGACGGCGCTTTTGAACTCTCGTCGGCGCTCCCCGACAGCGCTTCTGGTCTCCTATCATGCCTACCGCAAGGCATATTAAATTACTTCAAATATGCCCCTCAGGGTCCAGGACCTCCTTTTTGTTTTTGGTTTTTTTATTTGGGCACGCCAGGAGTCGTGCCTTCAGGGAGGGGCCTACTGTCACGCTTGGAGCCTCAGGGTGATCCTGTGCTCCAGTGTGCCACGCCCTTCTCTCCCCAGTCTCCAGCCAGCCTCCCTCTCCTGATTGGTTAGCTGGGGCTAATTAGCCCCAGCTGCTACTATTTAGGAGAGGCTCAGGGAAAGGCTGGTTGGAGATTATTGAGGGTAACTCTGTCTGTTTGCTCTGGTGACTGTTGGCTCCTTGCTCCTTGCTCCTTGCTCCTTGCTCCTTGCTCCTTGCTCCTTGCCGTTTCATCCGGTCCGTTTAGCCTGTCCGTTAGCCTGTTTAGTCTGTTTAGTCTGTTTAGTCTGTTTAGTCTTTGTTTAGCCTGTCCGTTAACCTGTTTAGTCTGTTTAGCCAGTTAGTCTGTTTAGTCCTGTTCTGTCTGTTTAGTCCTGTCCTGTCTGTTTAGTCTGTTTAACCTGTTTAGTCTGTTTAGCCTGTGTAGCTTTGTTAGCCTGTTTAGTTTAGTCACTGTTCAGCCCCTGTCTGTTAGCTTAGTCTTTGTTTGTTAGCCTGTGTGTATTAGCCTGTCCGTTAGCCTGTTTAGTCTGTTTAGTTCTGTTTAGTCTGTTTAGTCCTTAATCCTGTTAGTCTGTTTAGCCTGTTAGTCTGTTTAGTCCTGTTAGTCTGTTTAATCCTGTTAGTCTGTTTAGCCTGTTAGTCTGTTTAGTCCTGTCCAGTCTGTTTAGTCCTGTTAGTCTGTTTAATCCTGTTGGTCTGTTTAGCCTGTTAGTCTGTTTAGTCCTGTTAATCTGTTTAGTCCTGTTAGTCTGTTTAGTCCTGTTTAGTCTTTGTTTAGCCTTGTTAGCTTTGTTAGTCCTCTTAGCGTGGTATGTCCTGTCTTTTGTTATATTAAATCTGTTGTTTACACATCTCTGCGTTTGTGTCCGCCCCTCCTGTCCGTCTAGCCCACATATCGTTACAGAAAGAAACACAAGGGATAGAGAGAGACTTTTGGCTTATAGTTAAATGAAAAAAAATTATGTATATGGACGTCTAATTTGTCAGAGTGGATATATTTCATTTACACCAATCACTTTCATCATAGCATACAGTCATAAAACTCTACAGACAAACATTAGAAGTAAAAAGATCAATTCTTAGAATCTTACAACATGGCTAAACTAGCTTCAAGTGTAAATCATAAAAATTGGGATGTCATTGGTGTTACCACTATTTCTTAACTATTTCTAGGAGCAATATCAGCACAAGAATTGTTGGAGCTCTGTGGATTAGCTGACCAGCCCCACACAAGTCAAAAACTACCAGGCACAGAGTAGTGCACCAAGTCTTAGATTAAGTGGTATAAACCAAACAGTTATTAGACTCTGGAGGATAAAATACATTGATTGTATTCCAGAATGAAACTACCTGCTCAAATATTCACTTTCTGAATCCATGTTTACTAACTGCTTCATCCTGGTCAGGTTTGCGATAGGTCTATTACTCTAGCCCACCAACGCTGAGATCCAGGTTCAAGACAGGACATCACCAACATGATTAGCTACAGTATGTCTGAGGGAGGATGGATTGATGCTATGGATTGATACCCCATCCAGGGTATTCTGGCTCACACCAAGTGTTCCGGTAAAACCAGGCCTTCGTGACCCTGACCGGAATAAAGCAGTTGATGAAAGTGAAATGAAATGAAAATTATTATAATGACACTAGGAGCAACATTTGTGTACGTGTGTTTAAAAACAAAATCCCAAGCCGGAATGCTAAATTAATTTATGAACGTTTTTTTTCCCGACTTAAATTGCTCACCTTTCTTTACTGAAGGTCAAATCTTGCATTTTGCATTTTTCTATTCATTAGGGTTTTCCAGTTAATTGGATTTTTAATTAAGCTGCCACTTTAATTAAACATGTCAATTTGACGATTGCCTAATGCTCCCTCACCCTCTGTTTTATTAACAGCAATAAAATTGTCAACTGCTGGGCTCTGGAGGATTTCTTACTAAAGAAACATGTGGGCATATGGTCTACAGGAAATTTTATTTTGATTTTCCTATCATCTCAATAAACATGCATTCTCAAGACATTCATAAACAGAACCTAAGTGTGGATCATAAATTATTCAATTCCTTGTGGAAATGAACATATATTTATAAAACTATATTCTCTTTAAATTACATTATAACATTTGGAAATAAAGACAAACATATTTCAGATCATGCAGTAGGACATTATGTTAAATGTACAGTATATACACCGATCAACCATAACATTAAAACCACCTCCTTGTTTCTGCACTCACTGTCCATTTTATCAGCTGCGCTTACCATATAGAATCACTTTGTAGTTCTACAATTACTGACTGTAGTCCATCTGTTTCTCTGCATGCTTTGTTAGCCCCCTTTCATGCTGTTCTTTATAGGTCAGGACTCTCACAGGACCACCACAGAGCAGGTATTATTTAGTTGGTGGGTCATTCTCAGCACTGCAGTGACACTGACATGGTGCTGGTGTGTTAGTGTGTGTTGTGCTGGTATGCAAGGACGGATTAAGGATAGTCTGGGCCCCTGGGCAAAGAGTTGAAAAAGATTACTGTTAGGGGTCAAGATTTTCAAAGTGACCCGGAAAACATAAGTGGTTTTTTAGGGTTACAGCGCGAACAAAAGGCCAGAAGCTCGCCCGGACCACACAGGGGGCTCTCCTCTACAAGATGCACCGTATGGCACTGTCCCCGTCCTCCTAGCTCGAAGTTTTAAAAAGTAACTGTTAGGGGTCAAGATTTTCAAAGTGGCCCGGAGAACATAAGTGGTTTTTTAGGGTTACAGGGAGAACAGAGGGCCAGAAGCTCGCCCGGACCACAAAGGAGCCTCTCCTCTACGAGACGCACCGTATGGCACTGTCCCCGTCCTCCTAGCTCGAAGTTTTAAAAAGATTACTGTTAGGGGTCAAGATTTTTAAAGTGACCCGAAGAAGATAAGTGGTTTTTTAGGGTTACAGCATGAACAAAAGGCCAGAAGCTCGCCAGGACCGTACAGGAACCTCTCCTCTACGAGACGCACCGTATGGCACTGTCCCCGTCCTCCTAGCTCGAAGTAAAAAAAAAAAAAGATTACTGTTAGGGGTCAAGATTTTCAAAGTGACCCAGAGAACATAAGTGGTTTTTTAGGGTTACAGCGCGAACAAAAGGCCAGAAGCTCACCAGGACCGTACAGGGGGCTCTCCTCTACGAGACGCACCGTATGGCACTGTCCCCGTCCTCCTAGCTCGAAGTTTTAAAAAGTAACTGTTAGGGGTCAAGATTTTCAAAGTGGCCCGAAGAACATAAGTGGTTTTTTAGGGTTACAGGGAGAACAGAGGGCCAGAAGCTCACCAGGACCGTACAGGGGGCTCTCCTCTACGAGACGCACCGTATGGCACTGTCCCCGTCCTCCTAGCTCGAAGTTAAAAAAAAAAAGATTACTGTTAGGGGTCAAGATTTTCAAAGTGACCCGGAGAACATAAGTGGTTTTTTAGGGTTACAACGCGAACAAAAGGCCAGAAGCTCGCCCGGACCGCACAGGAGCCTCTCCTCTATGAGACGCACCGTATGGCACTGTTCCCGTCCTCCTAGCTCGAACTTTTAAAAAGTAACTGTTAGGGGTCAAGATTTTCAAAGTGGCCCGGAGAACATAAGTGGTTTTTTAGGGTTACAGGGAGAACAAAAGGCCAGAAGCTCGCCCGGACCACACAGGAGCCTCTCCTCTACGAGACGCACCGTATGGCACTGTCCCCGTCCTCCGAGCTCGAAGTTTTAAAAAGTAACTGTTAGGGGTCAAGATTTTCAAAGTGACCCGGAGACCATAAGTGGTTTTTTAGGCTTACAGGGAGAACAGAGGGCCAGAAGCTCACCAGGACCGTACACGAGGCTCTCCTCGATGAGACGCACCGTATGGCACTGTCCCCGTCCTCCTAGCTCGAAGTAAAAAAAAAGATTACTGTTAGGGGTCAAGATTTTCAAAGTGACCCGGAGAACATAAGTGGTTTTTTAGGGTTACAGCGTGAACAAAAGGCCAGAAGCTCGCCCGAACCGCACAGGGGGCTCTCCTCTATGAGACGCACCGTATGGCACTGTCCCCGTCCTCCTAGCTCGAAGTGATGAGAAGTATCTGTTAGGGGTCAAGATTTTCAAAATGACCCGGAGAACATAAGTGGTTTTTTAGGGTTACAGGGAGAACAAAAGGCCAGAAGCTCGCCCGGACCGCACAGGAGCCTCTCCTCTACGAGACGCACCGTATGGCACTGTCCCCGTACCTCCTAGCTCGAAGTAAAAAAAAAGATTACTATTAGGGGTCAAGATTTTCAAAGTGACCCGGAGACCATAAATGTTTTTTTAGGCTTACAGGGAGAACAGAGGGCCAGAAGCTCACCAGGACCGTACAGGAGGCTCTCCTTGACGAGACGCACTGTATGGCACTGTCCCCGTCCTCCTAGCTCGAAGTTTTAAAAAGTAACTGTTAGGGGTCAAGATTTTCAAAGTGACCCGGAGACCATAAGTGGTTTTTAAGGGTTACAGGGAGAACAGAGAGCCAGAAGCTCACCAGGACCGTACACGAGGCTCTCCTTGACGAGACGCACTGTATGGCACTGTCCCCGTCCTCCTAGCTCGAAGTTTTAAAAAGTATCTGTTAGGGGTCAAGATTTTCAAAGTGACCCGGAGAACATAAGTGGTTTTTAAGGGTTACAGGGAGAACAGAGGACCAGAAGCTCACCAGGACCGTACACGAGGCTCTCCTTGACGAGACGCACTGTATGGCACTGTCCCCGTCCTCCTAGCTCAAAGTTTTAAAAAGTAACTGTTAGGGGTCAAGATTTTCAAAGTGGCCCGAAGAACATAAGTGGTTTTTTAGGGTTACAGGGAGAACAAAAGGCCAGAAGCTCGCCCGGACCGCACAGGGGGCTCTCCTCTACGAGACGCACCGTATGGCACTGTCCCCGTCCTCCTAGCTCGAAGTGATGAGAAGTATCTGTTAGGGGTCAAGATTTTCAAAATGACCCGGAGAACATAAGTGGTTTTTAAGGGTTACAAGGGAGAACAGAGGGCCAGAAGCTCACCAGGACCGTACACGAGGCTCTCCTCTACGAGACGCACCGTATGGCACTGTCCACGTCCTCCTAGCTCGAAGTTTTAAAAAGTAACTGTTAGGGGTCAAGATTTTCAAAGTGACCCGGAGAACATAAGTGGTTTTTTAGGGTTACAGCGCGAACAAAAGGCCAGAAGCTCGCCAGGACCGCACAGGAGCCTCTCCTCTACGAGACGCACCATATGGCACTGTCCCCGTCCTCCTAGCTCGAAGTAAAAAAAAAAAGATTACTGTTAGGGGTCAAGATTTTCAAAGTGACCCGGAGAACATAAGTGGTTTTTTAGGGTTACAGCGCGAACAAAAGGCCAGAAGCTCTCCCGGACCGCACAGGGGGCTCTCCTCTACGAGACGCACCGTATGGCACCAAGGACGGATTAAGGATAGTCTGGGCCCCTGGGCAAATTATATTGTCAGGCATGAAAAGAACATCAAATAGCTCAGTTAAGTGTCTGTATGCATTCAAACGGTGGTTGAGACAGGACACAAGTTTGTCAATGACAACATTGAAAGTTTCGATCCGAAACTTGTCCTTTCCGTTAAATGCTACACCTGGCTCTGCACTATCATCAGACATAATTTTGCGCTTCTTTGTACGCTGGAGGTCATGCCTGTACTCTTGGGAGACAGCAGTGGTGACATTTAAAGCTGCCCCTTCAAACACCTCAAAGTTATCTCTCTGTGCTGCCACAAAGTCTCGTAAAGACAAGAGAAGTTGTGTAGCTGTACATATGTCAATATCATGCTTCTGCAGCTGCAGGCTTGTGGCTTGGAACCTCTGTAGTATTGTGTCCCAGAAGTATGCCATGAAGGCCATCTCCTTCGTGTCCAATTTGTCACAGAGTGCAGAGGCTTCACTTCGAGTTACACATTTCTCCTCCATATCTTTAGACATATCATTCAATGCCTCTCTCAGTTGTGCATAATATTTCCAAAGAGCCTTAGTTGACTCAGCTCGTGCGCTCCATCGAGTACCTGACAGTGATTTCAGTGTGAGTTTGATATCAGTATCACGGAAAACCTTTCCCCACCTGTGTGTAGATGATGCACAAAATGTGTACATTGCCTGTACAAAGTCAAAAAAACGTCCAGTTTCTGGGCTACTGTCAACAGCATTGACACCAACTAAATTCAGTGAATGTGCTGCACAGGGGACATAACAAATCAAAGGGTTTCTTTGTTTAAGATGAGCTTGGACTCCATTGTACTTTCCCGACATGTTACTTGCATTATCATATGACTGGCCCCTACAGTTGGATAAGTCTAGGCCCAGATTCTCCACCATAGCAACGACACACTCTGCCAAACTGTCCCCACTATGGTTTTCAATAGGCTCAAAAGCTAGAAAACGCTCAACTACATGTCCGTCATTATTAACAAACCTGAAAATAAAAGTAAGTTGGTCCACATGAGCAAGGTCTGGAGTGGAGTCAACTGTAACAGAGAAGTATTTCGGCTAGTGCCCAAAAGCATGGCTAGGGGCCCCAAAAGCATGGCTAGGGGCCCCAAAAGCATGGCTAGGGCCCCCAAGAGGCCCTGGGGTCAAAGTCCCTAATAGTCAGAGGATCCTTAAAATGGAGGGCCCTCGGAAATAAAAATATATTGTATCATAAATGTTGATAGGCATCGCAAAATGTTTTGGGCCAGGGCCCCCCAGGGGCCCGCTGACCTCAAGGGCCCCTGGGCGCTGGCCCCACTGGCCCGGTCAGTAATCCAGCCATGCTGGTATGAGTGGATCAGACACAGCAGCACTGATGGAGTTTTTAAACACCTCACTGTCACTGCTGGACTGAGAATAGTACACCAACCAAAAATATCCAACCAACAGCGCCCTGTGGGCAACGTCCTGTGACCACTGATGAAGGTCTAGAAGATGACCAACTCAAACAGCAGCAATAGATGAGCGATCGTCTCTGACTTTACATTTACAAGGTGGACCAATAAGGTAAGAGTGTCTAATAGAGTGGACAGTGAGTGGACAAGGTATTTAAAAACTCCAGCAGCACTGCTGTGTCTGATCCACTCATACCATCACAACACACACTAGCACACCACCACCATGTCATTGTCACTGCAGTGCTGAGAATGATTCAACACCCAAATAATACCTGCTCTGTAGTGGTTCTGTGGGGGTCCTGACCATTGAAGAACAGGGTGAAAGCAGGCCAAAAACATATGCAGAGAAACAGATGGACTACAGTCAGTAATTGTAAAACTACAAAGTGCTTCTATATGGTAAGCGGAGCTGATAAAATGGACAGTGAGTGTAGAAACAAGGAGGTGGTTTTAATGTTATGGCTGATCGGTGTATAAACACTGTAAAAGAATGTTTTTTTTAATTTGCTTTGAGGGATTGAAAACATGAACACAGTCATAAAGAAAGAATAATATTTTTAAGTGTCTCTTCCTCATTACTGATCTATTATTCAGTTTGGTGCCCTCAACTGTTCAACTGGACATAAACAACAATAAAATAATCTTAATTAAAAAGTGATGTTTTTTTGTCTTGAGAGAAACAATTTAATAAATAAAGCTCCAGCAATACAGCATAAACAAATGATTATAAGATAGAAACTGATGGTTTTATGAATAACCACTTTTCCAAAATGTGATGGGTTGCATTTTTTAATACTCCAATTTCAGCTCATTATGACATCATGTTTAATTGAGTTAATTATATTTATATGAATATGATTGTTTATATAGTTATATTGAAAGGTTCTCACAAATAGAAATACAATGAGACAGCCTACTCTTGGTTTCATGTTATGGGTGCTTGTGTATGACCTTGCATACATGTCTGGTGTCCCCCTGTACAAACAGAGGGTGTGTTTACTGAATCATGCTTGTGTATTTCCTCTCCAGACATTACTGGTTTACACCGGTTCCCCAGTTCATTCATTTACTTGCAGATTCAGAATGACTCTTACATCAGCTGGAACAGTCAGACTTCTCTGACCTCACTTCAGATGGACAGAAGAGCTTAAAGATAGAGCTCGGTGCTCTCATCCCTGACTGGTTTGGTCAGGTCAACAATGATGGAATTGGTTTGCTTGATAAAATATTATTGTTGACTTACAAATGTGCACCGAAGCATGATCATTTACCTCTGGGCAAAATCCCAGCTAGTAGCTGTATAGCGTATATTGAAGGTACCTTTCTTACTCTGTCAGATCCCACCTCAAATCCCACAGAGCTAAAATCAGGTCCTAAATAAATCATATTTTTATGTATAGTATTTGTATGCATATGGACACCTGGGGTATGATTTCAAATCTTTAAATCTGTATTTTTAATTCACAGTTGTTATTTAAGCTTTTATCGTATTAGCATTACATATACTGTAGTTTGTGTTCAAATATAGTGGTATGAAAATAATAAAGAGACGCAGTATATCCTCACCATGTAAACCTCCTGTCTTCTCATATCTTAAATTCACTGGAATACACGTCTTGTGATATGCAAATATTATTCAATTTTTAGCCATTAATTGGGATTTTGGGATCACTGTTTGTCTCAATTTAGATGTAGTACCATGTCCAATCACCTTTTTCGTCATGTTCTAGATCACCACTATGTACTATGGAACACATTGCACACATTTTACATGTACATAATATGTCGAAATAGTTACAAAATACAAGGGATCTTCAAAAAGTTTCCACACTTTTATATTTTGGTTGGAAATGGTGAGGGTGGGAGGAGTAGTAATTGGTCGTGTCTGAGATACTGAGAGACGCTTATAGTCCGGATTTAGCGCCATCTGATTTCCTCCTTTTTGGACGCTCAAAGAAGCTTTAAGGGGAAGAAAATTTTCATGTGATGATGATGTGAAAGCAGCGCTGCATCAGTGGCTACGTGCTCAATCAAAAACATTTTTAAATTAAAAAGTTGGTATGACGCTGGGAAAAATGCATCGGAAGGTGACTGTGTAGAAAAGTGATGTAATTTGTTTTTTAAATTCTTAATAAATAGAGTTTTTAAAAGTGAGGAAACTTATTGAAGAACCCTAGTACATCAAATTATTTAAAGAAAGTCTTTTTAAATTCAGGTACACTTGCAGTGTATTCTTGTTCTGAAAGGCTTCTATCTCCTCACCCCCGGATTAACTGCAGCACATTCACATAACCTGTGTCCTGAAAATAAGGGAACTTCAGTCAATTTTCCAGTTCACAGCCTAAATAATGTAGGACTGAGTAATCAAGAATGTATTAACTAAATCACTCTGATGCTCCCACTTTCTCAGACAGCATTTTCTTAAACTCATTGACTACATCACAGCGTCACAGTTAATACATCATGACCGACCTACAGTGAGTGGGTGGCAAATTTCACTTTCAAAGACTTAACTATATCCAACTATACACTCGTCCACCCCTCCGAAGTAATTTTCCAACCCTCCAGTGGTTTCAGAAGCCTGTTTAAAGAGACGCATGAAACACTTCCATGTCCTGCTGTACAAACTCTCAGCGCAGTGTACACAGAGGGTGTTTACTGAATCATGCTCATGTATTTCCTCTCCAAACATTACTGGTTTACACCGGTTCCTTAGTTCATTCATTTACTTGCAGATTCAGTATGAGTCTTACATCAGCTGGAACAGTCAGACTTCTCTGACCTCACTTCAGATGGACAGAAGAGCTTAAAAATAGAGCTCCAATTAACCTGAGTGCATGTTTTTGGACTGTGGGAGGAAACCGGAGCTCCCCGAGGAAACCCACATAGACACAGGGAGAACATGCAAACTCCACACAGAAAGGACCCGGACCACCCCACCTGGGGATCGAAGCCAGGACCTTCTTGCTGTGAGGCAACAGTGCTACCCACCGAGCCACCGTGCCGCCCGTTACAAAAACTGTAATCCATAATTAAAAAAAAATTGCTAAAATAAAAAATATAAAAAAAATATGAATATAAAAAACTTGAAAAATAATAATAAATCAAAAATAAATAACTAAATTTGTTGCTTTTATTATATTGTTGTTTAACCTTATTTTACTTGGAAGATGATTTTTTTTTAATATATGGATTTGATCATGTGTGCAATTCCATGGTGTTTTCAGGATGACTTAACACCACCTCAGTCAGCTAAGCAGTGATCAGTTATCATGTAACTAACCTCTAGTTTTTTTCTAAACCACAGGAAACTGGAACTGGTTCCTGATGTTTTTCAGTGAAGCCACACAATGCATGCTTGTTCTTTAAAAAGAAACTACTAAAATTTAATAGACACATCTTTACATTTTCATCCTCAAGTAGAAAATAAAGATATGCATTTTAAACATGGATAATAAAATAATAATAATAATAATAATAATAATACAACTTTGCACAATTCTAAATATTTAATTTTGAAAGGTCATTGAAATGTATTATAAAATAGTTAAATAAACAAAACTTTACTATATTTTTTTCCTCTATTATTCTCTATTTCCCCCCCCAATTTTATTCCCTAATCTACTCGTATCCAATTACCCTCTACCGATACAACCCCCCACTGCTAACTGAGGAGCTTCACAACTGACACACGCCGCCTCCCACACGTGATCAGTACCGACTGCATCTTTTCACCTGCACAAGGTGAGTTGATATGCGGATCAGCCTTGTGCACAGAGAGCCACACCCTGATCAGCATTATTCCCCAGCTCTGCGCAGGCGCCATCAATCAGCCAGTAGAGGTCGTAATTGCACCAATTATGAGGAACCCTGGTCCGGCTTGTCCCACCCTGTGGGAACCAAACGTTGTTCATGTGGCCACCCAGCTCTGGTGTGCTAGCGTGTTTTACCACTGCGCCACCTGAGTGGCTAATAACCATGATTTTAAAAAAGGTAAAAACACAGATCTTACATTCATCACTACAGTTAATAAACTACAGTTTAGGTACACTTGTAAGGGAATCTTACGATCTTGAGCTTTTTATATGATTTCTGCAACTGTTTTTCGTAATTTAATCATGACAAATGTACTTTCTTGTTTTAACCTTTCAATATACTGTAGATGCTAACTGCATTTCATTGCCTTTTACCTTTACTGAGCATTGACAATAAAGTTGAATCTATCTATCTGTCTGTCTGTCTGCCTGTCTGTCTGTCTATTATTTATTTATGAAATATATAAAAATATTACAAACTCTGCTGGGTCAAAGTTCCAGGTTCAGTGACATAATTTTGGTTATTTTAATCCATTTTTATTCAAGTCCTTTGACTGGGGCATTTTATCTAAAAGGTAAAAAGTTTCTTTAAGTGAAATGTTGCAATCGAAATATTTACATTGTAACTGGTAATTAGATTAAATGCAATGTCAAAGCATTTTGCACCCTACAGCAAAAAAGGGCTTGGATTTGATTTCCCAGTTGGGCAGCCAGGGTCCCTTTTTGTGTAGAGTTTGCATGTTCTCTCTGTGTACCTGTACAAAAGACAGGTAATACCCCCGACAGGTTGCCAGTCCATCACAGGGCAAACTTAATGCACTGCAGGTACTGACCAAGCTCAACCGTGCATAGTTCCCAAGCTCTAACAAGATCAGGCGTTCTCACGGTGTTGTGCCCGTAAGCCATTGCAGAGCTTTGATCTTTCATATGTGAAGAACTACACATGCCCTTAGTATTTTAATCACATTGAGATTTGCTTTTACTTCAGATCTTTGTAAAGCATGATGTGAGTGCAGATGGTAGCTGGTGTACAGTGGCACTGTTGAGAGCGCTCCCATGCCCAGCTGCTCGCTGCCAGTGTATACATGGCTCAATTTTTGAGAGCCCCCCTCCCATCCTTCCCCCCCCATCTGTGTTATGTGGCATTGGCGCAGGTTGAGAGCAGGCAGGCCTGGCACAGAATGAATAGGGTCAGTTGGATTTCAAATATCTGCTGATGAAAAGTGCTGAAGCCGTGTTCAGAGAGGAGCCACAATGATACGCTTTCAGAAGAAAAAGGAGCGAGGAGGGGAGAAAATGGCTGGGGTTTTTTTTTTCTCGTCCTACACAAAAGAGTGAGAAGAAGAAAAATGCACAGAGAGGTAGGACAAAGAGGAAAAGAGACAGAGGAAGAGAGAGAGAGAGATAGTTGGACAGAAAGATGAGAGGGAGTTTAGTTCTGAGGCATTTCTGAGAGGTTGCGCTGAAATGCCCTAACACAATAGAACAGGTGTTGCACAGTCTAAGGTTTCAGAGGGAAAGGGAGGGGGGTCAAGAAGGGGATATTGACATCAATGGCTGACAAAACTCTTCATGGAACATTTGTTTTTGCAAGAGAAAATGTGTTTATAGAATTTAGTTTAACAAGAAAGCCGGGATGAAAGCTGAGCTCATGTTTTTTTGTGGGAAATGTGTGGCCGCCACACATCTAGCTTTTGTTCACTTCTACACCTTTAAATAGACTTAACGAAAAGTAAAAAAGTCATTTTGCTAGCTATTACTCCCAATGGAAACTGATAAATATTACCATTCAGATAAAGAGCAGGATATTGAACACAAACTAAAAACACATGATACACTTAGAAACCCTGATTTACCTGATTTATGTATTATAAGCTGTTTATTATGAAGTGCATTGCAGGAGGTATATATATAGTATATATACATACATACATACATACATACATACGTATATATACATGAGGGCCCGAACAGCTTGCGGGAAAAAGCTCCTCCGCATCCTCTCTGTCTTGGCCTTTAAGGAGCCAAACTGCTTCCCTGACCCCAACAGAGAGAAGAGTCCATAAGTCGGGTGCTTCACTTTCCTCCTGGCCTTGGAACAGCACCTTCTGGGGAGCCTGTCTATCATTGTTGGTGCTGTTTCATAATAGCATGTTATTATAATGTATTATTATAATGTGATTTATCTATTGTTGCACTGGATTCAGAATCTATACACTGGGCACATTAGAAATACCTAGTATGTAGTGGAAACACATCAGGACACAAAAGAACGGGCCACTACAGCCATGCAGCACCAATGCCACTGAAATACCATGCTCTGATTTTTCATTATATAAAAGATGGCACAGTGACTCTGTGGGTAGCACTGTTTCCTTACAGCAAGAAGGTCTACAATTTGATTCCCAGTTGGAGAGGTCCGGGTCATTTCTGTGTGCATGTTGCATGTTCTCCCTGTGTCTTTGTGGGTTTCCTCCAGGAACTCCGGTTTCATCCCACAGTCCAAAGAAGTGCAAGTGAGGTGAATTGGAGATTCACCATGACTGTGTTTAACATTGAAGACTTACTGATGAATCTTGTGTAACCAGTAATTACCTGTCCTGTCATGAACCAAAGTAACCAAAGTGTGTAAAACATGATGTTAAAATCCTAATAAAATAAATATAACACATCTGGACACAAGAAAAACAGGCCAAAGTGTATGTGGGCCACTACAACCATGCAGCACCAATGCCACTGAAAAACCATGCCCTGATTATTCATTATATAAAATGTTTGTTTGATTTCTATCAGACAATCTATCTTGCTGAAAGTATTAGTGTTTTCTGTATTTTTTTCCTGTACATTTTCTTTCATGTTGTAAGCTTGAGAGAACATGCAGATGGAAAAGTGCATTGTAAATAGTATATACTGTGTACTGTTCAGCTAGTTCATTACTTAAATATTTTAGCCTCTGCACAACAAAAAGCCAGATGTTAGTTATTCCACAACAGACATCTGTGTAACATTACACTACATACACAACATGCCATGTCTGCTGCTATCTGCATAGCTCCAAAAGCATCTACTTCCAAAATGTGCAAAATGTAACCCTAACTGGAGAGACAGCAGGGCCGTCTATACCCCGAGGAGACGACCTGAACAGCTTTTTACTTTTCTCATCCTTTCACCCTCCTCCTGTCGTTCCTCATGTTTCAGGGAAAATCTTGGTGATAAAGAAAGTGAGAGAGAGAGATGAAGTTATATGGTGCAGTACGTTGTGACAGCTATTTTGTGAGTGTACTGGTGGCAGTAATTGTGTGAGGGCAGCAGCTGTGGGGTGAGCTGGCATGGCTGCAACCTTTAAACATTAATGTGGAACACACACACACACACAGTTAGACAAGACTTTGCTATTTGCTGATTATATACAAGATCTATTTAGCAACAGTTGATTCCATTGAGATATTTTAAAAATCCTATTATTAAAAATTTTATTGTGAATTTTAAACAAATCAGTACTCATAAATACAGCTAGTTAAACTGCATTTATATAAAAAATAGTACATCAAAAGATATCCTACAAGATAAGGAATTAGAATCAAATTTTAACCTAATGCTGAGAGCTTATTTAACCAACTGCTGACCTTTTATGCACATATAAATAGGGATAGGTGCTCAGGTGGCACAGCAGTTTACCACCGCAGCTGAGACAAGGTGTCTATAAGGACATGACGATGATGAGCTGGGAGGGGTATTCTTGCCTAGCACCCAGTTTTTCCTGGTTAAGCTGGACCTGCCACCTCCCTGACCAGGACGAAACAGTTGATGAAAATGAAATAAATAGGAATAGTTTCAACATTTCAGATATTGTCTAGAACATATGTCCAGATATGTCCACCTACCAAAATAAAAAGCAGAGATGTAAAGTTATCACATACATGCACACACACACACACACACACACACACACACACACACACACACACACTATAGATAGATAGATAGATAGATAGATAGATGGATAGATAGATAGATAGATAGATAGATAGATAGATAGATAGATAGATAGATAGATAGATAGATAGATAGATAGATAGATAGATTAAATAGTATATTATATATAGTATTATATGATAGAGATCCTATAGTATTATATAGTGTACATAAAAAAATGTGTAAATATTTTTTTAAATAAACTACACATACTTCATGTTTATATTCTTATTATATATTTGAAATGAAGTACCCTACCCTACACAGAGACGCACACACACACACACACACACACACACACACACACACTGTCTCACCCCAGCAGACGGGGCAGCAGAGGGGGATCAGGGAGCAGCTAACCGTAAAATCAGATCGATGAGTCAGCAAACACAAGTCGACACTGGAGCTCCTGTGCCCTCTTACTTCTAAAAAAAAAAACATTCTTGCAGCCTCTTTCATCAGCTGGTCCTGTTATCTCTTATATTCCCTGTCACTCTTATATTCTGTTATCATGTGTTGCTATTTATTTTCATTCATTTAATTTTTATCACTTGTGGTTCAATTATTATTGCATTTGTTCTTCCAAAATATTTGCTTTAGTTATTTGATTTAGGTGAACGTTTATTTTACTTCTTTAACCTATCAAATATAACCTAATTAAACCAACACAGCACTTATGTGGCATAATATTTAATGTCTAATACGCTAGTCTACTGTTTTTTTTTGTTTTTTTTTTGTTTTTTCCTACTACGGGTAGTAGAGGTTACAGAGAGGCATGGGCAGGACTGCAACTACATAATAAATAAACTGATGGTTTTAAAATACGTAAGAACAGTTGATGTAATTTCTTTACACTTTTATCCATGCAGAATCTTAAAAAAACTACTCTTTACACTTGTCATCTGTGAGCAATGCTTGGTTTATCATTAACTATGGATGACCACAGCGGGTGGAAAGCCCCTTGTAAATTAGCCGTAGCCTCTTAAGGCTGAGCTCCGCATCCTGAGAAAGCACGACTTCCATTCACACGTCCAATCAAAGTCTCAGGGAGATCAAAGACGCTGCAGGCACTAATGCAAATCTTCCTGGATTATCACCGGATGAAATCACACAGGCATTCTAGCTCTCTTCTACCCAAATCTCATCAATGCACTGCACAAACTGTAGGAGCAGAGTGAACCTAAATAGGGTCATTCAGACTCAAAAATGGAATTAACTGGAAATCTATTTTATTTATAAGTATTCTGATTTATTAGAAAATAGAGAAATGCTCATCAAAATCAAACTGGAATATAATGCATTCATTACTTAATCACTAGGAAACTCTGGTACATTTACATTTTCAGCATTTAGTGGACACTTTTATCTAAAGTGACTTACAATACTCTGACAGTATATTGTCTAAGCATTTGAGGGTTAAGGGCCTCAAGGGCCCAACAGTGGTAACCTGGCAGTAGCGGGGCTTACACCAGCGACCTTCCAATTAATAGTCCAGTACCTTATCCACTAGACTACAACTGCCCTACAACTGGTAGGATGACTTATCCAAAAGTAAGATGTAACATTTAATATGACTTAAATAGAAAAGTGGGTTGAAGAGGTGATCTGTCTTAAAAAAAAGTCGTAGTCTACTGTTATCATGAAATATCATGAAAAACATTGCAAGACACTTACAAGTGATTGTAAGTCATTATGTGAATAGATCATACAAAGGCAACTATTTGGGAGAAACTCATAATGCTATGGTTGGCATTAAAGGATAATGTACACAACCCCAAAACACCATACCAACTATTTTTGGCTCACGCTATGCCCTATTTATCAACCAAAAAAGTCCCCAATATGAAACAGCTCTGACCAATGATACTTAATTGTAATGACATTATATGAATAATTGTGTGTTATTTTGGTTTAGGTGTATAAGGTGTTCATCTGCTGGAAAAGGTATATGCCGCTCAGGTGGTGCAGCGATAAAATATGCTAGCACACCAGAACTGGGATTTCGAATACATTGTATCGACTCTTAGCTCTGCCATCCGGCTGGGCTGGGCGGCTATATGAACAACGTTTGGCTGTTGTTCATACAGGGTTAGGGAGCCAGATAGGGACCTCATAACTGATGCAATTACGACCTCTGCTGGCTGATTGATGGCGTCTGCACAGAGTCGAGGAATAATGCTGATCAGGGTGTGGCTCTCCATGCACAGAGCTGATTCGCATATGAACTCAGCTGGTGCAGGCGAATCGGAGGGGACATGTGTCAGTTCGCTCTCCTCAATCAGGGGTGGGGGTCAGCACCAGTAGAAAGGAAGCATAACGCAATTGGGTAAACATTGGATGCACTAAAAATCTAGAGAAAATGGAAGAAAAAAAAAAAAAAAGGAAAAAAAATGGAAAAGGTATGGAATATTATTGTCTGTAATGGGGCGGGTCGTGCCTTGCATGTGGTAAAGCATGAAGTAAAGCCTTACACTTGTAACAATTAAACAGAACCAAAGTGCAGGATGAATCAAGGTAGAACGATACTGTGGCTTAAAAGCTACTGACAAAAAAATAAATAAGGTGGCCAAAATAAAAGGCGACAGTGCTACCCACCTATTCACTTATGAAAGCATCTGATCAATGTAAATGTAAATAAATATTTTCAGACTTTAGAAAAATACAAAAAATCTGGAAGCTCCTTGTGGAAAATTTACAGGGCTGAATACATCATTCAGGTCAGCGTTAATGCTAACTGTTTTTATCTTTTATCTGCAGTCTCTTTCTTCTGTCTCCTCACTTTTAATCCAGATTAGACCTCAGTGCTTTGAACTTTGCTCTTAAATCTAATACTCTGGGTCAGGCTAACGTTACCCCTGACATTCACTGATCCATGAGCTGAGTTGGTCCTGGGGTTGTTCAGTTCAGCTCTGTGCTCCAGTGCCTTCTATACACGTTCTGACAGGTCGGAGTAGCACAGGCCTCACCCAGCACTCGCCTATTTATTAGAGCCTTTCAGCTCGGTGTCCAGCCTGAATAAACACCATTCCAAGCAGCACAGAGATGTGCTGACCAAGTGAATATTTCATTTGAAAGGAATAAGGGCAGAACACACACTTTGTGACACACACAGGACAAACACACACACACACACACACACAGGTTTGTAGTTGACTTAAGGTGCAGCCAGCTGAAGGCTAAACGACTGTGTGTGTTCAGTCGGCAGTGTCTTTGTTTGTGTTCAGCTCAGAAGAGAGAAGTTAATGAGCAGTGCCACTTCAGAGGGGAGAAAGTGCAGTTATTTTCGGACAACACGACTGACAGAAAATCAGAAAAGAAAAGAATCTGTCCATCTCTTTTATTTTTAATAGGACACTATTGAGGCACTGAAGTACTTTTTTTCAACTGACATCATTACACCAGTAGCATATCATGACTTTTCAACCTCGGTTCCCTTCTGCATTACATTACATATTTGTGAATACCTGACACCTAAACACTGCATACAGTTTTTTTTTAGGTCACCACAGCTGATCTGGTCTACATACCAGACTTGGCACAGTTTTTACTCTGAATGCCCTTTCTGACACAACCCTCCTATTTTTATATGGGCTTGGGATCGGCACTAAGAGTGCACTGACAAGTGCACATCCCAGTGGCTAGACTGTTTTGGCTTCCCCCTATGGACATTAGCCAATCATGTCAATGCACGAGTCTGACCGGCTGTGGGCATTGATATAAATATGGTACACCTTTACTGCTATAGAAGACTAGATACAGTATGTATGGAAAGGCTTTACACTAGATTTTGGAACATGACTGGATTAATTAACCTCTATTCAGCCACATGGTCATTAGTGACACTGGGCTTTTAGGCAATATTAAGTTTATCCTTAATATTAAGGTCAGGGTGATGAGCAAGTCACTTAATTTCTTTTACACCAAGCCATTACTTTAAAGACCTTGGTTTTTTTTTTTTGACTGGGTCATTATGTAACAAAAAAAATTCTGAATGATTCCTAAAATAGTTCTTCGTGATGAATCAAACCACCAAAAACAACCCCAGATTATTATTTCTTTCCCACCGAACTTGAGTCAGACTGCCAGACCATGAAGCACTGGATAGTCTGGCCAGGCAGTGTTTTTTCACTCCTTCAGATTCCAATGACGGTGCATTAAAATCACTTCCACTACAGCTTGTAATTGCACATGATTAGCTTAGGATTGGTTGGGGCTGCTTGGCCAGAACACATTCAGTGAATAGTTCTGAAACATTGTTAAAAACGTTGCCATGAAAGACAGCCTTAAAATACTACTCATTCATTTAATGCCTGTTTTACCACCTTTGTCCCGGTTAGAGTAGCAGTGGGTCTGATTCATTGGACGAAAGTCAGGAAACACCCCGGACAGGTCGCCAGTAATTCTTTTGGAATTCCACCAGGCTCATTTCAGTACTGCTGCCTTTTTTACTGCACGTTACCCCTAGGAAATCATATAGAAAGATTTAGTTTTATAGCTTTGCCTACCAACACAATTATAAATCTCTATTTTCTACTAAAGTTAACATGCTGTTGATAGACTTGTTAACTGTGTGTCAGATATTTCCCTCAGGATGGCTCAGAATTGTTTGCAACCTAATCAGACCAAGGGTATGATCCTGATACTAAATCCTGTATATAATTGTGTGTTTTGTATCATCTGTAGTATTAGATGTATGAAACCTGGGTGTCATTTTGGGTTTTGTCCCTCATTTGGTCAAGGTTTCATTCAGTCTGTCAAGTAATACTGATAAGAGTTTAACATTTTCTATACTGATATAAAGATAATAGACAGAGACATGCTGTAGTTAATTAAAATCAGTTAATGTCACAAAATTGAATAATACAGTAGACCCTTGACTTACAAACTTAATTGGTATTGGAATTACCCCCCCCCCCACTTACCCAACCTTTCTAATGTCTTAAATGGTCTTTTTTGTTATAAATACAAGTATATTTCTCCTTAAATCTTAAATTATAGAATAGACATTCCTGTAATAAACAATAATGAACAACAATACACAGTAGTACTGTACTGTACATAACAAAACACATCACATTTCAGTACAGTACGTGTGCTGTACCATACACCATTAATCAATTTCTTTCTTTCTATATAAAATGTATCTACCAGAAACAACAAAAACTCTCATATTTTTTTCTATTATTTCCTTCTTTATTTCAATAATGTTGTTTTTTGTAGGACTACTTTCCGATTTCCATCTCTCTCACTCACTGTCCCTGCTGTCTGATACACAGTGACAGCTACTGGCAGGAGTAATTATACAACAACAAATGTAATAGATTCATTTTCTCAACACTAAGCTTTCTCTGCACCTCCATTGGGGACATTTTAATATAGAATTTTACAAAATATAAAGAAAACACCGAAAAAAAACACAGTCCACTGTCCGAATATTTGCTCACTGTATATATTTATATATATATATATATATATACAGTGAGCAAACATATATATATATATATACATATAGGTATATAGAGAAAGAGAGAGACGGTCGGAGTCAACTTGTTCGTGACGTCACGTGTTTCGCGAATTTCGGTTCATAATCCGAAATTTGTTTGTACGTTAAGTTAATAAAGATTGCTCGTAACCCGAAATGTTTATATCGGAAAATATAAATCGGAAAATGGTTCGTAACTCAAGGGTCTACTGTATTAACATTTTAATACACCAGATTAATGATTTGCTGTGTGAATATGTTTGACCCTAAAAATTGTGTCATATTAAAAATAAATACAAAAGGAACTCAAATTCATATAAGTTTTATAGTTTTTTTACTTTCAGATACATGGTGGCATAGTGGCTCACTGGGTAGCACTGTCGCCTCACAGCAAAAAGGTCCTGGGTTTGATTCCCACTGTTTATGTTTCTAACTCAAACATACAGCGTAGTTACACATGAAAACATGTTTCTATTTGGAATCTACTTATTGTTCTCCATAGCAGTGAAGGAGATTGGAAAACAGCCAATAAGAGTGAGGAACAGGAAGAAAAAACACTAAAAGCTGGAGATAAAGCAGAACTCAGCAGCAATATCTGTTTTCAGACCTGCTCCACATGTGGAGGCCATTACTGCAAATGGTTTTCTGTAAGCAATTCCTCTCAGTCACAGATAATCTTCACTGTTTGCACTGTTCCCTTACCCACAATTCACTCTCTTTTCACTCAGCCCTGGTATCTGAATGCGATGCGTATCTGCACTCTCTGTGCTACGGCCAGGTCTGATTAGCGACTTTTGATAGCCGAACAATTCTCATCTACATTATCACGAAGGCTGAAGAGACTTTCTGAAGCTTTAATCAAACGGCTTTTCTTATGCTTCATTCAGAACACGGCTGAGACTGTGAGGAAAAATGAATCATTGGTATCATTGAGATCAGACATGGTTTGAGAGATGTGTTTATCACAGATCTCAGACATACCTTTAATTAGACTAAAACGTACACTATATGGCCTAAAGTATGTAGACACCTGGCCAAGAGCTTGTCGGATATACAGCTATACAATTATGTACTCTTTGGGGAGGGATTATTACAAGATTTTAAAGTGTGTTTGTGGAGATTTTTCAACAATTCATGTAAAATAACCTACAACCCCAAATCAGAAAAAGTTGGGACAGTATGGAAAATGCAAATAAAATAAAAATGCTGCGTCCCTTACATTTATTTTAACTTTTATCTGATTGCAGACAGTTTGAACCTGAGATGTTTCATGTTTTATCTGCTTAACTTCATTTCATTTATTAATAAACCTTCATTCCTGCATTTCAGGCTTGCAACACATTTAAAAAAAAAAGTTGGGAAGGGGGCAATTTAGGGCTAGTAATGAGGCAAACAAAACTAAATAATGATGTGATTCCAAACAGGTGATTGCAATCATGGTTTGGTACAAAAGCAGCATCCAGGAAAGGCTGAGTCTTTGATGAACAAAGATGGATCAGAGGATCTCCAGTTTGTCAACAAATGTGTGAGAAAATGATTGAAATGTTTAAAAACAATGAACCTCAAAGAAAGATTGGAAGGGATTTGCATATTTCTCCCTCTACAGTGCGTAATATCATTAAACCATTCAAGGAATCAGGAGGAATTTCAGTGCGTAAAGGCCAAGGGCGCAAGCTTAACCTGATCTTTTATCCATCCGCCTGTGATCTTTTATCCCTCAGACGACACTGCATTAGGAACCACCACAGACATAATTGGCTGTGTCTGAGGAAGGGAGGTCGACAGAGTTTCAGCCGTTGCACAAACATGACCTCTGCTGTCTGGTCGTGTCACAACTCAGCTCTCTGTGTGAATCCGCTGCTGAGAAGAGAGACAATAAAAGACTCATACAAGACTCAAGTCATAAAAGGAGGGACCTGAAATTTGATTGAAAGCAATATTGGTCGCTGCAGGTCAAGAAGGCATGGCGCTTTTAGTAGAATGACCAGGACTTGGCAGAGACCAACAAATTATTGCCCATATTTTGCGAATTTACCTAGCACCCAATGGCAACTAATTAACTGATGATTGTTTTTTGTGAAATGAATAATAAATCAATAAACATGAACAAGGGCGGCACAGTGGCTAAGTGGTTAGCACTGTCGCCTCACAGCAAGAAGGTCCTGGGTTTGATCCCCAGGTGGGGTGGTCCAGGTCCTTTCTGTGTGGAGTTTGCATGTTCTCCCCGTGTCTGCGTGGGTTTTCTCCGGGGGCTCCAGTTTCCTCCCACAGTCCAAAGACATGCAAGTGAGGTGAATTGGAGACACTGGATTGCCCTATAGGTGAATGGTTGTGTATGTGTGTTTGCCCTGCGGTGGACTGGCACCCCGTCCAGGGTGTTACTGTGTACCTTGCGCCCATTGAAAAGCTGGGATTCTTTTGAGTAAATAACACACAGTGGAGGCCTAAAGTCTGAAATCACAAGTCTAAGCCCCCCCCTTACATTGTATATCAATATAAAACTGTATTTTTGTTGTAGAATTAGAGCCAGGGTCCTTCCAGAGTGGAGTTTGCATGTTCTCCCTGTGACTGGGTAGGTTTCCTCTGGGTGCTCCGGTTTGCCCCCACAAGTTCAAAGACATGCAGTCAGGCCAACTAGAGTGTGCTTTGTGATGGACTAGTGACAAGTGATGGATCTGTGGTGTTCCCTGTCTTTTGCCCAATGAAACAGATCCACCCTGACCCTAACCAAGATAAAGCAGTGGTAAATAAATGAATGAATGAATGAATGAAAATTGGAACATATCTGACGCTATAACGTCTGGAGAAGGTTAACAGCTGGACAGATGAAAACATAGAGCGGTGAATTAAACAGCTATTGTGTTGTGGCAGCGCTGTGAACATCCTGTTTATGTTCTCTACAGATGATTATCAGTTTAAGGGGGCAGAAGAACTGCTGCAGGCAACACAGAAACATGCCAGAATGAAATTGTCACGTGGGAAGAAAGGACGCAAATGCAGAAGTAAATAAAAATAATAATATTTTATTTAATTATAAAAGACAACAGAAAGATAAACAGCAAACGAAACACAGAACACAAAAAACCCGATCGGAAACTCCGACGGAGCTGCTGACGCAACTAAATGAAAAATAAACAAAGTGAAACCAAAACAGAAGGAAGCGGGACGCGAACCCCAGTCAGCCGCGTGGCAGCCGGGAGCGTTACCACCGCACTGTAGTGGTGCTGGGAAAACGGGAGCGCGAGAACCTCTAATACGCTTAGGAGCGAAGGAAGAGGAGGGGAACTCCGAGGAGCGCTAGACCCAATACCGCGACTAACTATCGCAGTGACCGGTCGGCGCGCTCTGGATCGCGGAGCTGACACACCAATCTGAAACCAGAAAGAAACAAATAAACAAAGTTAGGCAGTTCTAGACTGCGGATTCGAACCGGGGTCTTTGGCACGGCAACCGCTTGCTCAGCGGAGTCGCCACCCAGCGGTTGGAGAATCCAATGTTCAGAATAACTGAAGGCACTGATGCCAGAATACCGTCAGCGCTTTAACACAGCGCTGAGTGAAACCGCTAACGCTAAATGCTAGCGCAAAATGAACTGCAGTTCGAGGACTGCACCGCGTCGCACCACACTATATCTGCGAGACCAACAGAACATACCAGTTACCTCAAACCTTGCGGTTTTACTTACCCGAATGGCATACGCCACCAGGGCTACCAGCTAAGGCTACGAACGTGTGGACGAGCTGCCACCACGGACCGGAAAACAAACAAAGGTGCGACACCCGCTGCTGTGTGGAGCTGGCTTAAGTAGTCAGCCCCACGGCTGCGGGTGATCAGCACTAATTAGGAGGCCTGGTATAAGAGGCCTTTGTTTTCTGAGCTCTGTAATGTCTGCTTCGCTGGGAACCCGGGGCACGTTCACCAGCTACCACAGACCTCGTTATAGAACCCCCTCCTCTAGGGACAGCTCCTGAGGTCCCAAGACCCGCAGTTCGGTTGCGCCGGAACTCGCGGATCAGTTCAGGGTCCAGGATCTGGCGAGCCGGTACCCATGAACGTTCCTCAGGGCCGTAACCTTCCCAATCCACCAAGTATTGGGTGCTACCCTGAACCTTCCTGCTGTCAAGCAACCGGCGGACGGTGAAGGCAGGGGCACCCTGGATGATACGAGGGGCGGGAGGTTGGGGAGGGGGTAAAACTCCCCCGCACATAAATGGTCGGAGATGGGAGACATGAAAGGTTGGATGCACTTTCATACGGGGAGGAAGCTCCAACCTATACGTCACCGGATTAATCCGCTTTACCACCTTGAACGGACCAATGTACTTGGGTGCCAACTTATGTGGGGCACCTCGAACGGGGAGATCCCTCGTTGACACAAGTACTCGTTGGCCTGGCCGGAAGGTAAGAGCCGGCTGCCGCCTGCGGTCAGCTTTGCGCTTCACAGAGCGCTGGGTGGCCACAAGTGCCTGCCTAGCTTTGCGCCAGGCGGCGCGGCAGCGGCGGACATGAAGCTGTACAGACGGGACCGCTACCTGCTGCTCCTGCTCAGGAAAGAGCGGCGGAGGGTACCCGAACTGAGCCTCAAACGGTGACATTCCAATCGCCGAATGATGCAGGGTGTTGTGAGCAAACTCTGCCCATATCAACTTATCCGACCACGTGGTCGGATTCCCTGCCGTCAGGCACCTGAGCATCTTGCTCAGATCCTGGATCAGCCTCTCCGACTGCCCATTCGACTCCGGGTGGTAGCCGGAGGATAAGCTGGCCGTGGCGCCAAGAAGTTGGCAAAAGGCCCGCCAGCACTGGCTTACAAACTGTGGACCCCGATCAGACACAATGTCTGATGGGACCCCATGTGCTCTCACCACATGATTCAGGATGATTTGCGCAGTACCCATGGCGGATGGTAGCTTGGGCAGTGGGATAAAAAGGCAAGATTTGGTAAACCGGTCGACAATTACCAATACCGCCGTGAACCCTCTGGATTTTGGCAAGCCTGTCACAAAGTCCAGAGAAATGTGGGACCACGGTCTAGCAGGTATTGGCAACGGATGAAGGAGGCCCCGCGGGCGCTCTCTGGGTGTCTTGTTCAGAGCACACACAGAGCAAGCACGGACAAAGTCACGCACCTGGTTCTCCATCCCCGGCCACCAAAATCTTCGGCGCAGCAAGACCAGGGACTTAGTCACACCTGGGTGCGCCGAAAATGGGGAAGCATGGGCCCATTCAAAAACCTGACGCCGTACGGATGAAGGTACGTACAGTCTGTCAGGAGGTCCCCCACCGGGGTCGGGTTCAGCCCGGTGGGCATCCCGAATGACCTTCGATATGCCCCATGTGACTGGGGCCGCTATCAGGGTCGAGGGGATCACGGGATCAGGTCCGGTCTCCGGCCTGGTCGGTTCCCACTGTCTAGACAGAGCGTCCGGTTTGACGTTTTTGGACCCCGGTCTATAAGACAGTGTAAAATTGAACCTTCCAAAAAATAAGGACCACCGGGCCTGACGGGAGTTCATCCTCTTGACTTGCTGGATGAATGACAGATTTTTGTGATCCGTCCAGACAAGAAAAGGATGATTGGCCCCCTCGAGCCAGTGTCGCCACTCCTCTAACGCCAACTTAATGGCCAAGAGTTCCCTGTCTCCAACCGGGTAGTTCCGCTCGGCTGGAGTCAGGCGGTGCGAGAAGAAGGCACATGGATGCAGCTTCTTCTCTGGCCCCACTCTTTGGGACAAAACTGCCCCAGCTCCGACCTCGGAGGCATCCACTTCGACAACGAAGGGTTCCTCTGGGTCGGGCAACTGTAAAACGGGAGCAGTTGTCAAGAGTGTTTTTAGCTCGTCAAAAGCTTGTTGGGCCTGCACCGTCCATCGGAACGGACCTTTTCCTGTAAGGTCCGTTAACGGAGAGGCGACTGAGCTAAAGTTCTTAATAAAACGCCGAAAAAAGTTTGCAAAGCCCAAAAACCTTTGCAGTTGGCGTAAAGAACTTGGAGTTGGCCACTTCTCCACAGCTGATACCTTAGCCGAGTCCATGCGCAGGGTGCCCTCGGCCACTACAAACCCCAGGAACGAAACCGTGGGGGAGTGAAAGACTGACTTCTCCAGTTTGACAAACAAATGGTTGTCGAGCAAAAGCTGGAGAACTCGTCGGACATGCCCTATATGCTCGTCGATGGACCGACTAAAGATAAGAATATCGTCTAAGTAAACATAGACGAATTTACCAAGAGTCTCCCGCAAGACCTCATTGATAAATCTCTGGAAGACTGCGGGGGCATTCATTAACCCAAATGGCATCACCAGGTATTCATAGTGGCCAGTGGGCGTAATGAACGCAGTCTTCCACTCATCCCCCTGCCTGATCCGGATCAAATTGAACGCGCTGCGAAGATCGAGCTTGGAAAAAACAGAAGCTCGCTGAAGGGCTTCGAAAGCCGTGGCCATCAGCGGCAGCGGGTACCGATCCTTGATCGTAACGGCGTTCAGACCGCGATAATCGATACAGGGGCGCAGGGTGCCGTCCTTCTTGTTCACAAAAAAGAACCCTGCCCCAGCTGGGGAGGAGGAAGGACGGATGAACCCCTGTTTAAGTGCCTCACGCACATACTCCTCCATAGCCACCTTCTCTGGACCGGAGAGCGAAAAAAGGCGCCCCCTAGGAGGAGTAGTGCCGGACAAAAGATTGATGGCGCAATCGAACGGTCTGTGGGGGGGCAAGTCCTGCGCCCGGGACTTGCTAAAAACCTCCCGTAAGTCATGGTACACAGGGGGAACAGCTGCCAAATCCGGCACCTCCATCTTCGGTTCCGTCGGAGCAGAACTCGTGCCACCTTGCAGCAAACACGAGTCGCGACACCGCGTTCCCCAGATGAAGATTGATCCGGTGGCCCAGTCGATCTGAGGATTGTGTCTTTGCAGCCACGAATACCCCAAAACCACCTGGAGGTGAGGAACGTGAGTTACAAGAAAGGTAATCCGTTCCTCGTGGTTTTGCAGACGCAACGTGAGAGGTCTTGTCTGTTGGGTTATCGGGCTGCCCGCTACAGGTCGGCCATCCACCGCATGGACCGACACTGGTGATGCTAGCGGTTGGACCTCAATCCCCAGCCTGTGTACCAGATCGCTGTCAATGAAATTCTCCACCGCACCTGAATCGACACAAACCTGAAGGTTTGTGTTCCCGAGGCCCCAGGACAACCGGGCCTGCAAAAGCAGACCTTGGGCAGGGATGGTAGGTCGGCTCACTCCCGAGTCCCTGACTCGAGAGCGGCCTAGATGTTTTTCCGACCGCCGGGGTCGGGAGAACGAACCCGATGCCGAACGGGCATTGGCACGGGCTGAGCCCAACTGCATGGGTTCGGGATCCAGGGCCGGTGGAGGAGACTTAGGGGGCGCCAGCAAGCGGGTAAACGGGGGACAGGTACCCCGCTCCCGGATCCGCTGGCGAAGACGGGTATCGATGGCTGTGGCCAGCGTATAGGAGGCCTTAAGGGTCGTTGGGCAGTCCCTGGTGGCCAGCTCATCCTTTATCCTCTCCGATAAGCCACGATGAAAGATGGCGGTGAGAGAGCCCTCATCCCACCCACACTCCGCCGCTAGTGTCCTAAATTCGATTACGTAATCTACGACTGGCCGATTACCTTGGGTTAGCTCAAGTAAGCGTGGGCCTGCCTCGCGACCCCCCGAGGGGTGGAAGAAGGTCTCCTTTAAGGCCTCCTTAAAGGCGCTTTCGGATGAGCATTCCGGAGCGTTCTGCTCCCAGAGGGCGGTAGCCCATTCCAAGGCTCGGCCAGTCAAGAGAGAAACGATATAGGCAACCCTCGACCGCTCTGTGGGGTAGCGGGAGGGCTGCAACTCGAAGGCTAGCGCGCACTGGAGAAGGAAGCCACGGCACCTCTTGGCCTCTCCCGAATATCTTTCAGGAGGAGGAATGGGGGTGTCGCGGCTTCCACATCCTCCCGAATGGGGTGGGGGGTGTGGGCCGGCTCCTAAAGCTGGAGACTGCTGGCTAAGCGCAGCTACCTGCTGCGCCAATTGGCTAATGGCCACCTCGTGCCTGCCTAACGCCACACCCTGGTGGCGTAATACGTCGATAGGGGGTGGCGTTTCTGCTGCGTCCATGGTTGGTCGCACCTTTCTGTCACGTGGGAAGAAAGGACGCAAATGCAGAAGTAAATAAAAATAATAATATTTTATTTAATTATAAAAGACAACAGAAAGATAAACAGCAAACGAAACACAGAACACAAAAAACCCGATCGGAAACTCCGACGGAGCTGCTGACGCAACTAAATGAAAAATAAACAAAGTGAAACCAAAACAGAAGGAAGCGGGACGCGAACCCCAGTCAGCCGCGTGGCAGCCGGGAGCGTTACCACTGCACTGTAGTGGTGCTGGGAAAACAGGAGCGCGAGAACCTCTAATACGCTTAGGAGCGAAGGAAGAGGAGGGGAACTCCGAGGAGCGCTAGACCCAATACCGCGACTAACTATCGCAGTGACCGGTCGGCGCGCTCTGGATCGCGGAGCTGACACACCAATCTGAAACCAGAAAGAAACAAATAAACAAAGTTAGGCAGTTCTAGACTGCGGATTCGAACCGGGGTCTTTGGCACGGCAACCGCTTGCTCAGCGGAGTCGCCACCCAGCGGTTGGAGAATCCAATGTTCAGAATAACTGAAGGCACTGATGCCAGAATACCGTCAGCGCTTTAACACAGCGCTGAGTGAAACCGCTAACGCTAAATGCTAGCGCAAAATGAACTGCAGTTCGAGGACTGCACCGCGTCGCACCACACTATATCTGCGAGACCAACAGAACATACCAGTTACCTCAAACCTTGCGGTTTTACTTACCCGAATGGCATACGCCACCAGGGCTACCAGCTAAGGCTACGAACGTGTGGACGAGCTGCCACCACGGACCGGAAAACAAACAAAGGTGCGACACCCGCTGCTGTGTGGAGCTGGCTTAAGTAGTCAGCCCCACGGCTGCGGGTGATCAGCACTAATTAGGAGGCCTGGTATAAGAGGCCTTTGTTTTCTGAGCTCTGTAATGTCTGCTTCGCTGGGAACCCGGGGCACGTTCACCAGCTACCACAGACCTCGTTATAGAAATTACCTTACTAGACTTCAAAAGGAAACAGGTCTTCAGACCAAGATTTCAAAAAATGTATAATAAATAACTGAAAGTATGTAGACACCTGACCATGATCTTATAGGCATCAAATTCCAAACCCACTGAAATTAATAATGTGCGTGCCTCAAGAATATACACCGATCAGCCATAACATTAAAATCACCTCCTTGTTTCTACACTCACTGTCCATTTTATCAGCTCCACTTACCATATAGAAGCACTTTGTAGTTCTACAATTACTGACTGTAGTCCATCTGTTTCTCTACATACCTTTATAGCCTGCTTTCACCCTGTTCTTCAATGGTCAGGACCCCCACAGAGCAGGTATTATTTGGGTGGTGGGTCATTCTCAGCACTGCAGTAACACTGACATGGTGGTGGTGTGTTAGTGTGTGTTGTGCTGGTACGAGTGGATCAGACACAGCAGCGCTGCTGGAGTTTTTAAATACCGTGTCCACTCCCTGTCCACTCTATTAGACACTCCTACCTAGTTGGTCCACCTTGTAGATGTAAAGTCAGAGACGATCGCTCATCTATTGCTGCTGTTTGAGTCGGTCATCTTCTAGACCTTCATCAGTGGTCACAGGACGCTGCCCACGGGGTGCTGTTGGCTGGATTTATTTTTGGTTGGTGGACTATTCTCAGTCCAGCACTGACAGTGAGGTGTTTAAAACTCCATCAGCATTTCTGTGTCTGATCCACTCATACCAGCACAACACACACTTACACACCACCACCATGTCAGTGTCACTGCAGTGCTGAGAATGATCCACCACCCAAATAATACCTGCTCTGTGGTGGTCCTTGGAGAGTCCTGACCATTAAAGAACAACATGAAAGGGGGCTAACAAAGCATGCAGAGAAACAGGTGGACTACAGTCAGTAATTGTAGAACTACAAAGTGCTTCTATATGGTAAGTGGAGCTGATAAAATGGACATTGAGTGTAACAAGGAGGTGGTTTTAATGTTATGGCTGATCTGTGTATTGTATTGACCCCATTTAACAATATGGACCCCAACATACTGTATCTGTCGAAACATATAGAACAGTTGCAGCCCAGCAGTTAAAATAACGGACTAGTAATCATAACTGGACTTGTAATTGGAAGGCCGCTGTTTAGCCCCTAAACGACAGAGGCGTCTGCTAAATGCCAAAAGTGTAAATGCAGCAAAAAGTGATTTATCAAACAAACAACACAGCGCTTCAGTGTGAGCAGCCTGATCATTTCAGTTAACTGCAGCAATTGTAAGGTTTTAATATTCCATATTTAATCCAGGCTGGGATTTTAGAGTTTGATGCCAATGTACATGCTCCATATCTGAGGTCAGGGGGTTACTGAGGTCACAGAACAGGCTGTGAATAATTCATTTTCACTGAGACCAGCCCAGAGTGCTGAATGTTTTTATTATTATTATTATTATTTTATTTTCCTGCAGCAGCCAAATAAAATCACAGCTGTCAAAAGAAAACTCATGTCCTTTACTGTTTATTGGTCAATGAATACCAAGGGCATTTCAGACCTGACTGTGAACTCCTCTTGGCATTTTAAATGAAAGATTTAACATTTAGAGGTCGTAGCACGTTGGTGCAGCTTTGAGAAGAAATCCCCCGGGACAGAGAGATAGGTGAAGCACATCAACTATAAACAAACGAAAATGCTCCGGCCATAGGGAATCGTGTCTTGTAGATTTGGAATGAAAATGAGCATCCCGACTCCCCCACACAGTATCCTCGTTGACTCATTAAATTCGTGGCCAGCTGCACATTAGGGACGCCCTAATCATGCCTGCCGTTCTTTTAGTGGGCAACACCCCCTCATTTGGTATTCAGACCTCCTACTAGCCATTCACTAATTTAAATTTCTCCAGGGGATGCTACCTCTTTTTGACAGCATTTGAACCCTAGCAGCTGAGCCCCAGCTTCAGTATTTCACTGTGAGTCATAGTGGCTACAAATACAATCAATGTGATTATTTCAAATCCTTCTGGTCACCACTGTACATTTATTTGGCATACACAATTTACCATGTGTGTATGTACTTATATTAAGTTAAAGTTCTCCTTGCAGCACTTTCATGAAGGTCATTTTTGGTGTCATCCCTGGTGTTAAATAATTACCAATGCCTCTGGTCACTGCCTCTGGTCACAGCTACTGACTATTTAATGTGACAGTTGGAGGCAGGATCTGTATTAACCAACTTTTTGTTGAATAAATTAAAAAATGTGATTTTGTTACCTGACCTAGGCAGCGAGAGTGCATGGGATCATTTTCTTCTTCTTTTTATTCTTTTGTTTTGAAATTTTTACATAATGCACACTGTTTTATAAATCAATTAAAAACACTCACTCATTTTCTTAACCGCTTATCCAATTAGGGTCGCGGGGGGTGCTGGATCCTATCCCAGCTTTTCAATGGGCGTAAGGCACACAGTAACACCCTGGACGGGGCACCAGTCCATCTCATGGCAGACACACATACACACACCATTCACCTATAGTGCAATTCAGTGTCTCCAATTCACCTGACTGCATGTTTTTGGACTGTGGGAGGAAACCAGAGCTTCTGGAGTAAACCCACGCAGACACAGTGAGAACATGCAAACTCCACACAGAAAGGACCCAGACCGCCCCGCCTGGGGATCGAACCCAGGACCTTCTTGCTGTGAGGCAACAGTGCTACCCACCAAGCCACAGTGTCGCCCCAATTAAAAACAATACATTTGAAATACTTGAAATTTTTATTCTATTAAATGCGCACTATATGAATACATTTAGCGATGCATAGAATGCATGACATTTTCATTTACAGTGGACAGTGGTAGCCTAGTGGGTAGAGCTTTGGGCTATCAGTTGGAAGATTGTTGGTTTGAATCTAGGGCCCTTAACCCTGTCTGCTCCAGAAGCGCTATACAATGGCTGACCCTGTGCTCTCATCCTAGCTTCCAAACAAGCTGAGATGTACTATACTCGTATATATGACAAATAAAGGCTTTCTTCTTCTTCTATTGACACCCTTGTGTTTCTGTACATGACAAATCATTAACTCTGCCTTCATGTGAAAAGGATCTCACTCTCCATGTAAACAACAGTGAACGTGCCACCTCTCTAGCCGTTATGATTGCTATACGATTGTTTTCATGGAGCACCGAGTATGATCAGGAGATTAAACAATAGTGAGTGAGGCAGTGATCTGAAATCATACATATTTACCAGCTTCACCTCAGAGCCATGCTATTTGCAAATCCCCAGCCAGCCTCAGCCTGCTGCACGCAAGACCCTGACATTTCGACAAGAGGAGGCTCCCCACGGCATGAGAAGAATTCATCTGCAGCTCTGTGTATTTATTTGTCTCTATACATCTGTCAGACCAACTGTAAATTGGGTTTTTATTATTCATCCCACCACAGCCACTGCAAGGTCAGAGATGTTTGCCATTTCTCAGTGTTGTTTCTTAAGCGTGTGTTTTGATGATGAACCCACGTGGACATGGGGAGAACATGCAAACTCCGCACAGAAAGGACCCGGACCGCTCAACCTGGGGGATCGAACCCAGGACCTTCTTGCTGTGAGGCGACAGTGCTACCCACTTAGCCACCGCCGCCCGGGTTTTATTGCAAAATGTTACATGTATATGATGTTAAACAATTTATAAAATGCAATCTCTATCGCTATTTCCTCGGCTGATCCCGTTAGGGGTTGCCGGCGGAACAGTTTTTACGCTGGATGTCCTTCCTGAAACAACCCTCCCTATTTATCCGGGCTTGGGACCGGCACTACAATGCACTGGTCTATGCATCCTCGTGGCTAGGTACCTATAGGGCAATTTAGTGTCTCCAATTAGCCTGGCTGCATGTTTTTTGACTGTGGGAGGAAACCAGAGCTTCTGGAGGAAACCCACACAAACTCCACACAGAAAGGACCCGGACCGCCCCACCTGGGAATCGAACCCAGGACCTTCTTGCTGTGAGGCGACAGTGCTACCCACTTAGCCACCGTGCCACCCATTTTATAAAATGCAATAAAGGTAAATAATTCATTTATAAATTCATCTAATTAGCTGTTATTTGATGGATTGTATTTTGCTTGCAACACTATGTATTGTCTGTTTTACCAATGCTTTATCCTGGTCAGGGTTGCCAGTTCATCACAGGGCAGACACTCACACACACACACTTAGAGCCATTTCTAAATGTCTCCACTTGGTCTGACTGCACGTCTTTAGACCTGTGAAAGGCAACCAGAGCACCCGAAGGAAACCCACACAGACACAGGGAGATCATCAAACTCCACACAGAAAGGATCCTGGTCACCTAGCTGGGGAATCAAATCCAGGCTCATTCTGCTGACCAGGAACCATTTTTATGTTTTTTGCTGCCTGAGGCACCCTAATGTCCAACATTACAATACACAATGAAATTTTAAACATTTATTTTTTTCGGGACTCTCTACTTAACAATTTCTGCTCTACTAAAAAGTATAATTTTATTAGAATAACCTTCCCCCTGTTCCTCCAATTTACCATAATTATTTCTACTGTAGATGAAACCAGCTCTGCTTTCCTGTTAGCGCATCCACTTTGCATGTGATTACAAGCCAGATAATTGACTGAATGGTGACTTCTGGGTTGGCTCAATTATAGTTCTATTTGCTTCCTTACTTTGATAGCGATGGTGTGTTTTTAAGAGTCCGAGCAATCTGTTTCACCACAGGGGCCTGGAGTAATGACCCGGTTCCAGCAGCTTCAGCGCTGACTTATGTGTAATTATGTGTTGTTAGTCAGACGTACAGTATAACCATGCATGTTGTTTATTCAGTTATAACCTTTGGCGGCTGTAACGTGCCTTTTTAAATGTGACACAAACTGCACCTCACGAAAAGTAACTGCCATCATTAGGCAGAGGTGTAAACACTGTAGGCCAGATGTGGAATGTGGTAAAGATGCAGTGCGTTATGCGGCTTGATGTTTTTACAATCTGTTCTGATGATGCATTTGAAATGAATACAGTTGAACATGGTGTATCCAGTAAGGTTTAAGGTCTTCTTAATTTTTAAAAGTCTTCAAAACCTTCTCTACATGTGTGGCATTTAGCAGATGCTTGTATCCAAAGCAACTTACAATTATGACTGAATACATTTGGCAGCAGTGGGGCTTGAACCAGCAACATTCTGATTACTAGTACAAATTACATTCATTTACATTTTCCCGGCATTTAGCAGACGGTATTTATCCAAAGCAACTTACAGTATACAGTCTAAGCAATTGAGGGTTAAGGGCCTTGCTCAAGAGCTCAGCAGTGGCAGAGTTGGGACTTGAACCAGCAACCATCTGATTACTAGTCCCGTACCTTAACCGCTAGACTACAACTGCCCTAATCTTTTTAATACCCAAGCCGTAGCCTAGTGGTTAAGGCACAGGACTAGTAATCCAAAGGTTGCTGGTTCAAGCCCCGCCACTGCCAGGTTGCTGCTGTTGGGCCCCTGAGCAAGGCTCTTAACCCTCAGTTGCTCAGACTGTATGCTGTAACTGTAATGTAAGTCGCTTTGGATAAAGGCGTCTGCTAAATGCTGAAAAAATTTAATACCCATTGATTTACGAGCTCTTTAGGTCTCACCATGGTTGCAACAAACCTTTAACACTTGAATCTCTGGGTGGTGTTTATATAACACATCACAGCTGGAACAAATTAAGCCTTATTACCGAGTTTCCAATAGTTTAATTATATTGCAACCCAACCTTAGGCCATACAGATTAGCTGTAGATTTTAAGATTAGCAACATTATGTAGGGATTGAATAACATGGCAGTATTAACAAAATAAACATGGTCTTAGATAATGAGATGTCAATAACACAAGGCGTGAGATGATGTCCAAGTCCAAAACCAAGTATTTAATATGACTTATAAATATACAATAATCTAAATATCTGGAACTATTACATAAAACTTTAAATAAGATCAAGTCTCTGAGGAGTGAAGCTAGTTGTTTTCTGTCTGTATTATTAGTTTATTACACTAAAAAAATGAAGAAAATGTATATTACATACACACTGATGAACCAAAATATTAGAATCATCACCCAAAATGTCTACAGCAATAACGGTTTTGCAACAATTGTGCTTTTTATGGTCAGGACCCTGGCTGGCCGACTGGAGAATTGAACCCAGGCCACCCCCAAATTCATGAGTACACTGCTTTATTTTAGAGCATTTTTACAAAGCAACTTTACAAGACTTTATGTCTACGGCCCCTAATGAGCAAACTTGTAGTGACAGTTGCATAACAAACTATGAATTGTATGAGAAAGAAACCTTGAGAGGACTAGGATTAAAATTTTCCTTAAGTGGATATGAAGAAGTTTATGAAGAAATAGTCATGAATTTGGTGTGGGAAAAACACTAGACATGACCAGCCGGTACTTTGGAGTGCAGACTTCAAGCCTTTTAACTCACTAGTGCTGTTGTGGAAGTAAAATCTCATGAGTCAAGCTTTAACAAAGAACTAGACATTATTCACATTAAAAGCAAGATCACCTTCCATCTGCTGGCCATAGTTGTGGATGTTAACTCCAAGTGCATTTCAAACTTACAGCATATAGTGCATATAGTGTAGGGTGACCATATTTTGGCTTTCAAAAAAGAGGACACTTGGCAGGGTGGCAGCATGGACCAGACGGACACCTAGTGCAAGGTTTGGTTCAGGAAGGGGAGGGGGGTTGGATTGGTAAAGTAATATCATGTAAATGGTGGCACCATGGCAATGTGTATAAAGTAGGGGTTCAAATATTTGACAAATGCATCAATAACCATGTAACTGTGTTATTGAACTATAATAAATAAACAGCTACTTTTTAACAAGACAAACAAATGCCTTTATGGTCAGATAACCTTTCAATTCAGTGTTTAGCCCTCAACAATAACAACAACAACAACTAATAAAATAGTTTGCAGTCCATTGATCTGGAGGTGTTGTGATGCTTCGAAGTGTGAAATGCAAAAACTCCCTCTGCAGCAGTAACAACGTCTACTGTTATACCCAATCTCAAAAAATAGTGCATTTACCTGTCAAACTCTCTCCTTTAACTGCAGTGTATTGCTAAACTGGCACCTTTATTGGACACTTTGCAGGTCATGCATTCTGCTTCCCAAGAATCCCAAATGAGATGAAAACACTGACATTTTTTCTGTAGACTGCAGACTACAGTAGTCGAATTCTGGACATTTTTCTCCCCAGCCGGACGCATTTTTAGATCCAAAAAAGAGGACTGGTCTGTGTAAAAGAGGACATATAGTCACCCTAATATAGTGTACTTCATGACAAAAATAAATTCTTTATTCAAATAGTGTGTTTTGCTTAATTCCTCAGCAAGGCACTGTACCCTGGCCTGGTCTCACAGTGTTGCACCATGCACATGTGACATTCTACATATTTCCATTGTATATTCTGTGGCCCAACCATAAATAAATAAAGATAAAAGATCTAGAAGTACCTTGAGGGTGAAGACACATCCCTCAACAGTGTTTGAGAAGTAGAGAGTCTGTAACAATGATTAGCTAAAAGAGTTGATAGTCTCAGTAAAACATCACTCAAAAATTTTACCATTCACAGAGGTCTTAGATCTTAGTGGATACCTGCCAATCCATCTGTCCTCAAAGCCCCAATGTCACATTCACACCTACAATGACATCATCCATCCTTCATTTTCTACTCTGTCTTGCTTCTAATAGACTCATATCTCACACTCCAGGCGAGAGCACCCAAAACAACAGGTGGCCGAGAGCAAAAGAGAGAGAGAGAGAGAGAGCAATGACTTGCTTAATCAACACTCCCCAGTAGATCTGCTTTAAATTCATACCTGTTATGCTTCTATTCAAAGCCAATTCTTCATGCTGCATTGGTCCGTGTGTGGGACTCTAATAGGCAGAAAAGCCATTAAGGTGACTTATAGTGGCTTTGAATCTAAATGCTTAATTAAAGCCTTTTTAATGCACAGTGAACAATAAAAAATGCTCCTCATAGTGGAAATAGACACACACACACACACACACACACACTATATTTGAAAGTGAAATGCACCATAATTTAGTCTATGAAGGAAGCCTCCTGTTTTCCTTCTTTTTCTGTTTTAATAATGTATGATACATTTTCTTTAAAGTCAGATACATGTAAAAACAGTTCATGTTTTCTTTGCAGTAACAATTGTAAGCAGGCATTTACACATTAAATTATCAAATCTAATATTGCTGTATTGTGTGCTATATGCATACTAATTTTACTTGACCACCAAATTCAAGCTTTATTTTTAATTTAACATGGTCTAATTCAACAACTGCAATATCAAGGGTATATACATTACTCAAAATGCAACAGCCAGATAAAAATACAATTAGACCAGAGTAAGAGTTTTTGTGTTAAATTATAAGTACACTACTTCACTCATGTTTAATTTACATACTATCTTTTCAAGGTTTAAGGATGCTTTACATTATTATTATTATTATTATTATTATTATTATTATTATTATTATTAGTAGTAGTAGTAGTAGTAGTAGTAGTAGTAGTAGTAGTAGTAGTATGGGCGGCATGGTGGCTCAGTGGGTAGCACTGTCGCCTCACAGCAAGAAGGTCCAGGACACCTGGGATCGATCCACAGGTGGAGCGGTCCGGGTCCATTCTGTTTGGAGTCCAAAGACATGCAGTCAGGTTAATTGGAGACACTGAATTGCCCTCTAGGTGAATGGGTGTGTGTATGTGTGTACGTATGTTTGTCTGCCCTGCAATGGACTGGCGCCCCGTCCAGGGTGTTACTGTGTGCCTTACGCCCATTGAAAAGCACCCCCCTGCGAACCCAGTTGAATAAGCGGTTACGAAAGTGAGTGAGTATGTTTCTACTCTACTAATACTATACTAAGTAGACCTCAGAAAGATCATTTACAATAAGCAAATGGAGTTGGTCCTTCTTTGCTGCTGTATCAGTCTGTAATAGGAATCTAAGCCCTGCTGACTGTTGTGCATTATTCTATTGCCCAAAATCAATTAGGACTGACAACAAGCTCATGGCCAGGTGTCCTTATATTTTGGCTATATATTATTTCTCCACCCCACCCTGCAACCCAGATACTTAAAATGCCTGAAATGAGCAGGTATAAATATAGTCTGATAAGATCTAAGAATTGCCATTGTTTTAGTTATAGCTGAGCAATTCTCACTTAAGTTGTTTATGTTGAGCTCCGTGGGCTTCATAAGTTCGCCCCACTCCCACACAGCTTTTACAGCAGAGAACTGTTTGAGACGGTGCCGGGTTAGAGCATATTCTTCGAGTCAGATATCCTTGGGTAACAGGAGGAAATCCCACAGTGATAGCGGCAAATAAATCCTTCCTCACGTAAGAGTTATATTAGCTACATCAAAAAAAACACTCTCAAGGGAAGGAGAAAGAGGAAGCGAGATAAGTCAAGTGTGCCTGTGTGTGAAAGGATGAAAGAAAGGCGGAACGTAAGGAAGTAAAAGACGTGCCCACGTAAATGGCGGGCGCGTGATTAATGACAAGCGGTGTTAATTGTGCGGCCGTTTTAGGTGATAAGCACGGACCTTGCGGGCACCGTGTCCTCTGGTTTTACGTTCCCTGTCAACCGCTGCGATGTATTTATAGCGCGTAGCAATTTGGCTGATGAAGTATTTATGGCAGTCACTTTCAGTGTAACGTAAAGAGCCATTATATCGTGAGGACGGCTTAGGAAGTTCACCTCTGGAGTAGAGTCGGAGAGACGGGACACGTATCAGTAACAGCACAACAAACCCAGAGAGAAATCGAGAGAGACGAGTGTGAAAAGAGAGTGCTTGTTAAATCATTTAATGAAAACATCCAGGCTTGGAAAAATGATAATCAGGGGGAAATTTTGCTTTGTTTATACAGTGTGAATATTACTTTTACATCAGTATGTGGGGCTTTCTGACTCTAGACCACACAACGATAGATCAGACATGCTAACTGTAGCCTGGTGTTAAACCTTTCAGAAGCAGAACAATGCATACAACACAAATCATTATACATATAGCACCTTCAGCACAGATGTGGTGGGAATACAAGTACTGACTGTAGCCTGCCTATATGTTGTTCTGTACACTTTGTAACCTCCTGTACCCCAATTATCAATCGACGAGGACCCCATTGGCCCACACTGACCTCTAATGTTTGGGTGGTAAATATATTTACAGTTTCAGCATTTAGCAGACACTTTTATCCAAAGTGACTTACAATTATGACTGAATACAATTTGAGCAAGTTAGGGTTTAGGGCCTTGCTCAGGGGCCCAACAGTGGCACCTTGGAGGGTGTGGGGCTTTAACCGGCAACCTTTTGAGTACTAGTCCAGTACCTTAACCACAGAGCTACCACTGCACTGCCATATTTATATGTATATATGGAGGAACATTGACATTGAGATGTAAAATCCCAACAACACTGCTGCACCTGATACAATCATACCAGTAAATCATACACTAATATAGTATGACCATGTTGGTGTCATTGCAGTTGCAGTGTTAAGAATGGTCCAACATCCAAATAACATCTGGTCACTGGAGGTCCCTTTTGTTTGATGAGTGGAGTACAGGGAAGGGGGGGAGTGCACAGAGAAACAGATGAGCTACAGTCAGTGATTGTATACTCACAAGTTCATCTGTATATAGTAGATGGATTGTACTTACTGTGCACTTTTGCAGTCTGATTTTAACCTACTTACCTAAAAACAGTGTGGCCAGCTGTAGCACATTCTACTCCTAACGTTTGTCTAGACACTGCATGGCTGGTCTTCTGCCATCATTAGCAATAGGTCAGGCTAAAAGATCTGAATCTAGAAGGCCTGTCCACACACTTGACTCAGATGTTATGTCAACTTCAGTTCCAGACTGAAGAGCTTATGTAGGTGTTAAGAAGCCCGTTTAACACTACCATTATATAACATGTTACCTAATAACCCTTAGGTAATCGTGATACAGTTCTGCAAAATGGATCGTTCAGATTCAGACTGCGCCTGAATCTCGTGGGCCGAACTTCTCCTTTAATTCCACTCCACCATGCTTTTCCTCACTTCTGGCTATGACCCATGGTACTAAAAGGTTAAATGAGGTGAGATTGAAAGAGCGAAGTTTTTAAACTCCTGCCAAGGAACACAAAACTCACTGCGAGAAAAGCATCTGACCTACTGAAACAATGAACGTTTAGACGTTGAGACGTTGGAAACCAGATCGAAGGCAGTGAGTATGAGGTAGGAACAGGAAAACATTTGCTGCTCTATGACTGGATGCATGCAGGCTTTCAGCCAAACCAAACCTGGTGCAAACAGTTTGAGGACTGTAAGCTTCATCTGGGTTGGAGTGAGATGCAAATTCATGGAATTTTACAGTTGATTCTTGAAAGTCATATTTGAGGACTTGTGTAATGCATACAAAGCTATAAAATGTAATTACGTTATATATTTTATTATAGCAGTGGTTCCTTAGACATTTTAAAGCAGGTACCATTTCTCAATCTCTAACCAAACCAGAGGTACACCATAGAAAGATAACGTGGAAGTCTTGAGATTGAGAATATATATATATATATACATACACATCGATCAGGAATAACATTGTGACCACCTCCTTGTTTCTACACTCACTGTCCATTTTATCAGCTCCACTTACCATATAGAAGCACTTTGTAGCTCTACAATTTCTGACTGTAGTCCATCTGTTTCTCTACATGCTGTTCTTCAATGTTCAGGACCCCCACAGAGCAGGTATTATTCAGGTGGTGGATCATTCTCAGCACTGCAGTGACAATGACATGTTGGTGGTGTGTTAGTGTGTGTTGTGCTGGTATGAGTGGATCAGACACAGCATCCTGCATGTTGGAGTTTTAAAACACCTCACTGTCACTGCTGGACTGAGAATAGTCCACCAACCAAAAATATATCCAGCCAACAGCACCCCATGGGCAGCATCCTGTGACCACTGATGAAGGTCTAGAAAATGACCAACTCAAACCGCAGCAATAGATGAGCGATCGTCTCTGACTTTACATCTACAAGGTGGACCAACTAGGTAGGAGTGTCTAATAGAGTGGACAGGGAGTGGACACAGTATTTAAAAACTCCAGCAGCGCTGCTGTGTCTGATCCACTCATACCAGCACAACACACACTAACACACCACCACCATGTCAGTGTCACTGCAGTGCTGAGAATGATCCACCACCCAAATAATACCTGCTCTGTAGTGGTCCTGAGAGAGTCCTGACCATTGAAGAACAGCATGAAAGTGGGGTAACAAAGCATGCAGAAAAACAGATGGACTACAGTCAGTAATTGTAGAACTACAACGTGCTTCTATACGGTAAGTGGAGCTGATAAAATGGACAGTGAGTGCAGAAACAAGGAGGTGGTTTTAATGTTATGGCTGATCGGTGTATGACAAATAAAGGCATTGTAATTCTATATTCTGATTTTATTACATATTAAAAGTCAACATTCTTTTTAAATTAGTAATTCACTTTATTTAAGGACACACATTTTCAACAAGCATTTTTACTCATGCTCTCTCAGTGTGTGTGTTTTGCTGGTGCATCAAGGTTAAATTAAGGCCTGAAATTGTTTTTGCACATGGACCTGGGTGTAATGTTGCAGAAGATATTATGTTCTCCCACATTGGGGTTTAACTCAGCCATGGCAGAAAAGCCGTTGCTGCTGTAAGATGGGCTTTGAGTCATGAAGCCTGCAGGAATACAGCCAAACCAAACCAGGCTCAAACAGCTACAGGATTGTGAGCTTTACCTGGCTCACGATCAGATGCACATTCATGGAATTTTACAGCTCATACCTGGCTGCTTCCACAGTGCACCCTATTCACTGCTCTTCTTTTTTTCTACCACCTGCACAAGCTACAGTAAGGATGCAGAGATTAGCTCCATACAGATCCATTTTAGAAACATTAGAAATGTTTATTATGAGAACTGATGTACGTCAGGAGGCCGATAATGAGATTAAACTGATTTTAATTAAAATGATTGATCTGAATTATTGATCGAAAAGTTCTACACTGCACTACTTATTTATAAATGTCATACTTATCTACAAACTACAGAGATGTTTAAACAAAAAATAGACAGATAATTTTTTTTTCCCAGACTACTTTCAATTGTGAAAGTGTTCTTCAAAAAAATCTTAAGTGATCTTAAAGAATCAGCACTAAAATAGCCTCTGAGAGCTCTTCTATATGTGATGAAGTGTATTTAGCATACACAGTGCATGGAGTGGTGAGTGGTGGACTAAGTAAATTGGTGTAGACACATTGGTCCTTGGAAACAGGGGAGAGATTATGCAGCCTGTCCATTAAAATAATTTTTACTGATTATTTATTTTCATCACCCATTCACACATTTACTTACACATTCATACCTGTACCAGGTCATAAGGTCAATGTTTAATTTTGAGAATCACAACCAGTAAAGCAGTACGCTCTTTCAGTATGCAAGTGTGCAGTATGCACTGCTCAGCCAGTGCAGTAGGTCATACGGGTACTTTTCGCATACTGTAATGAATAATACGTATTCGGACACGCTACTCGCTCACATACTGCTCTCATGTACTGTTTAGTATGATAGTAGCAATTTCGGATGAAGCCTAGCTCTATAAAGACATGAAGAAAAACTCTTAAAGAAACTCCAGTGTGCTGCACAGAGCCCAGACCTCAGCCCCACTAAACAGCTCTGGAATAAACTGGAACATCAATTGAGACTTTCTTGGCCAACATCAGTGCCCAGCCATACTGAAGACAGGAAGCCAGCTCTGTGACGATCTGTTTTGTTTGTGTCAAGTGAATTCACCTCATGTACCTTATGGCTATAATGTTATGTAATCTGTCCTGTCTCTGCATTCATGAGCCTTGATCTTCTCACACTGAATGAAACTTGATAATTCTGGGTCCTGTGTGAGGAATTTTGAGTTAAGTCTTTTATTCCAAGCTCTTATAAGGTTGAGCACATGGTGACAGCTTCTGCCAAAGGCGCTTACTTTACGTCATTCATCTCACACAATACCCATCTATTCATGCTTCACACAACCAAGCCTTTCCCCAAAACGGCACCAAATCAGGCCTGCCAATCACAGAGTAACAGGTTTAAACTGATCCACTGGCACTTGGGGTCCCAATATGGGGTTGGTGTGTATCAGCATCTTTCTTTCTGCCTGAGCCTTTATTCCTACACTAGAGCAGCGGGAACCTGAGAGCCCTAATCTCAGCATTGATTAAGCAGGCTAGGAGGAGCGCACCTCCTGAGGAGGAGCAGAATCAGTCAGGAGGGGCCTGGTAGACTGAGGGCCCAGCAGCATCCCGGGCTGCCCTTTGATGTGCCTGATGAATGCAGATCAACGGGGAGTCAAAGAGAGAGCGCGGGCAAGTCTCGGATCTACCTGCTGAGGATGTCTATAGGCCTGAATCCCTATCGCTTTAGTCTAGATGGGCTAAAAGAAAGACATAAGAGGAGAAAAAGAAAAAGGGAAAGAACAAAGCCGGACTTCTTCTACGCTTCGGCCTCTGTTGGACTGCTGTACGGTCATTGTCAGCAGGTGAAAAGGCCTCACGGTGAGGCCAGGTAAAGCTTAAAGCAGAGCTTCAGCAGGTTTGTTTTGGTGAAGGGAGTGGACTTTATCTTACATTGCTTAAATCTATTTGTGTACTTGTGTGTTGGTGTAGGTGGGGTGTGTACGTGTGTTGATGGAGGGTCTAGGTAGGAGGGTGAGTAGGTTTTGTCTTTAACAGGAGGTTTTTGTGCAGATTTGTTGTTTTATCTTGTATAAATCATCCATTCATCGCAGTTATCTGGGTTAAAATGTGGAAACCCATGGATCAACCATTAACAGGTCGGTCTCTGATTTTTGTTTGGGAAGTAAACCAAAGCCATTCAACTGTAAAATGTCCAGTGAAGAAAAATTTGGCACAAGAAACTGATAAGGTTTTGACATATAGTAATATTTTCAATGTGTGCTGATAAATAACCCCTGCAATTGTATTAGCATCATTTTGATCAAGTTATTATATGAAGAAAAAAACCTTATTTATTTAGTAAGAAAAGATAAGAATAGGAACATAAATCTTTAATTTAATCACAGAATACCAGGATCTATCAATAATCATTAATATGATGATAATCTGTTAGTAATTAGACTAATAGTTAAATCAGAATAGAATCATAATAGACTAGTCCCATTGACCTACTTGGGATGTACCATCACATCAGATGCTAAAATCAACAAGGAGGTGAACAACAGGCTGGCCAAGGCCAATAGTGCTTTTGGCAGGATGTACAAGTGAGTGTGGAGCAATAAACATCTCAAGAAGGATACTAAGGTCAGCGTGTATAGAGCCGTTGTCCTTACCACACTCCTGTAGGGCTCAGAGTCTTGGGTCCTGTACCGTCAGCACCTGAAGCTCCTAGAGCGCTTCCACCAATGCTGCCTCCGTACAATCTTGGAGATCCACTGGAGTGACTTCATCACAAACGTGGAAGTCCTAGAGCGCTCGAAGCTTGCCAGCATCGAGACTATGCTTCTGAAGTCACCTCACCATAAACAAAGCCACCTCAGCCTTTTAGAGTGCCTGCAGGGACGCGCTGAAGGAAAAACATCAGAGGAGGAAGAACCATGTGGGTGAGACCTCGGACCCTAGCTAGACCTTTCCCTGCAGCCGCTGCGGACGGGTTTGCCAATGTGCCTGTATATATATATATATATATATATATATATATATATATATATATATATATATATATATAAAGAATAATTCAGGATCAGAATGTTTAATTATTAAAAGACATAAAACAGGGAGCATGATGGATGGCCTTGAAGCTGCAATAACGAGTTGTTCAGAAACGTATTTGAGCAAACAAAGGACACTGAGTTTGCACAAACTATAGTACATTAAAAAGGACAGAAGTTTCAACAATCATTGCATACAAAGCTAAGAGCCAGAACGCTAAAAGCAACTGTGATCCTTTAATATTGTATTGGCTTGTCGTCATGGTAACATGTACACTAAGTGCTTCCCTACACATACACATCATTCTGGATTGGATGGCAACATGCAAGTAAACACAGATTTTTATCAGATTGTTGAGGTGAGTGAAATGGGCATCGTAATTGTTGCAGTTTTGCAAGTGCAATTGTGCCCATTCATGCTTGATACAAAACTTTAGGTGCTCAACAGTCACTCACAGATAAACATACCTTGCACAGAGAGCCTCGCTATTAACACTGTGAATACTTCTCCACCAGTGGTGCCTCGAACCAAAAAGCAGAAGTTACAACTGCACCATGGGCTAAAAACATTGTGATCTACTCCTCCTTCAGCCACAGCCAATTGACCCTGTTTGGCTTAGCAAAGTCTATAGAACAGAGGAGGACCAAGACAACAGTGCTAAACAGACTAACCCGTTTCACTGAAATAGTAAGTGCTAACTGTACATATAGACCTATGGTGTATGAGTGTTGGGTGGTGCATGTTTCTGTAAGATAACATATAGAGAACCACTGGCCCAAACAAATGTATCATTATCTACATCAGTACAGTTATTTAAAACACTTACATGTACTACAGTGTCTCATGCTTTGGAGATGGATGTCCTAGACAACCCTTGCTTTCTGTTTTGTTCTGATTTTGATCACAGCATGCAGTGAATGTATTGAGCCTTCTAATTCTGCTCTTGTCTCCATCTATTGGCTATAGAGGGAATCAGCTTCATTTTCACACTAGCACAGCTTTATTGTTTGTTTTCCTTCCCAAGAAAGATGTTTTATAGGCAATTAAAAAATCACTCATTCTCAAAAAATATGTTTACTTTTGGAATTTTCTTATTTTAAAGTGTGAGATTAAGCTAATATGTCCAAAGGTAAAATTGTTGAAGAGACTGTAAATGTTAAGGTTGTTTTTGAGGTATGGTTTAGTCTGGTAATATGAATGCTTTTCCTTCAGTCAGTACAAGAGGCTCAAGATGTTTTGGCTGCCCAATGCTACCAGCCCTAGTGTTACTGTCCCCATCTACCATCTACCATCCATCCATCCATCCATCTATCCATTAATACATACATACATACATACAGTATACATAAAAAAAAATCTTGTTAGTACTGTGGAGTAATTAAACAATACATGTGTAGAGATAATTTTTGGAAAAAAAAAAAACATTAAAAATTTTTAATTTGAACTTTGCAAGATACATAATCTCTAAAAGACCTTAGAAATGTTTATTAAATGATCAGTTAATAGTACTAGCACCTAGGAAAGTATGTATAGACTGTTTTTATTATTGTTGGTCTGCTGCCACTTTAGTTGATTGACCAGCGTGGCCATGCAGACAAAACCTTGGTGGTAAAATTGTTGTTGAACATGCTCAGAACCAGTATGCATTTTTCCATGCTGGTGAGCAGCCATGCTGGTTTAAGCTGTACTTTTTGTTCTTCAGCAGGGTAATCAGGTGTGGAGAAGTGAAGATTGTGAGTGGGAGTCGGCGAGAGAAAGGACTTGTCCCTGCCTACATTCTTCTGTTCCAATTACTGGGGGAGAGATTAGACTGAAAGCTAAACGTGATGAGCGATGTGGACAGCTAGTTTCAGTGTTTCTGATCATATCATGAGTTCATGAGTTCTTGCCAGGTTTAAAGGATATGAAAAGGCTGTGTTTCTTTCTCTTTTTTTCCTACGTTACCCCATATGGAATGTGGGATTTGTGTTAGGCTGTAGCCTCCAGGTTCCTTTTGGTTTACTTTTCTTACTGGTTACCAGGGAACTCGGTCCCTCAAGTTAGTGAATAAAAGAGTTTAGGACAAGTCATCATCCGTCCACAAAGTAAATATTGATGCTCTCAGGTTATTCAGTGGCTCTGAGGTGTGAAAAGTGGCTTTGTACACAAAAGGAAATGATTTTTTTAACCCTTTCATTAGATAAAAGCTAAAGCCCTGAGATTGACAACATTCTCTTTGTTGTTCTTTGTGTATTTTAAGGAGCTTTTCCGTGTCGATGCTTCTGATTTTTCTTTCATTGCACCTCAGTCAGCAGGCAGCTCGATGACCAAATTCAATCCGTCTCGCAGAACGCCGATCACATGACTGGCATGGAAACGCCCGGATTGGCCGACACTAGTTTCCATGGAGACTGAACTCGGAGTGCCTCGCTGGGTGAATGTAAACAGTGCGTGAACACTGAAGGATTTAGATAAATAGTTTTCTAATCATGGCGCGGTGGATACTGTCCGACAGACCTGGATAGAGAAAGATATTGTCTGATTGTGTGTTAGTCAGAGAGAACGACAGAGAAAACATATAGAGGCGGGATGAACGCAGACGATTAGTTTACCCCTCCATGTTTCACTGAATACATACACAGCGCTGTAAAAAGCAATTGCTCACGCTGCTCAGAGCCTCTATATAGTGTGTATTTTCTACGCACTATATATTATCAGATTAATAAATAAAACATCATTACACCAATGGTACTTTTATGAGGATGTAACTAATATAATTGGGCATTTAGCAGACGCTTATATCCAAAGCGACTTACAATTATGAGGGGATACAATTTAAGCAAATGAGGGTTAAGGGCCTTGTTCATTGGCCCTACACTTGGCCCCAACTTGGCCCTCAACCTTCTGATTACTAGCTTATAACTACCTTAACCACTGAGCTACAACTGTCCCCTATTATAGTCATATCTGGGGACTACAACTGCCTCCCATAGTAATAAGTTGCTTTTGTACTTCGTCACCCCCTCATACCCACTCCTTTAACAAAAAGGGACCCTCATTGACCAAATATTATTTAGGTGTTGAACTATTTTCAGCAATCCAATACTAAGCTGGTAATAACAAATGTGTGAATGAGTGCATCAGTGTTGTAGAGATTTTTAAATCCAACCAAAATAGCTAGTACAGCTAAAAATTATACAATATCACGGTATGTTTTTTATTTGTATGACTGGGACTTTTTATATGTCTGTGGCATATTTTAGTGTTATAAGTACATAGAACATACAAGTTTTAATTTCACCATGTATATAATAAAGGTTTCGAGCACTATAACCTTATATTAGCCCCACAAAATGACACAATATATGATCAAATCAGTATGCGTGAAACAGGTGGAATATATACAATGCTTTTAATTAACATAATATTTATGTTATTATATTATATTATTAGGTAATTATTATACAATTACCGTTAGCTCTCCCTTTAACAAATAAAACAATGTTTGCAGTCTCTTCAGTCACCACTGATGAATTGCACAGTTATACTGAGGTATGACTCCACTGATTGCACAACTTGATCACACGTCTGTTGTAGAAAAGTGGACAACTTTATATTTTTACGCTTCCAGCTTGCTTTGGTTTTGTTGGTATAACGTTGGTATATCAATTAAACTGATGGAAGTATTTTCACACCAGTAGTAACGTTGCTTAACATTTGCTTTTTTGCAACAACCGTGCCACATCAAACCATACATATGTAGTGTTTTAATCTGTGTCGGAAAAAAAAACTACTGAACTGCAGACACAGCTCAGTTCTTCACTGTTTTTGTTTATTTTTTTCCACCACATCAAGAAAATCTCTTATATGTTATGCTAACGCTACCTGGTTAACAAGTGAGCTGTACCTAATTTGCACAACGCTTGCACAAGGCGAACAATATTATATGATTTGCGTCCTATTGAGGCTTACAGCTGTTGTATTAACTATGCTACGGTATGGCAATATATGAAAAATTCATACCGTATGAGGAGTCACAGCCGGTATACAGAATGTACCGTCATATTGCCTAGCTCTAGTCCATATAAAATTATTCTAAAATACATGTTAAACTTTTTACTTTATGTTGTTTATATGATGTTTATATTATAATAAAAATACATAAAATTTACATAATTGTAAGGTTTCTTCAGTTTCTTCACTCCGCTGTTAACATTATTAATCAATAATAGTTTATGTGTTGTATTCCCATTCACCAAGCTTAAGCTATTATTAAACAAAACACTGATTTTTATATTTCTTTGCATACGTTTGTTATTTAGGTATAATAATGATTATTTGCTACAATTATACTAAACTACTTTAATAGTGACTAAAGGCAGAGTTTAAAACAGGTTTCCATATTCATTAGATTGAATTTTATGGTGTAATACTGGCAATGCATTTTATTCAATTTATTATTATTATTACTCTTTTTACATATTAAATAGATTTCTCCCTTTTATATTAAAGCTTATTTAAGGTTAACACTGTAAGGTTTTACACTGGCAAATGAAAACGCTGCCTGTGTGGAATTATAATTATATTGTGATGGACTGTCACACGTCCAGCTGTTTATAATAGAGTGAACTCAGTTACCTCTTTCATTTACTGCCTGCTAAAGACTGAATCAACTTACAATAATTACTTCTTTTATTCATGTAATCATGCTGTTGCTGGTGTTTGAATTCATTTTAGCTGGAAGAGATTAGAGCCTGAGTGACTCCAAACATTTCCATGGACAAAGATTAAAGGCTGGTGATGCATGAAGGGCAAGTTGGGTCGAGGGGGTGAAGACGTCAGATCTGTGTGTGGACATGCAGCTGTCAACTTATTATATCACTGTTTTATTATTTTAGAATGCAAGCTTTGTACCAAATTACTGGTAAATTAGTATCCTGTTTTACTGCTTTATCCTGGTCAGGGTCAGACGACAGAGCTACCCACTGTGCCAGCATGATGCCAGTAAGTTTCCACCAGTCATTTACAAGAAAATGACTAAATTCTATCACTAGTGTTGACCAGTAGCGCTTGGCTCTTATTAAGGGTTCCAGTGTATCAGAAATGTGTGGCTCTGGTTCTTCTATACAAAATACACAAACCTTCACTGTCAGGCTGAAACATGACCTTCCTCAGATGGTCCCATTCTTTATTTTGAGTGGCCTGGTTTTTCAAGTTCACAAGGGCAGCACTGTTAGACAAAATTGGAAACCTTTACTCAGACTTAAACATACAATCATCACTGTGTGCTGTAGAATTAAGCATTCTATTACTGAAGCTAAGCAGCCCAGTCAAAAAACAGTGTCAGGTACTTTACTTTAGCACTGTGGAAGAGTGCTTTGTAATTTGTGATGTCTGGAATGTCTCCTGTGATCTAATTTTGTTTAAACCTAAACTTGTATATTTTTTGACAATAAAAAGCAATTAAGTGCAAACCCCCCTCCCTCCAGTAAGAAACAAACAAAACACGATCGATTGCTAATTTTATTTTTGTGATGTAACAGAAATGTCAAATTGCTTGTAAAATGCTTGTAAAATGCTGATGAAACAACTTTGGTGATGTTTCTTACAGGTTGCTGAACATCTATTCAATGTATTATTTTTTTTTAATGTAATTTTACAGTTATTTCTGTTGTTTTATACTGTTATTGTTAAATGAGTCTGTAGGTACAACTCATTTATTAACAATGTAATCAGTAAAGCATGCTTAAGGTCTCCTGCATTGTGGTATATATACGTTAATATATATTTATATTTATACATTTATATAGGAGTTTTTGTACAAAGACAGAACAATTTAATTGTGTGTTTAGGTGTTTTATGCCTGACGTTATGAAAAAATTGATTTTGAGTGGGCACAATTTCTTTCTCTCATAAAAAATAAATGAATCAATTTTTCAGTAGGTTATTCAAGCAATGGAAACAAAGTAAGTAGGGTAAAGATAAATAAACCTTTAGAGAAGAGAGTCATGGGAAATGCAGACTGCAAATAAAGGTAAAGTAAAGTTGTTTTCAAGCAAATGTTTTTAACACCTACTCTCGACCTCAATATGCCTTTGTTATTTTGAGTGTATAGGAATCTCAGAAATGTAATGAACAAGCATGACATTTGCTTAGCATAGAAACACTGACCGCTTCAAATCTATGTCGTATATGTAGCACACCAGCCAAAGGTGTTTGATCATGTGGACTAAATGTGTAGTTTCCCTCTTAATGGTGACAATTAATTAAGCAGTTTGATTATCATAGGTTCATAAGAAATATGAACAGATTAAGCAATAAAGTCATCCTGGAATATCTTAAACATATAAATATGCTCAAAAAATACTGTATAGGCTAAAAAGATTTGTATTACATATATACACTGATCAGCCATAACATTAAAACCACCTCCTTGTTTCTACACTCACTGTCCATTTTATCAGCTCCACATACCAGTAGGGCTGAGAACAATCCACCACCTAAATAATACCTACTCTGTTGTGGTCCTGGGAAAGTCCTGACCATTGAAGAACAGCATAAAAGGGGGCTAACAAAGCATGCAGAGAAACAGGTGGACTACAGTCAGTAATTGTAGAACTACAAAGTGCCTCTGTATGGTAAGTGGAGCCAATGAAATAAACAATGTGTGTAGAAACAAGGAGGTGGTTTTAATGTAATGGCTGATTGGTGTATTTCAGCATGAACTATATGCTTTTATACTGATAGTAGTCTGCAGACGACAATGTCAGAACATGATAGATTCTCTAACTTTTAAACAATCATTATCTCTGCTAAGCAGCTGACTGAGAATCTGAAAATGAAGGTAATTGCTTATTGATTACAAATCAGAAAAAGGCTATAATAATATGTAATGTTGCTTCAGGTTTACAATTTCACTTGTCTGTAATTACAATAACAATTGGCAGCTATGGGATGTTTTGGTAGTCAAAGTAAGATTTTAAAAAACAAGAGCACTATTAGATAGAATTTTCATATGCCAGCCAACAAAGCAAAGCAAAACCCCAATGGTGTGGTGGTGTACAGTTCTACGTGTTTGCTTAAACATGATCTTCCCTACAAACTGATCACAAAGGAAAATGTCTGAAGTCTTTAAAAATACAGAAATGACAGATTAAGTGAAAAAATAAACTATATACAAATGTTGAAGTTTGATGCCTACAACACATTTAAATACACTGGGACTGTTATGTTTGCTACCGAAGGGTATAAACTTTATGTAATGATTATTTTTTTATACCTTTTTCAACTGTATAATTACCAGTTTCTTGATCCCATGTGTTGGTTTGTTGAAACCCATAACATGATAAACATCCAGGAGCACTAATTAATGGAAGAAAGTGAGTCAGGTTTCACATTTCCTCCATTAGGATGAATTTATATGTAAAGATATCCAAAGGAAAGTCTCTTTTTCAAATGGGCAATATAACATTTGTGTTGTGTTTAAAAATGTTATAGGAGGAATTAACCATTTAAAAAGCAAAAGCTTCTTTAAGATAAACAAAAATTAAAAACATTGTCAAAATAACTTAATTGCTGTAACCACAAGTAAACAAAATCTCTGCACTTCATTAATCGGAGACCAGGAAATGTTCTGAATGTTCAGTCTAACACGGCTACAGAAGTAACCACAAATGATTTGCACTAGTTGCCGTCATGCCTTGAACCTTCTATCCAGTTCAGCCCAAATTAGCTCAGTAGGGTTAAAGGCAGATGATTTTGTGGACCACTTTCTTCATTTCTTCTTTCTCATTTAAACAGATCTGACAGTGCACTATTATCCTGTTGCTTTCTAGAAAATTAAGCTTAAAACCAGAGGTATGGTTGTTTGATTTTGTTGTTTATCTGGGCCTGCCAGATCTTTTCAATCAGAGATTCTGCAAATTTTTAAATATATTTTCTAAAAATAATTAAATAAAAATACATTTTGTTCCTTATTTTGAGATCTAACATGGTTTTAGATGTTTGTAGACTATTCTGTGTGTACTAGGGTAAGAAAATGGAAGTTCACAGATTCTTGACATCCAATCTGATGGATCTTCAGAGGATCTGCCTTGAAGAATAGGATAAAGTACTAAAATGTAGGTGTATAGAAAGAGACTGACCTGCAGCTGTAATTGCTGATAAAGGGGCTTCTACAAAGTATAGAATACAGGGTCTGAATACTTTTGTGTATTAGAAATTAGTTTTTTGACATTTCATTAATTTTTGAAAGATTCTAAAATCATGTTTTTACTTTGTCATTATGGGTGATCAGGGGTAAATTGATGGGTAAAAATGGCTTTTATATTTATTAGAATGATAGTCACTATTGTCCAAAGCCACAGCAGGGTCTGTACAAGTAGCAAGAGAATTGGCAACAAATAGGGGAATTGGTTATGATTAGACTGGGAAGAAAATTAGGAAAACATTAAAAAATAAGAATAGTTATGTAATTACAAAGCAAATTACAATCTGGTAAACATTTTAAGCAGATGTTGAAGAATCATTCTTTAGCATATACATCAGTACGAAAAAATCTGTTTTAAACGGATTAAATACATTAAATACTACTTTTTAATTAAAAATAAAAATTATTTGAATAATTAAATATTCAATTAATTTAATTATTTGTTAAATATCTGTTCTGTGATATTTCTACATTGATCCAGGCACCAGACACTTTATTATTCTAATTGAGACTTTATTTGTATTTTTTAAATTTATTATTGTGCTAGATTTTGTAGCTTTCTGTACTTTTTAATCTAATTGACCTTAATTAAATATAAGTGCTTAAGTGTAGTTTGTGTTTTTGCCTTATATAATTTACCTTATTTAAGCATCTACAGGCTTGCTTTAAATAACTCATCTCATTGTACTTGTACAGTGACAATAAAGATTATTTTATCTTATTTTAATTTAGAAACAGTATGGATAAAACACACTTGTATAATATAGTTAGCTTGCTGATTTGCTAAGTTACACTTTGTTATACTTTGTGCCACTAAACGTTGAATATTATCTGTTTATTTTCTACAGGTTCTGGGGATTATAATTTAAGATCAATAGGTTCTGACCAAAGCCTCTTAGAATGTAAAAATAGGTTTAAGATACACTTAAGCTTGTTAGGATTGTTATTACGTACAGTATGATGTGAGAATTCCTCTGGCAGTCTGTTCGTAGTGAGCAGACTCGTGGGAATTTCCACTGTTGGAAACATAAGGAATCTGTCTGGGACTACACAGTCCATCACCGCTGTCCTTTCTAAACTGACATTCCAGAGTCGTGGAACAGATGTCAGTGAATGACTTGATAAAGAGGGCACTCACAATTCTGCCATCTGGCTTTTTTTTTTTTTTACTGGTGCAAAGATGTGTGTTAGAATAGCTTCTAATGTATGACAAAAATTACATAAGAGCTTTTTAATGAATTTTTTTAATAGAAATATAATTAATACGATATGATATGATACCCACCTCTTCAAACATGACATCTCTTTTGCAACTGAACAGAAGCAATTCATCTCCACTCATCTCAAAATGAATTTCTGTGTGTGGTTTCTTAATACACAAACAGACAAGTAGCAAATAAATAAAGTAACTTTATTTATGAGATCGCTTTTTCCTTTCTATTTAATTGACTTTTCACAGGGAAGCAGCTCATCAGTACCAGCAGCTGAAAAGGCTTCCCAGACCATAACAATTCTTCCTCCATGCTTAACCATGGTAGAGATCCACCTGTGTGAAGCATCACTATACAACTTCAATTGTGATTTACTGTATTACTCAACATGACCTTGCTGAACAATCTCATATTTAGCCATTAATTTCATTTTGTTCGGATGTCACTAGTGGGACTTTTCATTCCTACATGACCTGGTTTGGGACTTCCAGAGCCATAGTTTCTGGTAATATTATTTTGGGCTTAATGCGTTTTTCTTTTTGCAAGGGAATGTGTATAAATACTAAATAGACCCAGTTTGATTCAGATTAGTGGGGTTTGTATCTGACTGGACTGATTTTAGGTATACATTGTTATAGCGGGTTTGCAATCAGACAGCCTGATCATTCTGAACACAAGATGTTCAGCTTACACAACACATGAAGGAAATATCTGATCAAGCTTTAATAATTTAATCAATGCGTTACATATTTAGTAAGTTTGTTGTTTAGTAGTCAGTCAAAGCTGAACACTTACATACAAAATAACTAATATCGTAATTTCCTAAGTTGTAGTTACTTACAGTATATTTATGATTTAAAAAGTCATTCTGTAATGAAGGGCTATTGACAGGAGAGATGTTTACAAACATTTATTACAAATAACAGACAAGACAGGACACACTAACACATGAACACAGCTAAAAGCTAAGCTAACTGCTAATGCTGATCTAAACACACATGAAACCTGTATGTATTCTAGACCCTAAGCTAACATAAAGGCTAACACTAAAGACAAGCAAGACCACAACATGGTACAAGACGAAGGGATCAAAACCTTGACAAAGTATTCATTAAAATATCAGCCACAACTGTAGCAAAATAACTTCCACTGAATGAGCCACAGCTCAGTCCTAAAATCCCATAAACATTACACCTGCTATGAGGTTCAGCTGTGGATCATAAGCATAATCAACCAATCATCATAAGGGGCGTCAACTTGGAAGCATAAACAAAGCCTTCCTAACCATGTGCTCCCGGAGACAGGGGCGAAGAACATAAATATGACCTCAGGGAGCACAGAAAGGCTGGATTTAGGACACATTCTGCTTTTACACATGCCCAAACACACCAAACTTGGAGTCTATACTGATTTTGGTCTGAAACAAAATGTGACTTTCACAAGCTAGGTCATGGATAACCTTGACAGTGTTTTAATAAGGTACACATGTGTATTGAAAGACACAAAGAGAACAAAGCAGACCTAAATGCTTCACCTTTACAGTCATGCGATCTAGTGACCGTTACTGGACTGACACCCTAAATGCATCTAATTACATGTTGCACAAGAGACTGGACTTGTCTGTCATTTAAACGTTAATTTTAACATCAATATCCCCCCCCCCCCCCCCAACCCCAATTAAATAGCAACTGGAAAACAGTGACCTCTCACTCTGACCCCTTTCTCTCTTATGACAGCTTCTAGATAAATGACATGAGCAAGTCATCTCAGCTCACGGCAGCTGAACTTGTTGGGCTCTTGCATTTCTAATAGCTTCAGTGTAGTGTGGAAGGCCACATTGTCCTCCATAACCATGTCTTTATAACACACTTACATTCTCAAATACTCTCACTCTCTCTCTTTCACACAAACACACACAGAAGTATGAATGGACTGTCAGTGGACTGGGTGCTTGTGAAGTAAATGGCTCTTGACCACTGCCACCTCATGCATTAATCATTTTCAGTTCCGGCCCTTAGCTGTAGAATTCTGTAACCTCCAGCGACATAAAGAGGAGGAGGAGGATAAGGGAAATGGAGCGAGATGTGCATTAAGTGTTAATGTAATTACTGTGTAGAGTATGAGCCTAGATATCACAGCTTCTCTAGATTAGCTCCAGGTAATTAGGAAATGACCTGAGCCAGCTTGTTTTCTGCTTACATGCACGCAGTAACAATAACAGGCCGTGTATCATTCCATGGCTACAATCAAGTAAAACATAGCTTACTGGAAATGTCATGTTACTTTATGTGTTTTTGGTAAATCAAACAAACTGTGGTAAAGAACACATCATTAAAGCTGCTGGGCTGGAAAGTATATAGACTGTGATATTGCACATAGTCCCATTTATGTCATCTCAGATAGCCTGTGTGGAATGCAATAGCTGCGACTTGAGGCCGAGGATAAATAAGTAACATTTATCAAGATACAGCCAAACGGCCTCTGCCAACAAATAAAGATTTTTCTTTGTGCCAAAAGCCATCTATGATAGTTATATAAAATCATTATTAAAGCATAATGGTATGGAAAATCTATTTTGTTTACACCAAGGCTGTTTGGTGGCAACATGGCAAATTTTCAGGTTTAATCTCCACTTCCCACTATCTCTGTATTACTATCTCTGTGTGTATGCGAGTTTCCTATGGATACTCCAGTTTTCTCCCACCTCCATAACAGATGCACTGGTTCATCTAAACTGTGCCTAGGGGTTAATGAGAGTGTTAATAAGGGAGCGTATGATGCCCTGTCCTGTATATATTCTCACCTGATGCCAAACAAGAGAAACATGAGTGCTTGTCTGAAATTTGCCAAAATATACCTTGATGATCCCTAAACCTTTTTAAGGTAATGTGCTATACACAGACAAAACAAAATCGAAACATTTTAGGCGGCAAAGGTTTTATTTTTGATTCCCCAGCTAGATGGCCAGGATTTTTTCTGTGTGGAGTTTGCATGTTCTTCCTGTACCCATGTGGGTTTCCTCTCACAAGTCCAGACCAATTGGAGCTACTAACACCTGCCCTAAGTGTTACTGTGTGTGTGAATGTGTTTGTGTGTGTGTCCTGTGATGGACTGATCAGACCCACCGCAACCCTGACCAGGACACAGCAGTCGTAAAACAGACAAGTGAATGAATAAGGTAAAAACATAGCAAAACATAACGCTTTTTCGTCATTAGCTGTTCTCCTCTCCGTCTCCTCTTCCATTGTCCCATGGATGGGCCGCGCCAGATGTCCCGATGATTTATAGTCATTGCCACTGTCGCAGATGTGCAGCGGAGCAGAAAGGCTCTGAGATTAATGAGCACAGTGATAAAAGTACTAGCGAGAAGGGTGTCTGCTACTTAATAGCTCCTGAAATTAGGCATCCTGCTATGCCGTGCCTGGCCCCCACATTCCTCCCTGGGTTATTTCATCATTTTTTGACAAATAGAGGAGTCTGTGGAGATGCCGGGGTTTCTGGGACAAGGAGAGTGCAGGAAAGTTGTAATTACTGTAATCAGAAGACAAGAGAATGAGTCTAAATGTAATAATAAAAAACAGAAACATCCATTGAGTGTGTACGGAATACCCTGGTAAATCAAATGTAATTATTGAGCACAAGGACAAAAAAAGAAAAAGGACTCACATGACTGTTGAAGAACATGCCAGACTCTACACAGACATTAACCTGAGGAGAGAACAGAACCCAGGTCTTAAGGACCCCAAAGCAGAGCAGCGCTAATAATATTTGCTACATGTCACTCTGCTGCTTATGTAATAAGTACTATGATAATAATACAACTTGAACATTTGAGTCTTCATCAGTCAGTAAATATAGACCTATCAGCCATAACATTAAAACCATCTCCTTGTTTCTACACTCACTGTCCATTTTATCAGCTCCACTTACCATATAGAAGCACTTTGTAGTTCTACAATTACTGACTGTAGTCCATCTGTTTCTCTGCATGCTTTGCTAGCCCCCTTTCATGCTGTTCTTTAATGGTCAGGACCCCCACAGGACCACCACAAAGCAGGTATTATTTGGGTGGTGGATCATTCTCAGCACTGCAGTGACACTGACATGGTGGTGGTATGTTAGTGTGTGTTGTGCTGGTATGAGTGGATCAGACACAGCAATGCTGATGGAGTTTTTAAACACCTCACTGTCACTGCTAGACTGAGAATAGTACACCAACCAAAAATATCCAGTCAACAGCGCCCCATAGGCAGCGTCCTGTGACCACTGATGAAGGTCTAGAAGATGACCAACTCAAACAGCAGCAATAGATGAGCGATCGTCTCTGACTTTACATCTACAAGGTGGACCAACTAGGTAGGAGTGTCTAATAGAGTGGACAGGGAGTGGAGACAGTATTAAAAATCTCCAACAGCGCTGCTGTGTCTGATCCACTCATACCAGCACAACACACACTAACACACCACCACCATGTCAGTGTCACTGCAGTGCTGAAAATGATCCACCACCCAAATAATACCTGCTCTGTGGGGGTCCTGACCATTGAAAAACAGCAGGTTAAAAAAGCATGCAGAGAAACAGATGGACTACAGTCAGTAATTGTAGAACTACAAAGTGCTTCTATATGGTAAGTGGAGCTGATAAAATGGACAGTAAGTGTAGAAATAAGGAGGTGGTTTTAATGTTATGGTTGATCAGTGTATATGTGATTGTATACACTAGCAATAGGAGTGGCTATAACATCAGAAGTCTGTAATTAAGTATGTAATGTAGTATACATATCCCTTAAATAAAATATTTTATATAATTAATTTTTACACATAAAGTCAATCATTATCAGGGTGTCCCCTTTTTTTTGGTTATATAATGTACCTGTGGTTGAATAATTGCCATGTTTCTTTCCAAGAAGAATTTATCCTAAAACAGGCCCCAGGTAAAGGACTTGAAATAGACGTAGATCAGCTATGTGTTTATATTTTCACCACAAGCTCCTTCTAAATGTTTTCAGAGGGATAAGTTCTGGTAAATCAAAGTAATTGAAATCTTTTGATTGTGTCCATTTAAATTAAGGTTGTTCTTTAAGACTGAAAGTAAAAGCTGTAACTAAATTTGCACGCCTTGTTGCTTCTCACAAAGGTCTAAATCCTGCACTATTTTTTCCAGCCTGCATTTCCATTGTTAAAGCCAAATGGTCCCATGTAGGTCAGCTAATAAAACAGCTAATATTTCTTCACTCGGGGGCCCGCTTCTCTAATCTCTGGTCTAAATACCACAGATACACTCCAATCCCACTTAGTTAAACAGGTGTGTTCACTCTTCCTTTTGGCCCCATTAAAGTAAAGGATTGGATGGGATTTAATGTTCCAGACCAGCGAACACAGCCCGGTCCCACACAAAGGTTTAAATTTATGGCGGAGGGCCAAGACCACAGCCGGTAACTGAAAGCAGCCAAGAGCAGATTAAAGATAAAACTTTTCTTTTTTATACTCAGCATTTCTACACATTCAGTTTGAAGTGAAGCACTTCTTGCATTTGATTTTTTTACACTGATGCTTTTATTAATTGTGATTTTTTTTTTTTTTAATGTAAGTAAATGTATTTGTTTCTCCCGAGTGCCGGTGTGTTCTTTCATACAGGCAGAGTCAGCCCTCCCCTTAGCTGAGCTCTTTCACTGTTCCGGTCTTTCAGGAGGTCAGTCTTTAAAGTCAATCAGTACCAGCAATGACTCCTCTAGGAGCTGCCCTTTCAGTGACTTCTTTTAATTGCTCCCAAAGAAAGGTAGAGGTGAATGGCAAAAGTGGCCCGCAGCTCACTTTGGACTAAAGGCTTTACCTGCTGAGTGGATCCTTCACCTGGGCACTTATATGCTGCTGGTTTTCTGCACATAGTTCTTTAATGAGTCAGATGTTTAGAGATTAAAAGCCTGTATGAAATGTCATTGTTATGTACTGGACCACCTTCAGCCAGCAGATCAGCTAACGTGTGTTGGTATAGATTGTACAAGTCTATTGAAAATAGCAGGAGGAATCAATCACCATTTTTAAAAGACATTTCCTTCTAAAAGTGCATGTTTATACATACTACTGAATAAAGTATATTCTGTAGTATTTATAAGCACATTTTTACATTTAATTTGATGGTTTATTTTAAACTGTACAAAACCAAATACATTTTAGCAGGGATTTTACCCAATGAATCGGACCAACCATGACCCTGACCGGAATAAAGTTGTAGTAAAACAGACAATGAATAAATGAAAACATACCGAAAACAGTATTGTAATTAGTAGGTTTTAACTATTTTAGCCTTTGCCATTGCAATCAACTCCATAAAATGTTTTATATTTTTATTGTAGGATTTTAATTTTAAGGTTTCACTTTGATTACATTCATCACTGGTTACACAAGATTCATCAGTTCAGGTTTAATGTCAAACACAGTCATTGACAATTTAGTTTCTTTAATTCACCTCGCCTGCATGTTTTTGGACTGTGGGAGGAAACCGGAGCTCCTGGAAGAAACCCACATGGACATGGGGAAAATATGCAAACTCCACACAGAAAGGACCCGGTCCACTCCACCTGGGAATCAAACCCAGGACCTTCTTGCTTTAAGATGACAGTGCTACCCACCAAGCCATTGTGCTGCCCATAAAATCAAGAACAATCTAATAATAAACAATGGCAGTAAATGGTGTGTGTCACTGACAAAATAACACTTTTCCAGCAGGTCCACAAACCACATGTTCCTGTAAGTGCTATTATTGTAAACTGGAAATATTTTAGTGCAACAACAGCTCAGCTGAAAAGTGCAAGACCACACACACACTCTCTCAGAATAAGATAAAGTGCTGAAGTGTCTGCACATAAATTGTTCATGGAGGAGTTTCATGGATTGGGTTTTTATACTTGTGTAGCTAGACACAATCTTACCAGCCTGACTAGTGTAAAAACACTATAATTAGACTGCGAAACATTAAAAACACGTGTTTTAAGTAATGAACTATTCTTTACAATTTGAAATATAATTTGAGCAGTTTGAAATTATCTGAGCAATGCTACAGTAAGATACTAAAGTTGTTTTGGGTACAGAACCCTCAACTTAACCTTATCCAACACATGTGGGGGGGGGACCTAAACAAGCCAGATCTGAACATCAGTATTTGACCTTAGTTGAATAATAGAAACAAACTTTAGCCATAGTAAATGTTGTGTCTTTTTTAAAAGTTTTATTGCTGAAGTCAGTTGCAGGGATTCCTAATAGAACTTTGATTATTGTAAAGTTAGTTGTTTGTTTGTTTATTAGGATTTTAACGTGATGTTTTACACTTTGGTTACATTCATGACAGGAACGGTAGTTACTCAGATTCATCAGTTCACAAGGTTATATCGAACACAGTAATGCACAATTTAGTATCTCCAATTCACCTCACTTGCATGTCTTTGGACTGTGGGAGGAAACCGTAGCACCCAAAGTAAACCCACGCAGACACGGGGAGAACATGCTCCACACAGAAAGGACCTGGACTGCCCCATCTGGGGATCGAACCCAGGACCTTCTTGCTGTGAGGCAACAGTGCTACCCACTTAGCCACCGTGCCGCCCTGTAAAGTTAGTATCACATTCTAACATCTTAAAGCTTATAAGAGATTCCAGTCGAGTAAAAACAAGATATTTATGTTACGTTTTCGATCGGATCATTGACTAACATTTTTATTCAATTTTACCTCCAGTGTTTATGGAAAGAGTTCTTTTTAATCATTTTTATAAATACAGTCACACTTAACACTTCAGTTTGTTCCATAAATTGGAAATCATTTTATGGGTATGTTTGAATCTCTCAGCTCGTCTGTCAGCGCACACCGTCTGTGTTTATGTCCTAATTAAATTCAGCACAGATACATTTTGCAGCTGGTGTTGAACCCCCCGGTCTGTGATTATTGTGTATGTGATTGGATCTTTGTCCTTCCCTCTTTACTCATCACCAAGCTCTGGATGGTGGAGGAGATAATTAAGAGCTGATGACAGATCAGATGGAAACATTTACAGGCTTTTAGTACAGTATGAAAATCATGCGCTGTCTGCTGCTTCTGGCCGAATGCTAATTGGATGATCAATCTTCTCTAAATTGCTGTAGAAAAAAAGCATAGTGGGTGTCAGTGGAGGGAGGGGTGGATGTGCGGGGGATTGGGTATGTAGTCCGCTGATGACACTCTGGCATTTAGTTTCTCCCGTCTCATGGATTCACAGGTTCAAAAGGTCATAAATGAGATTCATCAACATGCCCCATAAAGCTCAGTGAACCAGCTAAAAAGGGAGCTAGAGACTGTGGGAGGTGTTTCTGAAAGGGTTTTTAAAAATGTATGTGTAAAAGATGAGCAGGGAAAGCGTCGTCTATGCCTTTGGCCTTTAACTTTGTCATGTTTATTATTTTTCAGACTGAAAGGTTTTTATATGAGAGGCTCTATGCATTAGAAATGGCACTAAATGATAACTAGTACTTATAAAAATATCATATATCACCAGCACATGCCTTCTCTATATTTTCTGGCTGCTAAATGAGCATGAAAATCAATAAACAATAATATTAATAATAAGTTGGATGTATGCAGCGTCTTTCTTATACCCAAGGTCAATTTAAATATCAAAAGGCGAAGAAAAGAAACATTAGGCTAAATTATTAGGCTTTCTGCAAACATAAATTCACCTGTGGTCAAAGTGGATTCAATTGTCCATATTACTTTTCTTGCAGCTCAGGGTCCAGGTGTTGTGTTTTTACACCAAGTTAAGCATATCTGAGCAATGGCTTTAATATACTGAATTTAATTTAATAGGCACAGTCTCTGTTTTTTTTCCCAAAAACAAGCTGAAACATGGGCCCATCGGACCACATCACATTTTGGAATTTCTGCATATAACTGAAGGCTTTCTCTTTGCATAATAGAGTTTCAGGCTGCATTCCTTGATGCAGCGGCAGCCTGTGTTAAGTGACAACAGTTTTCTGAAGTAATCCCAAACCCATGTGGCTGTTATCACAGAAGAGTGATGATTTCTTATATCTGAGTGTTCAAAAGTCTCACACATTCAATACTGGTATCATCAAATCTTGTCTTTTGAACTTTGGCTTGTATACAGGGTCACAGTCATGCTAAAACTGGACCGGACCTTTCCCAAACTGTTGCCACAAAGTTGAAAGTATATCCTTTTTTATACAATTGCTTTTATACACCTGTTAGTAATGGTTGTGGTTGAAACACCTGAACTTAACACTTGTGGTTATAGAGAGTACTTTCAGCCAGGGATCGTCTCCAGCTTTGCTTTTATAGACTGCACCTCATAAAGTTCACACAATTACACATACAGTTGTTTCATGCCGGTTAAACTCCTGGGTGGTTTTAATAAGCTGGAAAAGGAGATAGACGGAGCTTGTACGGCTATAAATAAAATCTTTTGGAATTCAGTCCAAACTTGGTCAGCTCAGCTTCTCCTTTTCTCTGCTTGAAGGATCAAAGTGGTTCTGACCTGCGGGGTCATTCCTTTGAGCTTTATTATAGGTTTTGCACTAGAATAACATGCCTTTTTAAATCTGATATTTAGATACATTAAAAGCAATCCCAGCTAAGGCTGTAAGCAGCAGTAAGGATTTTATAAATGTCATATAAATGCAATTCATATTTTGTAGAATATATATAGATATGATGTGAGGTGCATTGATTCCCTTTTTGTTTGTTTTTTTCTGGATTTTTTTTTCCTCTGAGGAATCAGATGACATATAGAATAATGTCACACATTCTCTTCAGATCTGTATATATATTTTTTTTATCCTTTTATGCTGTTCTTCAATGGACAGGACTCTCCCAGGACCACCACAGAGCAGGTATTATTTAGTTGGTGGATCATTCTCAGCACTGCAGTGACACTGACATGGTGGTGGTATGTTAGTGTTTGTTGTCCTGGTATGAGTGGATCAGACACAGCAATGCTGATGGAGTTTTTAAACACCTCACTGTCACTGCTGGACAGAGAATAGTACACCAACCAAAAATATATCCAGCCAACAGCTCCTCATGGGCAGCATCCTGTGACCACTGATGAAGGTCTAGAAGATGACCAACTCAAACAGCAGCAATAGATGAGCGATCGTCTCTGACTTTACATCTACAAGGTGGACCAACTAGGTAGGAGTGTCTAATAGAGTGGACAGTGAGTGGACACGGTATATAAAAACTCCAGCAGCGCTGCTGTGTCTGATCCACTCATATCAGCACAACCCACACTAACACACCACCACCATGTCATTGTCACTGCAGGTCAACAGTCCATCACAGGGCAGACATACATTCACACTCAGTTCAATTTAAATTGCACCAGTTAACCTGACTGCATGTCTTCGGTCTGTGGGAGGAACCGAAGCATCCTGAGAAAAACCACACAGACACAGGTAAAACATGCAAACTCCGCACAGAAAGGAACCGGACCACTCTACCTGGGAATCAAACCCAGGATCTTCTTTCTGTGAAGTGTCAGTGCCACCCACTGAGCCATGGTGCCTCCCCCTAATGAACAAATACACCAAATGGACATACACTTGTTGGTGTAGAATGTCTTCAATAGGTCTATTAGTTCTGTTCTACAACCTTTGAGGTTACAACACCATCCACTCTTCTGAAAAGACACAAGATTAGGCACTGATGTTAGACAAGAACTAGCAGACAGAGGTTCCAATTAATTCCTGAAGATGTTCAGCCACTAAAGTTTCACTTACTTCGTGAAAAGGCATGCATTCAGGCTATAACAGGAAAAGACCTTACCAAGCTATTGCCACAAAGTTGGCAGCATATCATTGATTTCATATAATTGATGTTATACACCTGTTAGCAATGGGTGTGGCTGAAACACTGACCTCCTCTTCAGATTCTTACCTGTTTTTTATGTTCTCCACAAGATTGATGTACAAAGTTATAAAGGCTTTTTTATTCAGAAAGTGCACTATATGGCCATACGTATTGGGACACCCATTGAGAGAATATATGCTTATAACTTTACAGCAGCAGTTTAGGGAAGGCCCGTCTGTTCCAGCATGACTTTGCACAAAGCAAGTTCTATAAAAACTTGAAGAAAAGTTTGGTTTAAAGAAACTCCAGTGACCTGCACAGAGCCCTGACATCAGCCCTATTGAACAGCTTTAAAATGAACTGGTATATCAATTGAGGTTTTATTGACCAACATCACTGCCCAGATGTCCAATAAGCTCACGGTCAGGTATCTAACATTTTAGTTTAATGCTACAAAAAGTAAAAATTTTATTTTAAAACCCAACAGCTCTGCAATTATTTCAGTTGGAGTAAAGAGAGTCTGTTTTGGTCTGTTTGGCATCTCCAACTAAAGCAACATAAATAATCTGTATATTACAGTGTTATTATATAATGTAATCCATTCAAATTCCAATCCACAACATGATCTTGGAGACAATAGAATTCGTTAGACCAGTTAACCATCTTCCATTGCTCTGATGTCCAGTTCTGATGTCCAGTTGTGCCCATTGTAGTTGCTTTTGACAATCGTCAGGAGTTAGAGATACAGATTTAACAGGTGGAAAATGTACACATTTCTGTTTACTGCATACAAAATAAGGTTTTGCTATTTAAGAAGCATACATATTTTTAAAGCAATTAGTACATTTAATATGAAACAATCTGCATAATTAGGGTAAGGTTCTAGGTTCATATAGTAGCACTTCTGTAATCCTACTGCTGAAGTCGTGCAAAAACATCATTTGCATTGGCCACCAAATTGCAAATGTCAGAACGCAGAGTCTTATTATGATAAAACTGAACATCATTTTAATCTGAAGCTTCTCTGGCATTCTGGCTGTTACAGGACAGACTGTTTTAATTTGAATTATTGCCCTTTGGGGAGCAATAGTAAGATGATGAATATTTAAAGTGATGTAGCATAACAACAGTCAAAAATAATAACATTTCCCTAGTTTTCAGTCATTACTTATTCTTACCCTTTAAAGAGGAGAGACTTTTTCATCAACTGTCAGGAGAACTAATGCATACTGAAGAATCTTAACATCAGCCTGGGTGAGATTTGATTGTCCTGGGGTTGAGCCTGAAGGGGGATGGTAACTAATAAAACTATTCAAGCCATTCTTTGCTATTTCTATGACAGAAAATCAATAAAAGGAGAAAGGAAACATAATTTCAGTGTCAGATGATTGCTTCTTCCTATTTATGTTAATACTGTCTCTGAGTTGTGGCAGCTGAAGAACAATCCAAAGGTTCTGTTTTTTTTCCAGTGCAACCAGGAGGAGAAAATAAGAATATATAATAATATATAGGGGCAAAGCTAAAGTTAAAGACAAAATTTATATGATGTGCTTATGAATAAACATTTTATTCCAAACCTTAGAACCATAACATCATTCAGTCTTACAAGAACATTATTAATGTTAGACATAGATGATATACACTAAGTCCTTGCCTTTTCCAAACTGTTGTCCGAATTTAAAGCAAACAGTTTTCTAGATTCTTCCTGAGCATTTAGATTTCCCTCATTAAACGCATGGTTCTATCCATGACTATAAAAGTACAACCTGTAAAGAATGTTCCTTTTTAATCTGACTGTATGGATAGCACCGTTAATTAAGGCAGATTTAATTCTCTTTAAATTCACTAAGCCCAGATGTAACCATAGTTTACCATGAGGTGGTTCTGACAGAAACCTGTTTACCCACCCGAGGCTGAAGCCTTTAAGTCGAGACTGCTGTGCCAACAATGCTGCTCCTGCTAGATATGTCGGCATATGATGGGGTGTTTGAACTGAATATGTTCAGAACTCACTACGGACCTTATTACAGACTGGACTGAATAATGAAGAACTCAAATTGTTTAGATTATTATTATTTTTTAACAGTACAACCTGTAAACAGTGTTCCTTTTTAACCCGAATTTATGGATAACACCGTTAATTAAGGCAGATTTTATTTTCTCATCCAAACTGTCAGAAAATGTTTCTACTACTCCAGAGTTGAACTGACATTTTACTCTTAATGATTCGCATTTTAACTACATTTTCTCTTGTTTACCATAAGGTGGTTCTGACAGAAACCTGTTTACTCACCTGAGGTTGAAGCCTTTAAGTCGAGACTGCTGTGCCAACAATGCTGCTCCTGCTAGATATGACAGAAGCCTGGCATGTTTGCACCGAAAATGTTCAAAACTCACTATGGACTATTACAGACTGGACTGAATAATGAAGGACTCCGATTTTTTACATTACTATTATTTTTTAACTAGTTATAACTTTGAGTTATAACTGTTCATTCAAATTATTCTCCAGACCACCCAAGAAGGATGGAGGTCCCGGCTGAGTCTGGTTCCTCTCAAGGTTTCTTCCTGTAATTACTGTCGCCCTCAGCTTGCTTAACAGGGGGTTTTGGTCTGCTGGTCCTGATTTCTCTAAAGTTGCTTTGAGACAATGTCTGTATTAAACAACGCTATACAAATAAATTGGACTTGACCTAACCTGTGGTGCGATTTACACCACTCTAGCTTACGCTTGGCATTATACATGTTACCTAAGGTTTGTGTGGGGAGGTTCATCATGTGAATTAATTTCATGATGCTTCTGATGGTTACTGGGTCAACATTACATCTGAAGGCAGTTTGAAACAGGGTAGGAAGTGACGCAGCTCGGGACAGTCTTTCAGATTTTATATTTATTATATATAGATTCTCATTTTGTATGTTTGTGTGTTCCAACTATTGTAAAGTGATCTTGAACTTTCAGATTGCCGCTAAACCCTCTTCACACAGTCCTATCCTTTTCATTCTGCTCTGGTGTAGGTTTTTTAATATTTGTTGTATATAGATTCTCATTTTGTATCATAGGATGTTCCAACTATTGTAAAGTGTTCTTAAACTTTGAAAGGCACTATACTAATCAAACTTATTAAACATATTATACACATTATATGGTTTAGATTTCAGCTTTTTGTGTTCCAACCGATCTTTTAATCTGTGTAACATATTTCTTTATGACTGAGCTGTTGTTCCTATATATTTCCACTTTAAACTAACAGTGTTTACAATTGGCCCCGGCCGCTCTAGCAGAGCAGAATTCGACCAAACTGACCTTTTTTTTAAAATTCACTCAGCCATTCAGTATAACTTGATTTTGACATTCATTGAGAGTGCACAGCTATATCTTTCGGTATTTCAATTGCACCTATAAGAAATTTAAAAATAAATGTTGTTTCAACATTCAAAGTGTTTATTTGCGCTGACCTGCTTCAGTAAAACACCTTTAGTTAATAGGCATTAAATAATAGAAATGCACACAAAGGCATAATACATCCACAAAACATTTACAAGCAAGAACTGCACATGCTTGTCACCTCATGCATTATTGCTGTGGAGTTAAAATGCCTAAGCTTAAGGCACGAGAGCATTATAAAACAAACATAACGACTTTGCTGGGAGAAAGGAACACAATTAACAATTAAATAGGCTTTCTTTATTATTAGAGGTACAAAAGATCATAGTTGCTTATGTCATATGAAGAAATTGTGCAGTGTGAAGTTTTATTTTATGGGATTTGTAAATAGGTAGTAAAACTAATTCTCTGTTTATCGGCTATATGAGAGTGAATTGATTTCGTTCACTATGCGCTCTGTTTCGATTACTTTTTTATTGATTTTAAAACAGTTTTTATTACCGCAGGTGATTTATGGCTAGTCTGCATGTATCTACATATCTATGAAACAATATTACACTCTAATAATAAAACTATGGACAACAGCAATGACCCATGCAAACTCATTTTACTTCTTTAATAAAACCATTAGGTAGATGCTCATTTTGTAGGAAGAATAAGCTGAACCTTATTTGTAATGCTATCCCACTGATTGCTCTACCTAACACATTTTATATCATAAGAAAATGGCAAGTATTGTAGTACAGTGCACAGTGAGGATACACTGCAAAACCAGGACAAAGATTCTAAATAGTAGCATCTGTGTGAAATGATTATACATCCTCTGGAAGCAATATGAGCACAAAAGCTTCATCCTAATATTTACAGTTTATGTTTACATGGCTGAGCAGTGATACACCAGCCACGATCATTATGGGCAATGTTAGCTGTGTGCTGGAGTGGTGTAAAACAAACCACTATTGGACTAGGGATCAAGGGAAACATTGTTTAGAGCAATAAAACACACTTTACAATCAGAGAAATAGCAAAACATTCTGCAGTCCACAAAAATGTATGCTAAAACAGCCAAACCCAATAATTAAAGGCTGTGTACATAATTAAGAATTAACAATATTAATTTTTATTTGAATACATGTTCTCTTATTAATTTAGTTCTTATTTATCTTATATACATTTATAAACCACCTTCTTGTTTCTACACTCACTGTCCATTTTATCAGCTTTGCTTACCATATAGAAGCACTTTGTAGATCTACAATTACTGACTGTAGTTCATCTGTTCTTCAATGGTCAGGACCCCCACAGGACCACCACAGAGCAGGTACTGCTGGAGTTTTTAAAAACCGTGTCCACTCACTGTTCACTCTATTAGACACTCCTACCTAGTTAGTCTACCTTGTAAGTTTACCTTGGTCACAGGATGCTGCCCACGGGGCGCTGTTGGCTGGATATATTTTTGGTTGGTGGACTATTCTCAGTCCAGCAGTGACAGTGAGGTGTACCAGCACAACACACACTAACACACCACCACCATGTCAGTGTCACTGCAGTGCTGAGAATGATCCACCACCCAAATAATACCTGCTCTGTGGTGGTCCTGACCATTGAGGAACAGGGTGAAAGGGGGCTAACCAAGCATGCAGAAAAACAGATGGGCTTCAGTCAGTAATTGTAGAACTACAAAGTGCTTCTATATGGTAAGTGGAGATGATAAAATGGACAGTGTGTGTAGAAACAAGGAGATGGTTTTAATGTTATGGCTGATCAGTGTATATACTTGCATAAATTACTTGTTAAAAGACATTAAGTGTGTGTACGTTAAATGTGAATACATGCCCGGGAAGTATATAAAATAATTGAATGGAAGTGCTTGAATATGTTTCCCCACAGGGTGATTGTTAGATTTTCGACAGTCTAAGAGTTATTGCTTTCTTATCTGCTTTTGATGTCACTTAATCACCATGACAACCATCCTTCTCTCTCTTTCTGCCGCTGAGGTCAGCCATCACTGGTTGTCTATGTGTTGGCTCCTGTCTCTGTAACGAACATGTCACACTGTATCAAGATAACATTAATTTCCTTTCAAACAAAGTCCCCATGGCACTGCAGGAGCCTGGCACAGTGCTCGAGCCCACTGACAGCCAAATGAAGTGAAAGACAGAGCAATGCATCATGGTCATACAGCTGTCATACCGGTCAGTGAAAATAAAGCTTCTTTTTCTGCTCTAGATATCGAGGAAGATGCTGATGGTACATGGAGACCTAGTAAAGACTGTAACAGGCTGTAAGAAATAATAACAGTAGATACAGTGTATCACAAAAGTGAGTACACCCCTCACATTTCTGCAGATATTTAAGTATATCTTTTCATGGGACAACACTGACAAAATGACACTTTGACACAATGAAAAGTAGTCTGTGTGCAGCTTATATAACAGTGTAAATTTATTCCTTCCTCAAAATAACTCAATATACAGCCATTAATGTCTAAACCACCGGCAACAAAAGTGAGTACACCCCTTAGTGAAAGTTCCTGAAGTGTCAATATTTTGTGTGGCCACCATTATTTCCCAGAACTGCCTTAACTCTCCTGGGCATGGAGTGTACCAGAGCTTCACAGGTTGCCACTGGAATGCTTTTCCACTCCTCCATGACGACATCACGGAGCTGGCGGATATTCGAGACTTTACGCTCCTCCACCTTCCGCTTGAGGATGCCCCAAAGATGTTCTATTGGGTTTAGGTCTGGAGACATGCTTGGCCAGTCCATCACCTTTACCCTCAGCCTCTTCAATAAAGCAGTGGTCGTCTTAGAGGTGTGTTTGGGGTCATTATCATGCTGGAACACTGCCCTGCGACCCAGTTTCCGGAGGGAGGGGATCATGCTCTGCTTCAGTATTTCACAGTACATATTGGAGTTCATGTGTCCCTCAATGAAATGTAACTCCCCAACACCTGCTGCACTCATGCAGCCCCAGACCATGGCATTCCCACCACCATGCTTGACTGTAGGCATGACACACTTATCTTTGTACTCCTCACCTGATTGCTGCCACACATGCTTGAGACCATCTGAACCAAACAAATTAATCTTGGTCTCATCAGACCATAGGACATGGTTCCAGTAATCCATGTCCTTTGTTGACATGTCTTCAGCAAACTGTTTGCGGGCTTTCTTGTGTAGAGACTTCAGAAGAGGCTTCCTTCTGGGGTGACAGCCATGCAGACCGATTTGATGTAGTGTGCGGCGTATGGTCTGAGCACTGACAGGCTGACCCCCCACCTTTTCAATCTCTGCAGCAATGCTGACAGCACTCCTGCGCCTATCTTTCAAAGACAGCAGTTGGCTGTGACGCTGAGCACGTGCACTCAGCTTCTTTGGACGACCAACGCGAGGTCTGTTCTGAGTGGACCCTGCTCTTTTAAAACGCTGGATGATCTTGGCCACTGTGCTGCAGCTCAGTTTCAGGGTGTTGGCAATCTTCTTGTAGCCTTGGCCATCTTCATGTAGCGCAACAATTCGTCTTTTAAGATCCTCAGAGAGTTCTTTGCCATGAGGTGCCATGTTGGAACTTTCAGTGACCAGTATGAGAGAGTGTGAGAGCTGTACTACTAATTTGAACACACCTGCTCCCTATGCACACCTGAGACCTAGTAACACTAACAAATCACATGACATTTTGGAGGGAAAATGACAAGCAGTGCTCAATTTGGACATTTAGGGGTGTAGTCTCTTAGGGGTGTACTCACTTTTGTTGCCGGTGGTTTAGACATTAATGGCTGTATATTGAGTTATTTTGAGGGAAGAATAAATTTACACTGTTATATAAGCTGCACACAGACTACTTTTCATTGTGTCAAAGTGTCATTTTGTCAGTGTTGTCCCATGAAAAGATATACTTAAATATCTGCAGAAATGTGAGGGGTGTACTCACTTTTGTGATACACTGTACATTATAGATCGTATGGTTCTGCAGAACAGTGTTCCTGATTATCCTGACTCTCTACTGCACACTTCAAATAAAATCTAGACAATCTTTAAACAATTGAAGGACTCTGGTATAAATTTGGTATACACTCCCCTAACACATGATGGCACAGCTTTGAGACATGGGTTGTAACTCCACCTTAGGTCACAGATCGTACTGGGTTTGGCCTTCTATCCCAAAGTCCAGTATATTACATAGTCATGTAACTTTTTTTCTCATTAGTGATGTCTCAAAGATGTAATTGGCAACAATGTATGTTGTCTGAACACTAATTTCACATTAATTTAGCTAATCTAGTCATATCCAATTACCTGATTTGTATTTCCGCATTTACTGCTGCATACCTTCACTCCTGACTGAGGAGAGCCGTGACTAACACGTGTGCAGCAGCCGACCACTTCTTTTCACCTGCACAAGGTGGGTTCATATGGACATTTGTATGATTTTTCTTTATATATAGTTACTGTTTTGTGGTAGATGCCTAATATTTTTTTAATACACTATATTATGTGTTAAACACAATATCCTTATTTGAATGCATAGTTCAGTAACCATAGGTCCTCAGAAATAATAATTTTAACAAATAAGTGTAAGTTTAAGTCTATTTATCCATCTATCTCTGTGTCTATCTGTCTGTCTGTCTATCTATCTATCTGTCTGTCTGTCTGTCCGTCCGTCCGTCCGTCCGTCTATCTATCTATCTATCTATCTATCTATCCATCTATCCATCCATCCATCCATCCATCCATTGTCTGTCTGTCTGTCTGTCCATTGTCTATCTATCTATCTATCTATCTATCTATCTATCTATCTATCTATCTATCTATCTATCTATCTATTGGTCTGTGTGTCTATCCAAATTTAAATAGTAAAAACTAGAAAAATGTATTTTAAAGAAATTAAGTAGAAAGAATTTATTAATAAAGACAACAATAATTTGCAAATCCTTTTGTCCAGTATTCACATATAATTGCACATTAGGTTCCCCATGAATAGTTCTTAATTTAGATCTGTATCGTATTGTACTGTAAGGTACCATACAGTGGAATCTGGGCTTACATTTGGTTACTGTTTCTACCCCTTTTTTTGTGAAATTAAGCTGTAAAGTTACAAAAATCAATACACAATAAAGTTAAACATATATGTCTTGTCTTTGTCTTGTTTTTAAATAAATAACTGCTTTAGTTTTTATTTTTATTACATTTTATATTCACAGTAGGATGCTGCTAAATATACATTTTAATGTAAGAAACATGGTTTATCCCTTATTTCTAGCATGATTATGACTGAGCACACACTGAACAAGGTTAGCAGGCTGAATGATGGGGTCTCCTCCCCCCCTCATCCTAATGGAAATGAAGATGAATGTCATTACAGGAGGTCTGCACAGTGAGTCTTACCTGCAGCATCTGAACCAGCATGAGTGTTGTGTTTTTGTGCACAGTGAGAGCTCTCAGAGATGCTGAGATGGAGCTGATGGGGTGCAGGTGAGATTTAAAACAGTTTTGTGTGTGTGAGGAGACGTCACTTTGACTGACAGGGTGGATATTCTGACATGCCAGACCAGACAGTGATGGAGTCAGTGGGCTTCTCATGGTGAATGTTTGTGTATGTGTGGATGTCTAGAAAGCACATAGTGGAGGGTGCTGCACAACTCCAGTCACTCAGGTTCTATTCTCATCACAGTGCACAGTTTGAGGCTTGATAGCAGCTGGATTGGCAACTTTTAATTTAAACTTGACATGGGTCTGGCACCACCGAGAACCACTGTGTATCAGGTGGGAATACATCCTGGAATACATCACTTACATACACTCACTCACTCAGTTACTGTCTAAACCGCTTTTCCAATTAGGGTCGTGGGGGGTGCTGGAGCCTATCCCAGCTTTTCAATGGGCGCAAGGCACGCAGTAACACCCTGGACGGGGTGCCAGGCCATTGCAGGGCAGACACACATGCATACATACACACACTTATTCACCTACAGGGCAATTCAGTGTCTCCAATTAACCTGACTGCATGTTTATGGACTGTGGGAGGAAACCGGAGCTCCCAGAGGAAACCCACACAGACACAGGGAGAACGTGCAAACTCTGCACAGAAAGGACCCGGACCGCCCCGCCTGGGGATCGAACCTAGGACCTTCTTGCAGTGCTACCCACTGAGCCCACAGACACGTAAACACGAAGTTGTACATGGATGCCCCCTTGTGGAGGCTTTACATTACATCTTGTAAACCACAGTGGGACCAGATTGCCATCAGACACTGGAATAAAATGTGAAAGGACACATACTGCTGTGCGACACCCACTTTAGCAGCTGTGGCATCACGCAGCCTAGTAAACAAAGTTAACATCAGAAATTTGTAACATATTCTGTTGATGGAGAATGGTGTATACATTTAATGAATATAGCAAAATGAACCAATGAATAATATCCGTTTTTAGTGGTGGTTTAGAGAACATACATCATTGTGAGTTGATTAATGTTTAAAGCTGCTTGATGAGGTGCATGTTTGTGTATGCCTACTTAATCATATTTATATTTGTCATTTGTGAAATTTAATCTTGGTATGAGCTCTGAAGAATTCATTAAAATGTCATGCTGATGTCGTTCAGTAATTGTGAGTAATCTACATGATAAGCAGCTCACAGCATGCTTCTCATAATTGCTCAGAGTCCGCTCCACTATAGAAAGCAGCCATCCTGATGAATCTGGCTCTTTTTCTCCCCCGGTTCCTTTGTGCGGCCGAGCTATCTCATATACTGTTCACTGTGCTTTTGTGTGGCTTTTCTTTCTTTTTATTTCCCTCTATTTAATCCAATTCATTATCCAGGGCCCCTTTGTCCCTCTGCTATCAGGGCACACAAAGCGCTCCACTCAGTATGGATGGTGCTTTCTTCCACACATTCTCTCCTCTTCTCCCCTGGGATGAGGAACCCACGAAGAATACCTGGAGGAGACTTTTTTTCTTTTGTGTGCAAGAAGCATGGCAAACACCGAGACAGGAAAGCTGGTGAGGCGCCCGACTGAAGGATAAACGCTTTTGAGAGGCGCTCGCACCAAAGCCAGAACTTTTTTTTTTCATTTGCATGAAACGGGCTTTTGGGAATGACAGACAATTATATCTTTTGATTTGCAATGATGCCAGAGATGAAAAGAGGAAGATTAACTAAAGGGGGATCCAAATGTTTCAAACCCTGAAAGTCATTGCAAGGAAAGTGTCTTAATTACCTTTTTTTTACATATAAGCACAAAAGCACAATAAAACACATGTATTGATAATCTGGACAGAAATGTATGATATCACTGCGATGTAGTGATGTGGATAATCAGCTCCACTTACCATACAGAAGCACTTTGTAGTTCTACAATTACTGACTGTAGTCCATCTGTTTCTCTACATGCTTTGTTAGCCCCCTTTCACCCTGTTCTTCAATGGTCAGGACCACCACAGAGCAGGTATTATTTGGGTGGTAGATCATTCTCAGCACTGCAGTGACACTGACATGGTGGTGGTGTGTAATGTGTGTTTTGCTGGTATGCGTGGATCAGACACAGCAGCACTGCTGGAGCTTTTTAAATACCGTGTCCACTCACTGTCCACTCTATTTGACACTCCTACCTAGTTGGTTCACCTTGTAGATGTAAAGTCAGAGACGATCGCTCATCTATTGCTGCTGTTTGAGTTGGTCATCTTCTAGACCTTCATCAGTGGTTACAGGACGCTGCCTACGGGGCGCTGTTGGCTGGATATATTTTTGGTTGGTGGACTATTCTCAGTCCAGCAGTGACAGTGAGGTGTTTAAAAACTCCAGCAGCGCTGCTGTGTCATAAACTTCCATCAATAGTATCATTTTCCCACTGACAATCTCAGGCTAGTTTTTTGCACAACAGTGTGGCTTTGTAGTAATAGAATTTGCAGGTGCTAGACTGGCCTGACTGTAGTCTGAACCAGTCTTCCATTGAAAATGTGTGAAGCATAAGCATAAGACTGGAGAACTGTAGTCAGTTTTTATTTACATTTTTCTACTGTCCCCACTTATTATGAAATAGAGGTTGTAGTTAGAAGCCAGGTCTCCATCTTTAAACCCTGTTACATGGGTAACAGGGTTTACATGGCAACATCTCCTGATCTCTGTTCAGTTCCTTCACCGGAGACTCTGTAAAGAATCTCCCAGCACATGCTTACATGTCATTCTACTGTACATTCATTACACACTATCTGTTTGTCTTTATTCAGTTGTACTATGTCATACCCCATGCTGGCTGCCTGAAATGCATTTCAATTGAGAAATTCAGCTCAGACTGAGAGTGACAACAGACCTTTTTTTTTTTTAAGGAAGTGATTTGCATTATTAAAGCACCGGATGCACTTAATAGCTTTTATTATTAATACAGATTAAAATAAAAAGAGAAAGTGTGTGTGTGTGTGTGTATGTGTGTGTGTGTGAGTGACAGATAGTAATGAAACATGTCAGTCATAGGTGGCTGCAGTGATGAGTGTACACTCATTGTTAAGGGCGGACCGTTTACCACTCTAATTACACACCATGAGCACATAATGGAATGAGGGATTGTGGGCATTATGGGTTTTGGGTTACAATTAAAATATCACTCGAGTGCTTAATGATATATTAAGACTCACCCAGACACACACACACACACCACACAAACTAATGATCTGTTACTACTGGTTCAATTCAGACCCCATCTGGGATATGTGGTAGTAATACAGTGTAAAGCCTGTGATAAAAAAAAAGTGTACGGTGTGTCAAAAACCTTTACACTGCATGGTCAGATGTCAACATACTTTTGCCCATATAGCGTATTGTAGTGTGTGACCATACTTAGTTTAGTGTGTTGCTGATGAGGGTGTAGGAGTGGTGCAGTGAGTAGTGTGGTTGCTGCACTGCTTTCAGTTTTTACAGTTTGCATGTTCTCCCCCTGTCTGTGTGGGTTTGCTCTGAGTGCTCCGCTTTCCTCCCACAGTCTAAAGATATGCAGTCAGTTTACTTAGAGATACCAAAATTGCCCTTAGTGTGTGTGTTAATAATGTGTTTGTGTGTCTGCTCTGCGATGGTCTGGTGGATGTTTCTGTGTGCCTTGCGCCCACTGAGAGCTTGGATAGACTCCTGTACCCCCCTTCCCGCGACCCTGATTAGGTTAAGTGGTTTAGAAAGTGAGTGAGTTTTCACCCACCCCCCTAAAGATACAAAATGATGAATCAGCGATTCTTTATAAATAACTATGAGATGCTCTGAGTGTCAGTGACACCTACTGTACAACAACCTTGATCAGGATGAAGCTGAAGCGTTCACTGAAGATAAATGAATGTAGATCCATTGCAGCACAAACTAAATTTGCAGGCACTTGTATTTCCCCTGGGCGGGAACACATCATTTTTTAGGATACTAATAAAACACTTATGTCAAAATACATTATGCAAATCCAACCATTCTGGCACACAACAGCAGCTGGGACATGGTTTGATCTTTATCTACAGTCAGTGTTTCTATGAGTTTTGAATGTTCTCTACCTGTCAGTGTGGGTTTTCTTTAGGTACTTTGTTATCCTTTAAATCACAAAAACATGCAAGGATGAAATGTTTACATATTGTTGCCCTATCCAAGATCTTTTTCTGTGTTCTCTGGTGGCACTATACCAGCCATAACTCATAACAATAAATGATTGTTTCAAAGTTATGTACCAACTGTTTTTCTCCTTTTTTAAGGTAGCTCATTTCCAGGTAAATAAAACCTGGTGGGGGGGGGGGGGGGGGGGGGGCAGGTGGCGCAATGGGTAGCACTGTTGCCTTGCAGCAAAAAGGACAGGGGTTCGATTTCCTGGCTAGACAGCCAGGCTGCTTTCTTTTTGGAGTTTGCATGTTCTTCCTGTGCCTGTGTGAGTTTCCTACAGGTGCTCTGGGTTCCTCCCACAGTCAAAGGAAATGCAGTCAGGTCAGTTGGAATTAGACCGAAGTGTGTGTGTGTGTGTGTTTTACACACTTTGGTTACATTTATGACAGGACAGGTAGTTACAGTTTACACCGATTCATCAGTTCCTCACCGGAGGAAACCGGAGCCCCCGAAATAAACCCACACAAACACAGGGAGAACATGCAAACTCCACACAGAAAGGACCCGGACCGCCCCACCTGGGAATCCAACCCAGGATCGTCTTGCTGTGAGGCGACAGCGCTACCCACCGAGTCACCATACTGCCCCTGTGTGTGTTTGCCCTGTGATGGACCGGCGACCTGTCTGGGTTGTTTCCCACCTTTTGCCCAATAAATCAAACCCAACATAAGCAGAGTTTTGTCTGTATTTCTACCGCATTCATTACCAAGCACAGTTTACACTGAGAATAACTATAACTCGTATCTTCCTACAATTTATTTAAATGTGTTAAATTGTATGCATGATCTATCTGGTAACAGCGCTGAATCATTTGTATTCATTACAGAAACTGAAGCGGTAGAATAAAGCAAGACCATCGCTCGCTCTGAAAATGAATCCTAATTTCAGCTTTGTATAAAAAGGACAAAAGAAGAACCGTTCGTTTCTGAAAACCCGAGCGATATCATTATATCTGCAGTCTTCAGTTCTTCTGAATAGTCCTAGCATGAGTGTCCTTTGGATAGTTTCTCGTCTGATTAGGTTCTATCTTTCACCCCCCCCCCCCCCCCACACACACACACAGAGGAATCATGTGTGTGTGTTTCTATAAACAGCAATATCTACCAAGTATGCTAATTTTCACAAGGGAGAGGAATGCGAAATGAGGGACTGCAATCTACAGACTGTAATCTATTGGATATGCAGTGGGAATACTTATTATATCCAGATGTGTACATACAAGACTGCGACTGCTCATTGCTGCAGAGATAGAGGGGGTTTAAATTCATCTCACACACACATTTTTATATGCTGGCTTATTTCACAGTCTGCACTGTCTTGTGGATATCTCATGTTTGCTCACATGTGCATTTTAAGTCAGAGGGGATATAATTAGAAGTCGCAATGAGCTGGATCCATAAAAAACAAACTGGTCCAGATTAATACAGCAGTAATTGAACATGTTTGCACCTTTTTTTAATAGCACATCGAAGACCTTTCACACAAATAATTCACATGCAGTTATTATGGATCAAACAGTAAAACCTGGTTAAATAAATGCATCATATTAGAAACACGCCTATTAATCCAATTCAGAAGCGACGGACAGTGGAAAATAAGCTCTTCATCCAGAATTCAGACCTCACATTACTTTCACAGGGATCAGCTCTAATCCTTATTTAATAATTTGCCGAACAAAGCACAGAGTCTAAAATGTGATACATACAGTGGAATGTGCTTATTCTAATTAAAACTGCATAATGTAGCACAGCAAACTATTGTGTTATTGATTCTGTTTCTGAAACAAAGAGTATGCTGACTACTCGTAGTAATTACTCATAGTAATTTAAAACTCTAATTACTAAAAAAAATTAGGACATTGTTTTCATTTGGTTACCAACCTTTTCATCTGGTTGTGGTAGACCATCACCACCCAGAAACACAGGGCTGTAACGCTGGGCTAGGATGGGACAAGAGGGGCGGACACACACACACAGATGTTATTAACAAAATGTTTAATATTAACAAAACAAGACAAACAAACACAAGACCTAGGCTAAGCTAATGCTAAACATGAACAATGCTAAAGCTACCTAAATGCAAAACAAAAACTAAGCTAAATGCTAAAGCTATGAACATGAACCTAAACTTTAAGCTAAACAAGAACTAGACTGAGAAACAACATGAACAAGAGCGTAGACTAGATAAGAACATGGACTGATGGACGGATCGACAGACTGACTAACTAACAAGAGCATAGCATAACAAACCAAACCAAATTAAATCAAAAGATACCAAACGAAGTTGAGCAAGCTTACAAAGAAAGTCATGTAACATGAGCAATGAGCAAGGAGCAAACTGACATAACAAAAGCAAGGTCAGGAAACCCATACCTGTACAAATTGACCATACAACTTCTTACAGACCTGAAGCAAGGGTCAAAACCAGTTCTTCATGGCACATCCACTCTACCAAATATGGCACTGAACCATCCTTAGCTAACAAGTTGCTTAAACATGAAAATAAATACCACAGCAGTGTTTGGTCTTGAATATCTAAAACAACAGAAGGAAATACTGCATTTATATAAGCAAATCATATATAGGTTCAATCTTCACCCTTGTTTCTAAGTTCTCATGGTTTTTTTGCATGTGTATGTGGGTTTTGTCTGGGTGCACTGATTTTATCCCACCTCCAAGAAAAACATGCCAGTTGGTCAGTTGGCTTCTCCAATTTGCCCCAAGCTGGTCTGGTTTACTATCAACATCCCAATTTGCTCCAAAAATCTGGACAAGTTACTGGAGTTCCTCTTTATCATGTTAATGTCTTTATAGTTCTTGTTTAGTGCTCAGGGGCACAGTGTTCCTGTAGAAACTGTAAAGTTCCTGTACAAACTGTAAGGTGACTGCTGTGATCACTATGTTGATCACTATTACTATGTTAAAGACAAGTGAAATTTATAGATGACCGCAGTGGCTGGAATCAATGTTGGCTGTTTTTAGCATTTAGCAGATGCTTTAATCAAAAGCGACTTACAGTACTGTGACAGTGTATTGTTTGAGCAATTGAGGTTTAAGGGCCTTGCTCAAGGGCCCAACAGTTTGCACCCTGGCAGTGGTGGGGCTTGAACCAGCAACCTTTTGATTACTAGTCCAGTACCTTAACCACTAGGCCACAAATGCCCACACAAAGGTTGTTGATGTGGGTGTTGGATAACTTGGCTCTTTTTAATTAAATAGGGTGGCATGGTGGCTAAGTGGGTAGCGCTTTACAGCAAGAAGTCCTGGGTTCTATCCCCAGGTGGGGTGGTCCGGGTCCTTTCTGTGTGGAGTTTGTATGTCCTCCCTGTGTCTGCGTGGGTTTACTCCGGGTACTCCGGTGAGGTGAATCGGAGATACTAAATTGTCCATGACTGTGTTTGATATAACCTTGTGAACTGATGAACCTTGTGTAATGAGTAACTACCGTTCCTGTCATGAATGTAACCAAAGTGTAAAACATGACGTTAAAATCCTAATAAAACTTAACTTTAATTAAATTGTGTTCTTTTTTATAAAATGTGGCTTTAATCAAGTTCCTTCATGTATCATGTTTTTATTAACATTTGTTGATGAAATTTTAATCTGAAAATGCTAAAATCAGGCAAGAGGTTTGGGGGCTAAACAATATTTGGTAAAAAATTTTGGAAAAAAGTATTATTTTATTTATTTATTTACTTTCTAGGCCACTATATTACTCCACCACCTCTCCTTATTCCCTTGAGTTTATACACACAGTTTTGTGGTGGTGTGCTTGTTCGAGATGCTAACTGAGTCATGCTGAGCTGTGAGGACAGATGCATTCCTAAGGACCATATATCTGAACCCTGCTCAGCAAGAAATAAACAGAACCGTGCCAGAGCTGGTCCTAATGGGCCTTGACAGATTACACCTGACTCGGTAAAACAGAAAATACAGGGGACCTGCTCTGCTGATGGCTTTCTTCAGAGTTTCACCCAAGTGCAACAGCCTTGCAAGCGTTGAAGCACTGCGGGCAATCTGCTGACACCCAGATGATCAAATGGATGATATCCTTAAAAAAAAAAAAAGCTAACAGAGAAGCATTGAAGCAGCTGCAAGTCAGCAGATCTATCGAGCTTATAGTGCACTAGGGAGAATGAGCACTGCCTCAGCCTTCAGTGTCCTAATGGCATTCCTCTCATCTCTGAGTACACAAAAGCTTTCTGTAGTGTGTTCTGGGAAGTTTGCACCATTAAATGCACCATGCTATCTATTATACTGAGAAATATGTCCATATATAAACTGGAAGCCTATAAAGCAGAAAATGATGATGGAACTGGTGACTTTCACATGCTTTTATACATAACAGTTCAGTCTATTAGAGACTGTTTGTTGGGGACACACATTTTCCAGAAAAGTTGGTAAAATGCAGTAAAAAGAAGAATCTGTGATTAGTTAGTTTTTTTTATACTTTATTTAACTGACAAACATACAAAGGAAAGATTCCCAACTTGCATTTTTAATATGAACGTGTTAAAACAAAGTTTAATATGAAATTCGAACTTGAAGCCCCAAAAATGCTCACATATCCCCTTTTCGACAAACATGAAACCAGTTCCGTTCCATTTACTCACTCACTCATTTTCTTAACCGCTTATCCAATTAGGGTCACGGGGGTGTGCTGGAGCCTATCCCAGCTTTTCAATGGGCGCAAGGCACACAGTAACACCCTGGACGGGGCGCCAGTCCATCGCAAGGCAGACACACACATACACACACCCATTCACCTATAGGGCAATTCAGTGTCTCCAATTAACCTGACTTCATGGTTTTGGACTGTTGGAGGAAACCGGAGCTCCCGGAGGAAACCCACACAGACACGGGGAGAACATGCAAACTCTGCACAGAAAGGACCCGGACTGCCCCGCCTGGGGATAGAACCCAGGACCTGTGAGGCGACAGTGCTACCCACCGAGCCACCATGCCGCCCCCGTTCCATTTAGTGAACCTAATTTTAAACTTATTATCACATTTTATTATCACATTTTCAAAATGTTTTTTCTCCCCATTTTTTCCTGATTTAGCATAGTCAATCTGTCTTCCACTGCTGGGGGATCCCTGATTGCATTCGAGGAGGGTATGTTGCTGCTCACGCTATTTTTCTATATGGGATTTGTATATTTTACAGACTTGGATGCACACCAGAATCTCTGAAAATAAAGTGTATTCAAAAATGTTATGTGCAATCCCAGATTGGAACTGGTGTTCTCTGGAAACAGACGTACCCTGTTTAAATATTTGTTGTTTGCAGACCTAGTTTTATATGTCCACACATTCAGCGGACATAAAAGTGCTGAGAGCCTTTGTTATAAGATATCTATTCACACAGACAAGCTAAAAGACAGCAGTGATCTGTTTGAAAGCTTGAAAGCCTGTGATAAAAAAAACCCTATTCTATCTCTATTCTAGAAGATAATTTTCCCTCCGAATGGCACCTCAGAACCTAATGGGTTTTTATTTTCTCTTGACCTGTGTTGCGCCACATATTCAAAAAACAACCTGCTCTGGGGGTTAATGAAAAGGAAGAAACGCTGGACTCATCCACTTCAGTACAGAGGGAGGAAATTCAGGCTTGTCAAAGACGAGCCGAGCGGTGATGAGGAAACATGCTTTGTGTGACCATTTCTCTAGAGAGGGTGATGGGATGAACGGGAGGGTGAGGAGAGGAGGGGGTGTTGGGACTGAGTGGTAATGAGCCTGAGAGGAGGGGGGTGTTGGGAGTGAATGGTAATGAACCTGAGTGGAAAACATTTCAGCTTGTCTCGGTGGACATTCAGTGAGACGCAGAGCAGAGAGAACTGCTGCCTGAATGAGAAAACTGATCAGGATACTCTGAATCACATCTCCATCCAGTATTTCTCCTGTTTTCTGCTAAATAAATGTTAAAAAAAATACAATTTAAGTCTGAACAATAGCTGTGTGAAATATTGAGCTTATCTTATTGTTTTCTATATATACTAAACGTTACAGTAAAAACAAGAATCTTTTCAGCCAACCTGGAACCAGTTCCGTTCCAGTGTGCAAACCTAATTTCAAACTGTTTACTGTTTACCACACCCAGTTTACCAAGACTGTAACTTTGAAATTTTAAATTGTATCTTATAAATTGCTGTCAGACTCACATTCACTATGAATACTCCATTAGAAGAAAAAACAGAATGCTCTGCTGGTAATCATTTTAATTTATAAGAAATGCTTTTTGGTTTAGACCAACTCTGGGTCTTGACCCAGACCTTACTCCAGTGTTAAGTACCCTCTGCCCTTGACTTGCTCTTGAGTTGTACAAGTAACCTCATTGTTGTTTGTGCTTAAACTAAGAAACGGGACTGAAAGTTTTACAATATTCAAAGTACACAAAAAAGAATATATATATATATATATATATATATATACACCGATCAGCCATAACGTTAAAACCATCTCCTTGTTTTTACACTTACTGTCCATTTTATCAGCTCCACTTACCATATAGAAGCACTTTGTAGTTCAACAATTATTGACTGTAGTCCATCTGTTTCTCTACATACTTTTTAGACCCCTTTCATCCTGTTCTTTAATGTTCAGGACCCCCACAGGACCAGCACAGAGCAGGTGGTGGATCATTCTCAGGACTGCAGTGACACTGACATGTGGTGTGTTAGTGTGTGTTGTGCTGGTATGAGTGGATTAGACACAGCAGCGCTGCGTGAGTTTTTAAAAACCATGTCCATTCACTGTCCACTCTATTAGACACTCCTACCTAGTTGGTTCACCTTGTAGATGTTAAGTCAGAGACAATCGCTCATCTACTGCTGCTGTTTTAGTTGGTCATCTTCTAGACCTTCATCAGTGGTCAAAGAAAGCTGCCCACAGGGCGCTGTTGGCTGGATATATTTTTGGTTGGTGGACTATTCTCAGTACACCAGTGACAGTGAGGTGCTCAAAAACTTCATCAGCATTGCTGTGTCTTATCCACTCATACCAGCACAACACACACTAACACACCACCACCATGTCAGTGTCACTGCAGTGCTGAGAATGACCCACCATCCAAGATTCAAGCAATCTCAATCCATGTTGGGTGGGGCCAGGCTGCCATTTCATAAAAAATGCCTGCAGTCAAGATCTGTCTTTTAGTAAATTGTTTGATGGGTCATGAGGAGAAGAATAAGACAATGATGACCACAGGCTGTTGGTCCTGTATAATTAATTGGAAAGAGATGTAACAAGCATGGTAAACATGCTTCTGTCCAAAATGTCTGAGTGTTGCAGACATTAAATTCTAAATTTGTTCATATTTACACAATACAATTACACTTGGTCAATAAATCATAGTAATAGTAATGTAATAATTCAGCCTAACATTTTCTCAGAAGCTTTATAGTAAGTGTATTAATCTACATTTCTGTTGGCAAACATACACTTTTAATACCCCTTATTAAAGTTTTAAAGGTGTTTATCCTCAAAAGCAGATTTCTTTAGTCTGTTTAGCTTCTAATATTAATTAATCATTGCTGAAAGCCTGGCTTTAGATAGCACAGAGGGAACATAGAGGGAACATATCCAGCAGCTGTGTGGGTATGTGTAGGTACGTGTTCAAGAGCCTGAAAAAGAGACAAAGAAGGGAAAAACAGAGCCAGGAATGGAACAGACACAGACAACTTTGTCAGAGGAGCATGCAAAAAATGACAGAGTGGCAAATCAACAATGATGCATCACCATGACAGCAGATTGATGTGCAGCACACTTCACCATGCTCCCGGTGACCCCTGCTAACAATCAAACACAACCCCGGTGCTTTTTCTGCAAGCACACAGACATCGGTGTAATGGTGCCCTAAAAAGAAGAAAACCTTTCCATCTTCTCTGAGCAGCCCATAGTTCGTCTCTGTGGCACTGTCCAGTCTGCTTCTGGGAAAAAGAAGGCAATTTCAGATGATGAATACAGCACTGGTTTTGCATTTATTTTCAGCAGGGTATAGTACGCTTCGAGCTACAGTGTGTGTGTGTGTGTGTGTGTGTGTGTGTACCGTCGTTTCAGTGACAGGGCTTTTGGGAAATAAAAAGAACAGGTCTATAACCTTTTCTCTGACAGCAATATTAGCTTTTAGAAATGACTCTCATTAGAATTAACACTCTTACACAGGTGGGGTTGTTTTAAAGCCAAACAGGGTGAACAGCTCATTTATGATCTGTGCTTTAAACACCTCTGGGAACTTTAATGTGTTGTGGTCTGGGCAAGGCTGTAAACCCAATATACCCCAATAATTAGATATGCTCACAATGCCCATCTTAAAATACTGATGTAAAATGATACATTTGCATAATGTTAGGATTTGTCAGTGTTCCCATCAGTGGTTAATATGACAGGAACCCCAGGTGGTAGATTTGCTCCCCCTCAATATTCAATTCATGGCTACAGCCTTGGTTCTAGGCCTTTTTGTACAGACTAAATACCTCCAAGATGAAAATGCTTGACAGTTTTGACCTTGTGGGGACATGTGTCTGATTACAGGACACTTATTTTGAATATTGGGGTTAAAGTAGGCTTTGGACTACATTTTTATTGGAAGGAAAACCTTTGCCCAGTAAAAGCTGGAACCTGCCTCAGGGTTTGGAATGGAATCAGACTGGCCCAGTTTAAATTCACTTTCCAACAGCATCCCTAAACAGAGGAATTGGACAGATGCAGGAAGTCAGTGGAGATTAGTGACAGGAATCTATATCAGGAGGACCTTAACACTGACCAGCTTAATGGTTTCTGGGGTAGATTTTTAAATACATCTAATTACACTGTAAACAAATATGAGCTATGTACAATATCTTAAGCATCAACAAGAAGTTAGTGTTAGAGAAAAAATAACTTATCTGGGTATATAGTCGTACTCATCTCCAAATAAATATGGCAGCAGTTGGATTGGCATACACTTTCTAGGCCAAAAGTTTACAGTTCAGTTTTGTTATTATTATTATTTTTATTATAAAATGATCTGCTGGATCAAAAATATACATATAGTAACTTAAGAGTATTAAATTATTGACAAAAAGGCCATATCGACCAAATTGGGATGACTGGAGATTGGGAGACATTCACATTATACTGAGAGGAAATGTGTCTAAATGGTCAACTGTAATCCAAGTACAGTAGACCCTTGAGTTACGAACGGTTTACCATACGAACATTTCGGGTTACGAGCGATCTTTTTCAACTTAGCGTACGAAGAAATGTCAGATTACGAACCGAAATTCGCGAAACACGTGACGTCACGAACAAGTTGACCCTGACTGTCTCTCTCTCTATATATATATACAGTGAGCAAACATTCGGACAGCGGATGGTGTTTTTTTGGTGTTTTCATTATATTTTGTAAAATTCTATATTAAAATGTACCCAAATAAGGTGCAGAGAAAGCTTAGTGGTGAAATCTATTACATTTGCTGTTGTATAATTACTCCTGCCAGTAGCTGTCACTGTGTATCAGACAGAGGTGACAGTGAGTGAGAGAGAAGGAAATCGTAAAGTATTCTTTCTTTCATGCAATTACACCTACAAAATACAACACTATTGAAATAAAGAAGGAAATAATAGAGAAATATGAGAGTTGTTGTTTCTGGTAGATACATTTTATAAAAAAAGAAATTGATTATGGTGTATGATACAGACAGCACACATACTGTACTGAAATGTGATGTGTTTTTTATGTACAGTACTACTGTGTATTGTTGTTTATTATTGTTTATTACAGTACTGTCTATTCTATAATTGAAGATCTAAGGGAAAATATACTTGTGTTTATAACAAAACAGACCATTTAAGACATTAGAAAGGTTAGGTAAGGGGTGGTTTGGGATGTCTGGCACAGATTAATTCTGTTTACATTATTTCTTATGGGAAAAATAGGTTTAACTAACGAACATTTTGACTTAAGAACAGCCCTTCAGAACCAATTAAATTCGTAAGTCAAGGGTCTACTGTACCAGCAAAAAACTGTTAACACTGTCCACAGTCAGATAAGCTTTACATCATCATGGGCTTAAAGGCTGCCATGCATGAAAAAAGCCTCTGCTTCTGCGGTTTTAAATTGTATTTATTTATTTATTTATTTATTTATTTATTCATTTATTTGACTCTATTGATCTCATAAGCCCCTAATAATAAAGTTGACCAACAAACACTATGTCCAGCAAAAAGATGTCCAATCTTGAGCAGAAGCGATTTTTTTTGGGCATCATCCTGTAAGTCCATGGTAATGTAAAGCTTGTTTAACTGTGAACAGTGACAGCCAGGTTCCAGTGGCTTTTAATGTATGTAAGATGTCTGTTTTTATGCAGTTTTTAAATAACATCTGACCATTTAGGTCAGTATCCTTTCAGCCTAAGATGATAGTTTATTTTAGTTTTTCCCCCTGACCCTTCAACATACTTTTTAACCACTTCAGTCAAACTAGCTGTATTTATAAGGGTGCAGAGAACAATTCTACAGTTTCTGCTCTAGCATAGTTTTAAACCAATCCAAAAACATTGAGACAAAGGTAAAGTAGGTAAAATGCAGAAGGAACTGAAATCAGTGATATGTATAGTGTCCAGCATGTTTTTCTTTACTGCACACAATGCAGTACCTGACCAGCATGAAATTAGACATGAAAATGACTGATTTTTTACTGGCTAACATATCTGTATTGATTTGGCATCACTATTTTACTGTCTAATTGAGTTGCTTTGCAATCAACATGTTTGTTGTTACATAAAAACCACTGAAATCTCAACATACTGTCTATGAATCCTGAGTTTCTATTTGTTACCTATACCACTGTCCGTCCGATAGTGAGAGAGAACAAAAAGGCTGAAGCTCTTTCTCGGCATGCTTTTATGTTTTATCCATAAATCAATACAGACCAGCATTTGGTTGTGTTAAGCTGTCATGCTGAGAGAGAATTGATTCTGTAATAAAACAGCACAGATCGATACAGCCGGCCTTGATCAGCAGCAGCAGAGCTGAGAGTCTTGACCGAACGATAGCATTAGATTTCTTTATCAGATACCTCCTGATTGTGATTGACACATTGATGCCTGCAGGAGATGTAACTGTCATATTATGTAACAGTCAGGCTATAACATGGTTGGATATGTGGTTTTTATATGGAGTTTTTAACATTAATATGCCTTAAATAGTACATGAAACATGTGGCGTCTATGCACAGCTGGATGAATGAGTGCTGCCAAGCAACAAGGGTCCAAAGCAGCTGGGCTTGATCTTTGCCTTAACACTGTAAGAGTTTTGCATATTTTCCCATGTTCAGATGGGCTTCCCATGAGCACTTAACAACAGTTTTGGGAAGGTCATTTCTGTACAACAATGCCTCTTTAAATAAAGTGAATATCATAATGATTTTGTGCAGAGTCTGTTGTGGTAGAATTTAATTGGCCTGGACAAAAGTCTGACCTTCAGTCTGTCAAACTCAAGCTCTCTTCTGCTAAATTGGAAAGTGGACTGCGTTATTAACTGACCGGGGCCTTAATTCCCACTTCAGTGCAAGACCCCAGTAATGGACTTGTGGCTTATTAAAACTAAATCCCATTTCATGTTCTGAAGTCTAGTGTAAAAGCCTCGCCCAAAAAAGTAAAGCTTGTTATACACAAGCAGGAAAGGTGGACCATATCTATCATAATCATATTGCTGTGATGTTTGAGCATCCACATACTTTTGGCCATGTTGTGTTTTCCTGAGCTTTTATGCTTAGACAAATTCCTGTCAAACAAAAAATTTCCAATCCTGATTTCTGCTCTTGATAAAGTGCACATTCCTTGTTCCCTGTTATGGATCGTCCAGTAGGATTATTATTATCCGTCTACAAAGTGAAAGCGTGCAACCACAAAGCCTGAACAAAATACAGGACCATGTGCTGACCTAGATGGTCAGATATGCAGTGAGTCAAAACTTTCCAGTAAGGCTAACACTGATTTCTTTTTCTAGTTTGTGCAAATAGACCACCCATCAAGTGCCCAATCATCTGCACTTACATAATATCAGTAAATCATGAATAAATAAATGATTGTTTTGGAAAAGATCGTGTGGTTAGTAGCCTGTTGATCACACAAACTCCTAATATAAAAAAGTATTAGGTGATGGGTACAACCATGACCAGAAAAATAAAGTTAACACCAGACTACCAAACACCAGAACCCCTTTAACACACAGACACAGAGAAAACCTTCTAGACTTTGTCTCTCAGAGCATATGTGGGGTCAGGCACAGGATTAAACTAGAAAATCTGGCTTGCAATCTGTGTTCCACTTCATCCCAATGGGGTTCAGTAATGAAAGTAGTCAAGGTTACTTCACACCCTTGTCAAACAAAGTTATGCCCAATCCAAAACTTCATGGATGTTGCTTTGTGCAGTCATGAGTCTCAGTCAAGGCTGGAACAGGGCATTCCTCATTAAAAGCATAAGTGACAGCAAAATTAAAAGCATAAGTTGATTTGATAGGGCTGTGTCTCATAGTGATTAGAATTATTGTATCTTCTATGCTATGATTAATAAAGCACTTACCTCCATAAACACTTACTCGCAAAACAGATACACATACATCATATCCAACATGGTGAATTATATCTCTTTGGTCTGCAGAGTGGAGCTTGTTGACCTGATGTTCACTGAAGATGCCAGGGTAATCATGCCTTCCTATACTGAACCCCTCTTATTCTACACACTTGAATCCTCTCAAGCTGATTACAAGCAGAAAGTTCCAGCTGCTTATGTTCGACCTGCACATGATGATGAAGCTGAAAGATCTCACAGCTGCTCAAAGCACTCTTCAATCACCAAGGTTTCATGTGTAACATTGTACTAGTGCACTTTAAAATGAGCCTATCTGTGCAGTAATTCCAAATGCAAATACATCTAGCCTACGAGCCTGGGAGTTTGCTTTAAAGTAATAGAATTAGAAGTGAAATCAATTTTGACATGCATTCAGACTAACTTACAAAGAAAGCCAGGAAAAAGCTGAAAATAAAACCCATATCTGTCACAGCAAGTGACTTAATCCCGTCCTCAAACAAGATTAGGCAAGATAAACTGTAACCGGGCATGGCACGACTGCTGGTTTCAAATACACACAAGCCTGCCACAGTAATGAAAGAGGAGTCCTTTGTGAGCTTTTGAACACCTCAGAGGTAGCTCAGCGGTCAAGGTACTGGAGTAGTAATCAAAAGGTTGCTGGTTCAAGCCCCATCACTGCCAAGTTGGGCCCCTGAGAAAGGCCCTTAACCCTCAATTCCTTAAACCATATTTAGAATGCCTTTACTTGTCATTTATACATATACACTTGTAAAGTACAACGAAATTCTTTCTTCGCATATCCCAGCTTGTTTAAAAGCTGGGGTCAGAGCGTGGGTCAGCCATTGTACAGCGCTCCGGAGCAGAGAGGGTTAAGGGCCTTGCTCAAGGGCCCAACAGTGGCTGCATGGCAGAGCTGGCATTCGAACTCTCAACCTTTCAGTTCATAGCCCAAAGTCCTACCCAATAGGCTACCACTGTCCCTACCATTTAGTCATAGTCATAAGTCGCTTTGAATAAAAGCATCTGCTGAATGTAAATGTAATGTAAACCTCCTGAGTCTTGATCTCAACCCCAACAAACACCTTTGGATAAACCAGATGAACTAGAACAGAGAGTGCGAGTCATGCCCTCCTGTCCATCATCAATGTCTGACCTCATAAATGAACCTTGTACAACATCCTAAGAACTTCAGACTGAGCTAAATACCTCTAAAGTGATGGTTTTAACCCGTATCATACACAGCACACTGAACAAAACAGGACTCTTTGAGCAAAGGAGGACCCCACTAATTAAATAAAGGCATAAAAAAGAGACTAAGCTTTACACCAGCATGGTGTTTATAGAGGACGAGATGAAGCCTGTAAAGAAAAGTGCATCCTACCTACAGTGGAACATGATGAAGGATCCATAATGTTGTGGGGCTGCTTTGCTGCCTCTGGAATTAAAGGTCTTTAATGTGTTACAGAAACAAATAAATCAGAGAAATCAAAGCATTTAAAAATAAAAAGTGCTCTAAAACTATGTTTGAGTCAAATAAAATGGATCTTGTAGCAGTATAATGACCCAAAGGACAAATTCAAAAGTACACAATGACTGTGGTCGGTAATGAGTCCTGATATCAATCTAATTGAAAATCTTTGGAGAGAGCTGAAATCTGTTATTGGGAAAACACCCCTGCGAATATTAAGAGTTTGGGACAGTTATAGTGGAAGAATGGAAGAAACTACCAGCAGACTGGGTCGAAGCATCAATGTTTTGTTTTATTTATTTAGTTTTATTTAGTTATCTGTAATGCTGAAAAACACACACATGTGGAACTGAGCTAATAAATGAAACACATCACATGCTACCAATACATATTTTCTGCACAGTGCAGACCAGAAGCACCCGGACTCTCCTCAGTCTAAACTGGAAATGACATGCTGAGAAGGGGATGTGTGGTTAGTGGGCCATGCAGTACTCCTGTGAACCTCTGGGAATCCCGTCTGTGACAGCGAAGATGAGTGTCTGGCTGTGAGCCGCGTTCATAGAGGCTATAAATATTGAACAGGTGGCTTCCATAGCGTAGCGAAAGGCTCGGGAGATGATGATGATGGATTTGGGGGCCAGAAGCAGCGACTGCTCCTCTCCTCCGCTTAGACTAATTCCCTGCCTGAACCTGTCACTCAGAGCTAATGGATGCTAATAAAAGTAGCTTTGCTAATACAATCCTGCATTTCTATCTGCAGTTTTTTTCTCTATTTATATCTAACTGGAAATATGGCTGGAATAGGTCAAACTGACAGAATGGCATTGCTTATAGCCATGATTAGCAAACGGCTTCTCAGGATGCACAACATGTCAAATGCAAGTGTGTGGTCAATAAAATATTACTGGCCACCTGGTGTTCCTGGGATATATGGGCATACAGATTCATTTCTATTGTATAATCAACCATTGCTTGCTGTTTGGAAGCTCTTTGGAAGCTCTTTAGACAGAAGTGGTTTTTAGGAACAGTATAGCCTAGTGGTTAAGGTACTGGACTAGTAATCAGGATCAAGCCCCACCACTGCCAAGTTGCTGCTGTTGGGCCCTTGACCCTCAATTGCTCAGACTGTGTACTGTCACAGTACTGTAAGTCGCTTTGGATCAAGGCATCTGCTAAATGCCGAAAACGTAAACAAAAACATACTCTAATAGAATGAAATATGATGCTTTAAAACCTCTCTCATTTGGTTTGACCCTTCTCATCTTTGCATTTAGGACTGTAAATACATTTGAAATGGCTCTTAATTCCATTTATTTAATGGGTTCCACTGAAGCCAATAATGAAATGCATTTAATTTATTGAACAAGACAGAATATTTGATGTGTTTTATCTCAATCACACCTGATGCAGCTAATTAAGCCTTTGATTAGCTGCATCAGGTCTGTTTGAGACAACAAATTGTGTGCTTTTATGAGGGATTCTCTTTAGGGGGTTAAATAATTCTGAGAATGAATTGGTCATTAAAAATTTCATTTTTTAAATTTATTTATGCAGTTATTTTCTCTCTTTTTCTCTCAATTTAGCATAGCCAATTAGTCTTCTACTGCTGGGGATCCTGATTGCGATCAAGGAGGGTGTATTTGCTTGCCCACGCCCCTTCCAACACGTGTGCAGTCCCTTAACCCTTTTTTTCTCGGTGGATTCGCACATGAGACTTCCACTTGTGCACAGGTGCTTAGGGCTGCTAACCAGAGTCCTTGCACAGAGTTTGAGGACCCCACCTACTTTATTAGTCCGGTCTTTTCTCACCCAGCAGACTTGATGACCAATTTTGTCTGCTGCAGGCAGTGCCAATCGTGCCCATTGTGAGATGGGAAGTCCAGAATCTCACTGCTGGTGTGTTAGCGGAATATCCTGCTGCACCACCTGGGTGCCCTAAAAATGGCATTTTGTGTTGTAAATTTGGACAGTGATCCACTGTTATTTGAGAGATATCTAAAATACAAAAGCAAATTCACATCTAAATGGCTGATAAACATAATAAAAGTTTTGCGAGCGAGGCCTTTTGACTCAGCATCATAAATGTTCTCACAGACACAGCAAAAAAAATTTAAAAAGTAGTATCATCTAGGAAGGAAAATATAAATTCTAACTGCCATGTCCTGACATGTTCTAGGTGCAGGCTACAGTTAAACAATGTGTGGATTATTGGTGCCAGTAAATAAGCTAAAGCTCTTCCTGACAGTATGGCTGACTGGTGATCTTAAACAGAACCCGAGTTAAAACCTGAATTCTAGCTTAAGAAACAAGACATTTAAAGTTACACACTGTCTTCTAAAACATCATGTCTTCTAAAACACTGCTTGCATTTACAAAACCATTGATATAGAATTAATGTTTTGTGTGATAAATTTGATCTGACTTTGTCCATGTCCATAGGAACAAAAGTATCATGGTGTAAAGTTGGCCGGACTGGCAGTGCTAACAAAATGCTGGTACTTACTGCTTGTTTCAGTAAGACAATGCCATGCCACATTCCACACTTTACAACAGAATGACTTCAGAGTGTTGATGCTAGAATGGCCTGTCTGCAGTCCAGACCTGTCTACCACTGAAAACTTGGTGGTGCATTATGAAGTGCATTATATGACAACGGAGACCCAGGACTGTTGAGCAGTTGAAGTGTTAAGCAATCTTCTCTGTTCTGTTCATATTGTCTTAACTTTTTTGAATTAGGTTTTGCTTTTTCAGGTTTTTTTTATTTATTTTTCCCCAGTCTTATATAATAATAAAAAAAAAATAATAATAAAATGTGCAAAAAAAATATTTGTGCACATTTATCTCCAGGCCTTTTTTGAGTTTAAGAAAACTTGCCACATTCTGCACATTACTACAGAATGGATTCATAATAAGAGAGTGCTGGTGCTAGAATGGTCTGTCTGCAGTCCAGTCTTTTCTACCACTAAAAACTTGTGGTGCATTATGAAGTGCATTAAATGACAATGGGGACCCAGGACTGTTGAGCAGCTGAAGTGTTAAGCAGTTTATTAATGAGGAGAGAATCTTATCTTCTTTGTCCTATTTCTGAAAAAAAAAAAATTGCTGTGTGTTTTATTTAGATTGTTCTTGTTGTCTCAACTTATTTTTATTAGGTTTTGCTTTATCTTCAGGCCTTTTTTTGAGTTTAAGAAAACTTTAAATGTGTTTAGTCATTTGTTTTCATATTCTGTAGTTAATTTTTCTGTAATTTGCTCATTCATTACCTTCATCTACAGTTAATGTAAGACTGTTATGTAAGAAATCAATAAACCCATTACTTTATGAAAGAAACATTTACAGTTATACTCTGTGATCAATAATCTTTTAACTATACTAACACTAGAACAGAATTGGTACATAAAGCTGCTTTTTCTCCCTTATTTTACTCTACACAATATCACTCTATCTGATATTTTAAAGTGCACATACTGCAGCAGGTGGCCTTTTTCAGAGGGATATTTATCTTCATTTGACCGTGTTGCTTGCTCTCTTAACAATGTAGCAGAAAAAAAGCCAAGCCAAGGCCTTTCCTGCAGGTTTCATCACTCGGTATCTGGTTTTGCCAGCCCCGCCGCGGCCGTCCTATACCACAATTCATATGAAAAATGCTTCACAGGAAAACTGACAAATTTGCAATCATGTACTAATCTTCAGAAATGTGTATTATTGGGGAAAAGGAAACGTGTGTCAAAACTCAGCATTGCAACACATAGTGAATATTTTTCTAACGACGAGTAATAATTCAGAGCAGTGCACCATATATCCATAATAAGGAACCAAAGCAGACATGACTAGACCTGATAACCACAGTGTTTACAGTAAGAGTCAGGAAAGCTGCCATTAATTATCCACATTCGTGTTTATTCAAGCTTATCAGTAACCTTCTGTTTCCGCCAATCCTCTCTGGACATTTTTGCCATTATTTAGTGCTGTAATATATGAATCTCTTATGTTAGTGGTTTTCAGATTGTGGCTCATTTAAGGGGTCTATTATTTCTATACTTTACTCCTTAAAGGGGTCTATTATTTTTATACTTTACTTTACTTACTATAGCTCAGTTTATATAAGCCAAAAAAACTGACCAATCAGGGTCATTTTACTGATCATTGTCCTGTCAGTAGACAACTCAGGAGAGACAAACTTTGGAACCTTTGACAGCAGAGGGCAATAAAACGAAATTTAAAACGTTTAGTAAAAGTAAATAAATAAATGCATAATAAATAATTAAATAAATCATTGTATTATTTAATTAATGACTCCTTTTGAATTATGTATTGGTATATTTTATATAAATATAAATGTTTCTATCATTTTTCTCTTATGGCTCTCAGTTTACTTGAGTCTGGGGTCTTAGGTATATATGGATTTAGTGTCAATATATTTACACTATATTTTTTATAGTAATCTAAATAAATCATCAAATGCTTTAAAAATCATTTTACTATAGTATGCGAGTCTAATTTGGTATAGTAAAAATGCACACGCAACCACACTGCCATCTGCTGTTAGTCTATTTGTTAGTCAATTTCTGTTATTTTATTATATTATTTATTAGGATTTTAACGTCTGCTTTACACACTTTGGTTACATTCGTGACAGGGCAGGTACTTACAGGTTACACAAGATTCATTAGTTTAAGCTTAATGTCAAACACAGTCATGGACAATTTTGTATTATCAATTCACCTCACTTGGGGGAGGAAACTGGAGCAGGAAACTGGAGCTTCCGGAGGAAACCCATGCAGACACGGGGAGAACATGCAAACTCCACACAGAAAGGACCCGGACCGCCCCACCTGGGAAACCCAGAACCTTCTTGCTGTGAGGCGACATTTGCGAATTAGAGCAACGAAAGAATATTATACCCATATTATAACCAAACAGTATGATTGGCAGATGTTGAAACATGACTGCAGGGATTTCAGCATCATGAATGAGCTTGGGCAGTGTTGTTTGGCAATAAAGCCTGGTAGAGTAAAGAGTAAGATGTAGAAATACCGGTACTGTGTACCGGTACTAGCCCAGTTCAAGCACTGGTCATATGCTCACTTTTGTTAATTATTGCTTGCACATTATGAAGTCCAGCACCTGCAGATGTAACAAATCACTGGTAGTAAACATGTGACTGAGCTGCAATAGGCTACAAATGTGTGTGTGCTCAATGCATTGCATTTAGCCAGTCAGGCAAGAGCTTTACTGAAATAAAAGCCAAACAAACCTAGACATGTCCACCAGCAGCCACAATTGTTCATCTGAAGCCTGTATTAACAAACAGTAAAAATCTCATGCATGAACATCTGCACCTAACATGATCCAAAGTTTGGTCCTGATCTCAGTATTACAAATCACTTCCTTCAACCTTTATTTTTATTAAAAAGGGTGTAAAAAGCACAAGCACACAACAGTCTGAAGTCCATTTCATGTTTATTAGCAGTCAAACTCCAGAAGTGAAGACATGAACTCCAAACCTAATGACAGTGTGTTCCATTAACCTTCAGGTAAATACAAAACATGGCCCTTTAGTTACAACCTCCAAATGTAGATGAAAAAAATGTGCAAATCCACAGCCTGTTCACATTTATAGGTGACGTTTGGAATGATTTGGATGCATTGTGTTTTAATGCCACAAAGATTGATATTCTATGTACAAATCAATTAACAAATTAAACAACATAGTAAGGCTTGGTTGCAGTCTTAAGTTATTTCTTTTACCGCACCTCTCATTCAAAAATATTAAAGCTATTAACCCAATGTTTATGTGAGCTGGAAAGAACAAACTGTTCAGTGTAAAACAGCATTGTTTTGTCCAGAAGGCCTATGGATTAAAATGAAAACCTGCAAACTGTACAGCAGTAATGCATATTAACAAAAAACAGACATCTCTTTCCTGCGATTTAAACAGCCCAGTGTGTTTCATTTCATAGTGTTAAATCTGAACCCATGTTGACAAATGTACACAACTGCACATCACACAGATTATCTGTATTGGCAGTTGCTTTGCATATTTGTACACTCAAATGAAAGTGTCAGTTGTGGAACTTTAAAAATTATTAAAATATACATGACCATCCTATACAAATCCATTGTTCTCCATAAATGCTTCCACAGTTCCTTCTAAAGTCCATCATGACATAATTAAGTTGCATCGTCTGAGGACAGTAAAATTAAACTTCAAGTATCATTATAATTTTTTTCAGCCCGTTTTCTTTTACATCAATTGAAGGCAATTCGTTAAACCAAAAACTTGTCTGGAGGGGCACTCAGGTGGCACAGCGGTAAAACACCCTAGCACACCAGAGTTGACATTATAAACTTAAAAGTTTAAATCTCAGCTCAACTACCAGCAGGCCGGGCGCCTATACAGTGATTGGCTCGTCCGCAGGTGAGATTGCCGGAAGAGATTCCTAATAACTGCTGCACTTACAACTTCTGTTGGCTGATCCATGATGCCTACACAGAGACGGGAATAATGGAGATTAGTGCATGGCTTTCTGTGTGTGATACAGATCTCCATATGAACCTGCTTTGTGCAGGTGAAAAGAAGTCAGCACTTGTGTCGAAGGGGGGCGAGTGTTAATCACGGCTCTCCTCTGTCTAGAGTTGAGGTCAGAAGGACCAGAGGAAGCAAAATGTGATTGGGTGGTGCAGTGGTAAATTTGGCTCCCCTCAGGGATACAGAGTTTGAATCCCCAGCTGTACTATTGGCTGGTTCTGTGTCTACATACAGACCCTGATCGGACACCACTAAAACAGACAGTAGTGGTAACCAAAGACAGGGTTTGAACCCAGTATCCAGGACTACCAGCTGCACCACTATGCTGTCCAGGAAAAAAAAATGTTATGTCCAATATTGACAGGCATTAGAACATCACAATCATCCCTCAAAACTGGTCTGCATCAGTTCAGATTTTAAAATTGCACTTGATTAAGAACCCATAATTATTAAATAAGGCTAAATTAAGATTCTATTTACATACAGCAATACAACCCAGGTTACACTTAATACAGCGGTCAGTCTTTATTCTCACTGCTCCTGTCTGGGACTATCTGTTCTGCTGGCCAGTATACGGCTCTGCCTCGTCGGAGGGAGTGTCAAGTACCGGATTAACGAAGCCCTCAAACTCCTCATCGTCCTGTTCACCGCTGTCTTCAGCATGTGCGCTGACAAAGTCGTTCTCCCACTCCAGAGCGTTGGAATCTTCAGAAGTAGAGGTAAGATGTTTACTGCCGGGGCGGAGCGCAGCTCGCAGAATGTCCTCCTCGGTCTTCGAGCGCTCCCATGCAGCACCCGTCCGATTCATACCTAGATAGGACAATGTTTTAGTGTTTTATATAGCCTGACTGCCATCTTTTACCATGGTATATTACAGACCAAAGACCAACAAAACATGCCTCACAAACCCAGGTCCACAGAACCTGATGCACTGCAGTGTTTTCCCAAAGATGTGTTTATTACTTAGACCTGTTATGCTTGAAAACAACTATGCATACCCTCCTCATCCTCCCACTCTAGGTCAAGCGAGGTGGCATCGTCATTAGTGGAGCGAGTTCTGCAGGTGAAGTCCCAGCTGCTCTCTGTGTTAGGAGTTACTACATTGGTCTCAGAGGACAGCCCTGCAATCCACACAATATACTTCAGGTTTTTGTATGAGAAACAGATTAAAAGCACAAGAATTCATGAACACCATCCAGCCCTGGGTGAAAAAGTGCCTAACTGGTTGTGGCAGCTTTAACCACAGTTCCACTATTCTTTGCAGAATTGTAATGCCTTCACTTCAGCTGCTCAATTTAATGCCTGTACATCAAGTGGCTAAAACACCTTAACTCAAAAACTATGGGGGGGTCACATACTTGTGGCCATTTTCCAATTAACTATATCAACTCAAGTCAACTACATAAGCCAAATGACATGCATCTGATTTTTAAAAACAGTATGGGAAAGGCTCTTTCCGGTTGGGCAAAAAAAAAAAGTCCATAAGAACATGGTTTGTTGTCTTGCCTTCAAAATGCTCTTCTGACTGAACAGGCACAAAAATCCAGACTCCAAAACCTTGTTAAAAGCCTTTCCAGAAAAAGTCGTGGCTGTTATAGATGCAATGTCCATGGCATTAGAATATGATGTCCAACAAGCTCATGGTCAGGTGTCCATATACCTTTGGCCATTAAGTGTAGCATTTAGCTGTTAAAACATGTTATTCTCTTTTAAAATCAAGTGGTATTGGTTTGCCAAAAACAGCTCTCTAGTGAAGTGCGTTACTGTCCAATTACTCACAGATCATTCTACATGTGACTGAGGGAACGTACAGTGATCTTAGTACTTACGGCTGCTGCGGAACACCTCTGACTGAGCCTTCACATTCTGCAGATACGCTTCAAACTCTCCACCTGATGGCCTGCTACAGAAACACACACATAAGCTCACACTTAGTTACACTTCCTTTTTACTTCTTCTCCACTTTAGGGTATTCCAGGACTAATTCCTTAACCAAGCTTTGGTTGACTTGGAAATGTGCTTGGCATCACTGTCTTGTTAAAAAGTCTGATTATCCCCAAGGTTCAATTTCTCCACAGAAGGCAAAACATTCCTCCTTCGGCGAATCAGTCACACGCTCAAGATCACCAGTTCCTGCTGCAGAAAAACATCCCCACAACAACTAAATCAAGTTTCATCTAACCTATGATTTTTTTCAGATTTTAGTTCATGTTTTAAAATTGCACTTGATTTAGAATTCATAATGAGTAATCATTAAATAAGGCTAAATTAAGATTCTATTTACATACGGCAATACAACCCAGGTTACACTCAATACAGCGGTCAATCTACTGTATATTCTCACTGCTTCTGTCTGTGACTATCTGTTCTGCTGGCCAGTATACAGCTCTGCCTCTTCGGAGGGATTGTCCAGTACCGGATTAACGAAGCCCTCAAATTCAGGCTTCTAAATCTGAATTTGGCTCAGGGATTTCCTTCTAATGTAACTACGTATGCTTTATATAACAGTATAACCCCCACACTCTCTTCAATAAACTTGGGTCATCTGATGCTGGTCTGGCTACCGTTCAATATCCTCACTTTTTCTCCATTACTAGCCCTAATACTACATGGTTTATCTTTTAATAGTAAGCACCTTCACAGCACAGTATATACAACCCCTGGCAAAAATTATGGAATCACCACTCTTGGAAGATGTTCTGTCAATTGTTTAATTTTGTAGAAAAAAAATAAATCACAGACATGCCACAAAACTATCATTTTTCAAAATGTCAACCGTCTGGCATTAAGAAACAATAAAAAAAAGAAACAAATATAATAGTTGTGGTCAGTCACAATTGCTTTTTCTAGATCAAGTAGAGGAAAAAAATATGGAATCACTCAAATCTGAGGAAAAAATTATGGAATCACTCTGTAATTTGCAGTTTAAAAACAAAACATCTGCAGCAGATTAGATTTGCTAATTATTCTTCAGTTTAAAAAGAGTGCTTACACCTCGGAGAGCTGTTGCACAAAGCAGATTGTCATGAATCATGGTTCCAACACAAGATATGTCAGTTGAAACAAATGAGAGGATTATAAAACTCCTTCAAGAAGATAAATCATTGTAGAATGTCGCAAAAGATGTTGGTTGTTCCCAGTAAGCTGTGTTTAAAATCTGGACCAAGTACAAACAAAATGGGAAGGTTGTAAAAGGGAAGCATACTGGTAGACCAAGTAAGACATCAAAGCATCAAGATAGAAAACTTAAAGCAATATGTCTTGAAAACAGAAAATGCACAACAAAACAAATGAGAAACAAGTGGCCGGAAAGTGGAGTCAACGTCTGTGACTGAACTGTAAGAAATCACCTAAAAGAAATGGGATTTACATACAGAAAAGCCAAACAAAAGCCATCATTAACACCTAAAAAGAAAAGAACAAGGTTAAAGTAGGCTAAAGAAAAGCAATCGTGGACTGTGGGTGACTGGATAAAAGTGATCTTCAGTGATGAATCGCGAATCTGCATTGGGCAAGGTGATGATGCTGGAACTTTTGTTTGGTGTCTGTCCAATGAAATTTATGAAGATAACTGCCTAAAGAAAACATGTTAATTTCCACAGTTGTTGATGATATGGGCCTGCATGTCGGGTAAAGGCACAGGGGAAATGGTCTTCAATAAATGCCAAAGTCCACATTGAAATTTTGGACGCTTTTCTTATTCCATCAGTTGAAAGGATGTTTGGTGATGATGACTTCATTTTTCAAGATGATAATGCATCTTGCCATAGGGCAAAGGACGTGAAAACTTTCCTTCAAGAAAACATATAATGTCAATGGCATGGCCTGCAAATAGTCCGGATCTCAATCCATTTGAAAATCTCTGGTGGAAATTGAAGAAAATGGTCAATGACAAGGTTCCAACCTGCAAAGCTGATCTGGCAACAGCAAGAGACAGTTGAAGGCAGATTGATGAAGAATACTGTTTGTCATTAGTTAACTCCATGCCTCAGAGAGTTTAAACCATTATAAAAGCCAGAGGTGGTGCAACAAAGTAATAATGGTGCAGTGTTTTCTAATGATTCCATAATTTTTTCCTCAGATTTGAGTGATTCCATATTTTTTTCCTCTACTTGATCTAAAAAAAAGCAATTGTGACTGACCACAACTATTATATTTGTTTCTTTTTTTATTGTTTCTTAATGCCAGAGGGTTGACAGTTTGAGAAATGATAGTTTTGTGGCATGTCTGTGATTTATTTTTTTTCTACAAAATTAAACATTTGAAAGAACATCTTCCAAGAGTGGTGATTCCATAATTTTTGCCAGGGGTTGTATTTGTCATCCATTATAAGTGCAAAAACTCACTTTTTGCGATATGAGCCACTGGCCTCTGCTGGCATTTTCTTCTGTGCAAGCTGCTGCTTTCAAAACACACAAGACATTAGCAATAATAGCTCACTCACACAGATGGCTGATTATGAGTCCTATATTTTTACTCACAATATTGAACACAGCTAAAAGTAAGTTTCATTTTAATAGCAAGAGCCAGAGTTTCCACTCTGTGATGTAGTACTGGCAGATGGAACTACTAATCCTGACAGCCAAACAAGGCATAAATGAAGAAAAAATAATGACTGCAAAAAACAATACAAGCAACATAAAAAAATAAAGCGTGATTTTTTTTTCTTTACACTTTTTAATTAATGGTCAGCACACTGAATTTAAACGTTTACTTAGATGTTTATATGCTCGTTTTTTGTATGACTCGAATCTGCTTTGACTTTTAACTTGCAGCACAACTTAAGTGCAGATGTGTAAAGAAAATTAATGTAGCAGGAGGGTAACAGAAGGGCTGGGCGTGCTCAGTGTGGACGCCTCACCTCCTTTAGCTTTCGCTCCTTTGTAAGCCGAGCAACCTTGCGCTGAACTGCGATTATATCCTCCTCTTCTAGCCTTAACTTCTCCTCTTGTGCCACTAACTGGGCAGAAATAACAACAAAACGGGACATTAACCAAATCAAACAAAACAAATAAATAATAAAATAAACAGCAAAAAATAAAAGCAAAAGAAGCAACACAGACAGCAAAGTAAAGGGTGGAAACGAGGAAAAACTTAAATAGTGAGGATTATTTAAGGACTTTTTTTTTATTTGCCTTCTGCTAAAAATAAAATATATCCTTATTCAAGTGTTTGTAACTATTTTACTAAACTAATAATCAGCATTTTAGCATTATTAACAAACAGAATGGAAAAAAATGGAATGGTATCTTGGGACAATATGGCCTTTACATGCTGCTTTAATGATAAGTTACATTTTTTGACAAACAGCAGGGCGATGAGGGTAAAGCACAGAGCTAATGAGCCATACCTCTGCCTTTAGCTTCTCATCAATCATTGTCTGCTTGTCCGCAATAGCACCATAGCGCTGCTCCTTTAGATGCCCGATCTCCTCCTCACTGATGGGCCTGAGCCAAATACAAGATGAGTCAGAATTCACCACCCACCGAGACAGAATTCTAAGCATTTACTGGAGATGAACTGATTCAAAATTGAGGATCAGTACTGGTCAGAATGTGGCTTGAGATCAAATTAGATTTGATACTAAAATCTAATGATGCACCCTAATCACTGCTTTTACATGTTAAATGGAGTAATGATCTGCAAATCTGTTTAACTTGTATTTAACTGATACTAACTAAAAACTGTTTTTTCGTGTATTTACTCATTCTACATGTGAAGACTACAACAAATTACAAAACAGTTTGGGCAGGGACACTGTGTTATATCACCCTTCTTTATACCAGCATTGTGTAATTGTTTGGGAACTAATGACATCTATTATTGTAGATGTAAAAATGTTTTTTTCTTTCTTTCTTGATATAACACTTCAGCTGCTCAACAGTTTGTGGTCTTTGTTGTCACATTTTGCACTTCATAATGCAGTCATGCTGTTGTAACATGTGCAGAATTTGGCTTGGCAATGCCCTTCTGAAACAAGTAGGGACAGTATTAAATAGACCATTTCGAAATGGTAGAATATGTTGCTCCAAGATGTTGCCTTTAAACTGGTAATAACTGGATTTGTCAACCTAAAAGGTAGACTCGTTAGATCACAGAATCAATTTCCACTTTGCACTGATCCATATCAAATGGGCGAAAATCCAAAAGAGTTGGCATCATTTCTGGAATACTTGGCTTTGCTTTGTGTAGGAGTCTTAACTTGCATTGGCAGGTTCTTTTATATCATTCCAAATATCCCCGCCACACCTTTTTTGTGTTGCAGGCACCAAATTAGAAATGTGCATCTATTAATGATATTTTAAACTGTATTTGTAGTATTGTTCTATCTGTAGTAGTCTTTATTTCATTTACAATTCCAATTTAGGCTACCAAATTTCAATTAGAATAGCAAAAATTTTGTTTGCAATTACACAACAGATTTAAATTCCTTATGCATTAAATATGAAATTACTTTGGCTAAAAATAATTATTGTGACTTATTTTTAGTCAGAAATTATTTTGGAAACTTAAACCTGCACTTCAGACCCACAATGCACCCACACGTACATATGCTGAAAATCTGCAAGTTCATAATTTAGATAAGACCACACAAGTAAAACAGAAGAAAAACAACACTGTACCTGGGGCAGGTATGTGAACTCTCACCCTATAATAAAAACCAATAGTTTAGAGAAAATAAAAGCATGTATTCTGAGTAAGTTTGTGAATGTTTTGTTTAGCAATTGATTCTGTTCTCACCTCATCGCTCTCTACAAGATTCTCAAACTGCAACATAAAAGCAAAGAGTTAAAATAACACCTACTGGTAATAACAAAAAGTGATGAAACTGTATATAAATGATTTAAATGTATTTACCTCTATTGTATAGTGTTCTCCAGTTGTGCTACTTCTAAAGTATTTAGATCTGTAAGCAAAATAAGCAAATCATTTTTTTAGAAAGTCGTATAGTCTAGGAGCACTTACATTAACAACTTTACTACAGTATTATTATAAAGAAAAACTTATTAAAAAAAAATATCGACTGCATCTTCATTACTGATGTTCTGATTATTTACCCTGCACATCGAACTGTCCTACTGACTCACTGCGCAAGCGCGCATCGCTGAGGCTTTACGTATTGAGGGTTATTAGTGCTGTATTTTTCATTTTCATAAATTACGTGGTTTAAACTTAATATTAATAGTATGTAATGCCAAATGCAACTTTTATCAAAATACATTATTTCAAACGTATGATAGTAGATGGCAACTGCCAAAAAGTAATGAATGTAACGAGCCTCAGACATGCTAGATAAAGGCTAATACTGTATTATGTTTGGGGAACTTTGAGGTAGGTTCGAATAATTAACGTGAAATAACATAAAACATACACAATATTATTTCTTGATAAATGCACCACACGTTACAGTAGAGCATAAAGAAATGTTAGCTTCTGGTTGGCTTAATTTAATTTACGTTCCTAATGCTGGTTTAAAGCCTTTAAAGCTATGAAACTCAATGAAGTGTACAATATTATTAGCGGGTGGCTAAAAGCCGACTGATGACGGTCGGTTATCGATTTAAATAAACTGACAGAGATTTTATCCATAAGCCATAACAAATGTAGTAAAATAAGTTCAGAATAAGACCAACGACAGGTTTATATAATTATATTTTATTTTTATGTGACATATATGACTCTTCCAACGTTAAAGCGGTAAATTTATTCTAATGCTATTGCTAGCTAAAGCTGGAGCTAATTAGCAGGAAGGGGGGTATAGGTTACGGGGCGTGGTCCCATTACTGTATTACACGTATGTTAGCTAGCTGGAAGCTAAAGGCTAAATGAACACACACCTATACCCACTAGGTGTTCTATGTTTTGAAACTGACATTAATATTTTATATATATTTTTTATTTTTATTTTAGCAAACAAACAGTCTCCGCTCTCCTGTTAAAATAAGCTTCAGCTCTGTGTGCGAAAAGCACCTGACAGAATGAAACAGACCCTGATAGACTGGTCTGTCCCATCAGAAACCCTATTACTCATGTAGATATTAATCCGCCTGCGTGTTTAACATGCCCAAATGTTACTTTAAGGCTTTTGTTTTATTTCCGTGATCCACAATAGATCAAATGACTAGATCATTATTAATGTATGGATGTCTGAGCAGTGGTGACTTGTGAGTCTATGCGTTTAATACACATCTTTTTCTTAAAAGATATTGAAATGTCCATATTAGATATAAATCCAGATCCAGCACACGTACCCTCCTCCTCTCTGGATTCTGTTGGCCTCTCTCCTGAAGATGGCACAGCACTGAATGCAGCAGTTCCCCATTGCATTGTGTCAAATCGCACAGCAGCAGCAAAGATCAGTCAGAAGCAGATCAGATATGAAGTCCTCTTCCACCCCACTACTACCGGCACCTAGACATTTGTACTAGCTCAGTTCGCTGCCTTACTTCAAAAGCAAGGCAAACACGATGACAACTTCTATCACAGAGAAGTGACACCTATGTCTACAGGCGCTATAGCTGCCAACCTATTGTTTCCTTTACCTCCCATAACCAACACGTGTGTAAACTACGGAAAGCCATACAGTCCAAACTCTGTGCCACCAAAGAACTCCACTAGGCGGTGGCAAATGACAAAACACCCTGAAGTCAGCAGTATTTACATTTTCGGCATTTAGCAGACTCTTTTATCCAAAGTGACTTACAATATACAGTCTAAGCAATGGAGGGTTAAAGGCCCAACAGTGGCAACCTGGCAGTGGCGGGGTTTGAACCAGCAACCTTATGCTTACTAGTCCAGTGCTTTAACCGCTAGGCTACAACTGCCCAGGGGTGATATGCTTCCCTTTGGTTTTTAACTGTATACAGAAACATATTGGTTAGGAGACAAACGTACATCTACGCCGGATGCTTGTTGGACACCTCATTTAAAAAACAAGTGGTATTAAAATAGAGTAACCTCTTTGTATGTGTGTGGAAATTTGTTTGTTTACAGAGCATTTGTATGGCCGCACACTGATTTTGGACGAGAAAACCTCAATTGTTGTTCCAGTTCATTCCAAAGCTGTTCAGTGTGGCTGGGTTCAGGGTTCTGCGCAGACCACTGGAGCTTCTTTAAACTGAGCCTTTTTTCATGTCTTTATAGAATTTGCTTTGTGTACAGGGGCACAGTCATGCTGAAACAGGTAAGGGCCTTTCCTAAACTGTAGCTGCAAAGGTGGAAGCATATATACTGTACACGTGTTAGCATTTGAAACCCAACTTAAAACATAGATGCAATGCCCCAATACTGATTGCACTGGAAAAAGTAGAACATTTGGATTTTTCTTTCTAGAGCAGCCAAAACAACTCCAGCTGTGTACAGCAAACATTTTGCTCCCACAGCTTAGGGACAGTATTAAATAAGAAGAAGCAATCTCCTGTCGTATTTAGTATTAGGAAACTCAGAATGTTGTGTAAACCCCATTTAAAGTAAAACGTGATGGCAGCTGTCGGTATGGAACTCTGGTTCCCTCGCAGACTTGCAGTACTTTCTGCATTAAAGAGGAAGAAGCAATCTCCTGTCGTATTTAGTAGTGGGGAACTCAGAACTTTGTGTGAGCCCCAGGTTTAAAGTAAAACGTGATGGCAGCTGCCAGTATGGAACTCTGGTTCTTTTGCAGACTTGCAGTACTTCCTGCAGTGCTCTGAATTTTAATGTGTACTGTTATGAAATGACTGTTCACATGGTCTGCTGACATTTAACCTATAAAGAACTGCCTGACCTTCTTGAAATTCAAGCCAGAGGGAGTTAACATTTGCTCAGTGATCTTTTTTCTTTGCATGTTTTATTGTGTTATGTTATAGACTGAACAAGATGACAGTGTTAGTCATGATTGAGCCAAGCCACCTGACCTAGGCAAAGTCGATTTGATGTTTTATTTTCTTCTTTAATATCTCTTCCCCAAAGCTGAGCTTTTGTTTAATAGGGACTTGGTTTAAATAGTTTTGGGCTTCATTTTAGTTCTTCAGTTAACAGCTTCTACCATACCAATGGGCCTCATTAAGATAGATTTTTTCCACAAACTTTCTGTGTGTTGGCAGGATATATATGTGTTGCATGTGATTTTATTCGAGTAGTTTTACAATTACAAAGGATATGAACACTTTTTGAATATTGGTACTATAAGCAATTTACAAATTTAAAAATCTGCAGTTTAAATGTAGTGGCCAATGAAAACAAGTTATTATTAGGCTGCCAAGACATAAAATGTCATAGAGAAGAAAGCTGTGAAGTCAGATTCCATTCGATAAAATTATCAGTCAGTCTGTGCAATGAGTATTTTAGAGTTATTTCTGGGCAGATGCTCTGTGTAGCACCAAAATAGCACTTACAAACAGCAATACTGAATAAACAAATAAAGAATGGTGGGATAAGTATGTGAAGTGTGTAAATGAGCATGGTGAGCACAACTAATTTATTGGTCTGATGTCTGAAATAACATGTTCTTCTACAATATTATGGTCTTCTTTCCTGCCCTCACATGTCTTATTACAGTCAATAATTAGTCATGCACATAACAGATTTCTACTATTTTGTGATTACTGTGAATTCACTACAATTCCAAATGTATTTATATTTAAAAAGAACATTGAAATGTCACTTAGTAATAATTTATAGATTGGAAAGCTAGATTTAGGTCAAGCACCATCAGATCACCATCACCAACACTGGAACCTATAAAGGAAACCAAAATCTTGTCATTTTAACAAAGCAATATTAAACATACAGCCAAAACAACTTGTAGGGTACTTGTATGGCCTAGCCAGTCACCTGACCTAAGATTGAGAATCCATCAGGGAAACCTTGGTGAATTTAGGAAAAATTAAACTACTATGCTGCAGAGTGCCCGACCAGGCTGGTGAGACCACAGAGTGTCCACACTTGTGGGTCAGTGTATCAGAATTAGAAACCGTTCTCACATTTTGTGTGGTGTCACGTTTGTACTTGTGTTTTTTTCCACAACAAACTGTATTAACACAAAAATATATCCTTGTAAAGTCAGTTAATTGGCTGAGACTCTTTTACCCTAGAGCTCTATATTAGTTTGCAGCAGATCAGGCTAACCACCTTGAACTTGAAGGTTAAAAGGCTGGACTGAATTTAATAAACCCAGTACATATAACCAAGTAAGAGATTTCAAAATTGCAGGCCAGTAACCCATCAGACTAAAATGATATACACCCACATGACAGTTTGGGCCACTAGGTTGGAGGAACATATTGAACATAAGGTCAGTAAATTAGAATTTGCATACATCTCACCATATGACCACTCTGCAGCACCACGGTGTGATGCAAACAGATTTGCTTTCTGATCAGTAATCCCGCTGTCATTATGATGTCAAAAACTACAGGGTTCATTATAAAGCCAGGATCTTGACGTCAGTGGAAAACTAGTGACTGGGTTTCTGAAATGAGATCTCTGTTGGTCTTAAATACAGTTACATAGAATTCACATAGGTTTTACTTGGTGTGATGCCACCAGCTTGGTGATGCTATTAGTAACCTGGGCATCATGATGCTGTCCAAAATATGGGTTGCGATGCAGCCTAGTCAGAGGCTTGGCAATTTGTTTTTTGACATCAATAATCTTTTCAATTCAATTGATTTTTTACCATATTAAAAATTGCAGGCTTTAAAAGTAGGGATGAGTAAAAAGCATGTTTGATGTTAAAGCATGTAAAATTGATGTTAATTGCTGGTTGTCATTCTGATGTCTCTCCAAAACAGTGGCTCTCTCGTCTTTCATCTGTCCTCATGTCAGTTGCTGTTTATGCTAAGGGGAATATATACTGAGTGGAAACACACTTCGGCAGGCTTTTATCAAAAGTCACCATTGACCCTCTTCGTTAATACCCTAGTGCTACGTACAGGCGCAATGGCAGCCTGCATCATGGAAAATTCTGCACACCACCAAGGAAGTTTTCTCCAGTGATATGGTGAGACAGCTGGGCTAATTGTCTCCTACGATGATAATGACAAGACCAATCTGTCAGTGAATAAGCCTGCTAGAAAGAAGATTTTAAACAGATTTTAAAGCGTACTTACATTAGCATTCTGAATTTATTTATGGTACAGTGGGGGAAACAAGTTTTTAACCTCGTTTATTTGTATTTAATCTACTTTCAGTGCAAAAAGAAAATGAATAAAGTGATTAATACTTTGTTGTAGTGTTAAACTGTGGTAAGAAATTATTTCCTGCCATGAGTTTGTTGAACATTAAAAAAAAACCAGTATGACCTCTGTGTGATCTTTTTATCTATACCAACAGCCACTCATCTGAGAAGGCTTTTCACAAGACTTTGAAATATATCTGTGGGAACTTCTGCCCATTCAGTCAAAAGAGTATGTGTATGGCTGGGCACTGATTTTGGTCACCAAAGCCTTGATTAATGTTCCAGTTCATTCCAAAGCTGTTCGGTGGTGCTGAGGTCAGGGCTCTGTGCAGGCCACTGGAGTTTGTTTAAACTGAGCTTTCCTTCATGTCTTTATACGGTTTGATTTGTGCACAGGGACACAGTAATGCTGGGACAAGAAAGGGTCTTCCCTAAACTTTTGCTGCAAAGTTGGAAGCATATATTTTCCTTTATATAATTGATTTATTACAGCTTTTAGCTATAATTGTAATTAATAATTAGAAGGAGTGTTCCAAACTGATGGTACTGCAGAGCTCAAGTTCTTTTAACATGTCACATGTTTTTAGGATGCCACCTTTCCACAAGTCATGTTGTCAAATGTCTGCTGTACTAGAGCTGCCACCTGTCAACAGTTACTGCGTTTGCTTGGAGGTGGAAACTTCTAGAAGTAACACCATCCTAGCTGTGAAAAGTTGAACTGTTGTTTGTTGCAACACTTACTAGTGAATTCCAGACCATTTTTAGATGCAATATCAGCTCTAAACTTTTCTTCAGTTTTCTTTCCTTCTTCCAAGAAAATGCACACAAGCCTAAGTTTACCAGGTAAAATGCCCAATGGCATATGAAGTGATGTAAAGCATACAACCACTGTGCTCAGTAGCAATGGAAGTATGTTCTTTTGCATGAAGTGTAAAAACTGGTGTTGGGAGAATAATTTTCTAGGGTTGTTTTTATGGTTTGGGTCTGATTCAGTTTTTTTTTTGTTTTTTTTTAATGCATTTTCACCCCATTTTCCTCCCGATTTAGCGCACTCAATTTTGTCTTCCGCTTCTACCCGAGATACCAGATTAAATCCGAAGAGAGCACGTCGCTTTACACGCCTCTTCCGACACGTGTACAGCCCTCCTCTTCTCGCCCCTGCTTTCTGCACAGGCGTCTCTTCCGCCAATCCGGGTCCTTACAAAGCGTATGAAGATCCACCCACCCATACATTGTCCGGCCCCCACCCTGCAGATACGGTGGCCAATTTATTTATGTAGCATAGACAGAGAAGGCAATTCCACTCATGTGGTGTATAACCTGTTAACTGATTATATGGGAATGTTAAAAAACCCCTTATTGGCCCTTATTACCCTGATGTGTTTGCTCTGATTTGATTAATATATATCACATGTAATACCCTTAATCAGACCTCAGTGCTGAATAATTAAGGGTACTCTGTGCTGGCATTTTGCCCACTGTATCTACCTCTTGTAAAAGCATTGTTCCTAAAATGCTTGTGGTATATTCAGTTTAGCAGAAGAACACTTTGCAATTTCCATGGCAACAATCCCTCAGTTCAAAGGTAACTTAGACAGTTGTGTAACTGCACATTTATCATCAGTATCACTAAACATCCACACAGAGAGAATGAATCCAACACCATTTTTAACTCGTTCAGCCTGAAATGGCAGCTTTTGCCTTTCTTTGTTGCCAGTATGTGAGCAGTTCTGAGATTTATTTTGTCTTTCAGATCTTGCCTTGACTTCTACAGTTTTTTCTTGAATGCCATTTCCAAGTAATAGTTAGCTTTATTTTCAGACTCAAAATTATCTGTTTAAAAGAGCTTTTAGTATAGATGGGGAGATGGTTATGTCTATGGTTAATTACCTTCTTCTCAAACTACAAATATGAGAAATCTAACCTTTAAATAGAAATGCTTATTTAATAATTTACATATTTTAAGAATGCAAAATCAGTGAGAACCCTTTATTTTATTTGTTTAACCTTCCTCTGTGCTGAGTCGTGACCTCTAATGTGAGCAAGAATTCTAAGAGCAGTTAGAGTCAATTCAGAATCTCTCATCAAGATCATTAAGGCTCTGAGTTCTTGTTTTGTGGCCTCTCCACTTCAGCTCATTATACAGGTTATGTTTTATGGGGTTCAGGTAAGGACTGGGACAACCATGATAAAAGCTTGACCAAATCATTTCTGTTGGGTTCAAGGCAATAAAACATTCCTTTTTGTTTTGGTCATTAAGATGAAAACATGATTTTGGATTTTGTTCTGCTGCACAACCCAACAACTTGTTCCTCAGCACACAGCACACAGTCAGATATCCTCACATTTTCTACAAGAAGAATCCATTGTGTATAATGTTGATCTCAAATCATTTAGTGACAAATACACATTAACAAAGGCAATCAGTAAGAGGTCCATTACATTTAGCACTTCTTGTTTTAAAGCCTAATAAAAGTAATAGTATAAAACTTTTGTTTGGTGCAGCAAGTATTATTTATTTATTAGGATTTTAACGTTTTACACATTTTGGTTACATTAATGACAGACAGGTAATTACTGGCTACACAAGATTCATCAGTTCAAGTTTTTTAATGTCAAACACAGTCATGGAAAATTTTGTATCTCCAGTTCACCTCACTTGCACGTCTTTGGACTGTGGGAGGAAACCGGAGCTCCTGGAGGAAACCCACGCTGACATGGGGAGAACATGCAAACTTCACATAGAGAGGACACGGACCTCTCCACCTGGGAATCAAAAATCGGAAAGCCAGGACCTTCTTGCTGTGAGGCAACAGTGCTACCCACAGAGCCACCATGCTGTACAGACAGCTTATGTTGTTACACCCTTCCTGTTTTTAAATTCAGGTGTTTTACTCCGACCCATTGCTAACAGATATATAAAAATATTAGATACAATTATTTTCCTTCACATTGCAATTGTAATGATCTTTTTTTTAAAAGCCATTTATGGTCTTTTGCCCAAGTCATTTGAAGGATTTAAAAACTAGCAACTAGCCCTTATTGGCCTTGACTTTGGCAAAAGCAGACACATTATCTGCAAGCCATATAAACAAATGACAATATAAATGACACTCATTAACACAATCGCTAGCAGTAGCACATGTCAGGGGTCTGGAGAAAAGCTGCTGTCTCATATCAGCATGATCAGTCCAGACAAATCAAGCCTCTCTCACTGGAATGGACCCCATCCATACCAAATATAACACCATTAATTCACACCTGGGAGACAAAATCCGCATCATTAACAATGACTCACCTTTTCAGTCACCCAGAAGTCAGTCCTAAATTATAATATGTCCTCAAAACACCTGCAGATTTAAAGGAGACAACAACATTGTAACGGTTCCTGACAATTAGGGACAGGGATAACCTTTTTCAGGATTTCATTTGTTGTTAATTTCAACTTTGTAATATGATTTATTTGATAGCTTTTAATTAAATTTAAGTTATCCCTTCTACAAAAACTGAAGGCCACTGTATATCTACTGTAAGTGCTGTAAAAAATCAGTGTCATGGATTTAATCTGTATACATTCAGATATAATCCTCTCTTACAAAGACGGCTCATGATCTGCAGCGAGAGCTCATCTCTTACATCACCTCTCCTCTGACAGTGAAGTTGGGAGGACTGTCAAAGTGACATTACACAAAGTCACACATTCTCAGTAGCACAACAGGACTTGGCATGCAATCAGACATTTCCAAACCCAAGACCTGTGTACTGTGAACTGGTGTTTCTAAGCTCCAATTTCTTCCTTATTTCTATATTAATTTATGTGCTTTAACTCATAAATTAATGCAAACTTTTTATACTGCAGCTGGACAACCATGCTGAAGCTTCTGTATAGTCCTTAACATCAAAACACATTTTCACATGCAGGCCTCACTTTGCAATGTACTAGGATCAGTTCTTTATATTATTAGAAGAAGATAGAAGATATCCTTTATTTGTTATATATACATATACAGATGTACAGTACAATGAAATTCTCTCTTCGCATATCCCAGCTTGTTTGGAAGCTGGGGTCAGAGCGCAGGTTCAGCCATCTTACGGCACCCCTGGAGCAGACAGGGTTAAGGGTCTTGTTCAAGGACCCAACAGTGGCTGCATAGCAGAGCCTGGATTTGAACCGCCAATTTTTCGGTTGATAGCCCAAAGCTCTACCCACTAGCACCAACAGTCTAGTCGCACTATTGTGACTCTTAATTCTGACTCTGTGACATTTGGTGGTGGTGGGCTAGCACAACTGCTGCATCACCCAAGCGCCTTTGTAACACATTATTTACAAGGTAATTGTACTAGGTTTTGACCATTTACATTTTACATTTACATTTTCAGCACTTAGCAGACGTCTTTATCCAAAGCGACTTACAGTACTGTGACAGTATACAGGCTAAGGGCCTTGCTCAATGGCCCAACAGCAGTGGTGGGTCTTGAACCGGTGACCTTCCGATTACTGGTCCAGTACTTTAGCCACTATGCTACAACTGACCAATTTAATTGCTGTGATATTTACTCTGCATTGTGCTGGTGGCTTATGTAATCATCAAGGACAAAACAATGTTCTCTAGTATAGTAGTTATAAAATAGCCAACAAGACATAGCATTTTTCAAGCACAATGTGAACAATTAAATGCTGATTGTAGTAGCGGTTTAATACTGTACCAAGTGCTGTCTGCTCCAAAACCAAATACAGAATCATTTAAGTCTATCCCTCATGAATTAATTTAGGTGGTTCTTGGATTACATCTAATAAGCCACATAAATCTGCTATTAGCAAAAGGAAAAAGTTTGTTTTCAGCTTATATTCAAAATATTCAGCTTTTTGCCCCTCAAAGAGAGCTACATTCTGTTATCGCCCTACAGTCCAAATCTCCAGCAGAGAATTTCGCTACCTGGCACTGCTTTCACAGGCTGCCTCCAAATACCCCATCCACAGCACCAGATGTGTCCATGCACAGTGCCATCCAATCAGAGCCTGTGTTTAGTTCCTCTACAAATAAAACCACCAGGTGGCATTGGCAGGTTTGATTGTATTTGTACAAACTCAATACAGTAGGAAAAATGCACATAAAAACTGAATTTTGATTTAAAAAACAGTACATTGAGGAGATATTGAGTGTTTATCAATTATAGAAATTTTTTATTTTGCTCATAACTTTGGCAAATGTTTGTCAGTTTTTAAAATCCTTTCACTGTTGCTGTGCCAGATCACGATTCATAATACAGACTGACAATTGGCTAAGTCCAGTTTTCTTTTGACATGTTGACCAATGGCTCTGAGGTTTGCCCATTGGCTTTGCCTTCACCTTTGTAGCTGTTAGTTTCACATATTTTACATTGCAATTTTTAATCCCCCTTTGTTCTCCCCGTCCAGCCAATAATGTCTGTATGTAGGCACCTGACTGGCTGATAGCACTGCTGTGGATTCAAACCTTGGGTCCGGGCAGTAGTAGGCTAGTGTAATTTATTGCTGTGCATAAAGCATTATTAAGCATATTATATGACAACAGAGCAGCATAAGTATTTTACCAATAAGTAAGATCCACTTTTACAACTATTAGTGTCAAAAACAATCAGCATTTATAATTTTTTGAACATTATTCATTTGTAATTAGTGTTTAATTTAATAAGTTTAATGTGGTAAAAAGTATTAAAGTAGGCCGCTCAGGTGGCGCAGAGGTAAAAACACACGCCTGAACCAGAGCTGGGATCTCGAATACATCGTATCGAATCTCAGCTCTGCCTGCCGACTAAGGCTGAGTGGCCACATGAACAACGATTGGCCTGTTGTTCAGATATAGGCGGGACTAAGCCGGATGGGGTCTCTCTCCCATGACTGGTGCAATTACGACCTCTGCTGGCTGATTGATGGCGTCTGCACAGAAATGAGAAAAATGTGCTGTCAGGGTGTGTATCTTCGTACACAACGCTGAGCTGCACTGCACTCGTCAAAGTGCAGGTGATAAGATGCATACGTCAGTTTGGACATCAGAGAATAGCCAAATGTTACCCCCATGCACTTCACCAATTGCCCCATGTTCTTGTTTACATTTTACCGTAATAGCAAAATTGATTTAGTAGATTAAGCACGGACAAAATGATACGAACTGATCTGTGGCGAAGATGACTATTTTTCTATAATGCTTAATTCTATCCAGCTGTTAGTGAAATAATAATGAAGGAAATCCACATACTTTTGATCATATAGTGTAGCTTATAGTAGCTTACAGATGTTGTTTTCTAATGGAACAGTAGTGTTGTTAAAGCAGAAATAAAAAAGCCTTTTTAATTTTTTTCAGATATGCACAGGCTCCCACTCCACCCGCGCACTGCGTTTAAATCCAGAAAGAGAAAGCGAGTGGAATCGAGACAGATTTATCTCCACCCACCCATGCATGTATGACCCAGTACATCTTCAAGCAGCGAGCCAGCCCCCACACACTCACACACATGAGCAATTCTAATATCCACAGGTCACTGTCTCTCCCAAACACATATGCAGTTAGTGTGAGGGAGTCATGGAGCTTATCACGATATACAGTACATACGAGGTTGGGCTGAGATCAAAAAGAAAGAAAAAATAAATAAAACAAAAAAGCTGCTGTGTGTAGGCTGGACAAGTAAGAAAGCCAGTGAGACAAGTGCTTTACTGGTTATGCCCGGTGATGCAAAAATACAGTAGACAATACAATATATATCTAGGCAAATCAGACAGAGAAACCAGATCAGGAATGTGAGAGATTACTTCTAGTAGGTCCACAATGTCCTCTGAGAAGATCAGGTCTCCATTCCGGTTAAACCCATAGTCATACTCAACAGTAACTCCAATGCACGCCATGTGAGACTTTTGCTTGGAGACTGGAGCTCATTAGCTTTCCTTTTGCTCTTCTTTGGCCTCTCAGTGCTTATCACTGGAATTTCCTTCTGCCAGGGTGTGAGATGAAACCCCATGCACAGCTGGTGGGCATGCAGATGTGTTCCAGTAGCACGGACCAGTGGGAATGACAAAAGAAGCATTATGACAAAGGAAGCATTATAAAAATATAATGTAATAAATACAACATAACCCAACCGCTTCCTCTGAATACTAAACATCAAACATAACATTTATTGATTTATTTAACACTAACCAAGCACCTTTTTACCAGCAGTGTCCTGTATTGGGGCCGATTAGTAGAAAGCCCACTGGAACCAGGTGCAGCTGCACATTGAGCATATCTCTCTCTTTCTCTCATTTTCTTAACCGCTTATCCAATTAGGGTCACGGTGGTGCTGGAGCCTATCCCAGCTTTATCCCAACCACAAGGCACACAGTTACACCCTGGACAGGGCGTCGGTCCATTGCAGGGCAGACACACATACACAAACACACACACACACACACACCCACATTCACCTATAGGGCAATTCAGTGTCTCCAGTTAACCTGACTGCATGTTTTTGGACTGTGGGAGGAAACCGGAGCTCCCAGAGGAAACCCACGCAGACACGGGGAGAACATGCAAACTGGGTCGAACCCAGGACCTTCTTGCTGTGAGGCAACAGTGCTACCCACCGAGCCACTGTGACATTGAGCATATCCGTAAAAAAAAAAATTTTAAGTAGAGTAAAAATACGGTTCAATTTCAGTCCTTGCAAGCAAAGATTGATGGTGGCAAAAAATTGTCAATCGGTTGAAAAGAAATGCATTTCTGAGAGAAAATGAAAAATACTTTCACCATTTACAGAACATAATGTCATGAAAAGATCTGGGGAATCACAGAAATTTTAGATCATATTAGGCAAGGAGGAAACCACTGTTGAATGTGTGTGACTTTGGGTTTTCAGAGAAACCATCCTGCTACTGTCATAAATATAGCCACGTGGGTTAGTAGTTATTCTAAGAATTCTGAAAGTAGTCTGCAGCTACATCAATAAATGCAACCTTGAACTCTATTACACAAAGATAAAACTGTACACCAATACAATGTAGAAACTGCAAAGTTCTCCTGGCTCATCTCAGATAGATCTAAAGACAGTTGAATCTGTGCTGTGGTCAGACGAGTTCACATTTCAGCTTTTTTTAAAGAAAAATATACAAGTTCTTTATGCCAAAGACAAAAAAGGACCATCCAGATCGTTATTAGAGAAATGTGCAAAACCTAGCGCCTGTCATGGTATGGGGGTGCAACACTTTCCCCGGCGTGTGTGACACGCATATGGTACCGTTAAAGTGGAGACTTATTTTGGGATCTTAGGGAGACGAGTGCTGACATCACATACACCAGTAAGTCACATGTAAACACACGGCTCAGAAAGCTTGGTGTGGAGGAACGTTTCAAAAGCTCCGGGACTCGAGTAAACCACAGAGAAAGAAAGCCAATATCTCCAAATAGAGAAAGCATTAAATTATGTTTAATGTTCTCAGACATTGTGGGTCAACCTAAATTCTTTGGGAGAGTGCATTTTTGTCTTTTCCAAGGAGTTATACAAGAACTCTGGATTGGTTTACCTCAAAGAAGGTCATTAAAACGAGACAAAAGTGGTATCCATGCGAGAGCTGAAATGCAGAAACACTGCTAAGAGAAAATGGGCAATGGTAGTCTATTAGGTAGTTCTTTGGGCTAGCAACTGAAAGGTTGAGTGTTTGAATCCCAGCTCTGCCATGCAGCCACTGTTGGGCTCTTGAGCAAGACCCTTAATCCTCTCAGCTCCAGGAGCGCCGTACAATGGCTGACCCTGCGCTCTGACCCCAGCTTCCAAACAAGCTGGGATATGCAAAGAAAGAATTCTATTGTATTGTAAAAGTGTATATGTATATATGACAAATAAATGCATTCTGTTCTAAGTGTTATTGTTCTGTGGACCAATGAGTCAAAAAGTGAACAGCATTCCACAAAACGAACATCATAACAGTTCATTTTGGAGGTGGTATGCAGGTATTAAAAGAGAGAATAGGGTGACTTTTTTTTTCCTTAATGGATTGGCACCAAACCCATCTCGACTTTGATTAAGTGGTTACATCGAGAAACCTTTGAGTCTCACATCAACTCACTAACCCAATCTGTACTTTTCCAACTTCATAACATTGCCCGACTGCATCCATTTCTCACTACCAGTGATGCCAAACATTGGTTCATGCTTTTATATTGTCTTGTATCATTTATTAAAATTATCTTTTCTGTGGTTTACTGGCAAAAACAATCAATAAACTACAGTACACCCAGAACTCTGTAGCAAGAGTACTCACATGCAACAAAAAGAATCTGCCCATATCACCTCTATTCTTAATGAGCTGGACTGGACCAGTATCCTGAGCAACTTACATTTGTGACCAATACAATGTAAGTACTTGATGGTTAAGGACCTTGGGGCCCAACACTGGCAACTTGGCAGCTTAAACCAGTGACTTTCAGTACCTTGACCACTAAGCTACTGCTCTGATCTATTATGACACTGATTTATACAATAGTATAACCTAGCTCTTTATTAAATAACTTATAAAGCATGTGAACTATCTTTAAAATGATTTCATATGCCTTTTCTCATTAACATTTAATCAATCCATCAGCACTGCTTATACTTTATGTACTGTATTTCACCTCAGGAATTTCACCTCGGTCTGTGTTCCAGCTTGTACTGAAGAGAAGAAAAGCAGACGAGTTCTTATATTTGGAGAATAAAACTGCAGATAAAAAAAGTATTGTCTATTGCATCAGGTGGCTCGTGCTGTTTTCTCTACCACACAACACTGACACTGATACTGAAACACACTCACAGTAACAGAGAAAGAGATGTGTAAAACACTGTTCCTGCTACATTCAAAAATAAGATTTTACACAGAAAAATCATGTTATAAAGGACCTGATAATTACACAGGGTTTTATGTTTGTGTAATGTTTTAAATGTAAGGTTTTAGCTAAAACAATAAAACACATTTATTATAATAAATACCAAAACATAATTTATACTTAATATAAGTAAGACAAATAGAATACAATTGGTATTAGCAGCGTATTGTTTTATTTAAAATCATTTTAATCATACTGTATGATATAGGTGTTATTTGTTTCTCAATAACCATTGTTTTGAAGAAGTTTCTGCTAATCAATAATTAATGCTTTATCAATTATTAATGCAAACTCTTCCATGCTTTGGATTAGATTTGTAATATGTAATTTAAATGTTATATGGACACAAAATGCAAATGGGACATAAATAAAACAACATTTAATTCATAACATTTCAGAACCTATGTACAGTATGATGTAAATAAGTTAAACAATAAATAACAATATTTTATGTGTGGTTTCCCTGAATCTTTTAATTATGTTCTGCACTGTAAAAGGTTAAATGTTTAACATTTTTGCTATTACTTTTTGAGGAACACCAACTTGCCATAGAATCCTTTAATATTTCCAGTTACATCAGCTGCTTTGTTTTAAAAACTACTTCAAGCACCTCTGTATGCGTTTTATCCACCAAGACGTTTGATATCTGAGGTGCATTCTGGTGTGTTGCTGCATTACATGCACTGATTCTGAAACTTTATTTAAGAGGTTACAATGACAAACCTTAACTCACTAACCAAATCTGTATTTTTTTTTATCTTTGTAACATTGCCCAACTCTTTATCAGTGATGCCAAAACATTGGTTCATGCTTTTATATTGTCTTGTATTTATCATTGTAATTATCTTTACTCTGGTTTACCAGCAAAAACAATCAATAAGCTACAGTACATCCAAACCTCTGCATAAGAGTGCTCACATACAACAACAAAAATCACTACTATTCCTAACAAGCTATTTCCTAACTATTTTTAAGGAACACCACTGTGCCACGGAATCCTTTTATATTTCCAGTTACATCAGCTGCTTTGTTTTAAAAACTACTTCAAGCACCTCTGTATGCGTTTTATCCACCAAGACGTTCAATAGCTGAGGTGCATTCTGGTGTGTTGCTGCATTGCACCCATTGATTCTGGTGAAACTGGACCCACCGTGACTCTGACCAGGACAAGGCAGTTGTAAAACATGAAAATGAAATGACATATAGGTTTTTCCACTTTTTTTTACCCTGCTAAATAAAGTCATTATTAATATTGCTTTTATAACCACTCACTGCATATTTTACACATAAACCTATTGCTTCATAAAGCTTTGTCTGTTCAGAGCAGCAGCCTAATAATTTTATTATAAAAATTTATATTTAGTTTATTTATTATTATTATTTTATTATTAAATCATTTCTAGTCTCATGTGCTGGATTAATATTTCTACTTCAGATAAAAGAGACTCAGCACTGATGAGCATGTTTTCATGTTTTGGTCTGTTGTCAGTGCAGATACAGTATAAACTGCCTGAGGTTGTAGCAGTTTGTTTTGTCATGATATCACTTCAGAACACTGCCAGCAACGGGCTGATGAACAGCTTTTGTTCTATATTATTGCCCATACTATTGTTCCGTAACTTACTCTATATTAATGGCCTCGGGTAAAGACACCATCTGCTACTTTTTTTCTGTACCAGTACTCTACTGACACAAGCTTTAGCATCAGCTTAGTGAATCTAAACGGTTAATTTAAATCGTTTATTCATTTTTCTGTGGAAAGAGATGTATACTAACAAGTAAGAAATACTTTGTTACAGTTCTGTTTGGCCATTTTGACTTTACTCAAGCAAAACATTTCCTGCAAGCAAAAGCTTATTACCTGCTTATTGTTCAAACACAAAACTGAAAACACATTATCTCAACCAGAATTTCACAGTTTGTTCCATTGTTTTTAATGCAGAATGAAAGATACAATGCTGAACAATACAAAGAGATGTATCTAATATTCACCCTAAAACTGTTTTCATTGACCTAAAACATACGTCAATTAACATAAAATTGTTGACAGACAATAATAATAACAATATTAACATTAGAATTAAACATTTTTATAAAGTGGAATTTGTACAGTAAGTGTTTGTTTACTAAGAATTTAACGTCATGGTTTACACTTTTGGTTACATTCATGACAGAAACGGTAGTTACTCATTATACAAGGTTCATCAGTTCACAAGGTTATATTGAACACAGTTCTGGGCAATTTAGTATCTCCAATTCACCTCACTTGCATGTCTTTGGACTGTGGGAGGAAACCGGAGCACCCGGAGTAAACCCACGCGGACAAGGGGAGAACATGCAAACTCCACACAGAAAGGACCCGGACTGCCCCACCTGGGGATCGAACCCAGGACCTTCTGACTGTGAGTCGACAGTGCTAACCACTTAGCTACTGTGCCGCCCACTTATATATGTCAGCATAAACTATATGCTTTTATATTGATAGTAGTCAGCAGATGACAATGTCAGAACATAATAAATTCTCTCATTTTTAAACAACCATTGGCTCCTCCTTTGTTTACACTGTGTGGCACCCACTCAACCAGCTGCACCATGGTACCGCATTGTCAGTTGTAACAAAGGGCTTATTTTGGTTAGCATGATTACTTCATACTGTACCTGTATACCTTGATGATTGGTGTAAAATCTGAATTAGTTAACCTGGTTAAGGTAACTCAAACATAGTGATTAGGAAAGAATAGAACTAATTAAACTAACATGCATTTAAAAGATTCATATAAATTAATATTAATTTACAAGTATGTATTTAGCAAGAGCTGCCTAGTTTTCCCCTTACTCAGACTGGAGAGAGAAATGTCATTTTAACCTTGGCCTATTTAATTACTCAACGCAGACAAGCATTCCATCAAAGTGCTTTGTCCTCTGCCTGAAGGTGACAAGGATATGCTGCTTTAATTTTTTTCATATATTATAGGCATATATGATTGTTGGACTTTGACCAAATAGAGTACGGGGAATATAGAGACACAATTTCAAGGGTTCTTGAAGGCCAGCTAGAAAATAATCTCTATAATTAGCAATGAGCATGACGAGTAGCCTGGACAGTTTATGTAGTCTTAGCTGTAGGGTGATTTTTTTTATAATCCCCACTGTCTAGATGAGGGAGGTATTTAGAGTTGTATTAAAAAATTAAACCCATTTGAAGTATGCGGATCAATGTTTCAGTTCTCCTGAAATGTAATCTAATCCAGCCAAGGTATGTCAAACCCAACAAATCTTAGAGTAGGTGCCATTGTGTATGTCTGTTAAACTGCTACAGGAAACATTATTAATGATAAAAGAAGAGCTGCATGGATGGAGGTCAAAATAATGTACAGTGGTACCTTGTAACTCAACGTCCCCTAAATTCAACATCTTTAAAACTCAATGCCCTTTGTTGAGAAATTTATACCCTTGAACTCAACATGTTCAGTTTATTAAAAAAAAAAAAAAGATTTATTTCATTTCAAATTAACAATGAACAGTCCCTTGGTTTAGCGCTCGGCTTGAGCGGTGCGGTAATACGTCATCAAAGTGTGCATATGAGACAAAACTGCACTTGTGTGGAATAACTGTCAGATTCACTCTGAAAGCATCCACATGTATCTGTGTTTATCTGGATTTTCCTCCTGTTTCACTTTTAAACTTGTGTTACAGCTCGAGGTTTTGAGAAATTGTAAGAATCAGCTTTTTATTTCAGTGTTTTTTATATTATATTTGTGTTATTTTCAGTGTATAAGTGTCAAAAACAACCCCATTATTTTACATCAGCCTAAAATATATGCAAGTCCAAAGGACCATTCCCATGAAACGCATTAACAGGTTTCGCATACATCCTTATGGGAAAAAATACCTTGAAACTCAATGCCTTTTAAATTCAACGCCAGTCCCAGAACAATTGACGTTGAGTTTTAAGGTACCGCTGTACTTGAATTTGACAGTCTAAGCTCTCTAGGTAGAATTAATATTGATTTTAAAATAGTAATATTTCATTACACTTCACATTCATCTGTCACAGCTGAAGTGTGCAACGGCTCGGGGGAATGGATACGAGAGCCTAAGCTCTTCTCCTACATCCAGAGTCATAAACAACCCATGCCTTCTCTTTTCTCTCTCTTAGCCTTGTGTAAGCCATGATTCACCTACGAAGGCATAAATATTGCATTTACTGTTGATACGTTTCAGTAGAAATGCTTGTTTTGCCTTAGAGATTATGGGGTTTGTTCTGGCACCATTTTATTCATTGGCTCAGGTTGGTGTGCTATTCACACGGCTAACATCCAAATCATTCTAGAACCAGAGGGTAGTAGGAGGTCCTCAGAAATATGTGGATCGCACAAAGTGATAGTTTCACAAAAATTCCCATCATGGGAGAGTGACTCATAATCCTGTGGCAGCACCTACATCTATCTGGTAACGTCCGTCCACACTGCAGTTCTGCGTCAGAGCTTTTTGGTTGAATGATGCTCTATGACCTTAATCAAACACACTGCTTTTGAAGCCTCCTACCAGGAAATGCTTCTGTACATTATATTTTTGTACTGATGTACACGAGTAAAAAGATGAAAAGCATTAGAAAAGACAGACCAACTCTATTGCTTACACACACATACACAGTGAAGGTGTCCTTTGCCCCACACAGCCAGTTGGTAATTATCTGTGCTCATCTGGTCCTGCTGGCTGGACAGACGGTAAGAGAAGGATTCAGGATTTCTGAACTATTCAACCCCCATCACTTTAGGTATGATGGTGATGTGTATAGATCTGACAGAAAATACAACAAAAAGTCTGAGTAAGAAAGAAATATATAAAGATTTATTGATAAATTTAATATCATTGTTTAAAAGAACAGCATTTAGTTTGAGCATTTAGTGAAACATAACTTCGCCTCAAAAGACTATACAACGCACTTTCAGTAACTGCTAACAAGCTTCCGACACATTCTTCCTGTGCAAAAGCTTCCAGCTTCATTGTGGTTTGATGGCTGTCGTGCTGCAACTGCTTTTTTAAATCCCTCCAAAGATTTTCTATGAGATTTAAATCTCCGGAATATTTTAGAATTTATTCCCTAACCAAGCTTTGGTTGACTTGGAAGTGTGCTTGGGATCAATGTCTTGCTGGGAAGTCCAATAATCACAAGGTTCAAATCCACAGAACGCAAAATATTTTTCTGGTATCTCTGTGAATTCATGATGCCAGTTCAAAGGTTAAGATTGTCAGTTTCTGCAGCAGAAAAACACACCCACATTATCACTGAACCACCTCCATGTTTGATGGTGGGGATTTTTCTGGTCATAAGCCTTGCCCTTTGTGTGCCAGACAAACCACTGAGCCATATGGCCAAACAGTTCCAGTTTTGATTCATCACCCCATAGAACTGTGGTCCAGACCTGTCCAAGTTCATTCTGGCACTTTCCAGTCAACCTATTGTGTGCTTTTTTACTGTATATACTGTGTATATAGGTATACATATACACAGACTGATTAGGCATAGCATTATGACCACCTTCCTAATATTGTGTTGGTCCCCCTTTTGCTGCCCCATACGCAACAAACTGTGATGCACTGTGTATCAGACTTTCTATCAGAACCAGCATTAACTTCTTCAGGAGTTTGAGCCACTGAAGAAGTTGGAGATGCTCTGACCCAGTCGTTTAGCCATCACAATTTGGCCCTTGTCAAACTCGCTCAAATCCTCACGCTCACCCGTTTTTCCTGCTTCTAACACATCAATATATATATATGTATATATATATATATATATACTGTATATACTGTATATATATATATATATATATATATATATATATATATAAATGAGTATACTAATTGGAAAGGCAGTGCTCGTAAAATCTCTGATGTGAAGGATGGAAAGTGTTAATGTGTTCACTGACGTTGATCACATGGTTCTTATCAGCGCTGAACAGAAAGAGAAGAAGCCACAGAGAGACAGAAAAGACAGCCGGAGATGTTTTCACACTAGTTCTATTCTCAGGTGGTTGTGCTCTTGTTTCTGCTTATCTAGAGATGGACCACACACACACACACACACAAACACACACAAAGACTTACAATGATAGCTTTAAAGGAAATGACTGCAGCTATATATTGCCATTTATTTTATTAACCAATTTTTGAAAAGAATTTGACATACTTTTATTTTTTTAATATTAAACATAAAATAATAAGAATCACTTACAAAAAAAAAACGCATTCACGTGTTTATACAGTCATTATTTGTGACTGAAAACTACATTTACTGCATTATTCTAGACCATGTTGAGTTACTCCAAAACTGTCTGAAAAACAAGCTCTGCTGAGCTCTTCTTGATCCCACAACTTAAATAACATACCTGTAATCATAGCAACAGATTATGACATCACAAAATGTCATTTTGAGTTATTTTGAGGCATGATTTCACTTTTATGTAATTAATAATAATAATGATAATAATGACCATCAATAAATAATAATATGGCTCCTGTCCAACTGTTTTCATTTGATTTAACACAAATACAGAGCAAACAACAGTTTCTCACAATTTCATTTATTTATTTATTATTTATTTATCATTTTGGATTTTTTTAAATTGTGTGCATGGGTGTCATTAAAAACGAGTCTTTTAAGAAGGTTGGACTGTGCTTCAAGTGAGCATTAGGTAAAAGCGGTGGTAGTCAAAGCTGTAAACAGGAACTTGTTGTTTGCTCACCATGAACTGTATAAACACAGAAAATATTGCACCGTAACTCAGATACTAGAATTTTTACCCGGGTATTAGGTCTTATTAAGAAATGCACCTTAAAATAAATGGGATCCATTTTCTGTAGATGACAAATGTGTGTACGCTTCACTGTCCTGCCACAACACCTTGTCTGAACACACTTATAAGTGAGAACCATCTGCCAAATTTCTTTCATCATGTAACTAGATTCCCACATTATTTACTCATTTTCACTTACTATTTAATCCTGGTCAAAGCCTGGCTCACATCCATATAACAATTAATCCCAGGGATGTTTAATGGGGTTGAAGCCAGGGCTCTGTGTACAGTTCCACCACTGTGTTTTTTACACAGTATCTCTAAAACACGGTATTTCCTTACACTGTCTTTGTTGTACATGTTGAAAAACATATCCATATCATCACTGACCCACGTTTATGCTTTATCGTGGGGATTGTTCTGGTCATAAGCCTCGCCCTTTATTTGCCAGATGAACCGCTGAGCCATATGGCCAAACAGTTCCAGTTTTGATTCATCACCCCATAGAACTGTGGTGCAGAACTGTCCAAATTTCATTCTGGCACTTTCCAATTGATTCTTTGTGTTGGTTTTGGTCAAGAGTGGATGCGTTCTGTAAATCTGTAAAGCTGTTCATGTATTTCAGGCCTGGTAATTAGTCTCTGTTACAACACAACAAAACATCTTGGGGTTTCTTGATGGGTACAATGCCAGGTTTAAAAAGGACAGGAAACACTCCCAAATAGTTGACACAAACTTAAGGGCAGAAAATTGTAGAATCCAGGGCTGTTGCATATACTGTGTCTGCTGTAGATTTTCTTTCTCAGCTAAAACTATTCAACAGTCTATTAAAATGAAATGCACATCAAACACAGACTACTAAAACAGTTGAAGCGCTTATTAAACATTAGACGCCACCAAAAACGAATCAAATAAAATAATTTCAGACTGCTTTTATTTGTAGTAAAATGTGACAACCATAACATGATTTGGTGTATTTAAAATTGGTATTTTTCTATATATAGCATACACAGTATATGCAGCAATCCAGGATTCTAGAATTTTCTACAGGGCCAGTTGTATCCTAGTGGTTAAGGTACTGGACTAGTAATTGGACGGTTGCAGGTTCAAGCCTTACCACTGCCAGGTTGCCACTGTTGGGCCCTTGAGTAAGGCCCTTAACCCTCAGTTGCTTAGACTGAATACTGTCATAATACTGTAAGTCACTTTGGATAAAAGTATCTGCTAAATGCTGTAAATGTAAAACCTGAAATGAGAAAAACTACAAATTTACTGTTTGACCATACAGGGCATGAAAATGATCTCATGCCACTGGTTCCTCTTTTACTTAGTTATGAGGCAGTCCAACAAATGACTAAAGGTAATTAGGTAGTAAAATGTACCTCTTCCATGGCATCACCTCAATACATCAAACTTTTTTATTTCCTACGACAAGAACTTTGCAGCCCCTTCACTCTCCTACCACACTCTGTGTGCTCTTTCAGACTTAGATTTTCCACATGTGGATGTTTCAGTAGCTGATTGGGAACTTGGCCATTCATCCATCTGGCCATCTCCTGAGAGCTCCTTTGGAGGGTCGAAGCTTATTTTTGGAGCTCCTATTTATACTGCTGTATCCTGGATAAGGAACAGTAAGTGGAACAGAACGTTTAAGCTTTAAAGCTCACATATGGGAGAGATATAAGACTGTCCTCACTCAGGCTTCCGGGAGTGTTAGCACACCAACAACTACATATTAATTCTGCTGGTGGAGACTGATGACCAAAGATTAGGGATTAGCTTCAGGCACTTCACAGTGACTGTGGTGAATAATTAGAATGCAGAAGAACTGTGATAATGACTGAACTAAAGGGTTTTAAGTTTAGGACTGTGCAATGGATGGCCTTATTTAGCTACTAAGTTGTGACATGCAAAAATGAAAGTATTGTGCACTGTACAACTACAGTATTTGTATTTATTTGTCAGTTGGTAATATTTAATTCATGATAAATACCACATTTTCCTAATGCATACTGTTAATGACACAGATCCACTATGTGTCCTAATAACCATTTGTTCTAATAACCACATCTTCATCAATTATACAACTAAAGTAAAAGCCCTATTTGAAATACGTCTTTAGTGGCATCCATGAACAAATCAATTAATATATGAAAGCTTAAAGTTACTGTTGTCTGATGTAAGTTAATGATAGATTAAGTCAAATAATTAATGATAGATTTTGCCTCTCATTTTACCTTGAAACTACAGTGTAATGTTTTTTTCTTTTTCTTTTGGACATCCTATTTAAAAAACAAATGATGATCTGTGTGATCTTTTTCAGCTATAACAACTCAGCTTTTCTGAGAAGGCTTCTTACAAGTCTTTGAAGTATGTCTGTGGGAATTTCTGCCCATTCAGTCAATAAGCATTTGTATGGCTAGGTAGTGATGTTGGTCAAGAAAGCCTTAACTGATGTTTCAGTTCATTCCAGAGCTGCACAGAGGTCAGGACTCTGTGCAGGTCACTGGAGTTTCTTTAAACAGAGCTTTTCTTCATGTCTTTATAGATCTTGCTTTGCAGTTGTGCTGGAACAGGATAAAACCTTCCTTAAACTATTGCTGCAAAGCTGAAAGCACATCATGTCCTTAATATAACTGATTTATTACACCTGTTAGCAACTAGTAAGGGTAAAACACATAAATATTTAGAATGGTTGCACGAATACTTTTGTCCATATAGTGGGGTTTGAATTTAACAGGACTTTTTAAACCTGTGCGGCTCTATAATCCTTAATTTTTTACAAGGCCCTCTTCAGGGACCTCCTGGTACAGTTGTCCTGTGGGTAAGGAAGCTTATCCTTAGTGATGCAATGGGCAGTTCATACACAAGGAGCTCTAAAGTTCACAACAGACTTCCCAGCTCTCAATGTGCCTTTTTCATTATTGTGCAAATGTCAATTTTTGTTTTTTTGAAATGTGGACACTAGGGGGCATATTCTCTCACCTGTGAACCTTTCCCATTATTTGGAAAGCCAAAGCCTCCCATTATTGTAATTGTATAATCACACAAAAGCATGAGATAAACCTAACCTATCATACTTTGATTTTAGTGATGCTTCCCTAAGCTCTGTGTTTTTATGTTTTATGTGTTTTTTTCCTCTGAGAAAGACAATTGCACTGATGATATTGCTAGCACATGGATAAGTAGGTTAGATTTGTGTTTCTGAAAATAGCTGTTCTGTTAATAGCTTCAGCCATAACAGTTTATGGTAGAGTGAGTCCTAGATAATCCTTCATGCCTTTTCCAGGTAGCTTCTGTTATTAATGGTTTGAGGTATCAATAAAGCTTAACATTATTGATGCTTTTATATATCTTTCTGTGAAAATTAAAGGGGATGCTCTGGGTGGAGACTGTGCAAGCATTGTGTGCCATTTGACAATTTAAAATATAGACACTGAGTTATTAAAAGCTTTTGACCCTCTTTATTGTAACCTGAATTAGAGGGGTACATCCTGCTTGCCAGCTCTTTTCATTGATTAAAAAGTCAGCATTATTCATTATTTGTGGCACTTTTGTGTCAGTAGGCTGATAATCCAGCACAATATGCCTTGATTCTAATCTGTACATGTAGCTTTTTAACTTTTTATTTTTAGAATATGCTTTGTCTTAACCCTTATTCTAGAACAGAGGAATTTAATCCTTGTTAATATGATGGATTTTCTTTTATTCTGAAGTATGTTGCACGCATTGTAAGAAGGATAAAGGTTCCCGTTAAAGCTTTTCTGTTAATTACTTCATTCAAATCAGTTAAAGATAGAGTGGGTACTTGAAAATACCCCAGAACATCCACTCACCCCCTTGTGTAGATGTACCGAAGGAAGAACTCTGACCTCCAGTAATGTCCATGGACATTTGTAAAGCTTTTTTTCTATACACTGTAGATTTTACACAATCCATATACACCGATCAGCCATAACATTAAAACCACCTCCTTGTTTCTACACTCACTGTCCATTTTATCAGCTCCACTTACCATATAGAAGCACTTTGTAGTTCTACAATTACTGACTGTAGTCCATCTGTTTCTCTACAAACTTTTTTAGCCTGCTTTCACCCTGTTATTCAATGGTAATGGACCCCACAGAACCACCACAGAGCAGGTATTATTTAGGTGGTGGATCATTCTCAGCACTGCAGTGACACTGACATGGTGGTGGTGTGTTAGTGTGTGTTGTGCTGGTATGAGTGGATCAGACACAGCAGCACTGCTGGAGTTGTTAAATACCGTGTTCACTTACTCTATTAGACACTCCTACCTAGTTGGTCCACCTTGTAGATGTAAAGTCAGAGACGATCGCTCATCTATTGCTGCTGTTTGAGTTGATCATCTTCTAGACCTTCATCAGTGGTCACAGGACGCTGCCCACGGGGCGCTGGTGACTGGATATATCTGGTTGGTGGACTATTCTCAGTCCAGCAGTGACACTGAGGTGTTTAAAAACTCCATCAGCATTGCTGTGTCTTATCCACTTATACCAGCACAACACACACTAACACACCACCACCATGTCAGTGTCACTGCAGTGCTGAGAATGATCCACCACCTAAATAATACCTGCTCTGTGGTGGGCCTGGGAGAGTCCTGACCATTGAAGAACAGCATGAAAGGGGGGTAACAAAGCATGCAGAGAAACAGATGGACTATAGTCAGTAATTGTAGAACTACAAAGTGCTTCTATATGGTGAATGAAGCCGATAAAATGGACGTGTGTAGAAACAAGGAGATGGTTTTAATGTTATGGCTAATCAGTGTACAATAGGGTTGTTTTTTATCTACTCAGCAACCCACTTAAGCCCTAACATAATCAGGAAACACCCTTAACTTTACAATGTTTTCTAATCAAGAGAATAAAGCTCCTGTCTCTCTTTACTGTGGACATATTTAGCGTGAGTGGAACGTTTTTGCTGGGAGCTTTTTTCATTATTTGGAAGGTCAACACTTCAATTATTGGTGGCCATTTCAGGTTCTTGCTGATTTTAAAAAGTACTTTTTCCCAACCCTAATCTGGAACAGAGACATTAGGTAAACCTGTTCATATTTTAAACCCAGTAGTGTTTTCTCAACTTGTGATAATTTTTTCCTCCACACATCATATGTCTAGCACATAAGTAAGTGTTTCTGTTAATAGCTATTCAGTTAATATCTTCAGACATAACAGCTCGAGACAGAGTGGATCCTGGCAATATGAAAGCTTCCTACTGGAGCCATATTAATGGTTAGTGAAAGATGTTGTTGCCATTTTCAGCTGTTTATCTGTTACTTGGAAATTCGTAGTATCCGTTGCTCCTGTCAGTGATCTTAATTCAAATTTGATTAACCTCTTTGGAGTATAAATTCTGCAGTTCTATCTTAAAACTGTGACTTATTTTATTACCTGAAACATATTGAATTCTTTTTCTAGGGTAACAGCACATGTTTAGCTCTATCATGTACAGAGATTTTGTGTAATGCTACACTGCAGTCTGCAGTTTACACCATACACGTGATAATATTGTGATATTGTAACCATAATATTGTGCCTATCAACCATGTGAGCACAGTATCCCACGATGCAGTGCGTCCATGGCCAAAGCAATAATAAGGGTTAAAGCGGGTTTAATGGTTGGAATAGTGTGGGGAGCATTTATGTAAAGAGTTATTTTGTTATTATGTGACTTGTGGTGCATTTTGTGTTCGTGTTTATGTTGAGTTTGTAAGTTACCATGTGTGTGTAAGGTACCAAGTGTGTTGTGTTTGGTGACTTGTCTGCTCTTTCCACTTGTTTAATATAGTGGGAGGGATCTGCTGTATATCAGTTGCAAATAATGGGACAGTGGTAGCCTAGTGGGTAGAGCTTTGGACTATTAATCCAAAGGTTGAGAGTTTCAATCTCTGCTCTGCCATGCAGCCACTGTTGGGCCCTTGAGCAAGGCTCTTAACCCTCTCGGCTCCAGGGATGCAGTACAATGGCTGACCCTGCGCTCTGACCCCAGATTTCAAATGAGTTGGGATACGCGGATACTTTACACATGTATATGTGTAAATGACAAATAAAGGCATTCTATTCTATCATATATAAATTGCTGCCTCCTAGCATAAACAGAAAAAGTGTTTGTCTATGTCTCGCCAACGTCACAATATTTATTTTTACTGCATTGTTCACACATGATTTCACACTTAACTGACGTTAATTGGTGATTTTTACTTATGTATTCACTTATGCGTTTATCAAGTGCACTAATAAGTCATCTTGATTAGTAACGTAGATTTGAGACACAGTCGCTTTGAACTGTACCATTGTAGCTACAAGTATCAGTTGCATATACAATTCTCAATGGAGTTGAATAAGTTGTTCATTCTTTAAATCTGCTCAAGAAAGCACTACACTGGCAGCACTAGACTTCCTCTCTGCCTTAATTTCTGTCAACAGAGCAGGTCCTGGATGTGGTAGCTTTATCAGACCTGAATACATCGTGCCTGCTTGCATATCTGTTGGGCTGTTAGGGGCTGTGTGGGTGGCAGGTATTTATTGCCTTAATGTGGGCAGGTAGTGAGGCGTTTGGTAACATGGCCTGTTTACACATAATCATATCACCGTCGCCCCTCTCGCCTCAGGACACCGGTAACAAGGCAGAGAGGTAGGATGGAAGATCTGGTGGTTAGGATAGACTCTCTTATATATATACACACACACACACCAATTCTGTATCTGTAATACTGCAGTTTTTTTTCTAATCTGTTGCTTCATCGCTCTTTTACCAGTTTGCTGACTTATAATGCAGTGAACTGTATTTAGACCCAGTGTTCCACATAAATGCTTGCTAAAACCTGGAGTGTACCTAAACGTAATAAAAAAACAACAATTTTAAATCAGACACTCCTCACTAAGGACCTAAAATGCAGAAGAAAGCAATTTCCCCCTGGATCTTGCTGTACTGTGTACCACTTATCCATTCATTTTTACTAATCAATTTATTGTGCTTAATCTAATCCTGATCAGATTGTCAATCCTGCTAAAAAAGTATCTTTATGGCATAATGATAGTCAAAAAGTTAAGTCAAAATTTCCATCAAACCTCAAGGCTGTCACCTCAGTGAGGAGTCTTCAAATTATCTTCTGTTATTCAGTGTTTGGTTTTTTCTTGCAAACAGAAGATGCCATGTTGGTGTAATGTTTTGGATTGGATTGAGCCATAAGCATCAACATCAGTCTAATTAACTAATGACGCAGAGGTACAGTTAATGTCAGAGTATTGCTACTCAAAATCAAGACTCCTTTTAACTCATCTACCCCATTATTAATGTAGGACCTAATTAATTACTTTTTAACTAAATGAGCACAACAAAATGAGCAGACACCCACAAAAATCTTGAAGACAGCCTTCTTAGAAGAGAAGGTTGGCCAGGTTTATATGAAAGCCCACTTGCAATGCGACTGTAATTTTCCAATATTCAGTTATGTGTAACGGACTGAATGGTGCTCCAGTACAATTTTGCATTTTTTGCAGCTCTAACAGTCTTTACTCTTCTGGGAAGGCAATGGTTTTGTGGGTGTCTGCTTATTTGATTGTGCTCATTTGAGGTCAGGCTATGACTGTGATTTGTACACAATGGTACAGGCATGATAAAACAGGAAATATGATATTTTCTAAACATTGCCACAAGGTTAAAAGCAAATCATTTAGTTGATATAATTGCTTTTTACACCTGTTAGAAATGCCTCAACTGAATAGTTAGGAGAAGGGGCGGCTACAAACATTTGGCCACATAGTGTATGTTCTGCAATGGTGACCTGAAATAATCCAGCTTTATATGTGTACTTTTCTATGATTAGATCTTGCTTGTTTTGGATGCAGCAGTTTGTTTAATTAATATATTGTATTATTATTATTATTATGGACAGTCTCCACTATAGTAATAGACATCACAAAGAGATATGCTGAATAAATATAATGAATTAAATGAGATCAACTTGTGTATAATCAACAATGTATTGATTAACTAGAAATAATTGCTTTGAGGTGATAAAATATATAAATTGTTTATAGGTTAAATGCTTTTTGAAAGGACTATAACTCAATGCTCTTGTCTTTTCTCTATATCTATTTCTTACTTTTTGACTTATTTATGTCTCTCTCTGCCATGTAATCATGTCAAAAGTACAATGTCTATCAATGTGAATAGAACAGTAGACATAAGGTCTGCAGAGGAGAAACTCCGAGTTGCCCTGCTGGTTTACTGAATGGGTAATGCTTTGCACTTTGACAGGTGCTCCAGCAGCAAGCGTCTAATCTACACTGAAACACAGAACCCATTCCTACTGTTTTCATTAGCAGTATGAGGCACTTTTCCAATTTGCTGAAGAAGATAATAGAAATTTCCACCTTTTCGTCTCCTCTGATTTTCTAGCTGATTACAGTTTTCAGATCTGCCAGTAGTACTAACATTCAGCCGGCGTTAGTTTGTGTGGCTCATAAAATCAGAATTCTCACTGTTTCGTTGTGGCACATTTTATAGAGAAGCTCTTTTTTAATGAGGGTATGTTTATTACCCCCTCCCCATTTAATTCACCCCACACCCAGTCCTCTCATTATCCTGAGCTCTACTGCTGTGGCTCATATGGAGAGAGGGAACCCTGATGAGTCTTATCATTATAAATGATGACATGCCACTGCTTTTAACTGCTGAGAAAACTAAACGATCCCTAAAGAGAACTGCTCTATCTGCTTGTCTTCTTTTATTTTAAGGTGGCCTGGTGGTATTCATACATTCATAATACAATGTTCTGGTGGCATGAAGTGGGTGCTACACAACTCTATCATCAATGCGTTTCAGTTATTGTCTGTGTGCAGTTTGATCTTCCTGTACCCCTGGGATTTTGTGGCCTGACTACAATTGTGGCAATCAATTATAGGGTTTAATAGGGTTAATGTCAATGCTTTGTGCAGGCCACTGAGTGGCTTTACACCAAAACTGTCAGGCCATGTCTTTATGGACCTCATTCTGTGCAGAGGTGAAGTCATGCTGGCACAGCAAATGGCCTTCTCCAAACTATTGCCACAACAGGTTGGAACCATATAGTTTACTTCAATAACTAAATGTATTTATCTGTTAGCATCAGGTGTGGCTAAAACGATTAGGGGTAGTAAGTATAGCTTGCTGATTATAAATTGCGTGAATGATTTGGGGAAACGCTCCACAAACCACAACTTCTAGATGAAGTGGTTACTGAATATGAATTATTAAAAACAAAAGCTAGTTTAATAGTATAGAGACTTTAAATAAAATAACTGGCATTTCTTTATAAATTAGTAATAAAATGTGGTCTAATTTCCTATAGCAGCTGATTCAATTTCCACAATAAATGATCTGTTTTAGAGTTCAAAACAGTAAAACAGCCCAAACAATGATGTTCCCTTCACCATGCTTCACAGTTGGCATGAGGAATTTTAATGCCGTTTTCTTTGTGTCTCAGCTAATAAAACATTATGAGTAATTGTAAAACATTAGGGTTTTAAAGCATTTTTGACTATGAAGACAACTGTAGATGAAATAAATACATTATTAAAATCATTTATTGCACTTATGACTGCAACAGTTTAGGTAGATTTGAAATATGAGCTCTTAATAAGGTCTAGAATCCCTATACAGGCTTTACAGATGTTAATATGAACCAGGTATGACAACTAACTCATTATTTCCCTTCCAGGGTTGGATTCTCAGCTTGCTACTCGAATCTCAGCGAGTCTCGCAGACATCTCATCTGGCATGGCAGCTCATCTCCTGAGCTGAATTCCAGCTAGGCTGAGCTGCCGTATATATGTGGAAATGCATGCCCACGCCTTGTTCACCTCCTTTGAGAACTCCTGGATCACTCCTTCTAAAAGTTCCAAAGAAATATCTGAGTAGTGTCGGATCCACTATCATTCTCAATGCTTGCTGTGTATCCTACCGGGTTGTGCAGGTTTCTCCTGTACATAATAAAGAAGATTAGATCATTTCTAAGGAACTGATTTAGTTTCTTTCTGTATTACTAGACCACAGCAAAAGATTCTTCATGCAGCGACCTAATTAATTGATTAACTAATTTAATTTCAGAAACACACAGGGTTCTTCTACTTTTAAGTTAAAATAAGAGTTGCTGTTTCATTTAAATGGATGCTCGACTGTTTTTGTTCTTAATTGAAGTGAAATTTGTTTCCTCCTCTTGCTGGTTCTTTCCTTATTAAATGTCCTTCCCTATGACAGCCCGGCTTTTGTCCTGCTTTTCCTCCCTTTATTTTAATTTTCTTTTTTACCCCCACATAAAGAAAAAATGTAATTTGGCTGACACATCACTTCCTGTCTCTGTGCCTTGGTGACAGCACCCCCCCCCCCCCACCAGCAGCAGCAGATGTAGTCCCAGCTCTAAGCGCCAGCTTTTGCTGAGTAGCTACTTCATATAGCCAGAAAACACCACTATTTGGCCTTCGTGCCCTACACACAGTACTAATGCAAGGGTACCACCTTAGATACTATAGCAGACATATAACTACAATATTCTTAGCAATACTGAACACAGCTTTTCTTTCACCTGAAGCCAAAGTACAAATATATAGATATTTTTTATTGTATTCAGCATGTCGGTAATAAACGAATAGTAACGTTACAGTACGTTACATTTTTATCTTCTGTAACTGCTTTATTTTTGTCAGGTTTGCAGCAGAGATGTTCAGAAGTCACAAAATAAATTAAAATCAGAAGGTCTGATTGGTTCAGAAAACGCTCTTTCAACCATTAGCGCCAATTCTGTAGGAGCGTTCCATTCACCCCAGTTGTTCAGTGCACTACGTAGGGTATTCCACCATTTTAAGTGAGATTCCAATCCAAAGGTAATGAAAATGTTCAAATGAAGTGAACTTCAAACTGTGTAGGGAGTAGGGAGCGACGCTTCATCACTACACTGGAAGCTTGCATTTTTATTGCTGGTGAAAAAAACAGAATGAAATGTCAAATTATACACAGACAGAACACAAACAGAACTAAATCTGTGTTACATCAACACCGCCATCTCATCATGCCACCCACAGTTAATTTGATTTGATGTACAAATATTTGTTTTAGAGATATCAAAATGATCAGGACAGCTTCTAGCATAGAAAATGTCAGGTGGTGCCACCTCACATTACTGTTATACTGGAGTTATTTACCACCAAGGGTGGCATGGTCACCTCACAGCAAGAAGGTCCTGAGTTCCATTCCCAGGTGGAGCGGTCTGGGTAATATATAAATGAGTAAATTAATGTGTAAGAATGTAAAGCTCTGTAATGCAGAGCCCTTTCCCCACTCCGACACACGCTTTTAGCTTTTTAGCTTCCAAACATCCCTGGGATTTATACAGTGGAGTCACATTATTATGGCCACTTCTTACTTTCGAATGACGACAGCGCGTACGTCATGATGTTTCATGAGCTGGCTCGGTGGTAATTTAAGGTGTGTGATAGGCTGTCTGCACACATATATCCCTCATTGCTGTCATGGGTAAAAAACAAACCATGGGTAAAATTGTCTTCCCTGGGGCAGATGGCATCTTTCAGCAAGACAATGCGACATGTCACACGGCTAGAAATGTCCAACATTGGTTGGAAGAGCATGACCAGGACTTCCAGGTACTACCCTGGCCCCCTAATTCCCCAGATTTAAACTCAATTGAGCGTCTGTGGGACCACCTCGATCGTCGTGTTCACTCTATGGATCCTTGCCCATGCCCCCTCCAGCCGCTGTGGGATGCTCTGCAGTCAGCATGGCTCCAGATAACTGTAACAACCTACCAGGACCTTATTGAGTCACTCCCAGCCTGTCTAGCTGCTGTATGTGCTGCACACGGCTGTTACTCTGGATTAGCTGGTGGACATAATAATGTGACTCGACTGTGTATTTTAAACATTGTAATCTATACAAAACTGCAATTTCTTATGAAACAAAACAAAATGAAGTGGTGATTTACACACATGTGCATTATGTATCTTAAATTTTTACTGTGTAACTTTCACAAACTTGTCCATCTTATTCTAGCAGTGCTCAAACAAATCTCATTCATTTGCCTTACAACCCCCCCTCCACCAACACCACCGCTGCAACAGCTCCACCCCCCACTTTAAAAAGCCACTGCTGTAATGGATTAATAATATTTATTAATATATGAATTATGTTCATGTCTTCTGTCCATTGTTTTCAGGATAAACTCTAATCTCTAATCTTTGGTAAACAGTTATTGAGAATACATTTACAGTAATGGACTTAAATTAATACCATTAAAACACACACATTGACTTTACATTGCCATTACTAGTTTTCACTATTTAACCACAGTGGCAGTAAACATGTCACCACCACAGCCTGGGTGAGGTCAGGGAAGCATTACTTCCTATGTGTGTGTTTAGAAATGTGTTTTGTGTGCATGTGTGCACATTTTCATGTCAACTGCTTCTCTTTGTTTGGGATTTTATTACCAGACAGCTTGAGTCACAGTTCTGAGTCATTAGTTTCATTTGCCAGGCCTCCGTAAGAGCCCTATCCACACGAGCACTGCGATAAAGAGACCTCTCTCGCCTCCTCACACTTTCTCTCTTTCTACTTTTCTCTCACCCTCGGCATGCTCAATGTTATCGCACCCTCTCACTCCGCTCGGCAACGTTCACACAATGCCAAGCTGCATGGGTGCGGTGATGTACTCATTTACAGTGCATCTCTGGTACCTGCTGCTGGTATGCACGTTATCTAATTTACCCTCCCGGAGCACTGTTATTATTAGCCGAAATATTGCTATAATGGGGTGTCAAACTGTGTCTTAGAGTCACCTTACTTGTATTTAATCTCTTCTTCGAATTATGGATCATCACCATGGAAACTAAAAGCTTCTGTTCAGTTTTTGTGGTGTGATGTTAGAAACATTAGGTGCACCAATCATGAGTTTCATAAGATGCATGAAGCCTTTGTTGTGATTCTTTTAATGCAATTTCCAGGCAGGAACAGATGTCTCCCAAACTTCATCTTCAGTGAATGCTTATACTTATCAGGGTCATAAAAGGTCCAAAGCATATCCTGGGAACACTGGACGCAAGATGGAAATACACCACTGACAGGAAGACAGCTCATTACGGGGCTTGTTTTTCTTACACCCACTCACATTTAATTGCAAGCCAGAATTGATCTCCAGACCCTGGAGCTGTGCCATGCCCCACCACTTAAACCATGGAATATAATCTTAAACACTGTGGTAGAAAGATACGGGTCAAAATACAGTAAACAGACACTGGAGAGGAAGAAAGATTCAATCTCTTTATTTGTATTCTGTTTATTTATTTCCAGTGCTGGTGAAGGATATTGTGAGTCTGGCCCGTCTTTACCAATAAGCAAGAAGGACTGTGGATGCTCAGTGGTTTAGGTACAGGATTAGTAATCAGATGGTTTCGGTTCAAGCTTACCACCACTAAGTCGCCATTGTTGGGCCACTAAGCAAGGCACTTAATTTTAAATTGGTAGAATTGTATTCAGTCATAATAGTAAGTTGCATTAAATAACAGTGTCTGCTCTAATGCCATAAATGTAAACGTAAATAACCCTGTTTTGTAATGGTACTGGTCACTAAGTACGCTACTATTCTTATCGTCAGATCAGATGTGTTTCTGTCATTTACATTCAGCATTTAGCAGACACTTTTATGCAAAGCGGCTTACAATTATGACTGAATACAGTTTGAGCAATTGAGTGTTAAGGGCTTTGCTCAGGGGCCCAGCAGTGGCAACTTTGCGGTGGTGGTACTTGAACCAGCAACCTTTTTATTACTAGTCCAGCACCTTAACCACTGAGCTACCACTGTCCACTTAACCCTTTAATGGTCTCACCAAGAAAATATTGTTTAAATGTTGTTTGGGACTGTACCAACAACAAACAATTACTATTTTTTACTAGTGCACACAAACAGTTGAGATGATCACAAAAATGATGCAACTTTCCTGGATAATTTTTCAGCTCCTATAGCTTCAAGCTGACATATACTGTATATATGTGTGTGTGTGTGTGTGTGTGTGTGTGTGTGTGTGTGTGTGTGTGTGTTTGTGTTCATTTAGTTAAAAGCACATTTGTGAGGTTGTGCACTAATACTAGACGAGACCTGTTTCACAGACAAGGTTCCACTTCATTGCAAAAATGTTTAATAAGGTTGAGGTCAATGTTCCTCCACGCTAGACTCATCTTTATGGACCTCATGTTGTGCAACATGGGCAAGCCGTAGCCTAGTGGTTAAGGTGCTGGACTAGTAACCAGAAGGTCGCTGGTTCAAGCCCCACCACTGCCAGGTTGCTGCTGCTGGGCCCTTGAGCAAGGCCCTTAACCCTCAATTGCTTAGACTGTATACTGTAACTATAATGTAAGTCGCTTTGGATAAAGGCGTCTACTAAATGCTGAAAATGTAAATGTTGTGCACAGTAACATGGTCATGGTGGAACAGTTTAAAAACATCACCAAACTGGTGTCACATGTGTGAACAATGTGTAAACATTTGACTTTAACTGCACTTAAAATTACATCTCTCATCTGATTGTCTAAAAACAGACACTGGTCACAAATTCTCACACACTGTAACCTCTCCTCACAATGTTACACTGCGTACAGAGTCACTAAAAGCCATCCTGGATAGAGCTGGATAAAACAGGAAAGGTCATATTACCTTATTTTAACTCTGAATTAGGACGACCCTCAAAGGTTCAAAAGAGGAATTCTGAATATTTATAAAAAGTCAAGTGAATATTTGATATTTTCTAGACAGTATCGGTTCATGTCTATCCTTCTTAGTTAAATCAGTATCAGGCATAACAGGGTTAGTATTTATAGTTCTTGGGTGTATTGAGGCCATGGCACCCTCTCATTCTATTTCAGTTAAGTTTTCTTTTTATAGTTCAGAATGTAAAACTCGTCTCCCAGTATACCGGCTTATGACGTCACACTGATCCATCCCAGTGCTTCTAGTAAAATGAAATGCTGGTGACACTCACTATGTGTCCTGTATATTATTTAGAATATGTGTACTTCTATATGTAGGCTACATATGTACATACAGTATACTGTGTGTGTGGCATCTGTGGCCTCTTTAATCAGCTTGTCTCTTGTGTCTCATGAGCACCTGGTAGAGCCTTTTAATTGGTGTACTTGTTGTGCATTCTCTTGCTGGCTTAATGGTTCTGCGTCTGTATGGTGTCTATGCCTACGACACACCTGAACGCTCTGCAAGGCCGGAATCTCTAATTTCCACCAGCTCCAAGATACTCAGTCAGTGTTGCGGTGCCACACTGGACACAAGCTGCATCAGTGATGGAGTGACTACTCTGCTCCCTTTTAATTGACGATCTGCATCCTCTCTTAATTGTCTCTTCCAATTAGGGTCTGGATGTCATACAATGCAACTGAAGCACTGTTTATCACATACACCACATACACATCCAGTAACATTCTGCTTTTCCTTCTAATAAGGCCAGTGGCTTTTCCTAAGTTTTGTAAATCCGTTGTGGAAGGAATCGGCCAGTCTCCACAAAGACAATGACGGGGAGAGTAGTAGCCTAGTGAGTAGGGCTTTGAACTATCAATTGAAAGGTTGAGAGTTTGAATCTCAGCTCTGCCATGCAGCCTCTGTTGGGTCCTTGAGCAAGGCCCTTAACCCTCTTGGCTCCAGGGGCGACGTGCAATGGCTGACCCGGCGCTCTGACCCCAGCTTTCAAACAGGCTGGGATACTTATACCTTATACTTAGCCATATGATTGGAATAAATTGAAATGAACCAAATCCACAGCTCCTAATTAAAAACCAGTCCAATATGGCTATGTTTAGCCTGAAAGTGTTAATAGACTTTTATCTATCATAGCTTGCAAATGCTAGCCGCATGAGATCTTCACAAGCAGCAAATAGAACTCCAGTTGCTGACGGTTTATAAAGGTTTATAAAAACAGCATGCAGTGTGTCCCACTTACTGTACAGCCTGACTGTACCTGTGCCTGTGAGTGTGTTGCAACAAATGTGACCCATTTACATTCACGCTGATGATGTTTCCATGCCTGAGCTTGTGCTTTAATATTTAGATTGAACTCAACTTGGTCAAACCATTTGGGATCTAACACTTATAATAACACACTTACAAATATCAACACCTGCTTTTTTCTATTTTCACCTTTGGTTGTTTGAAGGAAACCAATTAACACTAAGACAAACTTTCCACCCATTACAACGAGACCTGACTTGTCTTGCTATACAGTGTTGCCAGATTGAGTTTTTTACCTCCCAGATGAACTGTTTTTTTTATTATAGTGGTCTGAAGAAAAGTACTGGAATTATAAATCTAATTAATCAGGATCACACTTTGGGTGGGTTTATAATGACTGTGGTTGCTTCTGAATGCTGAAACCACTAGAAGCAGTAGCTCCAATCTGGCAGCCCTGTGCGCTCACTTCGCTGCCTTATGCGTCCTTTCTTAGTATCTGCTTGAAGCACTGCGGACTCACATCCCAGTTTTTGCGCGGAGAATTTCGCTCTGGAAACAAGTCAACATTTCGTTCTTCTGTGGACACAAGAATGGGCTTATACACAGCTACGGAAGCTACATCGTTTTGCATTTGGATGTATTTTTATGGGAAAGAAACTGGACTATAAACGGATGCTGTTCCTCACTGTCCATCGATAGATTCGATGTGATGGTATTGGCGCATTTGCGCGGGTGTTCCTTTATTCTTCTCCATCTCGCCTGCTACCTTTCCCCAGGACAGGCCATTTGGAAAATGTAAAGGGGCTTGAAGTATGGCATGCAAAAGATGTTCCTGGCCAAGAAGGAGACGGTGATTGCAATGTACCCTACTTATATTTCCACTTTCTTCTACTTTCTGTGCGTTACGGCTTGGTGAGTTCCATACGCGTTACGCACACGTATCTACTCTGTGCGCTGTGGTTTGTCTCTATAACATCGAGGCGCACACATCTGGTCTAATATTAAGTAATTTGTTGTTAAAGTTAACAAATCTAACATTAGTTCATGTCGATTTTGTACTGTATGGGTGCGCGCTTGTGTGCTTAACGCGCGCTTTGTCTCCACTGTTTGCAGCATTAGAATAATCTCTGGCCACGTGAAGAGGGATGACAAGTTATACCCCGAAAATTTCACCCGGATCCTGGATCAATTATTGGAGGGCTATGACAACAGACTGAGACCTGGATTCGGGGGTATGTATCAAACACGCAAAGCATTGCGCGCATTTATCAGTAAAATTAGTATATAAGTATAGAAAGTTTAATTTAATGAAAATGTGAAAGATTTAAGACTGACGGAACTTTGTTTTTTTAAAGAGGGTTCAAAATCTTTATAAAGTCTAGCAATTTGGAAATGATTACTTAAATATTGTTACAGTATAACTAGTTGTATGTGCACCGTTAGATCATTGTAAAAGGAACATGTGTGTCGTTTCAGAACAGTGCAGAGATCAAAACAGAATTCTGAGTCTGAGTTTATAAATGTTACAGTTCCTTAAACGTTTAGTTTTAAAATATTGTGTCTGTTAAGTTTATACAACAGTGCTGCATCATAATTAGTTGAAAGAAAATAATGTAAAGAGCACCACTGTGTGTAACAGTATATTGTGACATTACAGTGTTACAGTACACAATAAATTTCTTCTGAATATTGTTACATAACGTTCATAAACGTTCCAGCAACCTTGCAGCACAGTTTAGCTGTTAGAAGTTGTGTAAGCAATGTAATAGACATTAAGAAGCAAGCTGTTGTGACCTCATGGTTTCGGTATACTGCACAAAACAATGGGTAGCACTGTAGCCTCACAGAGAGTAGGTCATGGGTTCGATTGCTAGGTGGAGCAGTTTGGGTGCTTTCTGTGCTTTCTGTTCTCTCTGTGTCTGTGTGGGTTTCCTCTGGGAGCTCCGGTTTCCTCCCACAATCCAAAGACATGTACATTCAGTGAATTAAGGTGCAAAATTACTCGTGACTTGAGTTAATGAATCATGTGCGACCTGTCCTGTCATAAATGTGACCAAAGTGTTTGTTATTTCAAAAAAGAACCCTTTCAGAAAATGCTTAAAGTCTAAGAATTATTTTTTTGTAAAAGCAATACAGTTTAAGGAGTGCTTAAAATTTATTTGACAATATTCACGTAGATTTCCATGTGAAGTCCTCGTGAATAATAACATGAACATTCATTTCATTCAATTTGTTGGAAACATTTTATGTTTAACACATTTGTGATCATGTGAACTACATAGTATGTAGGACTAATTCAAAACCATCAACCATTTAAACAATTAACAAAGAACCAATGATGGTTGAGTATTATCACATTTTTGTAGACTTGTTCTACTGTTAGGTGCATAAATCAGCAGTGCAGGAATAACTAAACTCCTAGTGTGTTCTCCTAAACTAACAGAAATGACATGGAACTGAAGCTCATTTATTACAGCATAATCTAAATTAAGAGCGCTGATGTTTGTGTGAAGCACGAGCTGTCAAGCTTTTTTTGAAAGGTCTGTGTTAGATGGAAGCCTTTACATATACAGTTCTCGCTGACTTTCATTATGTAATCGTGCTGAAAATCTGTTTAATGCGCTGTTGGTGCAGGAATTAGTGCAGATGTCTTATTTAACGTGCTTGTGGAAGCAACATATTTGCATTTTGATCAGATATGCGTCAGTAGTTTTAGTGTTTTTAACCAGAGCTGTTGTGCTGATTTACTTCATGAATTTTTGAAGAGCTTGATCTTTTGGTGTGTGTGTGTTTGTATGTGTGTGTGTGTGTGTGTGTGTGTGTGTGTGTGTGAATAGACTATGACCGGTCTAGGGAAGCTTCATATTATAATTGATTTTAGCAGTTTTTTTCTCCCCACTGTAATCTGATCTGCGTACTGTTGCTGTAGATGAGTCTGTTTTTGTTTAATGAAATGCATGATAACACTTAAGCCTTAAGTGTGTGTGTGTGTGTGTGTGTGTGTGTGTGTGTTGTATGTAGTAGCCCACCTTCACCTGATTAGCACACTACTCTATAGTGCATTCACGAACTCAGTGCACCTGATCAATTCTGAACAATATATTGTGTACATCTGGATTTCAAACAATGCAATAGGAGCAGAATGTTCATCCAGCTGTTTCATCTAATAATACAATAAAATAATTGTGATTGAGGGCGGCACGGTGGCTCGGTGGGTAGCACTGTCATCTCACAGCAAGAAGGTTCGATCCCCATGTGGGGCGGTCTGGGTCCTTTCTGTGTGGAGTTTGCATGTTCTCCCTGTGTCTGCGTGGGTTTCCTCCAGGAGCTCCGGTTTCCTCCCACATGCAGTCAGGTAATTGGAGACACTGAATTGCCCTATAGGTGAATGGGTGTGTGTGTGTGTGTGTGTGCGTCTGCCCTGCGATGGACTGGCGCCCCGTCCAGGGTGTTACTGTGTGCCTTGCGTCCATTGAAAAGCTGGGATAGGCTCCAGCGACCCTAACTGGATAAGCGGTTAAGAAAGTGAGTGAGTGAGTGAGGAATTGTGATTGATGGAGGGATAGATTAGTTGGCACAGTTTTTACTTACATTAGAGATTACCAGGCATTGGGTATTACCAATTACTGGCACAGTTTGGTGATTTCCCTGCTGTCCTACTGTACTGAACCTGTTTATTATCGGATTAGTTGATTTAGGTGTGTTTGAGCAGGAAAATGACAAAACTGCTGTACTCTGGCCCTTTTAGACCAGAAGCCATGCATTCAGACAACCCAAATAACTGCAAACCAACATAACGTGAGCAAGAAATTGCTATTTTGTGTCGGAATTAACCTTCTAGACTAGGTTTATACATCCTAACTGACCACTTTATCAGGTACATACAGTGTATCACAAAAGTGAGTACACCCCTCACATTTCTGCAGATATTTAAGTATATCTTTTCATGGGACAACACTGACAAAATGACACTTTGACACAATGAAAAGTAGTCTGTGTGCAGCTTATATAACAGTGTAAATTTATTCTTCCCTCAAAATAACTCAATATACAGCCATTAATGTCTAAACCACCGGCAACAAAAGTGAGTACACCCCTTAGTGAAAGTTCCTGAAGTGTCAATATTTTGTGTGGCCACCATTATTTCCCAGAACTGCCTTAACTCTCCTGGGCATGGAGTTTACCAGAGCTTCACAGGTTGCCACTGGAATGCTTTTCCACTCCTCCATGATGACATCACGGAGCTGGCGGATATTCGAGACTTTGCGCTCCTCCACCTTCCGCTTGAGGATGCCCCAAAGATGTTCTATTGGGTTTAGGTCTGGAGACATGCTTGGCCAGTCCATCACCTTTACCCTCAGCCTCTTCAATAAAGCAGTGGTCGTCTTAGAGGTGTGTTTGGGGTCATTATCATGCTGGAACACTGCCCTGCGACCCAGTTTCCGGAGGGAGGGGATCATGCTCTGCTTCAGTATTTCACAGTACATATTGGAGTTCATGTGTCCCTCAATGAAATGTAACTCCCCAACACCTGCTGCACTCATGCAGCCCCAGACCATGGCATTCCCACCACCATGCTTGACTGTAGGCATGACACACTTATCTTTGTACTCCTCACCTGATTGCCGCCACTCATGCTTGAGACCATCTGAACCAAACAAATTAATCTTGGTCTCATCAGACCATAGGACATGGTTCCAGTAATCCATGTCCTTTGTTGACATGTCTTCAGCAAACTGTTTGCGGGCTTTCTTGTGTAGAGACTTCAGAAAAGGCTTCCTTCTGGGGTGACAGCAATGCAGACCAATTTGATGTAGTGTGCGGCGTATGGTCTGAGCACTGCCAGGCTGACCCCCCACCTTTTCAATCTCTGCAGCAATGCTGACAGCACTCCTGCGCCTATCTTTCCAAGACAGCAGTTGGATGTGACGCTGAGCACGTGCACTCAGCTTCTTTGGACGACCAACGCGAGGTCTGTTCTGAGTGGACCCTGCTCTTTTAAAACGCTGGATGATCTTGGCCACTGTGCTGCAGCTCAGTTTCAGGGTGTTGGCAATCTTCTTGTAGCCTTGGCCATCTTCATGTAGCGCAACAATTCGTCTTTTAAGATCCTCAGAGAGTTCTTTGCCATGAGGTGCCATGTTGGAACTTTCAGTGACCAGTATGAGAGAGTGTGAGAGCTGTACTACTAAATTGAACACACCTGCTCCCTATGCACACCTGAGACCTAGTAACACTAACAAATCACATGACATTTTGGAGGGAAAATGACAAGCAGTGCTCAATTTGGACATTTAGGGGTGTAGTCTCTTAGGGGTGTACTCACTTTTGTTGCCGGTGGTTTAGACATTAATGGCTGTATATTGAGTTATTTTGAGGGAAGAATAAATTTACACTGTTATATAAGCTGCACACAGACTACTTTTCATTGTGTCAAAGTGTCATTTTGTCAGTGTTGTCCCATGAAAAGATATACTTAAATATCTGCAGAAATGTGAGGGGTGTACTCACTTTTGTGATACACTGTATGTACTGTAGCAGTGCAATACATTAATCATACTTGAATTATTGGAATTGGAATGGGTGGCACGGTGGTGCAGTAGCACTCTTTCCTCACAGCAAGAAGGGCCTGTGTTTGATTCCCAAGCTGGATGGCCAAGGTCCTTTCTGTGTGGAGATGCATGTTCTCACTGTGTTCGTGTTGGTTTCCCTCAGGTGCTCCAGTTTCCTCTGATAAGTCCAAAGACATCCAGTCGGGTTAATTAGAGCTACTAAAATTGCCCTGTGTGTTTGAGTGTGTGCCCTGTGATGGACTGGTGACCTGTCCATGGTGTTTCCTGCTTTTTACCCAATACATCAGACCCACTGTGCCCTATACAATGAATAAATTAATTCAACAATATGATAATAGTACTTAATGGTGGATTTAAACTGCAAACACAAAGTGTCAGTTTAATAACACTGTGTGAATAACTGTGAAGAGCACTTTGAGCACTGCAAAGTTTTCCACACGTCATGAATGAGGCATTTGAGCATAAACACCATAAGTACTAGCACAGCAAAACCGAGGTAGTGGGGGAAGTGGGGAGGTTGGGAGGGCAGAAGAACATATGGGCAGTTTTAATTTGCATACCATGTATATTCATACATCCTGGCACTTTATTAGGGCTAAGGTGTGGAGCGTTTAGCTGTTTGTAGTTTTTCTTTCTCCCTAGCATTAAAATATACTGAGGAATAAGTTATTTTACATTATTTGAATGCTTAGTTTACACAGAATATTCTAGGTTATTGATTTATGTGGTAGTTAGAATATCTAGATTACAATCTAAGGGTTACTAAGCTCCCTGTTTTTCATTTATGCCAAAAAAAAGCTATTATCTAGAGTTTTATTCTGTGTACGTTACATGATACTGAACTATGAACTAAAAATACACTGATCAGTCATAACATTAAAACCACGTCCTTGTTTCTACACTCACTGTCCATTTTATCAGCTCCACTTACCATATGGAAGCACTTTGCAGTTCTTACAGTGACTGTAGTCCATCTATTTCTCTACATACCTTTTTAGCCTGCTTTCACCCTGTTCTTCAATGGTCAGGACCACCACAGAGTAGGTATTATTTGGGTGGTGGATCATTCTCAGCACTGCAGTGACACTGACATGGTGGTGGTGTGTTAGTGTGTGTTGTGCTGGAATGAGTGGATAAGACACAGCAGCGCTGCTGGAGTTTCTAAATACCATGTCCACTCACTGTCCACTTTATTACACACTCCTACCTAGTTGGTCCACCTTGTAGACGTAAAGTCAGAGACCATCGCTCATCTATTGCTGCTGTTTGAGTTGGTCATCTTCTAGACCTTCATCAGTGGTCACAGGACGCTGCCCATGGGACGCTGTTGGCTGGATAATATTTGGTTGGTGGACTACACCAACTACAACTACAATCCTTATAGACATGCTTTACATTAACCTGGCATACATGTAAAATAGCTCATTTTGTCTCTCCCCTGACAGGTCCGGTGACTGAGGTGAAGACCGATATCTATGTCACCAGTTTTGGACCAGTGTCTGATGTGGAAATGGTATGTAACATCAACATCAACATATGTGTTTGGGTTCTTGTGTTTATTCTGGTGCTGAAATTTATCTGCAGAGAATAATGTATATGAATAAATAATTTACTTTATTAGGAACACCAGTACACAAGCTTATTCATCTTATTAGCCAGCCATGTAACTTTAGGGAAACATTTTCAGAAAAATGAAGCAAATTTAGCACGCAATGTTTGTCCCTGCGGTGATAAAGCAGCTCCAGATTTACTCATATTTCATTCTGATTTAAATTGTTAGACCAGGAATAATGATGCCATAATTTCAGTATTAAGAAAGAAAAAAAAACAGACCATTATCTATCATTAGTTATACATCACCTTGTTTATATTGCTACATTGACTACTGATATATCTATTTTTATCCTAATTAATAAAGATATATTGATATTTGCGTCGCATTTGTTTCACAGAATGGACAAGATGGTCAATGTTTAACAGTAAAGTCATTCACCTCCACGGCAGTGTGGGTATCACACAATACCAGGGTCCTGGGGATCTGGGTTTGAACCTTTAGGACACTTGTGTGGACTCTGGCATGTTCTTTTCATGTCCATGTGGGTTTCCTTTAGCTACTCTAGTTCTACAATAATGCAAAGGGTGGACTGGTCACTAATAAGTAAGTGAGTAGCTGCATGTGTGATGCCAGGCACTGTATTGCCTGCCTGAGGTGTTTTCCAGCCTTGCTGCATCTGTTTTCAGGTGGTACCTGACCCACCCTTATCCTGACCAAAAGTAGAGCTTAATAAAAGTAGAAATCTGCAAGATGTTTGTTTTGAGGGGTCAAACAATCAACTTTTAGCACAGGCATTTTTGCTGATCACAAGCAGTCATGCACCATCTGCTGTAGATGTCTGTAAATGTCATTAATTATATTCATTTAAGCTCGTGTCTGGTTGTGTTGCTTGTTCATGTTTTTCAGGAGTACACAATTGACGTGTTTTTCCGACAGAAGTGGGTGGACAGGAGACTTAGGTACGAGGGGCCGATCGAGATTCTTCGGCTAAACAACCTGATGGTGACCAAAGTCTGGACCCCCGACACTTTCTTCAGAAATGGCAAAAGATCTGTCGCTCACAACATTACCGCCCCAAACAAACTCTTCCGCATCATGAAGAATGGCACAATTCTTTACACGATGAGGTACAATAATTATACAACATACAGTATATAGTAATAAAGAAAACTGACAAATGTGCTAGCTCACCACTGCTGAGATCCTAGTCTTTTGAGTTAAATCTCAACGGGTCTATCTACCTGGTCATGCGTCAAAGAGGCACAATTGGCCATCCCAGAGAGAGGAAGGTCAATGGTGTACCTCACTGCTGCTGCAAATTCGGCCTCTACTCGCTGGCCGAGGCACATGCACACAGAATGGCAGAGTGTATTAGCTAATCATTTTTTTAAATTTATTTTAATTTTTTTAATAATTGCATTATGCTGGTTATGGACACTTTAGGTCCACTTTTCCACGGGAAACAGTGGGTGCAAGGCAGGAATACCCTGGACAGGGTTGCTGTCTATCGCAGTGCCTCAGCCTAGGGTATTTAGTACACAAGCAGCTATAAAAATTAGCTAAATAATAACCTGATTACTGGACTAAAATCCAGGTGTATTTATTTACGTATACTATAACAAACGTACTTTAAAATAGCACAGAACAGCTACATAACCAACTGCATAATCAAACTTTCAAAATCCAGTAAAATAAATATTAATAGCTACTGCTAAGCATAGGTATTGTAAAATAATATGCATCAATTAGCCAAAATGTCTTTAAATCAGATGTGTTTCTGGGCTTATGTGTTTGCTGGTATGTGTTTTGCTGCACAGGCTAACAATCAGTGCAGAATGTCCAATGAAGCTTGTGAATTTCCCGATGGACGGTCATTCCTGCCCACTCAAGTTTGGCAGCTGTAAGTTTGCTAATTGTTTATGTATGTGTTTTGTAGTAGGTCTGAATTAAGTTTACAGTTGGTGTCAATGTCTTGCAATTTAAATCACTGATTAGTACAGATGAAAGAGTTTACATTACAAATGCTAATATTGTTTAAAAGCAAGACATCTTTGTTTGGTTTCATACAAAAGGAACAAGCGTTTGCCTTATCTTAACCATTAGAGGCTGGCATATGCACAATTTGTATTTTGTAGCGATCTCTTTAACTCTCTAAAACATTAGTAGATAAGAACAAACTTAATTCAGTCATAGCCAATTAGAACTTATCTCTCTTTTATTGCTGCCACCATGCCCACCCCCCTGTCGAGGAGAGCCAAGACTGTCACCACCCCCTCTGACACATGCACTGATCACTTCAATTCACCTGCCAGGGACGAGGTCTCACAGAGCACAGTTTCATTACATGCTTTTGGAACAAAATGTACAAGAAGCTCACGTTCAGGTGTCCACAGACTTTTGACCATATAGTCTAAATTATTATGGATGTGTTGATAAACATGAGATTTCATTCTCATTAGAATGGCTTTGGAAGATTAAAACACATACTCAGGGCACCTTTTTAATTTGCTTGGGGAGGGTAGAACATTGTGGTGTTGGGGGTTGGGTGTTTGCCATATATAGTAAGACTCCAAACTACACTAGAAGAAGAAAATCGTTTAATAAGCAGAGAGGAAAGAATGTAGAAATAAAAAGCAAACTGTGCACAAATATTTTACTCTGGATGATGGTGGGTGAATTAACTGCTTTTGCTGGCACTGATTTAAATGCTGTTTTGTGGAGTCATAATTACTTGACTACTTAAATGCTGTGTACCCTGGGCTGGGTTTAGTTCTGTTCCAGATTCACAATGTATAAAGTGATAATGTGTAGCATTTATCATAACTGACAAAGGTATGACTGGAAATATTCATGGACACAAATAACCCAGCTCTACTTGGGGAAAAAATGGCAACCTCTGAGATGTAAATGACACACATATATTTCTTTAAATTTTAAATGAGTTGCCCAGAAAAGCTTGGTTAATAATTAAGGCCATATCTAATTCACGGCTGTGAAAATTGCATCACAGACCGTGAAATGAGCTTTTTCTGTGTAATATGCAATTTGCTGTGAAATAAAAAAATTAGGGTTTGTGTTTAGCAATTTAATGTTTTTCATTCGCATAGCATTCAAGTGCCTCACGTTTACCGGTTAATTTGCACTACGAGGCGGTCCTAGTTTAACCAAGGCTTCTTTAGAGTTTGCTGAGTTTATAAAGTAAGAAATAAACTGTACATAGACAAATGACTGGGAGCATAACACTGGCCTATTCTTTTGAGGCTACAGAGCGGCTAATCTCAATGTGATCACGTGTGTAGAGAAGCACACTTTATTGAATTCCCAAAGAGACAAAATGAACTCAATATGTAAACACATACATTAAACACTGTCAGCACAGAAAAGTCTCTTACACTAACAATCCTACGGAAATTTAGTTAGCAATCGGTTAGTCAAAATGTCCAATATGTCAAAGTCTAAAGCAGCTAAAAGCACTTAAGGATGCAAAGTATGCAAAACTTATGTACATATATAAATATATTTATGCTCTGTGGTGGGAACAGTTTGTTAAATGTCCATTCTTGTTTCAACATGAATGTTTACAAAAAATTGAAGACTTTGGTATAAAAAGAACTCCACTGGCTTTTGCCATAATAAACACCTCTGGAGGGCAAGACTGTACATTCAATGGGGAACAAATACAAAGGCACACTCCAAAACTTTGTGGAAAGCCTTGTAGAGTGTAGTTTGTTTACATCCACAAGTAAAAGTCCAACAAAAGGGAGACATATTGTTGTCAAAGGTTTTGGAAGGGGATGATCAATAAATTCATCTATATTACATTTACATTTTCAGCATTTAGCAGATGCTTTGATCCAAAGCAACTTACAGTACTGTGACAGTATACAGTACAGTCTAAGCAAGGGCCCAACAGTGGCAACCTGGCAGTAATTGGACTTGTACCACCAACCTTTTGATTGCTAGTCCAATACCTTAACCACTAGGCTACAACTGCCCTATATTAGTTAAGAAGTTGAGATCACAGTGGCTCATATTTAGAGGCACCAATTTGATGCAGAACCAGACTAACATCGTTCCACCCCATAAAACAGCCCTGATTTTTATAGCTGTTCCCTTACAATTTTTTTTTTCGTTTGCAATGTGTAACAATGTGATTCAGCTCCTCTAATTACTTTTCTTTCCCTGTGTGAGATATTTTTCAAAATTAGATCTGTACAAAGAATTACTCTATCAGCACCAGCCTTTATGGTGGCCGGTCAGCAAAAAAGGAAACTTAAAAAGCTGAGAAGAAAGCTAATCTCAGATCGAGGAATCCTTGGTTGGTGTGCAGCGGAGCGTTTTTATCATCGCAAGCCGAGAAAAAGATGCAGAGATAAAATTAGTCCATGAGTTAGAGAAAAAAAACTTTACTGGAGAGCGGCTTTTCAGTGCCCCTCCCTCTGGTGCCCACTTTTTTTACAGTGTGACATTGTGGAGTGCTACACTCAAGCGTTTTTTTTTTGCAAAGGAGGTTTCATCTTGATTCGGGAGAATAGTTAACCTGACTGGCTTTGTTGGCCTGAGGGAAAGCAGGCAGATAGGGAGCCGATGGGATCCTGCAGAGCTGAGAAGGTCACTATGGTTTTTTGCATTGTCCTGACCCCCTCCTTCCCAGAAACACTCATCTCCACACTGACATTTTAGTGCATAATTTTATTTTAACCCTTTTAATGTATTGCATTTCTGTTTTCACTGTTTGACAGCTTTTGGAACCTATACATCGATGAGCAAAAACATCAGAACCACCTCACAATGTAACAATTGTGCACGTCACCATCAGGGATATAAAGTCTTGTACTGATGGTAGTTACTCATAGAACACATGTATAATGCAGCAGATATGATCAGGTATTAAGAATTAAGTGAGGACCAAATTTTTAAATCCAAATGACTGGGTTGAAGTTTTTCCAAAATAACAAGGGGTGCTGATAGGCAGCTATGGTGTGTACCCACCATCAGTGGCCAAGACTCAGAAGAACAACTGTTTAAATTGCATATCTTTTTAATACTGGTGATGAGATGCCCGTGTCACAATACACAGTGCGTTGAATCCTTGTGTGTAGTCGCAGACCAGTCAGAGTGGCTATGTTAACTCCTGACCACTGTCAAAGCACCAGTCCTGGCTTCTCTTCATTGGCTTCCAGTGATTTTAGGGTATTATTGCTGGTTTATATTGCTTATATTGCTGGTTTTTAAAGCCTTAAATGGGATGGCACCATCATACCTTGCAGAACTTTTGTTCAGATTCCTCTGAAAGCCTCAAGGTCCGGTACCCGAATGCTTTTGGAAACACCAAGGTCTAAGATCAGAGCAGAGGTGATCGAGCCTTTGCAGTAGCTGCTCAGATATTGTGTAACAACTTGCCTTCCCAGATTGGGGCTGCACAATCACTGTTTTTAAGTCAGTGCTGAAGACACATGTTTTCACTTTGGTGTTTAACACTGGTTGAGGATGGCTGCTCAGGTGGCGCAGCGGTAAAACACGCTATCACACCAGAGCCGGGATTTCGAATACATCGTATCCGGCTGGCAATTGGCTGTTGTTCATAGGGTAGGACAAGCCAGATAGGGACTCCTCATAACTGATGCAATTACGACCTCTGCTGGCTGGTTGATGCCGTCTGCACAGAGTCGAGGGATAATGCTGATCAGGGTGTGGCTCTCAGTGCACAAAGCTGATCGGCATATGAACTCACCTTGTGCAGGTGAAAAGATGTAGTCAGCTACTGCGCATGTGTCGGAGGGGGCGTGTGACAGTCTTGCTCTCCTCAATTGGGGTGGGGGTCAGCTACAGTGGAGAGGAAGCATAATGCAATTGGGTATAATTGGAAGCACTAAAATCGGAAGAAAATGCATAAAAAAACACTGGTTGAGGGGTGTAGCGATTGTAATTAATAGTTTTAATATGTGTTTTGTTTTGGGAACCATGGTATTGTAAGTTATTATGTTACATAGTATCCTGAACCTGTAGAGCACTTTGGTCAACCACGGTTGTGTTTTAAGGTGATATATGAATAAACTTTGCCTTGCCTGGCTGCTGTTCATAGGGTAGGACAAGCCAGATAGGGACTCCTCATAACTGAGCCAATTACAACCTCTGCTGGCTGGTTGATGGCGTCTGCACAGAGTTGAGGAATAATGCTGATCAGGGTGTGACTCTCCATGCACAAAGCTGATCAGCATATGAACTCGCCCCGATGCAGTCGGCTACTGTGCACGTGTCGGAGGGGCGGAGGGGAGTGTGACAATGCAATTGGGTATAATTGGACGCACTAATATTGGGAGAAAATGCATAAAAAAAACACCGGTTGAGGGGTGTAGAGATTGTAATTAATAGTTTTAATATGTGTTTTGTTTTGGGAACCATGGTACTGTAAGACTGGATTTATTTGTATCCTTGGCAGTTTTTATGTTACATAGTATCCTGAACCTGTACAGCACTTTGGTCAACCACAGTGTTTTAGGGAGCTATATAAATAAACTTTGCCTTGCCTTGCCTTTCCTTGCCTTACCCACAGCGGTGAATCTGGCATTAGAATTGGCCTTAGGAGCAATGAAAGAAATTTGACTGGTCCAACAAATCCTGATCCAAGATCATGTTTAAGGACCTTCTGGTAATGTTTCCACCCTTCCTTACTGCTTGAAGCCAATGTGCAATCCAAAAAATGAAGTTTTAATACGTGTTAAATTAGACACCAGTTTTTTTATTTTGTTTATAGTAAATGGCCAAAAGTATGTATGTCTTTCACACATCATCGCAAGAGTGTTTATAAATGAAAACGTGTAAAGGGGTTCAGTGAAAATTGTATACTGGAAATAGCTTGACTGGGTTCAGTGAAAATTGTATACTGGAAATAGCTCGACCGGGTTCAGTGAAAATTGTATACTGGAAATAGCTCGACTGGGTTAAGTAAAAATTGTATACTGGAAATAGCTCGACCGGGTTCAGTGAAAATTGTATACTGGAAATAGCTCGACTGGGTTAAGTAAAAATTGTATACTGGAAATAGCTCGACCGGGTTCAGTGAAAATTGTATACTGGAAATAGCTCGACTATCAGTGTAAAAGGGGTTTCAACTTTCATTTTTGTCCTTTGATTTTCCTCATCCATTCCTTTACTGTTACTATTTTAAACCTCTTTAGCCTCTAAATGCACAGAGACATAACCCATGGTGCCGGCAGGTGTGTTGTTTCTCTTGAGCAGTGTGTATTCTCAGCTCTATATCACACTACTCTAGTGATTTTGAAAGGAAGAGAAAGAGAGAGAGAAAATAGCAAGAGATGAAGACAGAAAGAAAGAGATGGGGGTGAGAATGAGTGTGAAACAAAAAAGCTGGAGGGTCTCAAAGGAGGACAGGGGAATTGGGACTGCAGAAACTGGCAGGCAGTCCTATCAGACCGACATCTACTCAGACCTCGTTTGGCTCTTGATGTATACAAAAATACTCCAGTGGATTGGGTTCATGAGCTGATCCTGTTTTACAGTACTGCTCATTTCAGTCCTGTTTCTGTATGAGTATTTGCACTGTGCAATGCAGTGCTGAAGGTAAACCCCTCGTCCAAATTTAGATGGCAACTGACATGCTTTGCCACTGGCTGGTGAAAAGAAGATACTGATGAATTCAAATGTCAAAGAAGAATGTGCTAGTCTGTGGTCTTTCTTATACAATATAGATGCTGTGCATAAAGCAAAGGTTAAAAATGCAGTGGAGGGGGGCTTGGACACGGCACAGTGGCTTGATGGGTAGCACTGTCGCCTCACAGCAAGAAGGTCCTGGTTTTAATCTCCAGGTGGAAGGGTTTGAGTCTTTTCTGTGTAGAGTTTTCATGCTCTTCATGCTGTTCACAGTGGTTTCCTCTGGGTGCTCCGGTTTCCTTCCACAGTCCAAAGACATGCAGTCAGATTAATTGGAGATACAAAACTGCCATAGGTGTGACTGTGTGTGTGAATATGTGTATGTGTGTGTTTGCCCTGTGATGGACTGGCAACCTGTCTATGGTGTTTCCTACCTTTCGCCCAGTGAACTGTACCCACTTAACCCTGAATAGGATAAAGCCTGGTAAAGCAGACAATGAATGAACGAACAAACGAACAAACATAAAATGACAAGACTTTAAAGCACTTTTTTGTTCCTGCCATTGCTTACAAATTGCTCCAGATGTGAGGGTGGCGGCTGAAAAATGATTACGCTGTAGGCTATGTTACGCACAAGGAGGCACAAGACTGCCGTGAAGGAAAGACTTATGTCTAGAAGATGATCTAGAAGCCTCCTACCTCCTCAGTTCCTTGAAGCTCATTTAGAGAATGAGATGTCTTTAGAGATGGACAATTTCAAGCAATTTCCAGATCACAGAATTTAATCTGGGATGCCCTTTTAGGATTAAGTCCTCTGCTTATTTGCATACTGTTTTTCTGTGAGCCATGATAAGAAGAAGTGCCCTCAGTAACCTGATTGTAACCTATTATCCTGTCAAAAATGTTTCCTATATAATTGTTTATACATTAAAGGACTTTCAGAAAACACTGGTGCAGATACAGAATCTGAAGTATGGTAGTAGAATGTTAGGATAGTAGTAGCATATAACATCCTTGTTTAAGAAGTAAAAATGCTTTACCCAGGTATAAATACAAAAAGCACCATCACCACTGTTCACTCTCACCTTGACAGAATTTCAGTATAATGTAAGGGCCAGTGATGAAGTAATTGTGCATGGAATTTAATCGAATGGCTTCAGCACTGGTAAACACTAGTGTAACAATACAGTAAATATATAAAAACAGCAACTTCACACAGAAGCTCCACTTAACAAAATGATGCAGTTTTGGATGTGATGACTTAGGCTTGTTAGCTGTGTATTTGCTTTAGTCTGTCAGAATAAGAGTTTTCTACCCAACCAGTGTGTTAGCTTTAACTTTTAATCATTATTTTTCATTATTTTTACTGGCTTGCATTCAGGTGCAATACAACGCCACTCTTTGTATAATACCAACAACTAATACCAACTAACCAAAGAAAATGACTTCCAATGTGGGTTGGAATAGTGTTTTATCTAAATAATAACAAATATCCATTCAAAAAGAATCATAATGCTCAGTATGCACATTCTATTCATTTGACATGATCAGGTACAGTGGGTAGAGCTTTGGGCTATCAACTGAAGAGTTTAGAGTTTGAATCCCAGCTCTGTCTCACAGCCACTGTTGGGCCCTTGAGTAGGGCCCTTAACCCTGTCTGATCCAGGGGTGCCCTGCGAAAGAATTCCATTGTACTGTACACCTGTACATGTACGTATATATGCCAAAGACATTCTATTCTATTCTATGGACAGTTTTTATCTATACCCACACCAACATCTGAACAGATCAGCACTACTTTATCCTCCTTCCTTTTAAAGATGTCCACTTTTATTACTGACACACACATACACACCATGCATGTCCAGCCATCTCTCTCAAAATAACTGTGTTATTTCAAAATAATGGTATGACATTTAAACAGATCAGCACTCTTCCTTGACACGTTCTCTATTTTTCTCGGCATTTTGCCATTGCCTGGTGACACACACACACACACACACACACACACACACACACACACACACTGCATCCAATGCCAAACAATTCTCTAAAAATAACCATTGTCTTCCAGATGCTTATCCTAAGACTGAGATGATCTACACATGGACCAAAAACTCAGTGGAAGTTCCTCCTGAATCATCCAGTCTTGTACAGTATGATTTGATTGGACAAACTGTCTCCAGTGAAATGGTCAAATCTATAACAGGTAAACAAGCACACACTGAAAGTTAAATGACAAATTATTTCTAATTCTAAGTTTGACATGCTTCACTAATGTTATACAGTCAATGTTGTTAATAATTCCTTCCGAAATACTAAGATCTTGTACACTATAAGGACCAAAAGTTTGTGGACACCACTCCCTATAAAGCATTTAGGAGTTTTTAAATGATGTACAGGTATATAACAAAATATTAGGCAAAGAATAATTAGGCAGCATCCTAAATTACATAGTAATGCCAAATGTAGTAATTCAGAAAAGTAATGACTGTTTACTTACTGTACACACTTGCTAGTACTCTAGTTCTAAACACCAATAAAATCCAGCTAAATTAATCGAATTTGTCAAGATCAGAAAGTGGCCATACTTTACTTTGACAAAATTTGTAACAAAAAAGGAATTGATCACCAGAGTTGGGATTTAGAATACATTGTATCGAATCTCAGCTCTGCCATCCGGCTGGGCTGCGGCCACATGAACAGCGATTGTTCAGGGTGGGACAAGCCGGATGAGGGTTCCTCATAACTGGTGCAAATACGACCTCTGCTGGCTGATTGATGGCGCCTGCATATGAGTTGGGGAATTATGCTGATCAGGGTGTGGATCTCTTTGCACAAGGCTGATCTCACCTCATGCAGGTGAAAAGAGGCAGTCGGTACTGAGCATGTGTCGGAGGGGGCGTGTGTCAGTTGCGAAGCTCTTCAGTCAGAAAGTGGAGGGTTGTATCAGTAGAGGTGAAGCGAAACGCAATCAGGGTAATTTAGGAGAAAAATAGGGAAAAAAGGAATTGATTTCCAAGATTTTTATCAAATGTTAAAAAACCTTTTAAAATAAATGCAAGTCATATGAAACAGAAGCTACTTTAGTGGTGGCTTCAACATCACACCATCTTTGTAATATTTATATCTAGGGGCTAACAACATGCTTCACATCAACAGATGGTCCAAACAACACATTATGTCTATGAACCTTTTATTTTGGATAATGATAATGTTGAGTTATTTATAGCAGTAAGACTAATGATAATAAACCTGAAGCCATAAAACTTATTTAATGCAACTAAAGTCTATTATTATCTGTAAACAGTGTCTGAAAGAGTACTTAGCCTATAAAACTTCACATTGTACATGTCTAGAATAGTATGGTAAGTAAAGTTTGCCTTAATTGATTTAGAAATGTGTACATTGTGTCAAATTGAGAATAAAATAGCATTTTAGGTCACAATTACTAAATGAATATTTGGGGTAAAGAAGTAGCAGCATTGTTTTGAAATTAACACCTTGTTAACTCTTAAGCATGGGGGTGTGGATCTATTAGAATAGAATAAAACGTAGAATGCCCTTATTTGTCATATATACTGTACATATACAGTGTATCACAAAAGTGAGTACACCCCTCACATTTCTGCAAATATTTCATTATATCTTTTCATGGGACAACACTAAAGACATGAAACTTGGATATAACTTAGAGTAGTCAGTGTACAACTTGTATAGCAGTGTAGATTTACTGTCTTCTGAAAATAACTCAACACACAGCCATTAATGTCTAAATAGCTGGCAACATAAGTGAGTACACCCCACAGTGAACATGTCCAAATTGTGCCCAAATGTGTCGTTGTCCCTCCCTGGTGTCATGTGTCAAGGTCCCAGGTGTAAATGGGGAGCAGGGCTGTTAAATTTGGTGTTTTGGGTACAATTCTCTAATACTGGCCACTGGATATTCAACATGGCACCTCATGGCAAAGAACTCTCTAAGGATGTGAGAAATAGAATTGTTGCTCTCCACAAAGATGGCCTGGGCTATAAGAAGATTGCTAACACCCTGAAACTGAGCTACAGCATGGTGGCCAAGGTCATACAGCGGTTTTCCAGGACAGGTTCCACTCGGAACAGGCTTCGCCAGGGTCGACCAAAGAAGTTGAGTCCACGTGTTCGGCGTCATATCCAGAGGTTGGATTTAAAAAATAGACACATGAGTGCTGCCAGCATTGCTGCAGAGGTTGAAGACGTGGGAGGTCAGCCTGTCAGTGCTCAGACCATACGCCGCACACTGCAACAACTCGGTCTGCATGGTCGTCATCCCAGAAGGAAGCTGACGCACAAGAAAGCCTGCAAACAGTTTGCTGAAGACAAGCAGTCCAAGAACATGGATTACTGGAATGCCCTGTGGTCTGACGAGACCAAGATAAACTTGTTTGGCTCAGATGGTGTCCAGCATGTGTGGCGGCGCCCTGGTGAGAAGTACCAAGACAACTGTATCTTGCCTACAGTCAAGCATGGTGGTGGTAGCATCATGGTCTTGGGCTGCATGAGTGTTGCTGGCACTGGGGAGCTGCAGTTCATTGAGGGAAACATGAATTCCAACATGTACTGTGACATTCTGAAACAGAGCATGATCCCCTCCCTTCGAAAACTGGGCCTCATGGCAGTTTTCCAACAGGATAACGACCCCAAACACAACCTCCAAGATGACAACTGCCTTGCTGAGGAAGCTGAAGGTAAAGGTGATGGACTAAACCCAATTGAGCACCTGTGGCGCATCCTCAAGTGGAAGGTGGAGGAGTTCAAGGTGTCTAACATCCACCAGCTCCGTGATGTCATCATGGAGGAGTGGAAGAGGATTCCAGTAGCAACCTGTGCAGCTCTGGTGAATTCCATGCCCAGGAGGGTTAAGGCAGTGCTGGATAATAATGGTGGTCACACAAAATATCGACACTTTGGGCACAATTTGGACATGTTCACTGTGGGGTGTACTCACTTATGTTGCCAGCCATTTAGACATTAATGGCTGTGTGTTGAGTTATTTTCAGAAGACAGTAAATCTACACTGCTATACAAGTTGTACACTGACTACTCTAAGTTATATCCAAGTTTTATTTCTATAGTGTTGTCCCATGAAAAGATATAATAAAATATTTGCAGAAATGTGAGGGGTGTACTCACTTTTGTGATACACTGTACATACAAATATGTATGCATGAAATTCTTTTTTCACATATCCCAGCTGGTTTGGAAGCTGGGGTACAGCGCCCCTGGAGAAGAGAGGGTTTGGGGACCTTGCTCAAGCACCCAACAGTGGCTGCATGGCAGAGCTGGGATTCAAACTCTCAACCTTTCAACTGATAGTCCAAAGCTATGCTCACTAGGCTACCACTGTTATGTAATGCTGTTAAGTTGGGCAACAGACAGCAACAAGAAAGGATTCCACTAAATATCTGCAATTTGTATCACTAAAACAGTTAAAAAAAACTTAAGCTTAAAAGAGGTGGGCTTCTATAACAGGACGATCCGAACGTACCTCTAAATTTACAATGAACTGTTTAAAAAAGCACAAGCTGAAGTTTCTGGAATGGCCCCCTCAGTCCCCTGGTCACTGAAAATCTGTGGGTAATAGACCAAATAGGAAATCTGCCAAAGGAAGTGTTACTAACCAAGGGGTGCTCACACATTTGCACAGAACAGAAGAGGAAAATGATTGGGAGATATTTTTCATGCATTTTTCTTTTTTCCTTTTGTATTATTATTGAAATTACTGGAGGGAAACTTCTCATTTTAGAACTCACTAAAGCGTAAACTTTATCTTAAACATAGAGCACTTTGCTTCACAATACATTTTAATACAATTTTCAGTTACATAACATTATCCCAAAAACAGAATAACAACTTGCACCTTCCTACTTCTTATTACTCATTACACTGTGTTGCTTGATAATGTGTCTATTAAAATATTCGAGTGAATAACTCACTTACACCCCAGGCGCTTACATATTGCAGATATTTTCACCACGTTTATTGACCTAATTCAGACTAATAAACTGCTTCCTGTTTATCGCTGTCTTTCAGGTGAATACGTGGTGATGACTGTCTACTTTCACTTGAAACGGAAAATGGGCTACTTCATGATTCAGACATACATCCCCTGCATCATGACAGTAATCCTCTCCCAAGTGTCCTTCTGGATAAATAAGGAATCTGTGCCTGCCAGAACTGTCTTCGGTGAGTATTAATCACAAACCCGCTAAAAAGTTTTAGTCTCAAACTCCATTTTTACACAAAATGAAGGATTGGAAGGGAATTGAGAAGAAAGTGGTGCCTGCCTCACACATTACTTCAGTCATTCCTTTTCTTTCATTCTTAATCACAGTTTATTTTTAACCTGTTCATTCAAAGATGTGCTGCTTGTTTTTACCTTTTTAAAATCCAGTTTCATTATTTTTAGGTTTATCTGTACAACAGTAACATAATTGTTGTATATGAGTCTTGTTGGATGTATATAATTTGAGATTTTTTATACACCAGGCAGCCAAAACAACAGACCTAACCCCTAAAAATGTGCATAGTAATGCCTATTTTGTAACAAAAGTGCATGTCATGTCATGTAAATAAATAAAATGCCTTTGTTTTGTCATATATACATATACAGATTTACAGCATAATGAATTTTTGTTTTGAAAGCTGGGGTCAGAGTGCAGGGTCAGCCATTGTATGGCGCCCCTGGAGCCGAGAGGGTTAGGGGCCTTGTTTAAGGGCCCAACAGTGGCAGCATAGCAGAACCTTTTAACAAACTAACAACCTTTTAACTGATAGTCCAAAGCTTTACCCACTAGGCTACCACTGTACCCATAATACATTTTGGGCTGATGGTAGTTACAGGTTGAATGCATCAGGCATAAAGACCTGAGTAAATTTAATAAGGGTTAAATTGTTATGGTCATATGACTGGGTTGAAGATTTCAGAAGGAGCAAGGGGTGCTCACAGAGGGCCATGGTTAGCAGCCACCTACAGTGGTCCAAGGGGGGGGGGGCAAGCCACAAACCGCTGACAGGTTATTGGTCGGTTAAGAGGACATACAGGCTGCAGTGTCTGGTACAGACTAACAAAAGGCTACTGTGAAAGAAAAAAGCAGTGTTTATAACTTATGTATATATTTTTTAGTTAATTAGAAGGATTTTCTGACAAACTTGTAAAAGGTCTTGTGGACTTAATTGCATGAAGAATGGCAGTCAGATAAAATACCCCTACTGTAAAATATGATATCGGGAAGCATAAACTAATATAAATAATATAAATAATTTTGGAATTGGCAGCTTTGTAAGAATTGATGGAAAAATAAATGACACATGGTGCTAAGTAATGAGGTTTCCTCAGCTAGAAAATCGAAACTCATGAAAACACACTGTCAGACCAGCAGTGGAGTTGTTTAGACTGAGGAAAGCAGATGTCCTTGAATGGCCCTGTCCTGATATTGAACTCGTTGAACATATGTGGTGAGACCCAAGAGTTGCTGTGTGTCACCACTTCTCAGCTTACCTAGCAGGACTTTTTAGATTTATTAGTGGGCAAAATATTGTAAGATTAATATTTTATGTCACTGTGTGCTTGATTTTATGCATTGCATAAGCAATAAGTGTTTGTAAACAGACAAATCCTCCAAATACTTTTTCTTTTTGTTTCATTTTTACCCTTTACCTTTTACCCTTGGATCTGATTTCACTTGGACACACTGGGCAGGCAGGAATTCTCTGGACACAGCAGCAATCCATCACAGGGTTTCAGCAATCCCTCTTAGACATAGTCAATCATGTCTGTGTAGATGCCCGCCGGCTGTTAACACAGCTGATATTCAGTACCAGGGTCTCTAGCATAAAACAATACTGTGCCATCTGAGCCCTTGTTGGAAATGTAGAATGTTTTTTATTTTATTTGTTAGTTTGGGTTTTATTTCCTCAAAATAAAAGCTGGCCTCTTTGTCTGGTCATGTCCTCTCAAAGAAAAATGATTGATATTCCCTTCAGTATGGGCATATTTGGTCCTTACAGAGACCTAAATACATGGCCACACACATGTATATATACAGTATATACACACACACCCCTCGTGTGTCCTGCTACACTTTACCTGGGGCAGTCGTGAAGCTGAGAATAGCACGCTCTCATTCTTTGCTGGGAAAGTGTACCAATGACCCACCTTCAGATGCTTCCTCAAAGTGCGGTGTGGTTGGCGCTCCACTCATGAAATAGACATTAGACATTGAAAACAGACAGAGCACTAAAAACCTGTAATACACTATGTGTCTAGTTGTATTTGGACAACTGACCATGAGCTTGTTGGACATCCCTTTTAAAAAACAAATGGTGTTAAAATAGAGTGAGCTCTGTGTGATCTTTTCAGCTATAACAACCACTCTTCGGAGAAGGTTTCTTAAAGACTTAAAGACTTCTTAAAGACTTAAATCTACAGTATAACAGTATATCTGTAGGAATTTGTGGATATTTAGTAAAAACAGAATTTGTATGGCTGGGCACTGAATGTTGGTCAAGAAAGCATCAATTGATGTTCCGGTTCATTTCAAAGCTGTTCAGTGAGCATATATTTTTCTTTAAATAATTGATTTATTACACCTGTTAGCATTTAACACCTGTTAAAACACATGAAATCAACAATTATACATATACTTTTGTACATGTAGTGTATGTGTTTAATAGTGCAAGAGATATTTAATGGGGGCACAGTGTGGCATCGTCACTGTGTAATCTGCTTTTCTCAGAGCTGCTTTTCTTCAGTCTGTAAAGTCACGTTCAGTGATCTTAGCTGCATCGTGTCTGTTATGATCGCTCAGAGAATTGGTTTTGAGAAATGGGGCGTTTGGTTGATAATGAGACCTGAAATACATAATGACTCAATATGCTGATACATGTGTTTGTGTGTAGTCACGTCTCACTAATTTAAGCTGGAAATGTTTAGTGTCAGTTTACATTCTATACACTGAATCACTGCTGTACTTATTCCTCTGGCCTCATGCTGAACTCATCAGCATTTAATTTAGGGTTGTGATCTTATGCTCTCGTTATGATGCGCTGTGAGACGTTTTTAATCTCTGAACATTGCGTAACTACACATGCAACCACATAAGTGAAGAATCTGTTTGTAATTGTGAGACCATATTGAATGCAGGATCAGTCAGCGTTGCTACTCTTTGCTACTCGTGTTCTCTGTCATAAATGATGCTTTAAAGTCCTACATCAACAGAACACATTCATTTAACCATGTTCCCCTTTTGTACCAAGTTGGATTGTGGCCAGCTGGAAGTTAAATCTCTCTCACCATTGAAACCACCCCCACCCATGATTGATTGATGGAGAGCGCCCCCTCAGAAAGTCACACAGGTCATCGCTTCTTTTTACCTGACAAAGTATCACATGTGTAGAGCCACGCACTGCTATCCATGATCAACCCCCTCCCCCCCCAAAAATGTAGGCATCTAGACCAGACAGCAGGGGCCGCACTTTCATCAGTGACAAGGAATCTTGTTTCAACCATTGTCCCTCAACAGACATACAGCCAATCGTGTCTGTTTAGGTGTCCAGCCGGCTGATAGCAGAGAGCTTGAGATCTCAGCACTGGTGGGCTAGCATGTTTTACCCATATTCAACCACTTATCTTTTTGTCATTTAATAATACATGCAGGCAATGTATGCATTTTAAATTAACACACATAATGTCCTTGGAATTTGTGCTTATGAATATAATTAATGACAGGGACTTTGCAGATTTTGGAATAGGTGTAAATTAGCATGTAATAAGTCACACTTAAAGGTTTACACTATCCAATTGACATGTTCTGAACTGTTTTAACTTTCCTTACACAAAAGAAATGATAAAACCACAGCTGTTGTTCTATATTTTCATTATGTTTTGCTTGACCAAAAGATAAAGAGATTTTAGTTCATACTTGTATAAAACCTACAATAAAATTATGAATACACTATAATTTGTATAAAGGTTTTTAGGACAATAAAGCAGTGAGATTATAAGAACACCACTTGCCATATTACTTATATTACTTATCATGTATCAAGTATCATGTCCATATTTTTATGACTGGTGTGCAATTTTATGTGTACGTAGTGTTAGATAATTAAATAAGATTCTTCAGGGTGGCAATGTTTTGCCTAAAAACCACGTGACTACACAAGGAGGAAAAGAAATATCTTAAAACAACCTAAGGTTCGAAGGCTATTTTTCCATTTAAGAGGATCTGTGCTATCTGCTATGACATGCTGTGGGAGTAGAATCAGTCTATACTGGGTTATACTGGTTTGGATTAATGTGAGCAATGTAGTTGCTAACATGAATGGTTACTTGTTTAAACAATGCTAGCTTATATAGGGAAGTTACAGTGTTCCATACATTAGTCTTGCCATCCTACTATTGATGGATTTTAGATGGGACTCTTCTGGTCACTGTGATATTTTGACACTATTTAAATTTAACTGGGTGATTAACCTTCAGAGACAAATGACAGGCGAGTAGGGTAATGCTAATTACCCAGTGCAGTTTTGAAGCAGTCCAGTACCTTCTGTTTACGTAATGCCCTTGTTCTTTTGTAACGGACCGTTCACTAAGTGGCTGATGAAATTCATTTAGTGTGAGAGTACTTGTTACTGTGTGCTTCTGATTTACATCATTGTGTTTATGTGCTTGAATTTTGTTGTTATGTGGCTGCTTTGTATGAGCATCATAAATATTGTCTTCGTGTGTTCATCCAGTGGCTGCTGCAGTCGAGCCTGTGTGTACTGAACAATATGTTGAAGTGTGTAGGAGGAGATGGGCGATGTTGGCTGCGTTTGTGAGTGTGTTTGTGTGTGTGTGTGTGTGTGTGTGTGAGAGAGAGAGAGAGAGAGAGAGAGAGAGAGAGAGATATTAGATCAGAATCTAGCACACTCGATGCTGCATGGCAGAGTTCAGAGAAACTTTTGCTCCCGAGTATGTTTGATTAAGAATGAGATAGTAGCGCCCCCTTGTGGATCAGTGGAATATATATTTTTTCATTTAATAGAAGTTTTCCATATGTTTTTACCGGGACTCCACCTTCCAAAAACATGTCATTGTGCTGCTCAAATAACCACTAAGTAAAAGTGGGCTGATGAGTATCTAACAGAACGGCTCTTTTTCTTACTGTACAGTGTTTGAGACGGTTGCCAGATGCACCAAGATGCATTTCTACTCCTTTTTCTTACTGCACAGTGTTTAAAACGGTTGCCAGATGCACTAAGATGCATTTCTACACATCTTAATGCTCTTAGTGCTCTTATTTTTACTGTACAGTGTTGAAGACGGTTGCCAGATGCACTAAGATGCTTTTCCACTCATCTTAGTGCTCTTAGTGCTCTTTTTCTTACTGTACAGTGTACTTCTACTAATTAATCAATGTTTTTTTTCCTGCCAATACCAATAAGGAATAGTGTGTTCCTGACTATGTGATCCTGTTCAAAAAGTGTTCTAAATGTAGTCTGAATATTCTACTATGTTACAAACAGTTCAGTTCAACAGAATGCATTAACCACCGTTTATTCATTAATCAAACAAGTGTACTCTCTGCCCTACCCTCCACAAAAACTATTTCTTTTAAAGAATCTACCCACAGTTTATTCATATTCTGGATATTACCACCACATTACCTTTCAAACTGCACTAGACATAACTCATTGCTCTATACTGCATCTGCTTCTCTTTACCCTCATTGTGTTGACTCCTATTGCTGTGATTAGCTAAAGGACTCACAACAGCCTGAAGGTAGAGACAGGTTGTCCGCACTTATCATTTTCAGTCATTGTAGAGGTGGTTGGCTTCACTGAAGTAAGGCAAAGAGTGGTGTAGTAAACAGCTTTGTTAATTAATGGTAATTTTGAAAATACATGACGACATTCCCATCACTACTACTGCAGTGATCTGAAGGACATTATACAACTCTTGAAATGCTGTTCATAATTTTTTTTAATCAAGTCTGTGAATATTAATTATATTTCAGAATTGTATATATAAGCACATTTAATAGTAATGCAAATAACAGATCAACCTTTATTAAGCAGAAAGCAAATGTGATACACAGACTCAGGTAGACCAAGTCCAAAAAAAATCCCTCCTGCCAGCTCTCTTTTTTTGTATTGCTTTAATTTAGCTACACTGGGGGGCTTTCGATTTATGTACTGCTGATGCCACAGCATCAGTCCAAGACTCAACTTCTTTTGGAACTGGGCTAGTATTTTAGCTGCACCACAAATCAGAATCAGAATCACTTTATTTCGCCAGGTACACATTACCTTTAATTACCGTTACACATACGAGGAATTTGCTTTGGTGATACACACAATAATACACACAATAGTCCACATACAGTAGTAGTACAAACAATACACATAATAGTACAGATAATTACACATGTATGACATGTAACATATAACATATTTAACAGACCCGACAGCACACGGACTGTTAACCAGTATTTACCAACATTTGCCCAAGAGAACAACTTTGGTTAGAAAGTGTTACAGCTCTGGGGAAAAAGCTGTTAGCGTGTCTGGATGTGTTTGTTTTTATTAGACCACTTCACATTGATCAATTTAGATGATAATTTGTTCTTGTGCTTGTCACAGACTTATGACCAGATATTCCTCTTTAAGATTATTTAATGATATTTTGTCAATTATTTTAAGTAACCCAGCCCCACATAATACATGGCCTGTTTTCTTGTGGCATGCTTTGGAAGCATTACGCCAGATGTAGCAGGGCATTTATTTCTTCTGAGCAATGAGTACACACATCCTCTGTCTACTCATTGCTCTATAGAATGTTATAAAAAATAGGTTAAGAAGGAATCAAAGTGATCTTTGGCAAATGTAACACAAGTTTTCGTTTTGGTTTTTACCTAAACTCTGTGAATTATGTGGTACTTTAATCATCTGAGCAGCTGTGTGTAAAATTTATGCTTAGGCAAAAATATTCTCAATGTTTAGAAACAAACTATGGACCATCCAATCATGGCTGGATTACTGACCGGGCCAGTGGGGCCAGCGCCTTGAGGTCAGGGGGCCCCGGGGGGGCTCTGGCCCAAAACATTTTGCGATGCCTATCAACATTTATGATACAATATATTTTTATTTCCGAGGGCCCTCCATTTTAAGGATCCTCTGACTATTAGGGACTTTGACCCCAGGGCCTCTTGGGGGCCCTAGCCATGCTTTTGGGGCCCCTAGCCATGCATTTGGGCCCTAGCCATGCTTTTGGGGGCCCTAGCCATGCTTTTGGGCCCTAGCCATGCTTTTGGGCCCCTTATGAAAATGGATGAGGCGTTGTGGCACTGCTCTGACTTCGACTTCTGGCTATTAGGGGTCCTAGGAAAGAGGGGGGCATATTTTTAGAGGGCCCTGGTTATGAGAGCCCCTACCAGGGGGCCCTAGAGAAGAGCAGGGCATACCATTAGAGGGCCCTTAATCACGAGGGCCCCTGCTATGGGGCCCTTGACTTCCATAGAAGTCGTTTACCATGGCTCCTTGACTTTCTAGGGACCTACAAATTGCCAGGCAAGCTACCATATTTCATAACAGACGTTTTGTTGCAAATATGCGATTCAGGCCCTTACTTAATGTTTCTGAATTTGTATTGTTTCAAAATTATTATGTTCAATTTCTCTTAAGCGCAGAGACACAAATTAATTTAGCAATTTTGCAATTATTTAGATTTAAGACAAGCAATTTCAAGCAGTTTGAATGCATACACACACTTAACTGAGCTATTTGATGTTCTTTTCATGCCTGACAATATGTCCAATAGTGAGCTCACTTTAAACTCTTTGCCCAGGGGCCCAGACTATCCTTAATCCGTCCTTGCATCCAATTCATAAAAAAAATCAGCTTTTTTGTTACCTGTCAGTTAAAAACAAGTGCCAGGTCACTGCAAAGGAGTGACCCCTCAGGAAACACTAAACAAAGAGACTTCATCTGTTTGTATTTCGGGTTTTCAGTAGTATTTGAAGCTTGTTAAAAGACTAGTTGAACGATTACCTGTAGTAACTTCCGGTCAATCCCTGCCATTGTTTATTTTCTTGTTATTTTTCAGGCATCACCACTGTCCTCACCATGACCACTCTAAGCATCAGTGCCCGTCACTCTCTGCCCAAGGTCTCTTACGCCACAGCCATGGACTGGTTCATTGCAGTCTGTTTTGCTTTTGTTTTCTCTGCTCTGATTGAGTTTGCTGCTGTGAACTATTTCACCAACGCCCAGGCAGAACGAGCAAAAAAGAAGGCAGCAAAGAATGCAGCTGCAAAGAGCGCATCAACATCCGGCAAGAGCAAGGAGACTGAGGAGGTTCTACAGGTAAGTATAGATGTCATTAAACAGCGATGATGGGAATTAAAACAAAAGCTATGGATAAGGAGTAGCTCTCAAAATTGTTAAAGATTCTTCCCATGTCTCTGTGGATTATCTCCAGGTACTCAGGTTTCATCCCACAAAGAAAAGAAAAGTTAAAAAAGTATTATAATTATGGCACTACCTAATTTACGGCCGTGAAAATCGCTTTACAAACTGTGAAATGAGCCTTGTCCCATGTAATACGCAATTTGCTAAGAAATTCAAAATTTAAGGTTTTTGTTTAGCAATTTAACATTTGAGCAGTTGTAACTTAGTGGTTAGAGTAATCTAAAGGCTGCCGGTTCAAGTCCCTCCGCTGCCAGGTTGCTACTGTTGGGCCCTTGAGCAAGGCCCCTAACCCCCAATTGCTTAGATTAAATACTGTCACAACTGTAAGTCGCTTTGGACAAAAGAGTCTTCTAAATGTGGAAAATGTAAATGTAAGTTTTTCATTGGCGTAGCGTTCAAGTGCCTCACGTTTACTGGTTAATTTGCACTATGAGGCGGTTCTAGCAGTCCCACAGCAATTCAGTTTGCAATCCATTAGTCAAAATGGCCAGTGTGTGTGTGTGTGTTTCACTGGCCTGCCTCCAGTCCAGATCTGTCTCCTATTAAAAATTTATGAGTGGGAATAAATGAGATCAGGTTCTGTGTAATATTCCTTTGGGAATCAGGTCAAGTACAAATATTGTTTATTAAAATGGACAGTGTGAAACAATTGGTGTGCTGAATTTAATCACACCTCCCATTACCATAGCACCATGCTAAAACCTGCAAACCATAATGCCTCAAAAAATCTGGTGTGATGTAGGACAAGAATATTTATGGCTTTGAGGCACCGGAGCCTATCCCAGCTTTTCAATGGACGCAAGGCACACAGTAACACCCTGGACGGGGCGCCAGTCCATTGCAGAGCAGACACACACACACACACCCATTCACCTATAGGGCAATTCAGTGTCTCCAATTAACTTGACTGCATGTTTTTGGACTGTGGGAGGAAACCAGAGCTCCCGGAGGAAACCCACGCAGACACGGGGAGAACATGCAAACTCCGCACAGAAAGGACCCGGACCGCCCCGCCTGGGGTTCGAACCCAGGACCTCCTTGCTGTGAGGAGACAGTGCTACCCACTTAGCCACCGTGCCGCCAAGTGTAAAACATGACGTTAAAATTCTAATAAATAAAATATAATAACTTTTAACCCCTTAGATTATCAGTTAGTGGTAAAGAGTACATATACACGAGTAAGTATCAGTCTAATTAAATATGATTTCATATAAAAGATTGTAGCTTAAGTTTATTCGAAAGAAACACGTATAACCGGATTGCTCTTATATGGAATGACTGGAAGCTGATGGTTTAGTAGACCACCACATGGATGTTGGATTAAGTGGTTGCCTAGGCAACACGGTTAAGGCACATCTGTAAAGATTTCTCAGAGCTACACTAAGCACTGGGGGAATTAATACTTTTAAATACTTTATAAAAAGACAGAGGCTTTTTGGGGGTTGTAACATTGGTTTGCTTGCCTTTCCATTTCTGCTCTTTTTTTTTTTATTCATTTCCTACTATCACAAAACCCCAAAAATAGTTTGTTTGTTTTTTTCATTCCACAGGATATAATGAAACCTAAATATTAGACTAGCACCTGTGTGATAAAGGATATATTTCTTTTTTTTAGAAGCTTTGCAGTTTCATAAGTGTGTAGGTATTTATTGAAAAATTGCAGCAAAAGCCTTTTGCTCAAGTTTGATTCTTAGAGGCGTAGAAGCTTGTAAAAAGGGGGTAAATTCCAAATGCAGCTGTTTATACTGCAAAAAAAGAAAGGCTGACAAAGCTGTGCTCTTATTCTTACTCTTACACACATTTGCATCCATATGATGTCCTTCAAACGTAAGACCGCATCAATCAGGGACACACGTCTTCAGTGCTTCGCTCACCCACATACACCCAAAAATACACATTAACACAGGAGTGTGGCGTCCTACATTTCTCTCTGGCTTTGTTTTAGTAATGTGATGTAAGCTGTGTGGTTCGTACAGCTCCGCACGCCCCCTCTTCACTCCTACTGACAGCAAAATAACACATGCTAAAGCTTCTCACTGATTGGCGCTGGAGTGGTGCAGCAGTCTAATACATTAGTCCACTTCCAAGAAAGTCGAGTCCTGGAGCTGCCACCAGTCTGGCCGAGTGCTAAATAGGAACAGCGGGCCATGTCTGAGGGAGGAGGTGAAAGATGTGTATTTTCCAAATGCAAGTATGCTATGTTCTTTCAACCATAAACGACCAAAACCATATATACAGTACATATATACATGGTTTTACAAATTTGGTAAATAACTCCAGTGACCTCCACAGAGCCCTGCATAATAGAGCGCCAAAAACTTAAATTCATTCAATATTTTTGGACAAAGGAGTTATACATTCCAATTATTTAGAAACAGATAAAGTACAGTTGCAGAAATTACTATAATTCCAGTACTGCCATGATTTACATGTTTATTCAAACGTGTATGTAAACTTTTGACTGCAGCTATACAGCTGTTAATAGCTGCTAACTCTGCTAAACCCCACATCTCTTTGTTTCTCCCTCAGCAAAACTCGGACACTAACGGCAACCTCCGAAAACGTGTAAGCTCCACAACTCACTCTCAGCCAGACCCCAAGGGCAGCCAAAGAAACGAACCCTGCAGCAAGAGCTTCACAGCCACGTCTAGACAGCCTCCGACTAGCCAACTGTCCTCCAGCTCGGGCACCACCAGCAGCACGTCCAGCCAAACACGACTCAATCCCAAAACCTGTACCCAGTCCAATGCATTATCTGCAAATTCCAAGACCACCCCTCCTGCTCCCCCCTCCACCCCAACCGTCACAGAAAACGTATCAACCAACACGCCCACCGGCTCTCTTCACCATCTCTTAGCTCCAAAGTTGGAGACTATGCAGAAAGTGGAAGCCAAAACCTTATCCAGTGCTCAGCCGGTAGCTTCTACAGCTGGAGGGGCCAGCAAGATTGACAAGTATGCACGCATCCTTTTCCCAGTTTCCTTTGGGGCATTTAACATGGTCTACTGGGTGGTATACTTATCCAAAGAAACCATGGAAGCACGAGGAAACAATTAATTAAACATCTTTTTTTTTTTTATTGTTATTGTTTTATTTTGTGAAGCCAGGGAGCGGATACAGAGCACAGCGTCTCACTGAGGATCATATCAACCATGTTCAAAGCAATTCCTGGAATTCTATTCAAAGTAAAACGTTTGCTAAAAAGTAAAATGATTCTAAAATATCTGAATGATTACCGAAGGGTCTCTGCAAAGAATGAGCATGTGGATCTATAGAAAATGTTTCTGAGCATTCTCACTGGAACGGATCACAGATTTACCTCCGCTTTTTCAAGTGGCTCTAAACCGCCAGGGTCATTAATTACAGCTTACTTCAGAAACAACTTCTTCCTGCCCGTATTAATGGAAACATGAATATTACTGCCATTTAGTCTATTTTTCTATGGATCCATGTTTCTGATGATTCAGTATATGTGTTTTCTGGCAGACATGCTTTTAACTTACTTTATGTTTTGGTTTGAATAGCACTTATGTTTGTTGAAAGAGCAAATCCACTGACTGCTGGGTAATTATCGGCCGATATGTGAGGTGCTGGAACACTGGGTTGATTTCTGACCAGCGATAGCAGATCTGTATGCATGTTTTTTTCTTTTCTTTCTTTTTCTCAGAGATAAGGTGAATTCACAATACTAGCTTCTGTATTTTGTGATTTCAGTACAGTATTTGAAGTCTTTGTTGTCCTTATTTACTATACTTTATTTTTAATTTACTATAATTTATTACATTTTTTTCCCACCAGACCCACATTGAATTTGAAAGGTTACACACAGCTGGATGGAGCTTTAAGGACATTATGGCAGGATTTAAGGATGTTATGGCAGTCTTGGGATTTCATCTTTAACAACAGGTTAATAACTCAATAATTGGAGAACATAAAAGTTTCGTTAAAAATTGTTGTGGAATTTATAGACATAGAGCACACATGATATTTAGTTCTACTGGATGCCCCTGAGCTCTTTTGACTTCATTCAGTTGATAAATTAAATTACGAATTTTGACATTACAGTACAGCCCACATATTTTAATAGGATTTGGCTCAATTCTCTGGGAAGGCCATTCCAAAAGCTACTCATTTAATGTTGAGGTTATATTCTTTTCTAAATATTTTGTTCACTTTTTTTGCATTACATCAGCATAACAGGTAAAAAAAAAGCCCCAGATTATTTGGTACAGGGTTGTTGTTGGGTTTCGTCTTTAAAAGTACAACATACGCTGAGATTTCGTACACGTCGGTTAGAAACTCAGATCTGCCACCCGGCTAGGCTGGGAGCCTACATGAACGACGTTTGGCTGTTGTTCATATAGGGTGGGGAGCCGGACCAGGGACTCCTCATAACTGATGCAACTATGGCCTCTACTCCAGGGGAGATATTTGAAAGTCATTTTATTTTGGAAGTAATTCAAATCCCAGAAGGGCAGCATGGTGGCTCAGTGGGTAGCACTGTCGCCTCACAGCAAGAAGGTCCTGGGTTCGATCCCCAGGTGGGGCGGTCCGGGTCCTTTCTGTGTAAAGTTAGCATGTTCTCCCTGTGTCTGTGTGGGTTTATTCTGGGTGTACCGGTATTCTTCCACAGTCCAAAGACATGCAAGTGAGGTAAATTGGATTTACAAAATTGTCCATGACTGTGTTCGATATAACCTTGTGAACTGATGAACCTTGTGTAATGAGTGACTACCGTTCCTGTCATGAATGTAACCGAAGTGTAAAACATGACGTTAAAATTCTAATAAAACAAATAAACCAAACAAATCCCAGGACTGCTATAACATATAGATCACTTACAGTGTCAACATTGGACTTCCACTGTGTGTGATTTAAACTTCAACAAACCAAACAACAAAGTTCGACATTAATGGAACACAAGCAATTAGAATATGTATTCAGAATACAAAAGTGTAATATACATTACAAAATATAGTATTACACACTACACCATTTAAATACTTTTTTAATGAATTATTATCTCATTATATCATTAATTGAATTAACAAGAGGTGCACATTTCCAGCCTGACAGAGGCTTACAGCGCTTTTCTCAAGGTTGCCAGGTATTTTCTTTTCTTCCATAGAATGATCTATTCTGCAGTACTTGTCATCTGGCTCAAGGTTAAACGATTAGCAGACTTTACAGTCACAGTTCTACAGTTACTTACATAATCTCTACATAATTACATCATTTTTAAATGTAGTGAACAAAAAAGCACCTTAGATTATACATCCAACCTAGATTAATCCTGAGGCAAATTGGCTTTAATGAAAGAAGACCACATTAGGTTTTATTCCTTTTGACTTAAATGCTTAAGCATTGTTAATGTCATGTTTATTTCATGACCACAGAGGCGTGTTACTTATGTATAAATCCACAAAAAGCCTGTAATTATATCATCCTGTACATTTTGTAGTTATCAATTTTGCTTTTATTAATATTTACACGCATATTACACACACCCTTTAAAAATTTAAGTCATGATATATTTGTAAAATATTATTTAGCAGTGTCCAGTGTCTCTAAAAACGTTGTTCACAGACCCCATTAAATGTCTCAGATGAGTTCTAACAAGGATTATTCACTTAAAATGGTTTTTAGCCACCAGCCTTGCAGCCTTGCATCAGAGTAAAATTGTTATCTGTGTTTACAACAGGCAGAATGTTGGTATAAAAAAAAATCTCATCCATCTCACTTTATATAATTACATTCTTATTGATCACCCAGGCTAGATCGAGTTACACCCCCCACCACTCCCAGCAAAATAGATCTAAAAATGATGCATTTTGCATTTACAATTGCACATCATTATTATTGCATTTTGAGGCCACTGTCACAGATAAGAAAGGTTCCTTCTGTGGTCTTTATTCTGTTTTCCCAAGTGCCGTTCTATTTCAGTCTGTAGCTACAGGGCTAAGCGTTAAGTGAGAATTTAGTAGTGGAGATCTTTTGGGGATGGTACACTGTTCCATACACTTACACAAGGCACCAGAAGGCTTATTACATCTCTCTCTCTCTCGCTCTGCCTGTGGTGTTTTCCTGTCTTTTTATTTTGTAGTTTCCCTTTTTTTGCTTTACCCTCCTCTCCCTTTCATTATCATTGTGTGTGTGTGTGTGTGTGTGTGTGTGTGTGTGTAAATAGAGGACATCCTTTGTGTAATTTTTAGACAAAGCTATCAGAAGGCTGATGGAGCATTCCAAATGTCTGCTGTTTCTGGCTTGCCAGGAAAGGCACTTGAGTGTGAAATTGACTCTGTACCCTTACTGTCACCCCTCCAAAAAATATTCTCTCCTTCCGTCTGAAGCACACACACACACACACACACACACACACACAAACAAACACAAACATTACATTTTCATTAACCTTCCAGCCTTCGGTTTACTTTTTTCTGTTTTAAGCTAAACAAAAGATGCGCTATAATGCATCGTTATCAGAAAGTTCGATTAGTTCTCAGAAATAATCAGACTCTAGATTGTTGACGGTTGAGCTATTGTGTTGGGAACGTTTGTGGAGGTAGGTCACTTACCTAAAGCTTATTATTATTATTGTTAGCACATAGAATACATGGCCAAAGGTATCTAGACACCATTCTAATTACTGAGTTCAGGTGTTTCAACCACAACCATTGCTAACAAAATCACAGAGCAGGCTCAATAAAGATGTTGTTTGGTGTAGTGTATCTCCAGTGGCCTGCCAAAGCTCCAAGAACAACCCCATTATTCACCCTTAACAATAATTTATTGTTAATTGAACACTAATGGTAAGACTGGCCTTTTTGTTTAGCATTAGTGTCTGACCTCACAAATGCTCACAGCCTTTCCAGAAGAGCAAAGGCTGTTATAGCAGCAAGTGGTGGGGTGGGAAGTGTAACTCTATATTACAGCCAGAAAGAAGTATGTTTTCACTAGTGGTTTCAGATTTTGATTTATTATAACTGTTAGTAATTGATGTACAGGAAACACGAGATCACTAATTAGAAAAGGTGTTCCAATACTTTGGTCTATATAGTGCACTTACAATGGGAATTGTTTTTGTTTGTTTGTTTATTTGTTTGAGTATTTTTTTAAACCATATTTCTTTCAATGCAGAACCCACCCTGAGTGTGGGTTAGCAGGCGATATTTTTCTCCTAGCTTACTATAGAACAGAGGCAAAGTTCCAGTAGTCTATAGCAAACTCTAGGTTCTTGTATTTGTGGTTAGATAAAAGAAAATGTTTTCTTTTTTTAGGCTTTCCTGTGTGTGTCTGTGTGTGTGTCTGTGTGTCTGTGTCTGTGTATCTGTGTCTGTCTGTGTGTGTGTCTGTGTGTGTGTCTGTGTGTGTGTCTGTGTCTGTCGTTCCGCCGTAACATTAAAACCACCTTGTAACGCCAAGTGAGCTAAGACGGACAGGAGGGGCGGACACACACGCAGAGATGTATAATAACCAAAACGTTTATTGAAAGACAGCACACACAAAACAAGACAAACAAAACACAATACCTACGCTAAGCTAAGTGCTAACACAAAGCAGGAACCTAGACCCTAAGCTAAGCTAAACAGGAACTGGACAGGACAGGACAGGGCAACACAACCTAAACAGGACTACAAAGACTAAACAGAGATAAACAGAACTAACGCCTAATAAACAAAGGTTAACAAACAGAGCTAAAACACAGAGACAAAGGCTAAACAAGACTAAACAGGATTACTAGAACTAAACTGGGTTAAACAAACTAAACATGACAGAACATACTAAACAGACAAAACAGACTAAGCAAAGACTAAACAGGCTAAACAGATTAAACTAAATAAACCAAACAAACAGACCGGAGAAGACAGACAGGCGCAAGGCGCAAGGCGCAAGGCGCAAGGCGCAAGGCGCAAGGCGCAAGGCGCAAGGCGCAAGGCGCAAGGCGCAAGGCGCAAGGCGCAAGGCGCAAGGCGCAAGGCGCAAGGCGCAAGGCGCAAGGCGCAAGGCGCAAGGCGCAAGGCGCAAGGCGCAAGGCGCAGAACAGGGTTCAGAAACCTGACAGACAAACAGTCACAAAATAGTTCTCCAAGTCTGTGTTCCAGCTCACCTCTTAAATAGAGGGCAGCTGGAGCTAATTAATCACAGGTAACCAATAAGGAACGGGGGTGTGGCAGGAGACTGAGGAGAGAGAGAGGCGTGGCACACAGGAGCACCAGAGCACACAGAGGCTCAAAGTGTGACAACCTCCTTGTTTCTACACTCACTGTCCATTTTATCAGCTCCACTTACCATTTAGAAGCACTTTGTAGCTCTACAATTACTGACTGTAGTCCATCTGTTTCTCTACATGCCTTTTCCACATGCCTAGTGCTTCTACATGGTAAGTGGAGCTGATAAAATGGACAGTGAGTGTAGAAACAAGTAGATGGTTTTAAAGCTATGGCTGATCGGTGTATTTCCAAAATAGTTTGGATTTGGCTGGTGGAGGGACCTGGCTAGACCCAGCAGACAGACAGTATAAAACAAATAAGCCAAAAAGCATGTTTACCCACATAAGTGTTTTTTAGTTATTATTACAATTATTATTTTTAATTAAGAAATGATTCACATTTACTTTTACATTTGTTACTTCTGGTAGTGATGTGCTTTTGAGATTTATTTTCGCCCCATGTCATTGAGCCATTAGGGTGTTTTTAGGGTGGTGAATCACATTTGTTCCTCGGGTCTTTGTTGTTTCTTTGTTTCCAGGAATTAAAGCCATGAGCTGAATGTTGTGATAAGTAGAATCTTTTTTGTATCTATAAGCAAATCTAATTAAAATAAGTAGAAGCTAAAGCCAGCAACCCAATTAAGTCACAGTCTGGATCTACTGATGGGTTCAGGGAGTTTTAACACAATGAAACCGAACTGTTAAACTGATGCAATTAAAACCTGCATTGTTGAAGGAAACATTAACATTATGTATTGTGTACAACAACTGAAAAAAAAAAACACAACAGACTTCCTTTTTAATGGATAGAAAGCAGAGTTTACTGCTGTAGTCCCTTCATAACCACTACAGCTTAAATTTTACCCTTTGCACCTTTACAATGATTAACCGGATACATCTCAGCTTCACAACTTGCTGATCCATTTTTTTTACATTTAACAACTCTTTTGTCTTTCTTTCTTTTGTAATAGAAATGGCACTGCTTGTATATTTTATTCTTTTGACAGCTAGTTGATTTGTAAACATCCAGCCAAGTCCTCTCTGCATGCTTACCGATGGATGAGTAGTATGCTGAAAGTTCCACTACTGCCTGTTAAAGCAGTACAGACACGTTTGTCTGTGTAGTACCAGTGTTTGATAAGATAAGGCAAGAAAAAGAAGCAAGAAAAATGTGAACCAATGATGTCTGTTTCAATCAGAGTGAGAATTCAACTATTCATCTTCTGTATGCCATTACAAAAAACACTGGGTCAGACACCATTCTGTTTCTGCATTCTCTTTCTTACAAGACAAAATAATGTGGCCCAGTTTTTCTTTGTCATTTTTTCTAAACAGGTTTGAATAAAAGCAGTGCATATTTCAAATACCCAGACACAGGCTAATTAAAATTGTGTTCGGTGCCCCCTGCAGAGTGAACCATGCTCACCATGAGAAGAACAGATCCCCTAATCTCTTCTAAACCACATGCAATCCGGAGGAGGAAGAAAAGTATCAAACTAAGGAATGAAAATGGACCAACCTTTACCATAAAGACTTCAGGGACTGTTTTTATGAGGCGCTTATGATCAAGAAGAGCGATCAAACAGACTTGTGTATATATCAATAATCGAATGTCTTTGTAAAAATGATTAATATACACTTTGTGTTTTGTAGTCAAAGGAAATTTATCGCCCTATGCAAGGTACCTTAAAATGTAAATTGTCATATAGAGCAGGCACCTCTTCTGGTTTCTGAAGCTGAGATCATTCACACTCAAATAAGGATTGCAGAAATGATAATAAACAAGATCACAGCCATGTATGTACCGTCTCTGTTTTTTAATGTTTTCTGCACTGCAGTTACACTGTTCGGGTGGAAAATGATAACGAGAGACAGATTGTGTTTCCGGATTGTTTCTTTATTATGAATATGAGCCTGAAGGAATTTATGAATCATCAATATGCATTATTACACAGAGCCTGAAGGTTGGGTTCAAAATGTGGATAAACAATATCTATAATTCATTTATCACACACTGTGCCCTAGAGGTGCTACTGCATGTAGGAAAATGGAAACATATTAAAAATACAAGTTTATTTTCCCATCGTGGATGAAAATGACACGAAAATAATGTTACATTTTCTGCTTTATATTCTCCAAAATGATAAATGCAGACACTGTTCCAGAACCAATGACATCATGGTTTATGGATATTTTTGTCAGATATAATAGAATTATTTAACATATTAACCACTAACGTTGTTTTTAACATACCAAAAGTATGTTGACTTCTAATAACTAAATGTCAAATGAAAAACACAATATTTGAGAAGGAATTGGTCCTTTTTCTATATTCTTCTGAGGATTCTTTTAACCTTTTTTAATAACTTCAGGGATTGAACACTCCAACACTCTAATTAATGTATTTTTACTGCTCCAGAGTCCAGTGATGAAGTGCTTTACAGCATTCTAGCCAATGCTAGAGAATGTGCATGGTGATCTATGTGTTAGAGTACCCGATCCATAAAGCTCCCGGTGAACAGTTTTTGTTCTGGCTTTGCTCCTTAAAGCAGTTTGGAACTCAGTAGTTATTGCTGTGATCAAGAATAGATGTTTTGTCAAGATGTATAAGCTTTAGCACTTTAGCTTTAGCAGGTGGCCTGCTGCTTCTTGGCTAAGCTGTGGTCAACAGTGTTCTGTTGAAAGTCACAGAGTCCAGTGTCATAACTTAATGCTTGATGTTAGGCAATGATTTTAGTATGTCTGTGGGAATTTGTGCCCATTTAGTCAAAATAGCATTTGTATTGGTTGTTATGGTTCTTTCCGAAGCTGTTCAATGGGGCTGAGGTCAGGGCTCTGTGCAGGTCACTGAAGTTTCTTCAAAGCAAGCTTTTCTTTAGGTCTTTATAGACTTTGCTTTGTACACATGGGCACAGTCACTCTGGAACAAGAAGAAGCCTTCTCTAAAAAGTTAAAAGCATATAATTTTCTTTATATAATCAATTAATTACACAAGTTACTGTTGTAGATGACACACATTAGATCAATAACTAGAAGAGGTGTCCCAATACTTTTGTCATTATAGTGCACTTTAAAATGGGAAGTGTTTTTTGCAACCATTCTTTTTTTAATGCAGAATCCACCCTGAGTTTTAGCAGACGTTATTCTTCTCCTATCTTACTATAGAACAGAGTTAAAATTTTAGTAGTCTGTAGCAAACTCTAGGTTTGTGTATTTGTGGTTAGATAAAACAAAAAGTTTTCTTCTGTTTGGACTAACAGATTTTTGGCTCAATAGTTTAGATTTGTCTGGTGGCTGTTGTGAGTGGATGTGCATAAAACATTCAAATCAACTGGTCAGATGGAGTGTCTACATACTTTTGGATATGTAGTATAGCACAGGTCATTCTTTCACAACTCCAACTAAAAGATAAAAAGGAATAAAAATGGATGCTGTTAGATTCGAATAGGCCGATCAGGAAAAGCTTTAGCCGAGCTATTTAGTGATAAGTGGTTGAGGGCTTGGTGCTTGAAGAGTTTGCAGCGGGTGGACGACAGGATGGAATTGTGTTCCTGGTCATTCCTCTCGATTTCTGACTTCATATTCTGAACTACCCTGTCTATGTGCTGGCACGTCCTGATATTGCAGAGTGAGATGTGGCCCTGGGTCAACAGGGGAGGTGCTTAAATTGAAATTGTTCAACCAATCACAAACTAGCTGCTATGACATCACCACATTTGCCGGGCCTTTCTATTTTTTTATTTTTAACCTCAACCAGAGAAGCTCCGTGCCACGCACTGAATCCCCTGCAGAAGGTAAGATATGTATTTTAGAAGTTCCTTGTTATACATGCTTTTAACATGTAGTAGTACTGGTTTTGCTTACACAGAATAATATTTTAGATATTGTAGCCTTGGCTTGGCTAATCTCTCATAGCTTTTGCTGTGCTAGCTAGTTAAGCTAGCTGGCTAACCTAATGGTAAATCTGAGAAATCTATTTAATGATCTCATCTATGTGGTCCCAGGACCATCATCTATGTGGTCCCAAAAACATCATCTATGTGGTCCCAGGACCATCATCTATGTGGTCCCAGAAATATCATTTATGTGGTCCCAGGAACATCATCTATGTGGTCTCATCTATGTGGTCCCAGGAACATCATCTATGTGGTCTCATCTATGTGGTCCCAGGAACATCATCTATGTGGTCTCATCTATGTGGTCCCAGGACCATCATCTATGTAGTCCCAGGAACATCATCTATGTGGTCCCAGGAACATCATCTATGTGGTCCCAGGAACATCATGTATGTGGTCCCAGGACCATCATCTATGTAGTCCCAGGAACATAATCTATGTGGTCCCAGGAACATCATCTATGTGGTCTCGTCTATGTGGTCCCAGGAACATCATCTATGTGGTCCCAGGAACATCATCTATGTGGTCTCATCTATGTAGTCCCAGGAACATCATATATGTGGTCCCAGGAACATCATCTATGTGGTCCCAGGAACATCCTCTATGTGGTCTCATCTATGTGGTCCCAGGAACATCATCTATGTGGTCCCAGGAACATCATCTATGTGGTCTCATCTATGTGGTCCCAGGAACATCATCTATGTGGTCCCAGGACCATCATCTATGTAGTCCCAGGAACATCATCTATGTGGTCCCAGGAACATCATCTATGTGGTCCCAGGAACATCATCTATGTGGTCTCATCTATGTGGTTCCAGGAACATCATCTATGTGATCCCAGGAACATCATCTATGTGGTCTCATCTATGTGGTCCCAGGACCATCATCTATGTGGTCCCAGGAACATCATCTATGTGGTCCCAGGAACATCATCTATGTGATCCCAGGAACATCATCTATGTGGTCTCATCTATGTAGTTCCAGGAACATCATCTATGTGGTCCCAGGAGCATCATCTAGTCTTCACCTGGGAACATCACACAGTTGTATGGACCTGGGCATTTCATTATTTTATATTTTAGCTTTAATGACACAGTAAGCTAGTTAGCATATTTGTGGTCCTAGGAACTTAAACCAGTCTTGACCTGGGAACATCACACAGTTGTATTGACCTGGGCATTTCATTATTTTATGTTTACCCAGGAGGAGTAAATTTGATATTAATAGTTGCAAAATTCTGGAAGTGATATTTTAGCTTTAATGACACTGTAAGCTAGCTATCAAATTTGCAGTCCCAGGAACATCATCCAGTCTTAACCTGAGGACACAATACAGTCGTGTTGGCCCAGGGATTCATATTTTATGTTAATCCAGGAGCAGTACTTTTAATATTAACATTACTAGCAAAGTGCTGGAACTGATAGCTTTTACATCACAGTAAGCTAGTAAGCATATTTTGTAGTCTTAGGAACATCATCCACTTTTGACCTGGAGACATCATACCCAGGTATTTCATTATTTTATGTTAATGCAGGAGCAGTACATTTGATATTAACTGCAGTTCTGGAACTGATATTTTAGATTTTTCACTACAGTAAGAAACCTAGCATCTTATTTAGTCCAATATGGATTTGAAAATGTATGAAAAATCTGTTTATTTAATTGCGAACCACTCTCCCAAAATGATAACTATATCCATGCATGAAAGATTTAGTGAATTAATTAATTATTCTCTCCACTCAGGAAATGGTGAATAATGGAGGACTGTATTAAGAAAACAGTGCTGCGTGAGGAGAAAAGAAAAGGAAACAAGCATATCACAACTGATGTACATCTTTTAAAGAAAGAAGAGGATGTTCATGGGATGTTCATAGAAGCAACACTTGAAACTTTGACAACCTTCAGAAAAACAGATTCAGCATGTCAAGCATGTCACAAGGACAAGGGATACTACATTTTCTATTGTATCCGGTCAGGAAACACCTGTGATAAAAGCTATAAGATTTCAGGATTTAAGGCTTACACGTCATTTAAGAAAAAAAAATGATTGGTTGAGCCACAAAGTAATTGTGCAGTGCATTTACAATAAGCACAATGGGCATGATTTAGATTCTGAAAAAGAGGGTCACTTCCAAACAGTATGTCCAGATTTGGTGTCACAATAACAACAAATACACCCAACAAATACACCTACTCTCTCTCAAAACAGCACTTTATTCCAATAGATGATGTTCCTGGGACCACATAGATGATGTTCCTGGGACCACATAGATGATGTTCCTCGGACTGCATAATATGCTAATATAGCTTACTGTGTCATTAAAGCTAAACTGTCAGTTCCAGAACTTTGCTGCTAAGTTAATATAAAATATGTAATAATATAACCAAATATGTTTTTTATGATGTGCAGGAATGTGCATTGCTATTAACAATCAGTAATTAAATTTTATATAATATATTTACAAAGATGCTTTAAACCCAGGCGGACTTTAACAGTACCACCTTTAAAGTAGAAGTAAGCCTGGTTAGTTCTTATTAAATATCACATTTTTCTGGTTTGTCTTACGTATATGTCTTATATGTCCAAAGAAAGTCTCAAGTAATTAAGGACATTAATTATATTAATGTCAACAGGCAACAGCAGAACACACACACACACACACACACACACACACACACATAGTTAACACATCAGTGTGTAGCTATATTTAGAAGATAAAGCTGAATGAAAAATTCATCGCCAAGCCACAACTCCCAGCCTCCCAACCACACACACACATACACACACACACACACAGCATAAGCAATTAGTTATTGTGTTTTACTAACGGTAGCAGAACACACACACAAATTCAGTCACATCTGACAGCTGAACACGAATACAGTAGTGCCATAGAAAGGATCAGAGTGCTGTGTACAGTACATCCCTGGTATATTGGCTCCTTATTGGTGGACGACTTCCCATCTTGTCCAAATACTACTCCTCATGCATTCATTCAAACCTACCTAGGCAATATCCAGAATAGCATGTTCTGTATTTCCATAATTCACAGACTTTATTTCCAAGGATCAACCCAAAGCACAGTTTATTGTCTAGTTCCATCATTCAGCTTCTATTAAGTTTCAGATGAAGGACTGCAACTCAGACGTTATTACGTCTCACATATTTTACTAGAATAAAACAGATTAATTTCCTTATTAATTACAAATCAGCTTTATGATGCTCCCTACACAATACTTTACAGCTGGGATGAAGTTTTGTTGTAAAGTGCCTAATATTAGATAAAAAATAAATACATTGATTAACTGACTTTTAATGTATTGAATTATGTCATATAATAGTAAATGAGATATTATACTGTATGTTTTAAGAAAAAGAGCCATGCAACGTAGTTGTATCATCTGTAGGTATTATGCTAATCAGTATGGTCAGAGAGACAGTGAGTCTTTTTTGCTGCACATTTTTAATCTTTGTTATTTGTGCATGCCCAAGTATGTAGTTTGCAATGCACAGTCATAGCATGCCCACATATTGTAGCCACCCACTCAAACGCACACACACACACAGGCATATACCTACCCACTGTCAGGACACACACAAACACACATGCATGTTTTATTTACTCAGCCATCACCCACACCCACCCACCCACCCACGGAATATTTAGCAACCAGACTGGAAAAGTAATTCTGGTGTTTTTGCTGGCATCCAGTGTACCAGCATATCTACACAGCATGAGAGAGAGAGAGAGAGAGAGAGAGAGAGAGAGAGAGAGAGAGAGAGAGAGAGAGAGATTTAAAGAGAGTTAAACATTGATGAATGTGACTGCTATCTTAATATATGTAGGTGTCAGTGTGCCGATGGTTTCATAATGCACATGGTCTATTAATAAGATTGACGTAACGAGCGGTTGCACAGAAAACTCCAACAGTGACAGGAAGACCATAGTAACAGTCTCCCTGGAAACCACTTGAGCCAAATTAACAAGTAAAATAGTCAGAAAACTCGTGAGAATTATAACACGGTCACACGTGGTCTATTTTGGGTGCCCGTATAAATTGTTTATAACCGTAAAATTAGGAAACTAGAGAATGGAAATAAACCAGCACTGAACCATGATAGCTGGCATGTAGAGGTAAGGGAGAAAATAAAGGGAACTCAAAATGCAAATAAAAAGATTAAAACAAAAGAGGAGCTGGATGTAACTGACAAGGCTACTCATTCTGTTGCAACCCAAATGCTTACTAGAGAGAGAAATAAAGGAAAGCATAGGAAACTTAAAAAAGGATAAGCAGTTGTAACCAGAGACGGGAAAGACAGCTTGAGAAGGACGCAGCGAGACTGAGCTCATAGCTGAGGCTCAGAGACACTTATAAAATGCTTCCCCTTAAAGGTAGCAAATAACACTCACAGTGGACCTCCATTTAATGGATTGCGGATTTAACAGACAAAATCTGGATAACCAAAAGTCTGGTGCAATTGTTTAAAATTCCCAGGAGAAGCGTACCAAGACCAGTAGTTCAGTAATTGTCCACTCGCCGGCGCACGTCTCTCTGTTTACATGAGTGATAGGTTTTTTTTTGTCGGAAGGCTCGCTTTGTTCTCAGTGTTTTATGCTTAATTTTTGCAAGTTCTAGTGCTTAGTTATGCACCAGCACTGCTCCAGTACCCACCAGCAGTGCTTCAGACCAGTGGCGGCTCCTGCCAGATCTCTCGGGAAGGGGGGCAATTGTTGCGATGATGGCCAAGGTGACCCATTCAATGGGTAAATTAAACCTTTAATAATTAACATCTTAAGTCATCTGTCAGTTTGCCCTCACAAATAACTTTGAACATGGAGAGAGACCAACTTTACCATTAATCATAAAATTAAGTAAAGCCTTCACCCTAACAATTTAATTCAGTCTTCATCAGATAGCATTTTATTTTAGGTGCAGCAGATCCAGAATAAAGATTGGCATCAGGGCTGATGTGCAATGAATAAAGAAGTACAATTAAACAATTGGGAGATACAATAAGTGAAATCACAATGCACAATTTAAAAATTACATTACTTACTTGTATTGAAATTTTGCTTGTCTCTCTTGTCAAAGCAACAAAGTGATTAATTACCCTCTCATTGAAGTCAGGCATGTTCCTGAATAGTTCCCTCTCCATGGAAAGCATGGCCAGTGCATTCAGATGTTCCTGTCCCATAGCATTTTGCAGGAATGTCTTTATTCTCTTTGAGGTTGAGAAACATCTCTCAGCTTCCGCCGTTGTCATGGGAGTGGTTATGAGGAAGTTCAACAGAGCCACAGTCTCAGAAAAAGTCTCCTGGAGGTTGTACCTCAGCAGAACCAGGTACCTGTTGACAAGATCGCTAGCTGCTCCAATTATCGCTACACCAGGTTACGTGTGACGCAAGCACGTAAGTGCTATCCCTCCCGGGACCTGTATATTTTGTATAATTTTGCACCCCCTGAAAAAAAAAAACTCTCTGTTTCGGACAATTGCATTTTATGGACCAGCGCTCCCCCCTTTTAGTCTGTTAAATCGAGGTTCCACTATGCATATATCCACTTTAAACTCACACAATGTCTTAAACTCACACACAATGTCTTTGACTTCTAAGACCTCAGCAGAACCAGGTACCTGTTGACAAGATCGCTAGCTGCTCCAATTATCGCTACACCAGGTTACGTGTGACGCAAGCACGTAAGTGCTATCCCTCCCGGGACCTGTATATTTTGTATAATTTTGCACCCCCTGAAAAAAAACCCTCTCTGTTTCGGACAATTGCATTTTATGGACCAGCGCTCCCCCCTTTTAGTCTGTTAAATCGAGGTTCCACTATGCATATATCCACTTTAAACTCACACACAATGTCTTTGACTTCTAAGAACCCCGCCCCCCCCCCCAACAATCTTAGAAACCACATGTAACTATTTAACAAAGATAGAGAGTCAAAGAGAGTCAAAAGGTGTTAAATATGAGCAAAGAGCAAATCTTTAACTTTGTAGCAAGAACTCCTATGATTGACTAGAGCTGGTAACTATTCTGTTTGACCAGGGGTTACATGCTTTACTCATGCTTCTGTTCCTGCTTTTTGTTTATCCAAGCTCTAAAGTATTGATTTTTTCTTAGACGACAGCCTCTAAGCCCATGGTGATATTTTGCTCAAGTTCAATAATTAAGGAACCTATTTTCATTTAGGTCTTTTATGCTTCTTTCACAATTAAATTACAGGTAAGACTGCCTTGACCATATTTTACAGCTTTATCCTTTTTATTGGGCTTTCATATCTATCAACAATAAAATACATTCAGGTAATAAAAAAGCTTTCACGGTCTCTATATTTTGAAGTCTGGCCTTTAATAAATTGGTTTTATGGTGGCATGTTCTCTGGACTCTGGATAACAGGCTTTATTTTTGGCCCTGCATCTTAGTTATTAGGCTGCAGTTCAGCTACAACAAAAAGGGCTTCAGTTTACAAAGCTAACTTGAAAAGAAAGTAGAAACTGCCAGTGGTACTGACACTATCTAATTGCCCATGCCACTACTTCTGATCTCTCCGGCCATACTTTCTCTAAGATTGTGGTCTGGTCATTTCTTACTTTAGTTACCCAGGCAACAGGAGAGAGCAGTTTGTCTGATGTAGCATCAGTACCAGTGATTAACTGATTGAGATGCTTCATGTAACACAACTTCTCAGTAGGTGGTAGCAAAGGACATGGTGGATGCTGATTAAAGGAGAGGTGTATGCAAAGGTTTATGTAGTATTTAACCATTTACATATTTCCCTGAATGGACTGATGTCCTGTCCAAGGTGTTTTCTTGACTTGCACCCAGTATTTCCACAATCGCTGGACATTTTTGAAAAATAAATAAATTAAATAATAAATTAAAAGTATACACATTACACAAAAGACCAGGTAGAAAAACTAGGACAATAAGTTAAAACATTTCTTTTTTTTGTTTATTTTATAAACCATCCTAATACCCAACATACTGTATTTCAAAACACTTATTAGTCTGTTGTATTGAAAATAAATAAAAATAATAGAAAATAATAGAAAATCAACATTTACAAAAAAAATATTTTATTATAAATAAATTTCATCACAGGACTAGCATTTGCTTCTGACCTTGGAGCAAGTTTTACCTTCAAAAAATGGTTTGGTGAAAAATTCATGTCCAGTTTCTTATGAACACATTTACAGCCACAGGCTAAAGCTGGAAAACCCCAAGTCAATCCCCACGTCGTTCCAAACTCCCAAACCAAAGGCAAACTAAGCTTACATACAGTTGCAGTCAGAAATACTCAACCCAAATACTTAACCCAACACAAATAAAATAATGATAAAATAGCTTTTCTGCAAAATTAGATTTTGTTTTAAATAAAGTCTTTATCCGTTCAATGATGCAGCAAATAAACAAGACAATTGAATTATGTCTTTTAGTATTTAGCAGGATATTTTGTTACATACCCTGGGATGGATTGGTGCTCTGTCCTGGATGTTTCTGAACCCACATGACCCTGAACAAGATATAGTGGGTAATGAGAAGAATGAGGTGAAAGTAATCAGTAAAAAGCAGTATGTAGGGTGCAACAAAGCCCCAGCATCCAGCTCACCTGGGTTGTCCACCACCTTTTGAAAAAATGACAACAGCTTCAGAGTCTTTGGGTATTTACCCATTCATTTTTATATGGAATTTTAAAGGACTGTATTGTGTCAATGTTCTTTCCCAAACATGACAAAGGTTTTAGTTTTCTGACAATTGTGCTGATTGTAAAAAAGTCTTATGTGCAAAAAGTTATCCTACTTGACTGACATCTGCTTTCTTTCTTACCTTTTATACTATATTGTATTAGTCTAAAATAATATTTTGACATCTCAAGTGGCCCACTGGTCCTGATATGTGGTTCCTCATATGACTATGGCTTTCTATGGCTACATTTTAAGACATCTTTGATTAGGTAAACACATTTAACATAAACATATTCTATTGTTCTAATCTTTAATATTACAAACTTTCAGTGTAAACATCTTGCCCACTAATAACACACTAAAAGAAGTATAAACTCATTCCGACCAGCAGATGGCAGTCTATTATAATCATTAGCCCACATTTTCTCCTGAGGTTTAGAGCCTAAATTTGGGATTTCACAGGGTTGTCAAATGTTTTAGCTTCAGGGTTTACTGCAACAGTGTAATATAATAATATAATATAATGCTTTAGGGGTTTAGTATTCGTAACATATATTACAGTCTGGTTTGTGACTCAAATTAAGTGTTTTAATTTGCATAGAAATCAGCATAGACTCCCTGATTATGATGCAATACAGTGCAAGGTCATACATAAAGAATAATATGACAACTAATTTCACAGACACAAAAAAACCTTATTGTTATAGAATGAATGTAAAGTATTACGATAAAGGACAAGTGACCCTTCATCACACTGACATAAACATGTCATAAACCTGATTGATGTCATTTGCTGAGTTGACCAAGACGTTTATTGGCTGCTTCAGTAGTTAGAGGTCGCCATAGACTTGGCACAGTTTGTACACCCCTTTCATGGCACAACCCTCCTGTTACTATCTGAGCTTGGGACCGGCACTGAGAGCGCACTGACAAGTGCACCTTCCAATGGCTAGGCTGTTTCGGCCATCCCCTCACCTCGGACATTAATCAATCATGTCCATGTGGATGCCCAACTGTTTGATAGCACTGAGATTCGAATACTTGAGTGGACTAGAGTACTTTACTGTTGTAGCACAGAGCACCCCAAGTTGACTAGTAATAGCAATATTTGATCAAACTACGGGAACATGCAAATCTTACTTGATTATTAACGTAAATTAAAGCAGCTCATTTAATAATATAATATAATACACTTATAACCTTTAAAGAGCAGATTTCATGCATTTTATAATAGCAAAAGGATTGAAAAATGTGTAAAATATGTGGAATAATTGTAATGTGAGAATTTGACCAGCAGAGGGAAGCGAAAACCGATGCAAGTGTAGTTCATTGGGAACTACATTTCCCAGCATTCCCTGCGGTCATTAACGCTCATTATTGTCAGCTGTGTCCGACGCTTTATAAGCAGGCCTGTAACTCACTTCAGTGCTGAGTTCAAATGAAGCCAGTAATGGTAGTGCTATTGGTTCGACCTTTAAAAAGAAATGTGGCAACGGAATATTATTAAACACATTTAAAAAAAAAAGACTTTGCTTAGAAAGATGTATTGATGTGAGTTTGGAGGACTGAGTAATAGGTTGGTTCTATCCAACTGCCATTCTGTCATATTTGCTACCCTACAGTGCAATACAGTACACATCAGTGGCGGCTGCTGGTCTTTCAAAGAGGGGAAGCTCATTGTCGGCTTACATCATAAAATTTGTCAATTTATTTATACATAAATTCTGCCCTCCGTTCCTTTTCAAGAAAATAGCCTGAAATGGGTTGCAGCAGTTTGTCTTTCGACTTCACTCGCAAAATCCGCGATGGGACTGAAGCTCCTAGTGATTAAGTGACTAATGAAGTGTATTGCTTTGGCAATACGAATGTCCCTATTTGTCATGCCAATAAAGCTTCTTTTGAGTTTGAGTTTGAGAAGTGACGGTGTAGATCTCAAACTAGCTGTCAATCAAAACGGAATTCAGCCTTTCCACTGATCCTCCAATCATCTTGCAGAAGCTCAGCGTCCACACCCGCCCACAGCTCCATTCACCCCCAGAGACGCTCAGCGTCCGGGGGCGGGACAAAATCGAGGCATTTATCCAATGACCGGCGAGTTTCGGAGCATTAAAAAAAAAACCTCAACGCAGTCCCATAGAAGTGAAGAGACGCTCAGCTTCTGCGGGCAAATACATTGACGCTACGGGAATGTATGAGTTAAGTTAAGAAAATCGAGTCCATTTGTGATAATTAGCTGATTCTGAACGAACTCGTCTTCGAGATATACGTGTTCTAACGCATTTGTAGTCAATGAAATGTTAACACAACTGTACATATTTGACCATTTAATTTTGGACATTTTAGGGGAAGCTGAGCTTCCCTTGCAGTCTTTGAGAAATCGCCACTGGTACACATTCACATCTAGATTAGTCTGTGTTGTACCCAATGAGCTACTGTTTGTAATAACACAAGGTTACTAGTGAAATTAGGTGTTCACTGGAAATAAGCTTGTCTCCACCGAACACTGACAGCAAATACTCAATAGTCTTTGTAACAACAGTAGTGTTCTTGTTTTGTTTGCATGTTTTCCCCCACTCTACTACGTCACATATTGCAATCTCTGGAAAACCATTTTCATTTTGAAAGCTAGATTTAAGGTCTTGTCACTGTTCCTCCTCTGATCACACAATAAAAGCCTGCAGTTTGTCAGCTGTCCAAAAAAAGTTTTAGTTTTTACAACCACCCATCTGTCATGATAGACAAGCAGCTGCCTTTTTTGGTTTCTTTTACAGAAATCAGTGTCATTGGAGCTGTGAAGTGTATTTTTTTTTTTTTTTTTTTTTTTTTTTTTTTAAAGCCAAAATTCTACTCGGTGCCTTTTAAAGAGTAGCTTGACTTATCAGGGTTTGATACTTTTTGTAAGAAATGAAATGGTTTACATTATAACTTTTATAATGTATAGAGTTATGACTTCAGTGCATCTAATAGCAATCAATGCAGTTGGATGAACAATAGTCCATGCTTTTGTACTGACATTTTTCAATGCATTAAAAAATTTATTTGTCTGACCCTAATTTAGCAGAGAGCTAACAAAATGTGCAGTGTCACAATGTAATCAATCACAATTCTTAATGTGAATGAATTGCTATGCATTCTTTACATACCAAATAAAAACACACTTTTTACATTTTTGCTAGACTGACCATCTATATATGAACAAATATATATGTGAAACTATGGGATTTTATAAAACCATTTAATCAACATTGACAACAATTGTTGTGTATATTGTGATACTTTTGGTCTATGTTGGTATCTATGAAGGCAACATACAACCCATGGACACAAGACCCAACACTCCCATTCATATATGTTTAGTAAACCTTACATTCAAACCATAAGCATTTATTTGGGTTTGGTTTGTCTTTTATGTCATAACAGCCTTTAGGCTTTTAGACTAGAATTTATAAGTGAATTCAGGGGTTAGGTTCAGATTTGTGAGGTTATGGACTAATTAGTGCTGCTGTATGGTAATGTATAAGCTTGGCTTACAGTCAGCAGTTAAATTTATGTAATTATTTTGCTAGATAGAGAAGCATGATTCACAACTTGGCTTAATCAGTACTAACTACACTGGTATCTGATGGTATCCACTCTATACTACACTACAGTGTACTAACATGTAAAAAGTAAAATGCATCCCTTGCAAGACTGAATGTTTTTTTTTTCCATGAATGCCAGTTTTTTTCTTTCTTCAAAAAGTAAATAAAGCAATTTCCACAGGCGAATCACATACAACATCCACGTATCAGTGCAGCATTTATAACCGTTTATTTGGCTTTGTTTTTTAATCTCTTCCCTTGCATCCCATGAGCTGCAGCGCTGACACGATTTCATAAAAGCCAGGTCAGTTATTTGTGTAAAATCCACAATTTATCAGCTGTTTTTCACATTCAGTGGGCAGAGACATGAGATGTAGGAGCAGAAAATGTAATTAGGGCAAGATCAAAATTATATCTGCAGGGAAAACCCCTCAGATCTTACTAGTGTAGATTTATTTACCTCCACATGCTCATTGCTTGTAAAGCAGCAACACGGGGTTCTTCAGCTGATGAGAACTGAAAGGTTATTTACAGGCAGGAGTACTCTAGAGGTACATATTTAAATTGTGATTTTGGGTATATTTGAATAGAAAAAAAAAGGAAATTCCCCAAAGCAGAATGCCTTGTGGTCTGTAAGCAGATTTAACAATGATTGGAAATGATCCAGGTTTAAAGATTATCTATGCATCTGTATCATTATAGACACTGTTATTGTGTGATATATTTATTGTTCTCTGCTTTGGATCTGGGGCTGGTGTGAAAACAATGTGGCTCTGCTTTGAACTTCCAATTGCTTTAGTGGTACAAGCCACCTCAAAGTTCTCTGGTGGAGCCATGGCTACAAAACATGCAAAACAAACAAACTCTGGATGATGTGACAGCAGCATATGTTCATATGAACAAGACATTAACTGTGTGTTCACTTGGAAAAACTTGATTCATCATTGTATTTAGTTTATTGACTTACCTAGGATTGGATCCAGAACTAAAAGCAGCAAGACAAACAGTCTGTTTGAAATGTCTGTAAATTTTAGTGATTTAAAAGTTAATGAGCCATCAGTCATTATTAACAACTATTTGAAACATTAATTGCAAACCAGTAATTAAATATTAAATGGGTTAATCACTCAGTAACTCGCTTCAGGAATGTTATGTGAAATCACATAGATAACAAAATTGTACCATGTTGTGTAAATTGCAGCTTCCTGGACATTAGATGTATGTAGTGTTAATGCAAAGACAGAAAAATGGTTAAGGAAACCTTGTAATGTCTTTAGCTTTAGTTTTGAAGATTCTTTTAGTATTTTAAAACACACACGCTTAATTTAGGATGGTGCATAATGCTTTAAAAAGGATTTTTTTCATCTCATAATGACATTAACCAATCAGTGTTTTCAGCATGATAAATCTGACACTTGCAACATACTGGCTTTAATGTTCTCAGAAGGTTCTAATCACCCAAAAATCAAAATTTTTGAGAGATAATCTGCCAGTGCACAGACACCATTTATAGGGCTAACTCTTTCCATTTTCAATTATACATAATTATACTGTATATAATATTGATATCTCTAGTAAAGGTAGGTAAACCTGTCAATCTCACTAAAATAGACTAGCCAGTGAGTTGAGGTTAATGAAAAAAATTTAATCATAAAGCCCGTGCAGTCTTTGTTACAATAAGTGTTCCAGTTAGATTTTATGTCCCTAAAGTTTAACAAACCATTTCCATAGGCAGGCAAGAAAAACCACAAAACCAAGTGCCTTTAGTGTGCTCGATTCTTCTGGAATTTGGAACTTGGCCCAAAATTAAAAACTGGAACTTGACAAAAATAGAGCCTTTTGGCACTGAACATTCAAGATGTTTTTGGCCTAGAAAAATAGAATGGTTATATAAAAAAACCTAATCCCCAGTGTTAGTTATGGTGGATGATCTTTAATGCTTTGGGGCTTTCCAACAGCTTCCAAACCCTGTTGGAATACATGGCATGATGGATGTGGTTTTCTGAATCGAGCTTTCGCCAGTGCTGTTCCTGTGTTCCAAAACCTGAGGGAATCCAATAGAGAGATTTTATATTTGGAAGAGCTGCCAGATTGCTCGCTCTGTGTTCTTTCAGTGCTGTTGTGTAGCCAAAGAGAGGTTTCCTAAATTAATTGTCCCAGTAAATGTGACAGATTATTTTTTTTAGTGTGAGAAAGCAAATTTTAATTTAAGTGTGTGGTCACATGATCATTTTAATAGCATGTTAAACGTCCCATTCCAAATCAATGGGCGATAGACTTGCATGGCTTAATATGGAGTCTCCCCAACCCCATCACCACCCTTTACAGCTATACCAGCTATACACTATATCCATTGTTTTAGAATGTAGATTTATGTTTATTTATGTCAAAATATCATTTGTAATCAAAATGTTGACTCAATGACCAAACTCATTAAATTATGTCTTTAAGTGCACATATTAATCCAAATTATTGCCTGTGTACAACCCCAAATCAGGAAAAAGGTTAGGATTAAATTGGTATGAACCCAAGATAAAGATATTTCAGGTTTTGTCTGGTCTGCTGGTCTAAGTGGTTTATTTCATTTGTTAATACACGTACATCCATTCCTGCATTTCAGGCCTGCAACACATTCCAACAGTTGGGATGGTAAAGCTTCTCACAGCACTTAAAAGTCTTTTTGGCAACGATGATACCAAGCAATAAAGTGTTTCAGCTGTTATTTTATCCTATTCTCCCTGCTAACACATCTTAAGGTGTAACAATACAGGGTTGTTTTGTTGTTGTTGCATTTTACAATTCAAAATTCTCCACGCATTCTCTGTTGGGGATTTGGGATGTAAAATCCTCCCAACCAAACATAATAAATGTTTCTGCATCCTGCAGACAGGCTTAGATACCACGGGGATTCCTGTGAGTGTTTTGACTACCTGCTCATGACTCTTGTATCTACATTAATCTCACTACTAAAACCTCATCATTTTGTCACTCTGGCTGTTCAGAACAGCAGGTCATCATTACAGTTCTGAATCATGTGCTAGACTCCTCTAGAGAAGATCACAGTGGGCACACCAATCCTCATTTTCTGTAGTGTTGCTTATAGAGATTCTCATAATCATGCGCCGTTCCTGTTGCATCCAGGCTAACGTGGGCATTTGTATCGGTGCTGAGGCTGACAGATGTGAACGATGATGCTGTTGACAGCGGAGGAATGTGTTTTTTTGTTTCTTTCTTGCAGCAGCGGCACCTCATTACAGTGACAAATACACATTGTTGTACACAAATACACTGAGTAAAAGCTGCACTCAATGCCTCAATAATACAGTCTCTTAGGACCTGAGCACTGGCTGTACCTGGGTTGTGCGTGATTCAGTCGACTGACCATCGTATTAGGAACCACTTGCATTAAAAAATAACCACCTGAGGTTGTGCTAGCTCTCCATGTAGATGTAATCACGTCGAAACCTGAGTGCTTATCCCTCTGTGTTAATGAGTTTTGGAAGCCATTATGCACTGCTGAGCACCACAAGAATGCAATTATCAAAAATGATGCAAAAAGTAAAGATTAGAACTAACCTTAAACTGTGTGTGTGCTAATTATTCAACGCAGGTTAGAGACATTGTAAGAGAACTGCCAGATGTGCAAGGAGATACAGAAAAGGCAAAGGAATGATATACACCAATCAGCCATAACATTAAAACCACCTCCTTGTTTCTACACTCACTTTCCATTTACACTCACTGTCAGCTCCACTTACCATATAGAAGCACTTTGTAGTTCTACAATTACTGACTGTAGTACATCAGTTTCTTAGTTTTTTAGCCTGCTTTCACCCTGTTCAACAGTTTAGGGAAGGCCCTTTCTTCCAGCATGACTGTGCCCTTGTGCACAAAGCAAGCTCTATAAGGTAGCCTGCATGCAGTCCTGCCCTCAGCCCACTCAGCTTTGGAATAAAGTGGAACATCAATTCAGGCTTTTCTGACCAACATCAGTGCCCAGCCATACAAATGCTCTTTTGAATACATGGGCACAAATTCCCACAGACATACTTCAAATTCTTGCAAGACGCCTTCTCAAAAAAGTGGCTGTAGCTATACCTGAAAGGATGACATAGAGGTCACTTTTGTAATGGGATGTCCAGCAATCTCTTGGTCAAGTATCTAAATGTTTTTGGTCATATAGTGTATCTTTCATTCACTGCTGCAAACTCCTACCCTGACCGAGGAGGGCTATATCTAACATTCACCCCCTCCAATCTGTGTGCAGTTGCCAAGCTCTTTGTTTATGCTGCGAGAAAGAGCAGTATCAGATCTGGAGAGTCATGCCCTGCTCTCCATTATTCACCATCTCAATACACACACTTTCTACCAGTCAGCAGAAGCAGGAGTAATGAGGAATCCAAACTCAAAGCAGTGCTGGGATAGAGCATTAGACCGCTGCACCACAGAGTGCCTACTTGGATCAATTATTATCAGCAAAGGTTCCAGCAGTCAGGAAATACTACAAGAGGAAGATATCAGCCAGCAGCAAGATAAATGAATACAATTATAGCAACAATAAACAAACCATTAAGAGAACAGGGTATTCCAGAGAAACACTATCCATCAGCTCACCAGAGGTGCATTCTATTTTAAGTGAGATTACAAACAATAGGGAGTGAAAGTGTTCAGTTTGAGGGGAACTTCGAACTGCATAGGGAGAAGTGAGTAACAATTTATCACTACGCAGGAAGTTGACTGTAAAGTTTTCCATCAATCATCTTGTGTCTTACGGGTTGAGACAGCTGGCGCATTATCTGAGTGCAGCAAATGTTCCACGCGGGATAATGTCGGAGTTCTATTATGTCTATGAGCACTATTAAACTATTATTTCATTCATCTTTGCTGAAAACTACCAATGATGTGAAAGTAACAAGTGAACGTCCAAAAATGCTGCAAAATCTGATGAGTAATACAACACAATGTCAACATGATACAAACATGTATGTCCCTAAAATCACATTTATTTCCATATTACATGCACAATAATTGTAGCCAGTTGTAGCCAGTGGGTAAGTTACTGGACTAGTAATCACTAGGTTGCTGGTTCAAGCCCCACCACTGACAGGTCGACACTGTTGGGCCTTAGAGCAAGGCCCTTAACCCTCAAATGCTTAGACAGTATACTGATACAGTAATGTTATATTATCTAATATTTATTCGAAATTCAGGACCCAGCCAGGACAGCTCACCAGTCCATCACAGGGCAAACAAGCACACACACACACACACATCTATGGCAATTTTGTATCTCCAATTAACCTGACTGCATGTCTTTGAACTGTGGGAGGAAACTGGAGCATCCGGTGGAAACCCACACAGACACGGGGAGAACCTGCAAACTCCACACAGAAAGGACCCGGATCGCTCCACCTGGGAATTGAACCCAGGACCTTTTTGCTGTGAGGCAACAATGCTACCCACTGAGTCACCCTGCCGCCCAGAATTTAAGATTTTATATAAAATATAATTAACTAATGCATTGTCTAATTTGTTTTTCTCTTAATTTTGGTTGGTGCGGGGCAGGAACAAAAGCTTCATTATTATACAGGACAACATACACACACACACACACACACACACACACACACACACACGTTTACCCACTCACAGCAATTTATAGCAATTAATCCACCTTTTACACAGACAGGTTTAAACCCACCTCTGCAGGACCTGTGTTGCGTTATGAGACCCAGCTGTGCTACAATACTGCTTACATTTACTTTTCACGTTCCAATTAGTTTAAAGTTAATTTGTCCTGGACAAACAGACAAATAGTGTTGATGCAGCACAGCTTTAAAGTCCTGGGGATCTGGTTTAATTCCTGCTTTTTCGTCTTGATGTAATTAAACATGACAGAACAGGTGAATTGTTCCTGCGTGAAGGTGAGTAAATTACAGAGGGAATGTGTGTTGCCTTACAATAGACTGATGGCTTGTTGAGGGTGTTTTCCCAGCTTGTACTCGGTGTTTTCAGGCTACATTCCACAAAACTGACCATGAAAGTAGCTACTGAAAATAAATAAATAAATAAATAAGCACTTTTTGTACATTAGGGTTTCATACATCAGTGTAGTACAAATCCAAGAAAAGATTTGTGCCTGGTAGAGTGTATTTAAACAGATATTCCAGGTTACTATAAATGCTGTTACCTGATGTGTACAGTTTACCATACAAGTTGAATATACAGTATACATAAATCATTTTAGGCTAAGATCATCATTTTCAAACGTATGTGTTGCCTAAAAAGATCTAAATCACACCCTCATTGGAATCTAAAGCAGTGTAAATTAATTTACAAATGAATTAAGATGCCAACTGTGAGCCAGGCGTTATCGCTCAACATATATAAAAAACAGCTTTTGTGTTGTAGCTAATCAAGTTTACAATATTGATTTTTGGATTAACAATGAAACACTGTGAAAACTTGAGTGGATGACATGATTTTTCCACTTGCAGCGGTGGATCGGTGGGTTTGCCTTGGACTTTAGGATGCTTCTTTACCTTCACTCTGAGTAAAATCCTCCCAACCAATGGCATTTTTAACATTCAACCTTTACACATGCCATACAATGTTAACATAATTAAATACAGAACTCGGGTGGCGCATCAGTCTAATGTGCCAGCCCGCCACCACTGAGGTCTCAAAGTCATGAGTTTGAATCTCTGGCAAATCTTAACCCACCGTGTGGCCACACAGACACAGCAGCCTGAAATCCTTGTCATATTAAGGACTGATATGAAACATCATTTGAAAAGGTGCTAAATGAGCTGTTTGTTACTGGAACCTGATTAAAGGACTGAATATGATTAAGAGTTTTGTCTGTAGTTACATTTGCACACACGCTGGGCACAAATCCAGTTGAAAGGAAAGCTTGGAACGCAGGTGCTTGTGAAGTAGCTGTTTGGTATTCTGCTGGTGGATTCTTTCTTTGCAGTATTTCAACACAGAAACATTCTTAGATGTATTAACGTGCACTTCCAAACATATGGTGCTGACAAACTGAAGCATCTTTGTCACTTGTTTTTTTTTATGCAGTCCAACAATGTTATGTATCCTATTCTTGATTTTGCCAGGCTGCAAAAAAAGACTGTTTTTAGAAAACTAAGACACAGATCTTATGCTCAATTACTATATTTGCAAAAAGCCTTTATAAGGTTCTAGATCTCAAGAATGTTTTAATGCTTTTAATTTTTTCTTATGTAAAGCACTTTTATTTGCCAGTGTGTATGAAAGGTGCTATACAAATAAACTTGCCATGTCTTGCTTTACAACGAAAGAAAAAAACAACATGGAACAGTGGAAACAACCCAGATCCAAGAAGCCATGTTGCTTTAGGCAGGTAGCACTGTCACCTTAGAGCAAGATGGTCCTGGGTTTGATTACCAGGTGAAGCAGTCTGGGTACTTTGTGTTAAACTTGAACTAATGTTTATTTATTTATTTGTATATTAACATCATATTTTACACACTTTGTTTACATTCATGACAGAAACAGTATTTATTCGTTACACAAGATTCATCACTTCAAGTCTTTAATGTCAAACACAGTCATGGACAATTTTGTATCTCCAATTCACCTCACTTGCATGTTTTTGGACTGTGGGAGGAAACCCACGCAGACACGGGGAGAACATGCAAACTCCACAAAGAAAGGACCCAGATCGCTCCACCTGGGGATTGAACCCAGGACCTCCTTGCTGTGAGGCGACAGTGCTACCCACCGAGCAACCCCTTATCGCATAATGTAAACATTGGCGCCACATGAATCATGGCGATGAATCATGTGTAACCTGTAACTACTTGTCCTGTCATTAATTAAAGCAAAGTATAAAACCTGTTACAATCCTAGTAAACAAGCAAGCTTTACCAGCTAGGTTACAGCGGCTGTTGTGCCCTACAAGGATAGTAAAACCAAAGCGTGAGCGCGCTTTAACATGTGCGCGCTCGTCAGTCTTGACGCGTCCTGAACTCGGTTCTCTTTAGGACCCAACTGTGAAACATCAGATTTTTTTCTTTGTAGTTTTCTCTCTCTCTCTCTCCCACGAGAGGAATCATGTAGAATGATCAGTATGTGATGGTGTGATAGTCTGAGACGCTTCGCTCTTTCTTTCTCTTTCTCACTCGGACACATTTTGTGGAATAAGAGGGGCTTTTCCATCAGATCCACCGGTGGTCTGGCTCGTCCCAACAATCCTGCTGATGGGAATTTATCACCGCGCGTTGTTCCTCTGACCGGTCTCTCCTGCGCGCTTTTCTGTTTTAACAGATTTTATAGCTGCACGCTGAGATTCTGTGGAACATCAACATTTCCAAACCTGTCCAGATCTGTTAAACGCTGGGAAACATTTTGTTCTTGTGAAGACTGAAAGGAGGAACAGACAGCGGGCGTATCAGGTGGGTGTTTTATTAAATGCATGGGCGGTAGGGACTTTGCGCTTGTGCGTCTAACCGAAAGGTGCCAATCAAGAATAAATACGCACACATGCGTTACACTGGTGTGAAGTATAACACAATTTCGCACCAATTATCCGAAAAGCCTTGGGATTCATACATTTTTTTCTTTTAGGTTTTTGTTTGTCATACATTTAAAACACGGGTTTAATACTGGTCAGTGTTGCGGTGTCTATTGCAACACACTCACACATTCACTCGCTCACTTAATCACTCACGCCTAGGAGCACATTTGGAATAGTCAATCCACCTTTTGCATGTTTTTGGGAACTGGAAAGAAACCAGATTACCCAAAGGAAACCAAAGCTGACCCAGGGAAAACATGCTAAACTTCTTCAAACTGTAATAGGGAAAAAGTTCTACCTACTTCACAGGTTCAGGCTAAGTTAGGACTGGGCACTTATCCAAAGTAGAGCAACACACTTCCCAAATTACGCACTCAGGATGAGGGGCAATTTGGAAGAGCCGATTGGCTCTGTATGTTTTAGAGAGGTGGAAGGTGAACTGATTTCTTTCTGTCTGTCTGTCTGTCTGCCTTTCTTTTGAGGTCGATTCCCTTCCTAAGGCAACCTCTATTTTTATCTAGGGACCGGCACTGAAAGCGCACTGACAAGTGCACCTCTCAACAGCAAGGCTGTATTGGTCTCCCCCTTTCTTCTATCAAAATAAACATGTTTCCTTGAGCATTGCAAGAAATCCTGTAGAGGCACTAAAACAGCAGCATGGTAGATATTAAACAATGGCCACAATGCAGAAATTCACCCTGGAGAGGGCAAATATCCATCTTAGAAAAAAACCACCACCACACATTCACATACAAAACCACACGGGCATTGGGAGAACATGTTAAAGGTCTCGCGTACAGTGACCAGAGGATAATCCATGTTGCTGCCTTGCATGCATTTGAAAGAAAAGAAACGTGCGCTGTATGGATTACTGTTAACACTATCGGGGTTTCATACAGCCAGCCAGGCAGTCAATAGTCTTGTTTATTTTTGAGCTGACTGGTCGAAATGGAATAACTCATGGGTTGAATTGCAGGTCAGAGATATGTTCTAAATCGTTGGGAATAAGTCCAGCTGCTGCGTCGTCTCACTGGCGTGTACTTGTAAAATGTGCAAAATGCACCGAATAATGTGAACTGAGTAAAGAAAGGAAGCTGGATCAGCTGGAGGAATTATTATTCAGTGCAGGCATGTTTACGTGTCAGTGAATAACAAACAAGTGCTCTTTGTTAGCATGTCGAGGATGAAACATTATTATGAAATGCACAATATATGCAAATGCATGCATATTTACATATATGTGCATGTAGCCTATGTGCGCTCCTTTATAGCACAAGCGCAATTTTGCACGTTTTTTGCACATGGTTATAATCTGATTTGTACCTGTGGTTTCATATGCTTTGTCTTTTTATTTTATTTCTGTCATGTATGCATTATTTTTCCCATAGGGGTTTGGATATGACTGGGAATCTGATCACATTTCACCGTTTGGTGCTGTGCATCACCTTGCTATTATTCTGGCGCACCAGGTAAGAAAACAAATGACCCTGCCACCCTCATATCTCTGCACTGCTCGTTTTATTCTGCTACCCATATATACTCACATTATTAATACATTATTAAAACTGGAGTCGATTTTATCAAAAATTGTTCCATAGTGAAATAGCACATGTGTATCTCCAACCTTGTACATGCGCAACCGGCACATATTACGCGCATTTTATTAATTACGTTTTTCTTACTAATTATTTGCTAATTTGTCTAAGTTCAATATCCATCGATTTGAAAAAAGACAAGCTTATTTTCTATTAATTACTCATTAACACTAGAGCTGGTTCCTCTAGGTGGGGGTGTGTAACAGTTTCATTAAGACTGGTGTTAATGCTGTGAGAATAGTGGTGACAGATTGTGCACTTGTGCTTCAAAGTGCGGTAATAGAGACCACACATTATGATGATACATCTACAAACATCTGTTCGGTGCTACACCATGGCTTAAACAGTTGAACAAAATATTTTACAGCACTGACACACATTACTGTTATAGAACTCAAAAAGAAACAGATGTGTCTCCCTGTATAGTCTGCTTGCTCTAAAGATTTATTTGTATGCATTCTAGAGTTATTTTTTTCATGCTAATCTTTCTTGGCCCAGATTGTTGTAAAGTTTTGTAGAAAGTTCTTAGTTTTTTAATCATCAACCATTGTCACAGCAGGTCTTGATTCACCAGGAAACACTGGGTGCAACACAGGAATCCCCTGGATCGAGTGCCAATTCATCCTAACACACACACACATAGTCAATCACGTTTGTGTAGACGCTTGGCCGACCGATAGCACTGCTGAGATTCTAACATGGATCAACTTCAGTTAAGCTGCCACTTTTGAAGCAGCATATAAGCCCATGGTTATGTAATGCTTGCTTGACTGTGGACTGTGTCACCTGTGTTCTAACTGCTTCATGCCAGACCTGTTTTTCAGTTTGGTTTTTGAATTTCATCTGACCATTATGACATTTCCTTTTAGCATACGGTGACAGTTATATGTGAGATTATATATATACTGTATATATAAACAGCACTAGTTGTCCACTCCTGATTGAGGAGAGTGAGACTGACGCATGCCCCCTCCGACACGTGTGCATCTTTTCACCTGCTTGAGGTGAGTTTTTTTATGCGGATCAGCTTTGTGTACAGAGAGCCACACCCTGATCACACATTATCCTCAGATTCCGTATAGGCAACAGAGGTCGTAATTGCATCAGTTATGAGGAATCCCCTCCAGCACCCCCTTTGAACAACAGCTAATTATTGTTCGTGTAGGCGCCCAGCCAGATGGCAGAGCTGAGTTTCGAGCTGTGTTCTAATTTCTTCATGGCAGATCTGTTTTTCGGTGGTTTTTGAATTTCATCTGACAATTATGACAAATTTCCATTTCCTTTTAGCATACAGTGGTTTAGAAACCATGTATGTATGTACTTTTGGGTATGTACAATGGGTAAAAACAAACTAGCGCGGTTCATATATATGTTTTTCTTTTTTGCGTTTTCCGCCAATTTTCCTCCCAATCTTGTCATATCTAATTATACGATTGCATTACGCTTCCTCTCTATTGGCATTGACCTCCACTCTCACCGGGGGGTAGCCGTGACTAACACACGCCACCTCCGACATGTGCAAAAGCTGACAGCTTCTTTTTACCTGCATGAGGCGAGTTCATATGAGGATCAGCTTTGTGTACAGAGAGCCACACCCTGATCAACACATTATCCATTATCCTTTGACTCTGTGAGGTCGTAATTGGATCAGTTATGAGGAATCCCCTCCGGCACCCCTTTTGAACAACAGCTAATCGTTGTTTGTGTAGGCACCCAGCCTGCAGGATGGCAGACTAGCCCTGTTTATATTGACAGAAAAGTCACCAGCTATAGTCAATAATGTTTTCCAATTTAGAAAAAAAAAAAATTTACGTCTCAAGACAACCATGAGATAATGTCAGTTACATGCAAGAACACACCTTGTGATAAAAAGTTATAGAGGCCTGTCTTACTACTGATATATATTAGGAGCTGGAAGGATAACAAAGATGAATCAAGAACATGTTAAACTCTACACTAGCAGGGACAGAACATTGGTTGCTAGGGGGCAAGGGTACCAGCAGTTCGTTTGCTGCTCTGTAATAAACACTTTGGTAATGGTTTGCATGCTAATCCTTTGATATTTAATTTACTTTTAATCACAGATACCACTTAAGAAGTTACCAATAGCAACAAGCTCTTAGAGAGTTGTGGTTTAAAAATATACCTTCAGCATAATAAGACCCACCAGCACTTAAAGCACTCAGTATTCTAACATGATAAAAAGTTTTTTTTAATACAGTAATTAATTTCAGCATATGCTCACCTGTTTGCTTTCACTGTGTAGGTCAGTAACTGCAGACTCCTCGACAGATGCCTTCAAAAACAACATCACCCTCTTCACACGCATCCTCGACCGATTGCTGGATGGTTATGATAATCGGCTCAGACCTGGATTAGGAGGTGAGATATGGGACCCACAAAGGCGTGTGTCTTTATGTGACTTGAACCAAAGTCAAATCAATGTTTTAGAATTTTTAAATACGTACTGGCCAGCATTCTAATAAATCAATCTAATACTTTATGGTTTTACTAAATATAAATGGCATTGTGGCAATTTATGACGTACATTGTGACTAATTGGTGACTTAGTAATTAAGGTACTGTTATACTGACTAGAAGGTCATATAAACACATCTACAGAGCACTTTATTAGGTACATGTATCTGGTATGCACGTTGATTATTTTATAAGCTACACCTACCATACAATAACTTTGTGTATAGACAATTACTGACTGTAGCCCATAAGGCCCTTAACCCTTTCTGCTTAAGGCTGATGATCCTGCTCTCTGACCCCAGCTTCCAAACAAGCTGGGATATGAGAAAAAAGAATTTCGTTGTACTGTACACATGTATACGTATATATGACAAAAAAGGCATTTATCAGAAAGGGCCCCCCAAAAGACACCCACTGTCCAGAATTATTCTCAAAAATGCAATACTACAGACAGTACCCCACTAACTGGTGCATCCAAACTTGTGCAAACATGGTGTCTCCTCCAGAGCCCCATTTCTCTGGTGTCCCTTATGACTCCCAAAAAGTGCCACAACACTAGGTGGGTTCCCGAAAAAGATAAAAAGTGTGCCAGGCTTATATGCCAGCAGAAAGCGAGTTTCCAACAGTAGAGCTGTGTAAACAGTAAAAACAGTAAAATCTGTGAGGGAGAAAACCCTGGTTAATAGAAACTCTCCCACCTGGAGCGAGGTAACTTATAATGAGGCACAAGTGACTGTCAGTTAAGAGGATCTGACACATCAGTCATCTGCTCCTCTATATTTATCTGCCAGCCAAATCTGAAAAAAAAGGAAGAGGGATATGATTCTGTAACCGAGCCAAGCAGCCAATCTCTACAGTAGGTACTTGGGAGCTTAGGAGCTTGTTACAAAACTCATACAAATAAAACTTACTAAACAAGCACTGTTCATTTGTGTGTGTGTGTGTGTGTGTGTGTGTGTGTGTGTGTGTTAAGTTGGGCACACAATTAAGATCACAGCCACAATGCAGATTCACCCAGATGTTTGTTTGTTTGTTTATTAGGATTTTAACGTCATGTTTTACACTTTGGTTACATTCATGACAGGAACGGTAGTTACTCATTACACAAGGTTATATTGAGCACAGTCTTGGACAATTTAGTGTCTCCAATTCACCTCACATGCATGTCTTTGGACTGTGGGAGTAAACCGGAGCACCCGGAAGAAACCCACACGGACACGGGGAGAACATGCAAACTCCACACAGAAAGGACCCGGACCGCCGAGGCGACAGTGCTACCCACTTAGCCACTGTGCCGCCCCCAGATTTTTGTTTATAGTTATATAAACAAGTAGTTTGAGTTTATAATTTACTGTAAATGTGAAATTGTTGCTTTTCTCCTTTTGCCTTAAGTCAGTAAAATGACCATAAACAGACTGTATTCATTTTTATGCTTTGTGTAAAAAGCCTTTCTATGGTCTCATATTGCGTGCGCTAACACTGTTGATTTTTATTTATTATGTTTTCATCTGTTGTAGACAGTCATATAGTGTAATAAAGCTGAAAAAATGAAACTAGGCAATTAGAGTACACAGATTTGAATAAATCTGCTCCCGGTGTCAGACAATTGCTGTTTTGTATTACATCTGTGATGTTAGGGACTCTCGACAGGTGGTTACATCAGCACAATTTTACAACAAACACTTCACTTACCCTGGAACAGGCACTTTTATTTTTATTATTAAATAGCAAAATGTAAGCAAAAAGCAGAGAGCCTGGCTTATGCTCAACTATTAAAGTAATACTCTTTTATACCAGCAATTTCTGGTTGAATTATGTCAGAATAAAAAAAACACCTTTGGGATGAATTGGAATGTGAATTGCGAGCCAGGCCTGACCTCACAAATGCTGTTTTGACTGAATGATCACAAATACTCACAGGCACAGTTCCGATTCTTGTGGAGAATGGGGGGTCCTTATTAATGCACATGATTTTGAAATATCCACCAAACCCATTGGTCGAGAGACCCCATGTCTCTATACTTTGACTGTATGGTGTATTAACAGACCCTAGAAAGGGCGGAATTCTTACAGCTGACTGGAATTATTTAAGCATGGTGGCTAAGTGGGTAGTATTTGTGCCTCACAGCAAGAAGGTCCTGGGTTCGATCCCCAGGTGGGGATGTCCGGGTCCTTTCTGTGTGGAGTTTGCATTTTCTCCCCGTGTCTGCATGGGTTTCCTCCGGGTGCTCCAATTTCCTCCCACAGTCCAGAAACATGCAGCCAGGCTAATTGGAGACACTGAATTGTCCTATTGTACCTAGCTGCTAGGATGCATAAACCAGTCCATTGTAGTGCCGGTCCCAAACCCGGATAAATAGGGAGGGTTGTGTCAGGAAGGGCATCCGGCGTAAAAACTGTGCCAAATCAATATTGCGGATCACGATCCGCCAACGACCACTAACGGGGGCAGACGAGGAAATAGAGACCGGCATTATTTAAGCAGGTGGAAAAAAGCCAAGAGTACCTGAGAAAATCCCACATGGACACAGGGAAAATGTGCTAAACTACTTGCAAACAGTGACCGTGAGCAGGGATGGAACCCAGGTTTTTGGGACCCATGTTGGTATGCTGCACCCATTTTGACAATTTTTAATTTGGTCAAATGATTAGGGCTAAATGCTTTTTTAAGTCACTGTTTGATGGAGGAAGGCGAATGTAAAAGAAAAAATGCGGATACAAATTTAATTATAATTTAATGATTTAATGGGTATTTTATTTTTTTAATTTGTGGAGTGAATTGTGTAACTTTGATGGCTGTGTTTAGTCATATTCATTTACCATTTAAGCTGTCTGGCTGCCGTAGCTTAATAACGTTAGATCTAATAAGCAGCAGCCAGTAATCATGACTAGATTATCATATTCAGTAGGGAACCAATCACTTAGCAATAATATACACTATCCTGTAGTCTGTTCTACAGCTGCTGGACATATAAAGATCCATTCATTATGCAGCGTAACAATAATGATACAAATACAGCCAGATAAAGATGTACCAATAGACCTGAAAGACAATATTAACATCGTAAATGGAGCAGAATGATAATGTAAACTATGTGCCTGGGCTTTGAATGGAGAAAATGAACAATAAGCATTGTAGCACGGCTTCAGCTTATAAAATATACACTGATGAGCCAAAACATTACGACCACCCCCTCTAATGTGCATTTCAGTGCACAGCAGCTGTTTTTACTGCATGTTAGGCAGGTGGTCATAATGTTTTGGCTCAACGCAATTCATTAATTCAACTAAATGAATTGCTTCATTCAGGTGAAAGTTACTGTGTGTCTGGAACAAATCACAGGAAATGTAGGACACATGGCAGGACACTCTGGACAACACACTCACACTTTATCAAAAAATATGTATATAGGCCTCCACTGACCCTATCCTAACCGAACTACATAAATTTTGTTTGAATTGGAAGGTTAATTGTGGGAATCTGTGCCCATTCAATTAAAAGAGTATGTGTAAGGTCAGACACTGACGTAGGACAGACACTGTCCATAATTATGTGAAAAGCTTTCCCATTTAAGTAGAGAATATTGAAAGGGGGCAACTTTTTATATTAATACCCATAGTTTTGGAATGGGATTGTCAACAAACCAATGGTCAGGTGTTGTCATACTTTTGACCATAGAGTAAACATGTAGAGGAAACCAAAGATCTTCTATCAGTCAACTGGGAACCTGTATTGATGGGGCCTGCACAGTGAGACAGGGTATAATGGATGAAGGTGAAAAAATGCAGTTGGTAGTGCACATATATTAGAGGGGTGTGCCGGTTGCTGCAATCCTAATTGGTCAGGAGTGTTTATAAGAGGTCTGCAGCAGTAGAGGCGAATTATGATCAGGTAATTGGATACGACTAAATTGGAAAGAAAATGGGGGGGGGGGGGTGCATAAAAACAGATAATACAACAAGGTTAAAGAGGGAGTATGAAGTAAAATAAAAATTGTCTATAAAATGGTGTTGTCTGATTACTAAATTGTGAACTAAAGTCTGTAAATCCGTACAGTTCGTGTGCAGATTGATTGTGTACCTGACTGCAATTGTATGGTAGAAAACAAAAAAACATGAAGTATTCTCACAGTGGAGCACTGTAGCGATAGTCATTCTGTTTGTTATTAGAAAATGATGACAGTTTTAGTGTTGCAGCAGCATTACACTGGGTCTGTCTGAAAACCAAGTGATCTCTCTACATAGACGCATTTTATGTCATCGTACACACTACTGAGAAGAAGGCATGTCAATTCTTAAATACCTTAAAATGATGCCTACTATGGTGCCGTATTTCTAAGCTATAAACTGACTGAATAATGAGGGAGAGTCTGATGCTTCATTAGCGGTAAAGGCAAAACCAACATTCAGCATTAAATTCTCATTCATTTTTAATTTGTATAAAGGTGTACAAGTGTAATTTATTTGAAAATTTGGGCGTGTCAGTGACAAAGATGTTAGGTGGCATGCTAGGGGGTTGTCCCACCTCAGCCCATTGATTTGAACTGTGTTAGCTTAGTAAGCGAAACTGTGGTGATGTAATCACCGTAATCGCTGTTTAAATAATCTGCTTTATAAATTCGATGTCGTATTAGAATTTTCCAGGTAGGCAGTAGGCAACTAGGCAGCTCTAACTAGCACTACCGTTCAGTCTTTCCATTGTGGTAAGCTTAATTGTGCTGAAGTATTGTGAGTAAAGTGGTTAGAACAGACTAGCTGTATTATTAACAGTGCTCCTCCTGTGTTCTGTGAAGTAAACATCACTTCTATTTATTGCTTTTTGGAAAAGAATTCCACCCACGAGCATGCACCCTGCCACTCTATTTATCTCTTCATTCTGTTTTAAACCTGTGCGACCTTCTGGGGACATCTTTCCAAGCTGCACTGCACATTGTCAAACAACAAAAGAACCATTGATTTATACGGTAATATATTCAGTATATTTAATAATGAACTTAATCCGCATAATTCATTGTCTAGCATATTTATTGTCTAGCAAAACAGAACTATTTCTGAACATTAAACAACAGTAATTAGATATTTTCAGCCCAATTTTAGGAAAAAAATAATAAATTTTACACCCCCAAAATACTCATCAGTGTTGCTATATATAAATGTTTGATTTTAGGTGCCCAGGTGGCGCAGCGGGATATTCAGCTAGCACACCAGCACCGAGATTCTGAACTCCTCGTTTCGAAACTCGGCGTTGCCACCTGTCGGCGGGCATAACTGCCAGTGCCTGCAGCAGATACTAATTGGCCACTGTATCTGCAGGGTGGGGGCCAGACTATGTGTGGGTGGGTGGGTCTTCATAAGCTGTGTAAGGACCCTGATTGGCAGAAGAGACGCCTGTGCAGAATGCAGGGGCGAGAAGAGGAGGGCTATGCATGTGTCGGAAGAGGCGTGTACAGAGACGTGCTCTCCTCGGATGCAATCGGGTATCCCTCAGCAGCGGGAGACAAATCCTTTCTGTGTGGAGTTTAAATGTTCCCAGTGTCTGCATGGGTTACCTCCAGGAGCTCTGGTTTCCTCCCACAGTCTAAAAACACAAGTGAGGTGAATTGGAGATACAAAATTCTCCATAATGGTGTTTGACAATGAGCTCAAACTGATGAATCTTGTGTAACCAGTAACTACCTGAACTGTCATGAATGTAACCAAAAGTGTGTAAAACATGACATTCAAATCCTAATAAACAAACAAACAAAATGACCAAAAGTGTGACTAAGACTCAAATCCCAGTCTGACAGGTACAGAACAGACTAAAAGCTTTAGGGAAGATTTAGGGAATCAATAACAGTCAGAGATTGCTTTACTGTAACCATTCACAGTTCAGACACTGCGTAAGCACTTTAAAAGAGAAATGCCAAGTATGATTTGAATTTTACCTTAGCATTAAATTATTAATTAGCTGGACTTTACAGGATGAGAAACATACACAAGGAATGCTATCAGAACTCTCATGGATGTCACAATCCATCTCCTGCAGTCCCCAGAGAGGAACCGCACCTCAGGCAGGAGATGTAAAAGGGCAAGGTGTGATTGGTGGGTCTGCTTACTCATAAATCCCAAAGAAACTAACGGCCAGATGTATTGTAAGCTCTTTGCTCATGATTTCCAGTGCAGTCTAGTCACAATCTGTGCAAAAACAAACAACCAACCTGCATTATGTATAAAACTGCAGCAGGAGCCTCTCCCCCTCATGCATATGCAAATAAGCAAGAATTGTGCAAAAAATAGGAAGTCCACTGAAAAATGACTATTGGCAATGCAGCGTACTGCAATGCAAAGTATTTGGACACCTGACTGTGAGCTTGTTGGGCATCCTATTTTAAAAACAACAGCCACTCTTCTAAAAAGGCTTCTTATAAGACTTGTATCTATGGAATATCTGTGCATGTCTGTTGGAATTTGTAACTATACTGTCAAAAGATCAGTCAAAAGAGCATTTGTATGGCTGGGCACTGATGTTGGTCAAAAAAGCCTCAATTGACGTTCCGGTTCATACCAAAGCTGTTCATCTTGTTTATCTTGTTTAATTGAGATACAGTGGTATCTTAAAACTCAATGTCATTAGGTTCTGGGACTGGCGTTGAGTTTAAAAGGCATTAAGTTTCGAGGTATTTTTTCCCATAAGAATGTAGGGGAAAATGGTTAATTCGTTCCATGGTCCCGTGGACTTGCATATTTTAGGCTTATGTAAAATAATGGGGTTGTTTTTGACACTTATACACAAAAAATAACACAAATACAATATAAAAACACTGAAATAAAAAGCTGTGTCAAATATGTCAAATGTGGGAAAATGGCATTACCTAAGCGAAAAGGTGATCTGAATCACATAATTTGGTGTAAGAAGCACAAAACATGGACTCTTGAGCAATGCTAAAAAGTAGCATGGTCTTATGATCAACTGCATGTTCTATGTTGCCACTCAGGTGGCAGAGCGGTAAAATACGCTAGCACACCAGAGCTGAGATTTCGAACACATCGTTTCAAATCTCAGCTCTGCCATCCTATGGGCTGGGCGGCTACATGAACAAAGATTGGCTGTTGTACACAGGGTGGGAAAGCCGGACCAGGGTTCCTTATAACTTATGCAGCTATGACCTCTGCTGGCTGATTGGTGCCGCCTGCACAGAGTCGAGGAATAATGCGTTGACAGGGTGTGGCTTTCTGTACAAAAAGCTGATCCGCATAATGAACTTGACTAGATTGGGGAGAAAATGGGGGGGGGGGGGGGCATCTCTGCATCCATAATGACACAGACATTCTTTGCATGGTCTTCCACCAGCCAACGAACACAGACTTTTCAGATTATGTCCCAATATTCCAGGATAAAAATCCCCCCATACAAAAATTGTCCAATGTCTGACCTTAATCCTTTTTGCAGTGTTGCCCATGTCTACTTTTTGCTTGGGAATGTTGAGAATTACTTCTAGCCTATTTGAACCTTCAAGCTTTTGTGATCTATCAGTACAGCAGAAGATTCAACCTTTCATATTCAACCTGCCAAAAAAAAACATTAAATCTTACTTGGGCTAAACAGCCTGTGTTATTGTAATCCTGTTCAGGGCTTTGCATGATTAACTTTAACACAGTTAATGGCCATCAAGGGGCCATTTTTCAATGTCTGAGCGGACAGCTTTATTGTCACTGGACTGATGATTTAATGAGCTAATAAAAGACACATCCAGGTGCACCATAAGCAAATCTGATTATTATTTTGCCCTCAGGAGATCATTGGCTGACTCAAGGTAAACCTGTAGCGTTTATTCCACACTCCAGTAAGCATGGTTTAAAGAAGAGCCATTATATAAACTCTTTGTTATTAAGAGGAGGTTTGCATGGAACACAAAGCCACTAAGTGCTTGCTTGCAGACACAAATGCTACAAAAGAAATGTGAACATACATATAGACTGGCACAGTTGGCATCTCAGCATGAGAGATGTGAAAGACTTCAAAGCCAGCCAGGACTGAAAAGCTACATACTGCACTGTTCTGTCTTGTTTATGTCAGTATAAACCCTCATACTTCTCGTTCTAAACAACATAAAGAAAGAAGCCGTAATGTAGAGAAGAGAGCCGGGAGAGGGCTAGATGAGACAGAAGGGGAATAAATTGTGCACGAAGCAAGAGATGGGTCAACCCCAGTGTCTAGCAGTTAGAATCTGCTGTGTTTGTGAACGCATCTCACCTAGAAGAGACTTGCTTCAGGCTGTAGGATGACTGAAAAAGCAAGCTTCCAAATAAACACGGTCTACCTGAACATAGCCTTGTTTTAAATAAATGCTCCCACTGCAGTGTATCTTTTCTCAAGAATACCTTAGCCAGTTAACATTCAGCCACAGACACCATCAGTTACAGAAAACTCGATTTGTGGCTGGAAGCAGGGGGGAGGAAGAGGCTGAAAATTACCTGGCTGAGGTCTGAAATGTGAATCAATTGGTTCTTGTATACCAACATAAAAATGTATAGGGTTGGAAACAAGCATTCCTTTTTACTGTTTGTCCTGTTACTTGAAATGACAACTTAATTTTACAAATGAATATAACATACTGTATACTGTGCATTTGTTTTTTTTTTTGTTTTTTAAAGCATAATAATTAAGGCTCTACTAAATTCATGGGAAATTTGATTATTGTCACAGACCTTGTTTTTCAAAAATCACAGATTTCATGGATTTTTACAGAAAAGAGCCACATTTTTACAGAAAAGAAAACATAAATGGTTGGAAGTTTTCCAAATTCATTTACCTGAGTCGTGTTTTTAGCTGCATTAGACTTCGACATCTTGGACAGTTTAACTAAGCGATTGCTAACTGAATTGCCGACGGACTGCTAGGACCGCCTCATTTTGCAAATTAACCAGTAAAAGTGAGGCACTTGCACGCTACAGAATGTTAAATGAAAAATGTTAAATCGCTAAACACAAACCTTAAATTTAAAATTTCACAGCAAATCGCATATTTCATGGGAAGCAGCTCATTTCACGCTCCTTGACGATATTTTAGGTAGGCTCTTAATAATAATCAGTGGCATATTAAGGTTGGGTTTACATTGTATTATATTATAATATTAATAATAACACTCTGAAGGACTATAGGACAATTTAAAAGCCAGCGTCTGTCATGATATGGGGGTGTGTTCTTGCCAACAACATTGGTAACTTGCACATCTGTAAAGACACCAATAATAATGAGGCTTAGATTTACATTTTGGAGCAACATCTAGAAAACAACATTTGTCTAGAAAACATTTTTGCTTGTTTTCGCAAGACAATTCCAAGCCACATTCTACACATGTAACAGAAGCATGTCTTTGTATTAAAGCCGTGCAGGTGCTTGTCTGGCCTGCCTGCGGCAATACAATAGTTGGTGGTCAACAACTGATGGTGACGTTACACAGTGGTAAACCCAGCGTTTATAGATATTGTGTATTATAAAGCATATTCTGTTATAATATTCGGCTTGTTCATTATCTATTACCCAACCTGTGTCCCACTGTGATTATTTAAAGTTAACTTTGAAAACATTTCAACATGACCATGTAAGACTGCGTGTGTGGTAGGGTTGGGGTTTGACCTTGTTTTTACATGAAGGGATTCTATCTTTTAAGTCATGTGGTATAGTTTTTTTAATATTTGAACGCAAAAAAGCAACATGCAAGTTAGGCCAAAAAGGGGAAACATAAAGGATTCAAGGTCTCTGAAAGCAGCTTGCATTTCTTCCTTTAAGATATATTAACCAACCTACATAACACATCTATTAATAAACCAGAAAAAGCATCCTGAGGCTTTAAGAGCGCTCCTCAGCTTTAAGCGGTAAATTACTGCCAGCCCCTCAGGGTACCTGCTTTAATTTAGCCTCATACACGTCTATCAAACATACCCAGTGCACTGTAATTATGTCTGGTGTTGAATAAAGCCCGCTGTGATATTTCTTATGATAATAATACATTTGAAAAAGATGTTATCTTTCAATTACAGGGTTTTTTTTACAAGATAGTAAAGGAATATCATTTCTGTTTAGCCATTATCATGTTTTCTGTATTTGTATTTGTACAGAAGTTGTATTACTTGGGTTTGTGACATGCATGAATAGTCATTGAAATGTGTTGCGTTATTGCTTCCAAATGCAATTCGGAACTTGTTAGCTTTGAAATCAAGGAGAAATTATAATTAAACACTGAGCTGTAGCACTGGCAGGTCTGATATTACTATTTAGTATAATTGAACGGTGCAGCTACAGCAGGGCAAAATTCACGCCTGAATACATGGCTTTGCACCTAAATTAACACTGGTGTGTCTGAAATTGGTGAACCCTGTAATTAGAAGATGTGTCTATATACTTTTAGTCATACATTGGAATGTCAGACATTCATCAGAAATTACAATATCAAGTGATGTTCCTTTTTTACTTCAAAATATTCATCACCAAAATTTTGATTGAAACAGCCTGGCGTATGAGTCAGAACTGCAACAGCCTTCATGGCTAATCATGATCCCAGGGGTCTTATTCTGATGGCATGTTGTGTAGCATAATAAGCACCATTTTACAATCCACAAGTGAGTCGGAACAGTGGCAACAAACAGAACAAAAAGCAGGAAATAGCTTTGTGAGTCATGCATAAACAGTAGAACAGGAGAAAGAGAAATACAGACGAGCACAAGCAGACAGACACAGAACGAAGCAGATGTCTATTTAATGACAATCATAAAAATAGGCAAGAGATCTCTAGAAAGTTCTTCAGTGGCACAGACACAAAGCAGATCCAGAAAAGACGGCACTGAGGTGTACTTACAGACACTCTGAGATGTCTTTTCATCTCCTACAGGAATACACTCTGTACAAGGGCAGAAAATAAAATTGTGAATTATTGAGGGATCAAAAGTGCCTGCAGAATCACAAGAGGTTTAAACCGGCTTCTAAAAGACATTTTCTACAGAATTTTTAGCTAATAAAAAATAAAGTGTTTCTGAACAGGTTCACTTCTTTAAACAAATCTATGTAGAATAATGTAATTCATTCATTCATTTTTAGTATTTGCTAAACGAGTTGTGGTCAATTTAAACCCATTTTAACACTGGCCACCAATTCACTCCAGGGCATCTTACACTCACTGACATCTAGTAATTATTAAAAATAGCTTACTACCAGCATGAGGAAACCTACCTGGACATGGCAGATCTCTGTGGTGAATAGAAAGTTCAACACCTGGACTTAGCACTGTATTGTTGTGAACTCACACTAATATAGTGCTGAGTCGGCTATGTGAAATACTATTTGAAATGAAGAGAACAGCAAACAATAATGCTAAATAATACTTTCTACACTGAACTACAGAAAAGAATTCATTTTGAACATGAGCCGTGTTGCAGAGGGATTTCGGAGGCTGTTCACATTCAGTCAGAGTTAGAGAAAAATAAAATTAGATTCACTAACCAAGCTCGCCGACACAGACGTGTTGGGTTTTTCCAAAGCCTGATTGCTTATTCAGTTTTAGAAGAGCGCTATATTTCTGTAATGAATCTAAATGCTCTGTACCTTGTTCAAATGTTCAAATATATGTAGCATTGACTGCACCTTTGGTGGTATTTTCCTTTTATACCTTACCAATTATACCTATAATAGGGCAGGTTGCCCTCGAACTGAGATTCCAAGTGTAGCCCCACACCTGCAAGAATGGTAAAATGAATCCAATTTGCATGATGCATAATTAGGGTAGAACAAATATGTGGCTAAAAAAGCCAAAAAACAGCATGGTCAGATTCCACCACACAGAAAAGCAGTAAAGGGAACATAGCTGGGGTGGCCAAAATAACAGAAACAAAGTAACACATGAAGGATACCTTATGAGAGTTTATTCACTCCAAGTTAATCATCTGTGCCTCCATGCCCCTATAAATGGCAAGGCCAGATGACATGATTCTGTAACTTTCTCCTGCCACCAATCTCCATGGCAGGTGGGCCCATTACAACACCCTCACCCTTTACGAATTCACCTCCTTATTGTAAAATGTTTAAATGGTATAGCTTGAGTATTTTATAAACATTGTACATTTATTATGCCCAGAGTTTTATGTGTGTTGCAAACATCAAATTCTAAATACAATAAGTCAGTGAAAACATTGAAAATCTTTTTCTTTGTATATTTGTCAGTTAAATAAAGGTTCAAGAGAATTAACAAATTGTTGTTTTTCTTTCATGTAATGTCCCAGCTTTTTCAGAAATTGGGTTCTTACTAATGTATATACAAGGAGCTGAAGTGATACTAAGGTTTTATGTTTAAGAACACTTCAAACTTATTTACTATTTTTTACAGATCGGGTCACCACTGTGAAGACTGATATCTACGTCACCAGCTTTGGGCCTGTTTCAGATACTGATATGGTGAGTTTAAACAGTTTTTACACTTTAAACAATTACCTGGTAAATATTATTACCCTATTTACTGGTTAAAATCCAACTGGACAAACCAAATCCAATAACTCCAATTCAATAAATTAAATATTAAAGCACATGTTGTGGTTTAAAAATTTTAATACACCAAATGGCTAAATGTATGTGGACACCACTCCTATTTTTTCGGTATTTCAGCTAACTCATAGCTAACGTGTAAAATCAATGATATAAAACTCAAAATAATGCTCATGGTTTTGGAATACTATGTCCAACAAGATGTCCACATATGTTTGAAGAGAAAAAACATCTCATTTATGCATGGGTCAGTAATAAATTGGCAGTGGCCCTTGGTGGTCCCTCGAGGATCAGACCCCAATGTTCTGGGTTGCAAAATCATAAGGGATGCCACCTGACTGCACTCATGTCATTCTAAATTAGATCCTCTGTTCTTGATTAGCCAGAGGAGGCTGAGCTATGACTCAGTGATCTGCTAGCACAGCTGCCTCCATTATCAATTCAAATAGGAACGCAGCCAAAAGAAAAAGCTTTTATTGCATGTTTAAATCAGACACATTTAAGCTCTGAGACAAGAACAGCGTGGTTGCAACAGTAGGTAAAGGCATTTATAAATAGTGAAGGAGGAGTAGGATCACAGAATGTATGTCTACCACATATTGTGTAGCAATTGCAAAATAATGAATATTGGAATTGTATTATTTATTAAACATAACAAATTAAAACAAAAGCTCAAGTGTCTGTGGTGTTAATTGTCTGGTTGGCCTTGTAACATAAAACCTCTGCAGCTACTACTACTGTCTGTTCAGGGCAACAACAAGAGATTCTAAGAATTCACCTCTAGGCTGATGTGAAGATGCAGTAGGTAGCTTCACACATGATGAAGGAGGCATTCAAATAAAAATTGAGGCAATGCAAGAAAAGGGGAATGATATGAAAAAAATGAAAACATATTGTAGCTAGGAACCTAACTTGAACTAGAATGGATGTTACCATGTAATAAACATGTTATAAAAATGTCTTGTAAGATATTGTAGAACAATCTTGTGAAGTACCAAGCACTGGAATGTGCCACCAATGCAAGAAATGTGCTGAATGTAAAGAGCAAATTTAAACAAGATATTATGTACTAATCATTATTTTAAATAGTAACCTCAATTGTGTAATATTGAAACTTCCCTTATATTTTGTTTAGTGTGATGTGGATTAGGATACAGCCATAAATGTTTGTAAGCTAACGCATTTCTTATAAACTGACCATGAAAATTCAAAAAGCAATAAATTGTCATTTAAAGATGCTTAAATATATAATAAACTCAAAGTAGGCCGCTCAGGTGGCGCAGCGGTAAAGAGGGTAAAAAAAGTCGGATCATAGGTCCTCATAACTGGTGCAACTGCGGCCCCTGCTGGCTGACTGATGCCGCCTGCACAGGGCTGAGGAATAATGCTGATGGGGGTGTGGCCCTCCATACACAGTGCCCGTCAGTGTATGAACTCGACTCGTGCAGGTGAAAAATGCAGTCTGTACTGACATACGGAGGGGGCGTATGTCAGTTAAGAGGCATCCTCAGTCAGCGGTGAAGGGTCGAATCAGTATAGAGGACACAATCAGGGTAATTAGACACGACTAGATTAGGGGAGAAAAATTGTGGGGGAAAGTGGGGAAAAATAGAAAATTACACAAAAAAAAAAACCTCAAAGTAGTGCATGTGGTCCATCACATCATAGTGTTATTGACAGATGCCAAGTCCATGTGAAAGCAGCCAAACTGCAAGTCAAGTGTTACAATTCAGTAGTAAGGTTTGACATCACTAATGGTCTTGTGGCTGTATTGAAACACTGACCATTTTTTTTAAATCTGGTGAAGGTGGACCTAATTCATATTAACGTTGATAGTTATAGAATTGGATGTTTACCAATTGATGATGATGATAAAATGCCATGATTGTAAGGGTACTGTGAGGATTACTCAGGTATTTCAGTATGGTGTGTGTGTGTGTGTGTGTGTATGTGTGTGACCCCTTGCTGTTCTTTCTCAGTTGGAGCACCTCAGCACTGTCCTGTCTATGTAAGAGCCGAATATGACAAACCAGCAGGTCACCTTGTGCCGTAAAATATTCATCCCAAACACTTTTACATAAACTATTGTCACAACTTGGGATTTTGATCAGTTTGACTGAAAAAACTATAAAGAAAACTTTAATTTTGTTAGAAAATAATAAAAAAGCATCTATAAATCGTCTACTTGACAAATAATAAGTTACAAAACATAAAAAACTGAAATGCTAATCATCACTAAAGAATAATTGCCTTTGCCAGCTATTACAGCTGGGAGTCTTTTAAATACACTTGAAATTATTTTGCACAGCATGATAAAGAACAGTGTAAAGTGAAATTAGCCATAATTGCGTCAAGTTCTACCAGGTGATTAGGGGAGTGAGGTTGTACAGCAGTTTTGAGGTCTTGCCACAGATTTTTGACTCAGTCAGAGTCCTGATCTTTACCTCTTCAAACACTCACAGTTTTATATTTCAAACCACTTCATTGTTTTAATAGTCGTGTATTTTGTGTCAGTGTGGATAAACTATAATACAAGGTTTACGCTTTACATAAATGGACCACAGTACAGAGAGATTCTTTGGCAAAAATGATCTCTCTGTACTGTGGTCCATTTATGTAACTAGATTGCACATTCCACATATAATGTCCCTATAACATAATGCTGTGGCGACAGTATTTTACAGTGGGGATAGTGTTACCTGACTGGTTTACCTTATTAGATTTACACTATGTAAACAGCTTAGAATTCAAAGTGAGGACCATAAGAGTTTCTGGTGGTTTGTTAAGGAGTCTTATATAGGCATAGAGTAGCCAAGGTTATGTATACACCGACCAGGCATAGCATTATTACCACTGACAGATGAAGTGAATAACACTGATTATCTCTTCATCACGGCGCCTGTTAGGAGCGAAGGCTGGCCCGTGTGGTCCGATCCAACAGACGAGCTTCTGTATCTCAAATTGCTGAGGAAGTTAATGCTGGTTCTGATAGAAAAGTGTTTGTTGTGTAGTTTGTCGCGTATGGGGCTGCATAGCCGCAGACCAGTCAGGGTGCCCATGCTGACCCCTGTCCACCATCAAAAGCGCCAACAGTGGGCACGTGAGCATCGGAACTGGACCACTGAGCAATGGAAGAAGGTGGCCTGGTCTGATGAATCACATTTTCTTTTACGTGGATCACGTGGATGGCAGGTTGCGTGTGCGTCGCTTACCTGGGGAACACATGGCACCATGTGATGTTTTGTGATGCTTTTGGTCAATGTTCTGCTGGGAAACCTTGGGTCCTGCAGATACCACAGCACATCTTAGTCTAGTGGAGTCCATGCCTCGACAGGTCAGGGCTGTTTTGGCAGCAAAAGGGGGACCAACACAATATTAGGAAGGTTGTCATAATGTTATGCCTGATCAGTGTACACTGCTATAATCTTACAGTTACAAGGTATATAAATACTATATTTTTCCATGGTATAATATTGAGAAATCTGATGGATACGTTTCTTTGTTTTAGACATAATTCACTTGGTTTATTTGATTGTTTATTGTTTAACCAACTAAAAAGCTTTATTTGGGGATTCTGTATATCTCCTTCCTCCCCACCCCTCTTTTCTTCTTTAGTCCCTCTTTCTAGCCAAACCCTTCCTATTCTGCCACCAATCCACAGATTGCATCTATTATCTGGTGCTTTAATTCTTCCCCCCTCATTTATTTGTCTGTTATGCATGAGAGTGCTGCTAAATTGCAGGATAGGATTAGCTGGACAGAGACCTGTAGACTCTCCTTCTTTTTAAAAACAGGGAGATAAGAAATGCAACATGTAGTTCTTTCTTTTTCCCTAGTTTTGCTCATTCACAGGCGTCTCTTCTCTCACAGACAGGACAGAATCAATTGGGCATGTTCAGGCTTTTCTTTGAGGTTTTTTTTATTTCTTCAAGACAAATTGCACCATTTCTTTGCCCTTCACCTGTTCCCTGGAGCTCATCTTTTCTCTGAATTATTTCTCACTCTCCCATGTGTATTTTTCTCCTGTTATTTTGAAAGGTTTGACAGTAATTTTTTGCACCCCTCGATGGAAACGGGGTTTTCTTCTATTAATGGATTTTGGATTTTACATATGCTGTGTTCTTTCTTTGGTTGTTGAGGGTGGTTCTTTTTCTAAATCTATTTACATGGTTAGTATTTACACTGCCCTGCGATGGACTGGCACCCCGTCCAGCGTCCATTGAAAAGCTGGGATAGGCTCCAGATCCACCCCCCACCCCCCGCAACCCTGATTGGATAAGCGGTTAAGAAAGTGAGTGAGTATTTACACTGGTTAGCACTTCTGCTTCACAGTGCATGGTCAAAGGTGTATAAACACACAGAACCTGAATGTCTAACTATGGACATTCTTATTAAGTTGATCCTTAACTGTTTTTATAGCCTGCACTGTTATGGAAAAGCATGTTACTTGGATTTGCTGAATGACCAGCAGGGATTCCTTTTATTCAAGGCCTGGACACTATTTTTATATGATAATATCTTGCATACAATGTTCAATTCATCCCAAAAGTTTTGAATTGGGTTGAGGTTGGTAATAAGTTTATTAACAACATGGTAAACCCTTTCATTATAGACGTTACACTGAGCATTGGGGAATTGCCATGCATAACCAAAAGCACACACCCTTTAAAAAAGCACAGTTCTCCAGAATGTCCTTTAAAAGTAAATTGCAAATAAAAGTAAATTGGAGAATCAGTTTGCTTTTAGGGCGGCACGGTGGCTCGGTGAGTAGCACTGTCGCCTCACAGCAAGAAGGTCCTGGGTTCTATCCCCAGGCGGGGCGGTCCGGGTCCTTTCTGTGTGGAGTTTGCATGTTCTCCCCGTGTCTGTGTGGGTTTCCTCCGGGAGCTCCGGTTTCCTCCCACAGTCCAAAAACATGCAAGTGAGGTTAATTGGAGACACTGAATTGCCCTATAGGTGATGTGTGTGTGTGTGTGTGTGTATGTGTGTGTGCCCTGCGATGGACTGGCACCCCGTCCAGGGTGTTACTGTGTGCCTTGTGCCCATTGAAAAGCTGGGATTGGCTCCAGCACCCCCCGCGACCCTAAATGGATAAGCGGTTAAGAAAGTGAGTGAGTGAGTTTGCTTTTAGGTATAACCTATTATACTGCCCATGTTTGTCCATGGAAAATGAATCTCTGTATGACTGGTATTTTGCACATAGCATGCACATACTTAATTATTATTAGCCTATATACTTTTGGCCATGTAGAATCTTTCTAAATATTTACCTGAAATGCTAGCCATTCAGCATTAGTCAACCTTTTAGCTTAATAGCCATTGATCATTCAGTGGAAGTCGCTCATGAATTATTCATGTCCGTGAGAAATGATTTGTTAGCGCTATCTGTTCCTGAGATTGCACCCCCATCCATTTCAGCACTGATAAACTGAATTATTATGTACTTGCTGTTTTATCTCCTGTTTTCGAGTGGTATTGACTGCGGATGTAAGACCTCGATGCTATATCTCAGGTCTTAAAGCTTTTAGTACAATCTTTCTTCCAGACCTGATCTATTTGCACCCCTCCCCCCTATTCTCAGTACTCCTGCTTTGCAGTCATCTGAACCCTCATTAAAGTTAATACTGTATTGAACTGTGGGAGCTTCAGACAAACAGCACAGGAATATCACTCAAGGAAAGCATTGCCATGTCAAGGTTTAGATTAGCCATGTTTGCTTGGGGTTTCGCAATTTTAACAGAAATTGATAACATTACAAGCAATATAACGGTAGATTTGTTAGATCAGGTTGCGAGTGATGGCATGAATGAGACACCAGGGATTTAGCGATGTCTCAGATTGTAGAATATGTTCTTGTCTAATTGCTACTGAGTTCCAGTAATTACATACATTTAATTATTTATTTAATAGACATGTTTTAATTTCATTATCTTCTCATGAATTTTAGAGTAAAACAAAATCAAATACTGTTGCGATTTTAATCTAATTTCTATCCACCAGTCATAAAAGGAGGGAAAAAGTGTTTTTTTAACCTGTCTTTACATTTACATTAATTTCATTTAGCAGACGCCTTTATCCAAAAGTGACTTACCCTTGTTACTGAATACAATGCAAGAAATTAAGAGTTAATTAAGAGTCCTTGCTCAGATGCCCAACAGTTTCAGCTTGGTAGTGGTTGGCCATGAATCAGCGACCTTTGATCACTAGCCAATAACCTTAACCACTGGTTACCAACTATTGAAACCAGTACAAAGGCAACAGATTTAATGTTACAACCAATCAGCTTTATTGTATTTTGTATATACAGTACATACTCATTCTAAACTTGATGGGTGCAACATGTTTCAATACATTTAGGCCATGAGCACGTTTACTACTGTGTTAAATGACCTTTTTTTACCAATGTTCTGTAATTATTTGGAAACTGAGAAAATCAATTGCTGTAGTTTGTAATTGTTAAAGTAATTGATTTTTTACAACCTTTCACTTGCTTAACATGTCTAGTGTTACAGTTATATGTTGTGCTTTGTAATGCATCACATGTTTTCAGTGGAAGTTGTTTGGCATTTTCGTGCTAAAAAAAAGACTTTTAGATGGCAGTTTATGTCTCTCAAAATGTATTTGCACCCCTCAGCATTAATAGTTTCCTTTCAGATGCGAAAGAACCAACATCCTGCCTTCCCCCTCACACACACACACACACACCACCATACCATATCACACAGTTGTAATGATTACAATCAGTATTGTCCTTTTCCTCTTTGACCTGCAGAATACAGTGTATGTTTTTCCCCAAAATAATTTGAAAGTTGGACCCATCAGACTACAGGTTAAATTTTAATAACAGATGAGTTTGAGCCCAGAGAAGTTGGCAGCATTTTTGGATGTTGTTAATACATTTTTATGCTTTGTGTAGTGGAACCTTAACTTGCTTCTTTAATGAATATAACCACATGTGCTCTGGAATAGACTTAAGATTCTCTTAATCATTCATAATGTGCCGCTCAGGTGGCACAGCGGTAAAACACACTAGCACACCAGAGTTGGGATTTCGAATACATCGTATCGAATCTCAGCTCTGCCATACAGCTGAGTTGGGCGGCCACATAAACAACATTTGGCTGTTGTTTATTCAGGGAGGGAAATGTCGGATAGGGACCTCATAAGTGATGCAATTACACCCTCTGCAGGCTGATTGATGGCGTCTGCACAGGATAGGGGAATAATGCGATCAGGGTGTGGCTTTCTGTGCACAAAGCTGATCCGCAAATGAACTCGCCTTGTGCAGGTGAAGAGATGCAGTCCGCTACTGCACATGTGTCGGAGGGGGCGTGTGTCAGTTTGCTCTCCTCAGTCAGGGTGGGGGTCAGCACCAGTAGAGAGGAAGCATAACGCAATTGGGTAAAAATTGGACACGCTAAAAATTGTGAGAAAAAAAATCATTCATAATGTTATGGAATGTAGATGGAGAAATCTCTACATTTCTTGTATTTGTATGTTGGACTATTTGCTTACAAAATTTTTTTGCAAAAGTGACAAACAACTGAACCTTTCATTCATGGCCGCATCACCTGTTTTCAAATAAGTTGGTACAGGGTAAATTATCAAATTTATTGAGTTTCATAAATATAGGCTGGGTTAAACCAATAAAAAATATGTTGCTGGTGATGTTTTAATTGAATATCAGTGAAAGGCAAGTAAATAATTAAATACATATGTCTGTAAAAAAAATAAAATAACAAAAAAATAGAAGACAACATAAAAGTAAAGCCTAGCTTGAGCGAAGCTATGTTAGAAGAAGAAGAAGATATACTTTATTTGTCATTTATACATATACAGATGTACAGTACAATGAAATTCTTTCTTCGCATATCCCAGCTTGTTTGGAAGCTGGGCTCAGAGCGCAGGGTCAGCCATCGTACGGTGCCCCTGGAGCAGACAGGGTTAAGGGCCGTGCTCAAGGACCCAACAGTGGCTGCATAGCAGAGCCTGGATTTGAACCCCCAATTTTCCAGTTGATAGCCCAAAGCTCTACCCACTAGGCTACCACTGTCCCTAGATGACTCAGACCTATTTTCCAGCATTATTGAACATGCAGGGGCAGAGTAGTCTTGTAAAGGCTAAAATCCTGAGCAGCCATGATCATTTTCTTAGAGTTATGGTCCAGCATGGTACAATCATTAGGTGTTGCTATTACTCTTCCTGTATCCACAATGACTGTGATAGATAATACATCACCACCAGATTGCACTGGATCCATTTAGTTAGTGTTGTGGTGTGCATGTGATACAGCCAGCTTTCCTCAGGCTTGGAAAAGAAGCCATCTGGTGATGAATCAAAGTGGATGCCGTATTTCACTTTGGATTGATAAAGCTGCTCCATGCGGGCCGTACTAGTAGCCTCAGTCTTTACATTTTTCATGGAGAGGCCTGGGGGTGTAGGGTAGGACGTATCGAAATGTACAGAGAGAGAGAGAGAAAAGGAGCAGGAGTGATAAGAGTAAATGACAAAAGGGAAGCAGGATGAGCAGGGTAAAAGGAGGTGATGGAGTAGTGGCAGTACAAGCTTAGTCTCCATGCAGCTACTTTGCCCTCAGTGCAAAGATTGCAAAGTGGGGGTCAAATAAAGACGTTTCCTCTGTTGCTCAAGGTCCAGATAAGCACTGCAGTACCACTTGTCTTATACTGCACCTAATAGCAACAGTTATCTGGCTGCCTTCTCAGCTATTCTTTTTTTCTTTTTACCAGTTACATTTACTGACTGTAAATACTGTTATTTTATGCAAACCGTTTCCACTGGGTCACCGTGACACTCATAACTGCCAAATTAAAGCAGGAGACTAAGTAAAATGCAGACTATTATTCGTTTTTGCTTATGGGCAGTAAAATCTCAGATACGACTCTGTGTTACACATGCGGAAGCTTCAAGAAGCTGGTAATTAGAATCTCTGAGGGTGTGCCCATTAAAAAGCACTTATGCTCTTAGTGTGTGGTCCCATGATCTTTATCCCAGTGAAACACTCTGTATTGCCACATGGTCAGTATTTTGGAAAGATGGCGTAACATAACTTTCTAAACACATTAAGCATTACATTTATATTTCTTTTTTAATTTTTTAACAGGAATACACAATAGATGTGTTCTTCAGACAGAGCTGGAAGGATGAGAGGTTGAAATTTGAGGGACCAATGAACATCCTGCGCCTTAACAACCTGATGGCCAGCAAAATCTGGACTCCAGATACGTTCTTTCATAATGGAAAAAAATCGGTGGCACACAACATGACCATGCCTAATAAGCTTCTGCGCATCCAGGATGATGGCACACTGCTTTATACCATGAGGTGGGTCTAAGTGCTTGCTTTGTTGTACTCTATGTAAGAAGGTATGCATTAAACATGAAGTCATTCATGTGTGGGTCAATAAATAAAAATAATCTAAAACATTACTGGGCGGCACGGGGCTAAGTGGGTAGCACTGTCACCTCACAGCAAGAAGGTCCTGGGTTCGATCCCCAGGCGGGGCGGTCCGGGTCCTTTCTGTGCGGAGTTTGCATGTTCTCCCTGTGTCTGTGTGGGTTTCCTCCCACGGTCCAAAAACATGCAGTCAGGTTAACTGGAGACACTGAATTGCCCTATATTGCCCGCCTCTGGATGGTAAAAAAGACACAATTGGTGACTTTACATCAGATGGGATGTGAGCAATTATGCATTCCTTTTTGTTCAAAAATACGAATTGCAATGGATAATTAAAAATGACTACACTGGGAGAATAAAGAGAAGCCAACATTTCTAAAAGCTGACAAATCTTGACATTATAACCCTTTTTAAGAAATGCAAATTGTTCTGAACTACTGGAATGTCTTTTTTAAGTAGTGAATTCAATCTAAGTGCAAATGAATTATTTGACATTATTAAAAGAATGTAATGTACAATAGATATAACAATATGTATTCAAAGAACAGCTGTGTAAAAAAAATGTAATAAAAAACCTGCACATCATGTTTTAGAAAGAATTTAGGATGTGCCATGAGCGAACCATTTTCCCAAGACAAAAGTGTGTTTTTCATCACTGATTTATAGTTTGAACTTAAATGGCTTTTCCTTGCACAGTAACCACGGAAACCCCAGGTGCATGGCATACAGTATATCATAGGGCATTAAGTAGCCATTAGGGGGAAACTGAAAGACCAGAAGAAAATACACGTGGGCATGGAGAGGATTCATCAGACCCACAGACAGTGCCCAGATGCAAGGCTTAAACCCAGTACCCCAGGCACCTGGCACTGAGAGTGCACTGACATATGTACCTCCCAATAGCTGGGCTGTTCGGCCATTCTCTCATTACAAACATAGCCATAGGGCATCTACAGTGCGCTAGCGTGTTTTAACACTGCGCCATCCAAGTGCCCAAAAATCAAATAAAAGTAACTGTTTTTAATTAGTATCTTTAAAAATATGCTGATATAAAATTCAGCAGAATTATTTTAGGATTAAAGGCTGCTTGTAACTTGAAACCCTATTTCCCAGAGAGCGCCACCTAGGAAAAACCTGGCAACCCTGGATCTCGATAATGGTGCTCAGGTGGCACAGCAGTCTGTTATACTAGCCAGCTACCTGGTCAAAGGCTTTACGGGCACAGCTGTGTCTGAAGGAAGGAGGGCTGGATGGAGTATCACCACGTTGCTCTTGCAACAACAAAACCTGCTGTTTTTTAAGGGTGCCTGCCAGATAGGTAGAATGAGTATTGTCAATGATGCGTTGGCTTTTGTCTTTACTCGGGCAGAAGATTTTTGTTTGTTTGATTTAATAGAAAATCAGGTGTTCAGGTAAGAGTGCATTGTTCCTTTGATTACTGGGGCAAATCAAAAGAAAAAAACAACCTGTAAATAGCAATGACTTTTCACCATATTTTTCCTTCATTTAAAGTCTTAACGTGTGTGTGTGTGTGTGTGTGTGTGTGTGTGTGTGTGTGTGTGTGTGTGTGTGTGTGTGTGTGAAACAGGTTGACGGTGCATGCCGAGTGTCCAATGCATCTTGAAGATTTTCCCATGGATTTTCACTCCTGTCCTCTTAAATTTGGCAGCTGTGAGTAAAACCACTTACGTGTAACTGACTGACTGGGTCCAAGATTATTTTGTGACACTGAAATACATATACATGGCCAAATGTATGTAGACACCCTCCCATGTTTAAACAGCTCATAATTGGGGCTTTATCCTATTACAACATGACATTGTAATAAATAAGAAGACAAACTTCAAGCTGGACATCATGACGTAATACCAGTGACCGATCTTACTGTTATCTTACTGATACTCTCATGACATTAAGGCTGCAATAACAGTAAATTAATGTTTTTTGTTTTATTATTAACCCTCATTTTGAAATGACAACTACAGTATTTGGATGCTTGGGATGTTTGGGTCCACATACTTTTGACCATATTGTGTTAGACTTCCCACTGCTTATGAGTATGAGGGTCAGAATACACTTCTGAATGCGTGACTCCAAATTGATGTGTCCACCCATTGTTAACAGGCACATACAATTAAACACACAATTATCCAGTCATAATAGATAAAGGTGGGAAGTAAAATGAGTCATGACATGGGTTATGTCCATAATACCTTAATTCATCTGTCCTTGGTTGCATCAAACACTGCTGAGGTCAACTCTGCCTCTGGATACATTATCAGCACAAGAACTATTAGTCAGGAGACTGATTTTCAGCAATGTACCGGATTGGATTTTCAGCAATGTGTTTCTAGTGACCATATGCAATAAAAAACATCACCTGGATTGGTGTAAAGCAGGGGTGGGTACCCTCCGGCCCGTGGGCCGTATATGGCCCCCCGCTCAATCAAATGTGGCCCGCCATATATTTCCTAGATTTTATTGTCTGGGCTTTATGCAATTAATCATCATAATCATCTGTTCTGCCATTTCAGGGTCGCGGTAGCAACAAGGCAAGCAAAGCAGCCCAAGCGTTGTTGTTGCCGCAATTAATGATGACGCGTATATCAAATGAACCAATTAGCTGCAACAACCATGACTGTTCATGGTCTGTTCAAGTTTGTAAAAATGTCGAAACGCAGGAAAGTTGATGATGAATGTCGTGTCTTTCAAGAAAAATGGGCAACGGATTTCTTTTTTGTTGAAGTGAAAGGAACTGGCTGTATGTTGCATCATTGTAGTCTGTGGCCCGTGACCAGATATGTAATTATTAATCTGGCCCTCAGTGGGTAAAAGGTTTCCCACCCCTGGTGTAAAGCATACTAGCAGTGGGTTCTGGAGCTGTAAAAATGCATCTGTGTCCAGGACATTAGTGAGTTAGCGCTTTAGACTACTAATTACAGTTTCTGATTTCAGTTGTCCAATCTTAACTATTCTGCTCTTAGTTGTGTTTAATAAAACATTCTGGCAAACTATAAAGTTTAAGATTCATAAATTAAAGATTAAGTTTTAATAAATAATGACCTGTGGCTTTTTATGGGTTGGTTACGTCTGTGTGTCCCAGTTAAGAAAAAAACATAATGCTTGCATTTATATGTACAGCATTTAGCAGATGCATTTACACCAACGAGGCATAACATTATGACCACTGACAGGTGAAGTGAATAGCACTGATTATCTCCATCACGACACCTGTTAGTGGGTGGGATATATTGGGCAGCAAGTGAACATTTTATCCTCAAAGTTGATGTTAGAAGCAAGAAAAATGAAGATTTGAGTGAGTTTGACAAGGGCCAAATTGTGATGGCTAGACGACGGGTCAGAGCATCTCCAAAACTGCAGTTCTTGTGGGGTGTTCCCGGTCTGCAGTGGTCAGTATCTATCAAAGGTGGTCCAAAGAAGGAACAGTGGTAAACCAGCGACAGGGTCATGGGCAGCCAAGGATCATTGATGCACGTGGGGAGCAAAGACTGGCCCGTGTGGTCCGATCCAACAGACGAGCTACTGTAGCTCAAACTGCTGAAGAAGTTAATGCTGGTTCTGATAGAAAGGTGTCAGAATACACAGTGCAGCACAGTTTGTTGTGTATGGGGCAGCAAAAGGGGGACCAACACAATATTAGGAAGGTGGTCATAATATTATGCCTGATCAGTGTATACTAAGTAACTTACAATTGACCAAATACAACTCAAGCAATTGAGAGTTAAGGGCCTTGTTTAGGGGCCCAACAGTGGCAACTTGGCAGTGATTTGGCTTAGTTTTGTTAGAAGAATTGCATTAGAATGCAAATTATGTTCTAAATCTAGTAGAAAGTCAGCTTGGAAAATAAAGGCAGTAGTAGTAGAAACATTTTTATATTAATGACCATGTTTTTAAAAATGAAGATGTTTGCATATGGTTGGGCTGTTTGTGAGTACTGGGGTCAGATCACTATTCTAAATGTATGACTCGAATTTGTCTTGAATAGATGCGTACACGACGACAGAAGTGACATACACCTGGACAAAGAATGCCACAAACTCAGTAGTGGTAGAAGAGGAGAGCTCCCGATTAAACCAGTATGATCTACTGGGACAGACTGTAGGCAATGAGACCATCCGATCCAGCACTGGTGAGTGACAGTTTCTCATAAAGTTATTAAACTCATTATAAACACTTTTAATGTCTTTAAACATCCCTGTGGTTTGATTTTTTCTATCTCCTCCTCTGTCCTCTCACCTATTGCTATGTAGAGCGACCTTGGGTATTAGAAATGCGCTATACATCGATCAGCCATAACATCATCCATTTTATCAGCTCCACTTACCATATAGAAGCACTTTGTAGCTCTACAATTACTGACTGTAGTCCATCTGTTTCACTGCATGCTTTGTTACCTCCTTCCATGCTGTTCTTCAATGGTCAGGACCCCCACAGGACCACCACAGAGTAAGTATTATTTAGGTGGTGGATAATTCTCAGCACTGCAGTGACACTGACATGGTGGTGGTCTGTTAGTGTGTGTTGTGCTGGTATGAGTGGATAAGACACAGCAGCACTGATGGAGTTTTTAAACACCTCACTGTCACTGCTGGACTGAGAATAGTCCATTAACCAAAAATATCTAGCCAACAGCACCCCGTGGGCAGCGTCCTGTGACCACTGATGAATGTCTACAAGATGACCAACTCAAACAGCAGCAATAGATGAGCGATCATCTCTGACTTTACATCTACAAGGTGGACCAGCTAGGTAGGAGCGTCTAATAGAGTGGACAGTGAGTGGACACGGTATTTAAAAACTCCAGCAGCACTGCTGTGTCTGATTCACTCCTACCATAACAACACACACTAACACACCACCACCATGTCATTGTCACTGCAGTGCTGAGAATGATCCACCACCCAAATAATACCTGCTCTGTGGTGGTCCTGTGGGGTTACTGATCATTGAAGAACAAGGGTGAAAGCAGGCTAAAAAAGTATGTAGAGAAATAGATGGACTTCCGAAGGAAACCCACACAGAACCAGGGGAGAGTATGCAAACTTTACACAGAAAAGGACCCGGACCGCTCCAGCTGGGCATTGAACCCAGGACCTTCTTGCTGTGAAGCAATTTTGCTACCCACCGAGTCACTGTGCCACCCCACTATTATTATTATTATTATTATTATTATTATAAGGGAAGGAAGATGTACCAGATGGCTGCTTTGTTTTAGTCGATACCACATGTCATTTTCCCTGTCGCAATATTTATTGCCTTCTTTAAACGCAATGGAGCCAGAAACACTTACATTCCCACCACCTACTTTGCCTCCCACCCAATCTTTCCTGCTCCCAATGTGTAAACGCTGCGGCCTGCAGCACAGTTTTTTTTTTTTTTTTTTTTGCTCATTGCCATTTATCGGTTCAGTAAAGCATACAAAATTGGCAGAGAATGTAGCAAAGGCGAAACCCTTGACAAGATATTCCACTTCTGCTGTGCCCAGAAAGCCCTCAGCACACTGCCGATTCATCTTACTGGATTTTGATTCCTGCATGGCTAGCAGTCCATATAAGAAAAAAAAACTCCTGCTTTATAGGTTGTGATTTTTCTCTGTCTGTGTGGCTCTGTTTCTGTTACCTGCTTTATTTATTCAAATGGAAAAGCTGTATAGAAAGCGGGAAGGGAAACACCTACACTGCTCAATACCTCTGTGTGTGAACTCATCTGTAAACTGTAAGAAAAAGCTGTGGGATTAAAAAAAAAAAAACAATCACATTCTTATACACCGATTAGCCATAACATTAAAACCACCTCCTTGTGGTGGGTCATTGTCAGCGCTGCAGTGACACTGACATGGTGGTGGTGTGTTAGAGTGTGTTGTGCTGGTATGAGTGGATCAGACACAGCAATGCTGATGGAGTTTTTAAACACCTCAATGTCACTGCTGGACTGAGAATAGTCCACCAACCAAAAATATCCAGCCAACAGCACCACATGGGCAGAAGGTCTAGAAGATGACCTGGTGATGGTGACCAGTGCATGAGCAAAGCTTTCTAAAATAGAAACATATCTTTATTGATAATAAAGTGCAGTCACATCAAGTAATTATTCATAATAAAGAATACTTGTGGTTGTTAATAATCTGAGGTTTTATCTTTCTATTTAGAAGAATGAGGATTTGTAAAGGAAAGAAATGTGTTTGCTTTACGATGTAAATACTCAGTGCAGCAACATGAGCAAATCCTTCAATATTTGAAGATGGATACGTTGTGTATTTTGACTTATGTGTCTAGCAATGCTATATTGATTGTCTTGCTAAATAGGCCCTGTGGAATGTTTCTAATTCAAGCATTCAATTAGAGATGCCTTCTTCTAATGACTTATAACCTGTACGTGTAGCTTTATAAGGTAATTTAAAGGTCATCCTGGTTTTAGAGTTTCTGTGACCTCTGTTATTATCAGGCAGTCCAGGCTTAGTGTTGGAGCTATGGGCTATTGATCAGAAGGCTAAGGGTTTAAATTCAAAAGCAATGACCTTAACCTGTATGGAGGCTGACCCTTCTGATCCCAGTTTGCTGGGATATGCAAAAATGACCATATCATAAATTCTATAATTTCGTATAAGTAGTTCCGATTAGGCAATATGGCTTAATAAAAATCTAACCATGTTGTTATGTGTTGTTATATCTGATAAAAATGTATTGTGTTTTTTATTTGTATTTGTTTATTTTTAATAAATTTTGCATTTTATTCAACAGTATAATCATGTGTTCAAAAACTAAATAATGGAAGGACTGAGCAGTATAAGTCCTCATGCAGAATGCATTTTGGTCAAACTTTAAAAAAGGTAAATTCTGGAACTATCATTGCTTTTTTTAATAACAGACACCAATAAAGTGGTGTCCCTATTTTATACGCTTATTGTTTATTGTAGCAGTGTAATAAGCAGAATAATTTATTCTATAAGTATAATATATAGCTTTAACGAGTCACTGGGCAGTGCTGGAAACAATCCGAGGAAACAATTAGAGCTTTGATGATTAAGTGGAGACTGGAGAATTAGGTTTGCTGAGTAGTGCACACCACACAAGCCCTCATCTCGGCCACATGCTGAGTCTAGTCTTCAAGCACGTAAAAACTCAGATATAGGACAGGACTGTAATTTTAAAATAATGAGAACAAAAGAGAAGCAAACAGAAGGAAAACCAAGATCAGCCCCTCTGCTGACCCTAGTTCATTCTTACCTACAGTTTGAGTATTAATTCTGTATTAATTAACACACCAGTGAAATGTGCTTTTTATTTTATTTATAGGAACATTAAGCAAGGCATTTGGTGTAATTGTGTTTGTTTATTATTTGGGTTTATTGTCATGCCTCCCCTATTCTATTGTATTGATCTTTCTTGTTAAATACGTTTTGCCGCTGTTCTGTTGATCCATGGATGGTTATTCTGCTGCCTTTCATTCCTCCCAAGCTTTGTGCTTTTAAAAATAAAATACAACTGGTTTTAAAATCCATTGCAATTATGCTTGTTGTAATGATTACACTCGTTCATGATTACGTTTGTTTAAAAACTGTAATTAAACTTTAGAACGTAATTCCCATTATAGGAAATAAAAACAAATCTCCCCACCTAGAACAAACATTTCCATGACCATGGCTTTAATGACCAAAAAGACATTCTTATTCCACAGTGGAAATAAAATTCAGTTTGAATTCAGCTTGTTTTGTATAAAAATATTTAGTTTCTTCTTTATTTAGTATAAACCCTTAATAGTTTGTGAAAAAAAACAATACAATTAAGTTAATTGTATTCATTAATTTAACTTGCATTTTATGTACGTACAATTAACATTTGTTTCTTTGGTGAAAGCCAAAAACGAAGGACAGTGTATCTACAGTATGAAAATAACAGTACTTTTTAAATATATACATGACAAAAGTATTGGGGCACCCCTCCTGAGCAGAGCTCTGATCTCAGCCCCACTGAACAGCTTTGGAATGAACTGGAACAACAACAGAGGCTTTCTTGACCAACATCAGTGCTCAGCCATACAAATTGTCTTTTGACTGAATGGGCACAAATTTCCACAGACATACTTACAAGTCTTGTGGGAATCACACAGAAGGCACTCTATATTAATACCAGTTGTTTGGGATATGTTCAATTCCCCCTATGCACTTCAGCAACTTCTCCCTCATGCATGACACCATCTGGGGATTCTTGTCACTTAGACATTGCCAATTGTGTCTGTTGAGCGCTTATTCAGGTTGGTGGAATCTCTAAGACTCTTGTGCATTACATCCAAAAATTGAGATTAAATGTTAGTTGTAATCACCCTTGGTAGCAGCTGTTACATCTAGCCAGTAATTATCCAATATTTAAAAAGCATCCTAATAATAGGCTGCACCACCTAATTTATAATGGGGGTGATGCCTGACTAATAAGTTCAAGTTATTCCACAAATACTGCTTTGAATTCTAGCCAAAACATTTTGCTGTAGCCTCTTTAGACCTCTGGATTTTTTGCTGGAAAGAAATAAGCCATCATATTCACTTCTTGCTAAGAATTGTTGTAAAAAGGTTCCTATAGTTACAGAGAACTCAATCCTCTATTATTATCCAGCTGTCCAGGCAACGCTGGAAGAGAGCTGTGTGAATTCTGTTCCTTATTCTGGTTTGATATATTGTGCTTAGGTGCAGCTACTTTGTGTCCATGTGTAGATAATTCTCAGGCTGTCTAATGGCAGTAATGTTTGTGTGTTCTTAAGGGAATTTTGCTTTAATTACTTATTCAATTAGGCCATCCAGAAAAAAAATGCTTGTTTAGATTATCAAGATGTGCAAGCATTGTGGAAATTTTGTATGAGAAGGCATGTGTGCATGTGCTCATGCTTGTATAATTATACATTGCAGGTAGATTTGATTTGAGTTGATGACTAGATCACAATACTACTTTTGGTAATAGTCTACATGGGTCAGGTGAAAAAATAATATTAACATAAGCTCGCAAACAAAAAATTGTAGTCACATACTGTCAAAATTAATTCATTCTCAGAAGAGTGGTTTAATTACGTCCCAATTTTTATTTTAGCACTTCCCACTTTGGATAAATTTAATTGCATATATGCACTCCAGCAACTTCTACCTTATGCATGACATCCTTGTCACCTAGACGTTGCCAGTTGTATCTATTGGGTCCCTAACCAGGCTGTTGGCATCTCTAAGTCTCTAGATCATTACACCCAAAAACCAAATGTTATTTTGGGGTGGTGTTTACAATTGACCCCTCTTGTGCCAAACTTGGGTGGCACGGTGGCACTGTCGCCTCACAGCAAGAAGGTCCTGGGTTCGATCCCCAGGTTCTGTGTGGAGTTTGCATGTTCTCCCCGTGTCTGCGTGGGTTTACTCTGGGTGCTCCGGTTTCCTCCCACAGTCCAAAGACATGCAAGTGAGGTGAATTGGAGATACTAAATTGTCCATGACTGTGTTTGATATAACCTTGTGTGAACTGTGAAGCTTGTGTAATGAGTAGCGTTCCTGTCATGAAGCATTTCCCACTTTGGATATATTTAATTGCATATACATCCAGCAACTTCTACCTTACGCATGACATCCTCTGGCCTTCCTTGTCACTTAGACATTGCCAGTTGTGTCTATTGAGGGCTGAACCAGGCTGGTGGCATCTCTAAGTCTCTAGTGCACACACCCAAACAAAAAGTGGTCATATAAAATAATGAGGCTTTATTTATAGTCACATACTGACAAAATTAATATTTGTTGCATCATTGTCCACCCAATTTTGTCTATGGTTCTGATCTATGGCAAAAGCAATTAACGTAGAATTCGTGTCTATGTAAGAAAGTTATGTAAGAAATAAACATACGAAGGGATTTTAAAAATTAACGTAATGGAAACAGTAACTTGCTCTTTTTATTTAAACGATAATTAAATAGTGTATGCATAATGAAGTCGGATATGCAAATGAGTACATGCAACAAAAAGTAATCAAGGCAGTCGTTCTGTGTGAGCTGTTTGAGTAAACTGAACTAATCAGGTTTGCACCATGTATTGGACTGTGTGGGATAATGGTTTATTTAGAACAGCCTCCACTCAGATAATTGCTGTAGCCTACAAGGATGATTACAGGAAGCATAATAAATGCATGACGGCTCAAAGTCACGTGTGCATGTTCGGTGATTCCCTTCGTTCAATCTCTGCCTCCTTTCTTGTATAAATCTCACCACTGTGTCACACGTTTTTATGTGAATTTGGTGGCATCATTTCAGTGTTCTTACTTGACTCATTTTTCAGAAACCCCCTCGCTCACGCCCCCCTGTTTTTTGCTTGCCACTCTGTTAGATGATGATAGATCTGCATTTCAGTCACTGATTACCATGGTGATGGTAGCGTGATGGATGGAGGTAGAATATGTTACTAGGAGCAATTAGAAAGCCAGATCTTTGTCCTTTTTGAGATCACAGGACAGACAGAGAGAAAGAGAATGAGTGGGAGAGAAAGAGAAAGTTGATGTATTCAGAACAGTATAAGTAGCAGATAAGCAGAAAGATGCTTGTGTTGATACGCGTGATCTAAATGTTCCCATAATAAACGATATTGACACAGCACCAAGTCTGATCATTATCATTCAAGTGAACTTGTTAGAAACAGATACTATGTAACCCAGATCTGGCTTTATGAAAACACAAATCAAAAGTAATCTAGGCCACTTTTGTATTTATGTTCTATTTACGGATATTCAGCCTCAGTCTAAACACCCAGATCGAAACCAGTTCTTGTAAATGAGGGGTGGGGGTACAGAGGCTTTCTGGGTGTTTACTATTTGCTAAACAAGAAATACTGATCTATTTGTGGTGGCACGATGGCTTGGCGTCGAAGTGTGGGTTTGGTTTCTAGGTTTGGTTGTCTGGGTCCTTTCTGTGTGGAGTTTGCATGTTCTCCCCATGTCTTTGTGGGTTTCCTCTGGAGGTGTTGGTTTCCTCCCACAGTCCAAAGTCACCCTAGGTATGTGTGTGTATGTGTGTGTTTGCCCTGTGATGGACTGGCAACCTTTCCAGGGTATTTTCTGCCTTTTACCCTGTAAATTAGACCCACCATGACCCTTAGTAAGGTAAAGCAATGTTAAAACAGACAAAAAATGAATGAGAATTGTTATCAAACTCAGCTTGTGTATAGTGGGATACGCTACCTGTAAACACCCCATGGCATCATCTCAATTCAATATGGTGTCACTGGCACTGCTGGTAAAAGGTCAAATCCCAAGCAATGCTATCAACCTCTGTTATCTGATCGAGGCCCCTGCAGTATTAATTGTGTTTATAGTACATCTTTCTGTACTGCTCTCTGTGAGGCTCCAGTACTGGCAGGTGAAAAGATGGGGCCGTCATCTGCATGCGTGTCGAACAGGTCTCAGCTCTCCTTCACCAGTACAAGGGTGCTACAGTTGACAAGGCAATTGGCAAAGATTAGATTGGGCAAAAATGGGGAAAAATACAGAAAGAACACACTGCTGTTCATTCCCTCTTACACATCGCTGTCAGCAGGGACCAGACGCGTAACGATTTTCATCTTCCTATCATAATTGCGATCTTTACGCTACACAGACAGTGGCATTTAGCCACTACCTACACACACAGTATCTGCCTGTGTATGTATTTTGTCTCCTTCAGTCTGACCCAGTTTATTATTGTTCCTTGTCAGTGTGTGTGTGTGTGTGTGTGTGTGTGTGTGTGTGTGTGTGAGGCAAGTAGTCCATCCTTCTCCATCCACCACACACGGCCACTGAGCGAGCCATGGCAAATTAAATTCTGAAGATAAAATCGCCACAGTGCAATTTAATTTAAACAAAATTCATTTACACAAAAGTAATAAATCCAAACCTGTACTCTCAAACAGGAGACAGAAGCAGAACATGTGAAGTGTGAACTAAAACTGTTAGTATATTTCAAATAATGGGTAAAAAAACTTGAAGAAAGTGAAAAAAAGTGGCAGAGCTGAAAAGACCATTTGAAGCATACTACAAAAAGAAGCTTGTGTCTTTCTCAGAGATTCAGCTCTAATGTGTGTTCTAATGGAGCTGTGAGTCCAGCCAAAATACTGATTCCAGAAAATGATCTGATAAAACAGTACATGTTTTAACATCTTTAAAATCTTGCTACATGTTTTATGCTTCTTGCATACCTTACAACTAAAAGAACCGTAGGGTCGGTTCGAAAACCTAGTGAGCTGCCTTGCTGTCTACTGCCTACGAGGGCAGCTGCCTACTTAGAAAGGATTATAATAAGACACCAACTTATAACGCAGGTTATTCAGAAACACTACTTAGACAGCGATTACGACAACTGTGTCACCGCAGTTTTTGCTTACTAAGCTAACACAGTTATCCTCAGGCCATTCAAACCAATGGGCTGAGGTGGCACAACATTTGAAAAGAACTCATTAGTTGCTCCACATTCAACCGCCATATTTGTAATGTTTTGTGAGAAGTTTTGCCGCACTGAATGCTGGGATTGCATTCACCGGTAAGAAAGCATTGAATGCTCCCTCGTTATTCAGGCAGTTTATTAAGGAATTCAAACAGCCTTCTTCTCAGGAGTGTAGGATGACGTAAAATGCGTGTAGAGAGCTTACTAGGTTTTTGAACAGACTCATAATGTGAAATGATTTTCATTACAGTCGTAAGCAAATATAATACCTGATCACAAACTTACTGATCACAGTGTGCAACTGGATAAGCTGTGTGTAATATCACATTCACTGTCACGCAAAAATGTTCATGGCAAAAACACAAGCGGAAGGCATTTGTTTGTTTATTCTGGTTTAATATTTAGTGATTAATAACTGTATTTGTCCATGTTCTATTTATTATAATAACACGATTATGGGATGTCCCTGTACGTGAACAAAAACGGACTAAAATGGGCTCAGGTGGCACAGCCGGATAATCCACTAGCACACCAGCGCAGAGTAGCTGAATCTCACCTCTGCTACCGGTCAGCTGGGCACCCTCTAGCAGGCATAATTGGCTTCCAGTCTGCTGGGTGGGAAAGACCAGACTCAAAGTTTGGGTTAGGTAAGGACCTTGGTTACCCAGGGCACCTGTACAGAAAGTGGAGGAGTGCAGAGATCAGGGCATGGCTCTCTGTACGTGAGGCCGACCTCACACAAAAATCCACAGAAGTATGGGTGAATAAGAAGGGTTTGGTAGGACTGTGCACATGTCAGAGAGAGTGTGTGTCAGGTGAATATACACACTCCTTGGACGCTGTTGGGGTCCCCAGCAGCAGATTGGCTACTCTAAAATTGTGGGAAACAGGCAAAAATAGATAAAACTTGACAGAAATAAATTATTCATGATACTTGGTAAGATTTAACATTGTAAAATTTTCGATCAGATTAAATCATGCTGTTTCTCCTACTCTGACAAGCAAATACGCCAATAAACTGGCAGAATCGGTTTCCTCCTGCAGTGATGCAACTAACCTGCCAATGTGGACCAAACACAGACCTGTATTCAATTCTAGCTTTAATGTAGGATTTCTCTAACCCTGAGCTACTTACCACAACTCATTTGAAGCCAGTGAACCTTACTGCACCACTGACCACAACTTGTGTCATTTACAGTGTCATTTACAATATAATAGAAATACATAATATGTATGACCCACTTAGGTATTGTGTTAATGTTTACAAATGTATATATATATATACACAAAACATTTTTCTTCTTTTTTAAATGATGACCTATTTTAGTCCTATTATTCAGCCCATATTTATCAAGAACACTGTATAATGACAGCACTAGAAGAAAAAAATGGTAAAATCCCTCTGCTAGCTTACTTGGCAGACGGAGCAGGAATTCCCACTTTGCCAAGTGACAGCATCAAGGCATCCTTTTTCAAGCCCAGAATCCACATACCTATATTTCCTCTGTTGCCATGGGCAACAAGCATCCTGCTTTCTCTCTGTTTGTTTCGTGGATGCTTTCCTGTGAGGGTTTCTCGCTGTTGCTGTCAAGCTCGGCAGCCTGTCATGTTTCTATAGCTCAGAATGCTAGATACACTGGGCTAATGTGCTAACCGCTTAACCATTGTTATCCTGTTACTCTGACAAACAGTTCTTTTTTTTCCTGTTTCTCCCAATCTAGTCATTTCCAATTCCCTATTGCAATTCCTTGGCTGCTTGCACCACCCCCCAAGCTGGCCAAAAAGAGCCAACGACTAGCATCCGCCCCCTCCAAAACGTGCAGAAGCTGGCTGCTTATTTACACCAGCCTGCCATCTGCCACCTTAACCAGACTATAAAGATTGGATACAATTAAAGGAACAATGAATGAGACATAACAAAGCATGAACACCCAAAAAGAAGACAGGGTGTTCTGGAAAAACGCTATCCATCTGGTCACCAGGAGTCGGAATTTAAGTGACGGCACTTAATAATAGTAATACTCAGCACTGTCATTGTTTGAGCTTATGAGGTTTATCACTTTGCAGCTGATTTGTTATTGCTCCACAGATCCAGCACTGACAGTTGACCAGTGAACCTATTTCAGGGACAAAATGTAACAAACATTCTATGATGTCAGTACACACCTTTTCACTGGCAATGTTTTCTGAATCGAAAAAGCATCCTCTGTGGTCTGAGGACTCTGTCTTTTTCCTGTTTTTTAATATGAAACACATTTGTAATTGTGATGTTCAGCCCATATTTCTTAAGTATATTGTATAATAACAGCATTTAAGGAAGTATGGTAAAATCCCTCTGCAAGCTCACGTGGCAGACAGAGAAGGAATTCCCACTTGCCAAGTGACAGCATCAAGGCATCCTTTTTCAAGCCCAGAATCCACATACTCATATTTCTTCTGTTGCCATGGGCAACACACATCCAATATTTTTAAAATTCTATAGGAGTATGTGATTCAAAAAATTTACATACATTTTCACCAAACACTGGGTGCAACAGGTTTCCAATCCAAACCATTACTGGGCTTTGGCCACCGAGACATAGCTTATCATGTCTGTGTAGATGCCTGGCCAGCCGATAGCACAGCTGAGATTCGAACCCAGTATGAATTCGATATCAGTAGTAATATTTTCTTCCATTTTGAGTGTTGTATGATCTGGCAAAGACCTGAAAGTAAGAAATCTCTAGCATTGTTATAGTGGAGAGCAGTATTTACACTTATATGTGCAGTAAATGGGTCAAAGATGACTTTTTAACATTTAAAATCTGTGAATTTTTACACACCCATCATTCCTGTGCTTTTACTAAAACTTTCCTCCTATTTGCAGGTGAGTATGCAGTGATGACGGCTCACTTCCACCTAAAGAGGAAGATTGGTTACTTTGTGATTCAGACGTACCTACCGTGCATCATGACCGTCATCCTGTCCCAGGTCTCCTTTTGGCTAAATCGTGAGTCAGTGCCTGCCAGGACTGTGTTTGGTAAGTGTACCAGTTTACAAACTTGTTTGTACTTCTTGTTAATTGGATATGCTTAATGTTGCATGTATGGCTGTGAAAAATGGTTTAATTGCTGTAAAAGATGTACTTCTATTTATTGATTGTATTAATTATTGGCGTCAACACAACACATTTTTGACTGTTATTATAATGTTATAACTATTAAATCCCTGGTTATTTATAAAACATTCACCTGCTAATACAATATTATCCTAAAAGGTCTTTTTTCAGTTGTTTTTTCTTTGTGTGGTTTTCTACTTGCTGCACCTCCATAATTCCTATTTTAGTCTATTTTATATATGAGCACCCAAGTGGTAGAACAAACATCCCTGTCTGTTTGAAAATCTGAGACTATCTACATCTCTACATCAAAAGATGATTAAGATCTTTATTAGATCTTTGGCGTCTTATTAAATAAATGTTTACTGACCCCTTGGAAAAATGTTATCAGATTTATCACTATATCTTTAAGATATCGTCTCTCACTGTGGTTCGGTAAAGTCTTGTAACATTAGGATTGGTTTAGTAAACTTTCCAGAGTGATATTTGATATTTCTTATTCTGATTTTTTTAGATTGTGGCTTAGTGTTTTTTAGAAAGTTTAAGGTGACTGCTTGACTTTTATTATAAGACCGCACTTTCTGATACCAAGCTGAATTAGCTAATTTAATAATGGGATACCTTTTATCTTTTAAATAAATGAAATGCCAATTTACAAAATGGTTTGCACTTTAATGTGTTGTTTTGTGGAATAATTTAAGATTAAAGGTAAAAAGGGTCAATTACTTTTTCACACCCCTCAGTATTTAAACTGAGCACAATGCACTAATGCACAAACATCTGGTTTTATAGAATAAACAATCCACTAGAAGCTTATCCGTCTTAGAAGCCTATCCCAGAAAAGACCATAAATGTTTGGTACAAAACTCTATCATCCTGAGCACTGAACCCTGTCCGAATAGGTCCCCATTTGTTATGGCATTCGCTCCATTTGGTCACATTTCAGACATTCTGTTTGCTCTTATCAGTCAGCATCATGCAGTGTGAATGAGGTGGGGGTGGGTTTCCACAATACTCAATAAAAATGACAGTTTCTGTTACCATCAAATCCAAGCTTTCTAAATGTGCTCACCTGTTTTTATGACGTACATTGTCCAGTCAGTAACTGGTATAATGGAAATGTGCAAAACTGTCCTTAATCCATCTCTCTAAATCACCTTTATGATGGTTTCTAATGTTTTATGATGGTTTTTTATAGTGAAAGGTTATATTGTGCTACTACCAGGTGATTGCTGTTCATGACAGAAACCCAAGCCCAATAATTTTCTATCTTCTCTGACAAATCAGTAGAAATTGAAGCAGAACTGGCATGGCAAAAATCTTTTGGCTATAAACAGTGTGATTGGTCCAATGTGTGAATTATTAGAGCACTTGTCTTTGAATTTATATTATGGATAAAAATTATATGTTTAAAAAAATTTAAGCACCACAAATGAATGAAAGTGATACAGTAAATATAATAACGTTTACAATTACTAGTTTTATTTTAGTTTTTATTCCTGGTGGTCTAGTGGCTAGGATTCGGCGCTCTCACCGCCGCGGCCTGGGTTCGATTCCCGGTCAGGGAACTTCAGCTATACTGACTTTCCCTATGGGATTAATAAAGTTATCTATCTATCTACAGTGTATCACAAAAGTGAGTACACCCCTCACATTTCTGCAAATATTTCATTATATCTTTTCATGGGACAACACTATAGAACTAAAACTTGGATATAACTTAGAGTAGTCAGTGTACAACTTGTATAGCAGTGTAGATTTACTGTCTTCTGAAAATAACTCAACACACAGCCATTAATGTCTAAATGGCTGGCAACATAAGTGAGTACACCCCACAGTGAACATGTCCAAATTGTGCCCAAAGTGTCAATATTTTGTGTGACCACCATTATTATCCAGCACTGCCTTAACCCTCCTGGGCATGGAATTCACCAGAGCTGCACAGGTTGCTACTGGAATCCTCTTCCACTCCTCCATGATGACATCACGGAGCTGGTGGATGTTAGACACCTTGAACTCCTCCACCTTCCACTTGAGGATGCGCCACAGGTGCTCAATTGGGTTTAGTCCATCACCTTTACCTTCAGCTTCCTCAGCAAGGCAGTTGTCATCTTGGAGGTTGTGTTTGGGGTCGTTATCCTGTTGGAAAACTGCCATGAGGCCCAGTTTTCGAAGGGAGGGGATCATGCTCTGTTTCAGAATGTCACAGTACATGTTGGAATTCATGTTTCCCTCAATGAACTGCAGCTCGCCAGTGCCAGCAGCACTCATGCAGCCCAAGACCATGATGCTACCACCACCATGCTTGACTGTAGGCAAGATACAGTTTCTTGGTACTTCTCACCAGGGCGCCGCCACACATGCTGGACACCATCTGAGCCAAACAAGTTTATCTTGGTCTCGTCAGACCACAGGGCATTCTAGTAATCCATGTTCTTGGACTGCTTGTTTTCAGCAAACTGTTTGCTGGCTTTCTTGTGCGTCAACTTCCTTCTGGGATGACGACCATGCAGACCGAGTTGATGCAGTGTGCGGCGTATGGTCTGAGCACTGACAGGCTGACCTCCCACGTCTTCAACCTCTGCAGCAATGCTGGCAGCACTCATGTGTCTATTTTTTAAAGCCAACCTCTGGATATGACGCCGAACACGTGGACTCAACTCCTTTGGTCGACCCTGGCGAAGCCTGTTCCGAGTGGAACCTGTCCTGGAAAACCGCTGTATGACCTTGGCCACCATGCTGTAGCTCAGTTTCAGGGTGTTAGCAATCTTCTTATAGCCCAGGCCATCTTTGTGGAGAGCAACAATTCTATTTCTCACATCCTCAGAGAGTTCTTTGCCATGAGGTGCCATGTTGAATATCCAGTGGCCAGTATGAGAGAATTGTACCCAAAACACCAAATTTAACAGCCCTGCTCCCCATTTACACCTGGGATTTTGACACATGACACCAGGGAGGGACAACGACACATTTGGGCACAATTTGGACATGTTCACTGTGGGGTGTACTCACTTATGTTGCCAGCTATTTAGACATTAATGGCTGTGTGTTGAGTTATTTTCAGAAGACAGTAAATCTACACTGCTATACAAGTTGTGCACTGACTACTCTAAGTTATATCCAAGTTTCATGTCTATAGTGTTGTCCCATGAAAAGATATAATGAAATATTTGCAGAAATGTGAGGGGTGTACTCACTTTTGTGATACACTGTATTTATTAAAACAAGGTGGGGTGAATTAGTGCCATAAAGTTTATTGTTCCAAAATGAACACTATCTGTTAATCTGAAGTGGATATATTCACGGGTAATACACCGATCAGCCATAATATTAAAACCACTTCCTCATTTCTTTACACATTGTCCATTTTATTGGCTTCACTTATCATATAGAAGTACTTTTTAGTTCTACAATTACTGACTGTAGTCCATCTGTCCAGCAGTGTTGCTGTGTCTGATCCACTCATACCAGCACAACACATACTAACACTAACACACCACCACCATGTCATTGTTACTGCAGTGCTGAGAATGATCCACCACCTAAACAATACCTGCTCTGTGGTGGTCCTGTGGGGGTCCTGACCATTAAAGAACAGGGTGAGAGCAGGCTAAAAAAGTATGTAGAGAAACAGATGGACTACAGTCAGTAATTGTAGAACTACAAAGTGCTTCTATATGGTAAGTGGAGCTGATAAAATGGATAGTGAGTGTAGAAACAAGGAGATGGTTTTAATGTTATGGCTGATCAGTGTATAATACATAACAAACAAAAGTAAGTTCATTATACCCAGGTCTATGAGGTGCTTCACATTTAGAATAAAGAAGTCTACAAAGCCGATGTAAATGTACAAACTCTAGAGAGACTGTGACTATTTATGCCACAACCATTGTTCAAAAATATCCATTTTGTTTCTCATTTAAAATGTATGAAGGTACTTTCAGCTGTATTATATCAAAATTTTATATCCCATGCCAGAGTATAATGTGAACATTTATAGCCAGTAAACTAATACAATGCTTACAGATGTCAGTCTTTTATTATTATTATTATATTATGGTTGTATTTTCAGTGTTACACAGGTCTTGTGTTGTGATGCATGTCAGATGTGAGTCACGATGCCAGGAGAGAAACACCATCTCTCTTCTGTTGGATGATTTTAGTCAGGCCAATGGTTCACTGTGACTAATGTAGAGTATGTGACTGATAAAATGCATAGTGCCTTTTTATTTTTATGTGCTATTATTATAGAATGGCTAGGTAAGAACGTGTGCTATTGTATGATTATTAAATAGAATTCCAACAGGACAACAATCTGTGAAATGAAACCCAATTTGTAACCATTCTACATGTTAATCTTTTTCTTGTTTTTATCAAACCTGCAAGAAAAATAGTAGAGACTTTTTGGAATAACATGGATTTTTACATTTATTACTAATAAAATGTGATCTGATCCTTATCCAAGTCATGAATGGACACTGGCCTTTATTTATTGAAGTAGTGAATAATCAGTTCTGTTAACAGCATAAACATACACCACTTTTATCTTTTGCTTTTTCTGAACAATAAAACATGCAAATATTTGAGAATATTGGAACCAAAGAAATGCTTAATTTTTGAATAAATTGTGAACTATATTTTAAATATTAGTGTTAATATGAAAAGAAAGAAAATATTAGTGTATACTATTTTGTTATTCAGAAACTGTAGGTTATTCTGTATTAATATTGTCTACATGTAATTTAGGGTGAATTGAAATTTGCAGAGCTTTATAAAATAATGACAGACTGCAGCTGTAAAATATTTAGATGTGTTTAGTTCCTGATCCAACTTTTTAATAAAGGAAAACCTTAGGCATGTTATGGATTTATGGATTCAGGCTGTAAAGTCACATTCTAATGATTGACTGTTTAATCATACAAGATTAGAAATGAGCAGAAGAGGGGTATTATGAACCATCTTTATTAATCTGTGCCACATTTGGTGGGTGAAGCAAATCTACCTGCCAATATTCCCCTGCATTCAGTGGGTGTTTAAATCCCCTTATTTACTCTCAGGAGACTGATCCTCTTTTGAAGCAAAGCTATATGAGATCCACTCTGTCTGAATTCTCAGATTATCACTAGTACGTTTCCTATCAATATAAATGAGGTGATTAGAAATGTGAGCACCCCTCATTCATTCGCATTTCCTGCTCATCCCAAATAATCTATATTAATACAATGCTGCTTTATTACCCAGCTCAATGCCGCTGCAATGCCACTCCCTTTATACATTGCTGCTTTATTACACAAATTATTTTTCTGTCCATTACGTTCACCTCTGCTTTGTTCTATCTCAATTGTTTAAGGATTCTCACAATTTCTATTATAAACAATTAACAATTTCATTCATTTTGGAATTCCAAAGAAAAAACAATAATATAATGTAATTCTAGCTGTCCACCAGGGTTGTATTTAGTATACTTCATGATGGGTGGCATCTTATTCAGGAATCACTTTTTTTTCTTATCCAATATCCAATTCAGTCTGACACCACTGTCTGACAGTTTGCTGAAACTACAATATGTCTAAATGAAAGTCATGTTTACAAAGTCGTAGAGAATATAAAACTTAACCTAGAGAATGCAATGTATGAAGAATTTATATAAAAATATCAAAAAGACATTTTCAGACATTCATATCGGCTTCTTCAATTTCCAGGCTCAAAAACAAGTACTTGGTTGTGTGGTTGGTTGGCGTGTCAGTCAAATGCACTAATCCATCAGTTGTTGGGTATTTTACAAGCAACAATGGCTGTAAACTGTTGGGTTAAGGCTGGGAGAGGAATATTAGGAGCAAAGCTTGTTCCTCTGTGCATGCCAAAGTTATACTGCTCTGAACACAGGTTTAGATGTGATTAGGTGTGACACTCATCCCCTAAAACTTGCCAACCTCAAACCTTATGATATCATTGTATGCATTTTTCTTTCTGCATGCACCACTCCTGCACTGGCCAAGGATTGACGCAGACTATCACACACTCCTTGCGTACATGCAGTTGCTGCTTACTTCTTTGCCCCTTTCCAGCAGTGGATTCCAAGAGAGCGTTGTATTACATATGAAGAGCCACACTGTGCTCCTGTAAATGACCCAAACAGCAAAGGTCACACTTATGTAGCAGCATTGAAACCTCCTTGACCTTTTCTCCTTTGACACACCCAACTGTGCCTGTTAGTTACCTGGTCAGCTTAATAGCACAGCTAAGAAACAAACTGGAGAGCTCAAGCGCTCTTCGATGGTGGGTAGACCACTGCTCCAGCCAAGCGCACCAGCTTTGTCATTTTTAGCAAAGCTAAAGCAAGACATTTAATGTACACTTGAAATAAAATTGCGAGGGGAGCTTAATGAAGCTTGGTGTTTTGTCTTTGGGATATGGTTACTGCAATGCATTATTTACACATACTAAAAACAACCCAGGCCAGCAGCCATTCAACAAGCCTTTGTTTTAATTTTCTAGACAAAATCCAGTTATAAATACATTTTAGTGTTGAATACTGGGGACAGGGGCAGGGAAATTAGAGAGGAGAGATAATTTAGTTCAATGAGGCATTACAGGACACTGTGTAACCATTTTTAGTTACGTAATAGGTCTAGTGTAGAGGATATTTTTGGTTTGCCTTCCAAGAGTGTTGCTGCTTTGCTAAACCTTTAATTTACATTGCAGTCTGCAGTAATTCATTATCACCTCTTGCAATTCTTTTATTCAGTCTGCATTGTAATTGGATGTTTATTCAGCCCTGTTCATGTCTCTGTGTTATTCAGGTGTGACAACTGTACTGACCATGACCACTCTGAGTATCAGTGCCCGCAACTCCCTGCCTAAAGTAGCCTATGCCACTGCCATGGACTGGTTTATTGCCGTGTGCTACGCGTTTGTCTTCTCCGCCCTCATTGAATTTGCAACAGTCAACTACTTCACGAAGCGCGGCTGGGCCTGGGACGGCAAGAGTGTGGTCTTTGACAAGGTAATGAACGTGTATAATTACCCAGTGACCTTTTCTGATCTGACACAGAAAGGGTTACTGTATTGATCTGACTACTTTATATTCTGACCATTTCATTAGAAACGGGAGTGATTTTTTTTCTTTTTAATTTTAATAACGTTAATGACCTACTGCAGGATTTCTAAGACTGCAAGTAACATCTTCATTACCTAAATTATATGTTTATATATGTGTTAAGTGGTAAGTATAAGCAAATAAGCAATCAACTGCATGACATTTACATTGTTAAATGCACTTACACTTAATTTTATAATCTGTGGGCACTTGGATAGCACAGCGGTAAATCATGCTATCCCACTACTGTTGAGATTCAAGGTTCGAATCCCTAGCAGTGCAAACGGCTGGTCAGAATTCTACAGACAGACAGACACGATTAGCAATGTCTTAAATACAGACATGACTGGCAAGGCCTCACGATGGATTGGCGTCCTGTCTCAGTAAAACAGGTGCTGACATATTTTACAGATCCTAGCCTTAACAAATATTATATGATCAAATTACCTAACAAAATCAAATTTGTGTAAATCAGAAGATACACTGGAAATGAGCGACTAGTCTCATAGTGTAGACTCTACATGCTTGTACAGTGTATCACAAAAGTGAGTACACCCCTCACATTTCTGCAGATATTTAAGTATATCTTTTCATGGGACACCACTGACAAAATGACACTTTGACACAATGAAAAGTAGTCTGTGTGCAGCTTGTATAACAGTGTAAATTTATTCTTCCCTCAAAATAACTCAATATACAGCCATTAATGTCTAAACCACCGGCAACAAAAGTGAGTACACCCCTTAGTGAAAGTTCCTGAAGTGTCAATATTTTGTGTGGCCACCATTATTTCCCAGAACTGCCTTAACTTTCCTGGGCATGGAGTTTACCAGAGCTTCACAGGTTGCCACTGGAATGCTTTTCCACTCCTCCATGACGACATCACGGAGCTGGCGGATATTCGAGACTTCGCGCTCCTCCACCTTCCGCTTGAGGATGCCCCAAAGATGTTCTATTGGGTTTAGGTCTGGAGACATGCTTTGCCAGTCCATCACCTTTACCCTCAGCCTCTTCAATAAAGCAGTGGTCGTCTTAGAGGTGTGTTTGGGGTCATTATCATGCTGGAACACTGCCCTGCGACCCAGTTTCCGGAGGGAGGGGATCATGCTCTGCTTCAGTATTTCACAGTACATATTGGAGTTCATGTGTCCCTCAATGAAATGTAACTCCCCAACACCTGCTGCACTCATGCAGCCCCAGACCATTGCATTCCCACCACCATGCTTGACTGTAGGCATGACACACTTATCTTTGTACTCCTCACCTGATTGCCGCCACACATGCTTGAGACCATCTGAACCAAACAAATTAATCTTGGTCTCATCAGACCATAGGACATGGTTCCAGTAATCCATGTCCTTTGTTGACATGTCTTCAGCAAACTGTTTGCGGGCTTTCTTGTGTAGAGACTTCAGAAGAGGCTTCCTTCTGGGGTGACAGCCATGCAGACCAATTTGATGTAGTGTGCGGCGTATGGTCTGAGCACTGACAGGCTGACCCCCCACCTTTTCAATCTCTGCAGCAATGCTGACAGCACTCCTGCGCCTGTCTTTCATAGACAGCAGTTGGATGTGACGCTGAGCACGTGCACTCAGCTTCTTTGGACGACCAACGCGAGGTCTGTTCTGAGTGGACCCTGCTCTTTTAAAACGCTGGATAATCTTGGCCACTGTGCTGCAGCTCAGTTTCAGGGTGTTGGCAATCTTCTTGTAGCCTTGGCCATCTTCATGTAGCGCAACAATTCGTCTTTTAAGATCCTCAGAGAGTTCTTTGCCATGAGGTGCCATGTTGGAACTTTCAGTGACCAGTATGAGAGAGTGTGAGAGCTGTACTACTAAATTGAACACACCTGCTCCCTATGCACACCTGAGACCTAGTAACACTAACAAATCACATGACATTTTGGAGGGAAAATGATAAGCAGTGCTCAATTTGGACATTTAGGGGTGTAGTCTCTTAGGGGTGTACTCACTTTTGTTGCCGGTGGTTTAGACATTAATGGCTGTATATTGAGTTATTTTGAGGAAAGAATAAATTTACACTGTTATATAAGCTGCACACAGACTACTTTTCATTGTGTCAAAAAGTCATTTTGTCAGTGTTGTCCCATGAAAAGATATACTTAAATATCTGCAGAAATGTGAGGGGTGTACTCACTTTTGTGATACACTGTATGTCTAGGCATCCTTTTGTTTGCTTGTCTGTTCATCTATACAGCCTTTTGTCTTGATGTCTACATGTCTCTCACTGCATTTGTCTGGTTGTCTGTTTATGTGTCCTTCTACCTGAATGTGATAATTCTGCTCATTTTATTGTCATTCTTAGAAAAAGCCGGAGCATAAACCATTATTATTAATCTTCTTTGAAACATTCAATGAAAATGAAATTCTGTGGTTCTCTCAGGCTTTGACGGATGAGACACCACACATGAAACACATGAAAATGTAATAATATCCAATATGTTCCTAAAGTATTACAAGATTTTAACGTGAGTCTGATGTAATACAGTTCAAGAATATTACAGTTTGTAAGGGAGCTTAACAAAAATGGTCAAATACTTCTGCTGAATTGAGGTGACTGTTCTCATCAAGTCAAACAACCTTAAACCAACTATGTATTCTGAGATGCTTAGATATTTCTAGATGAATTCATTCTCAATGATTGGTTCCTGTAAACAAAAAAAAAAGCATTTTCTGATGCAGAGCATTTATAAAATAACATTTTATAAACAACTACTACATACACTACATGACCAAAAGAATGTGGACACCCAAACATCCCATCCATATATGCTTGCTCAACTTCTTATTCTAAACTCATGGCTGTTAATATGAAATTTATTTTGTCTACTGTGGCTACTGTTAGGTAAAACATCAAGATGTCCATACAACCCCAACACCCCTAACCATTAACTTGGTTCTGCTTATGACTAATTCTCCTTGGTCCCTGCTCTTATTAAAATTCTACTAAGCTTGGACAAGGTGCACATTCTCACGTATACATTTTTTTAAACTCCTTACTTCGTACAATAAACTGGAAGCTTACTCGGACTGTCTGCGTGTGATGAGTTTCTTCCCATGCACACACGGTTTTGCAGGGCTCTTTCTCTCAAACTCAAACTCATAGCAGCAAATGACACTGGAGTAGAGGATCAGAACGGCAAGATTTCTTTTAGATCTCTTGCTGTTCTAACATCTGCTTTAACAGACTTCACTTCACTTTACACACTTTGGTTACATTCATGACAAAAACGGTAGTTACTCACTACACAAGATTCATCAGTTTACAAGGTTAATGTCAAACACAGTCATGGGCAATTTTGTATCTCCAGTTAACCCCACTGAGCCACTGAGTCTGTGCAAATTTTCATCTTCTAATATTGTGCAATACTGACATTGTATTCTGTAGCATTAGAATTTTAATTTACTGGAACTATGGCATCAAGCTTACATCATCAAAATTAGCCCAACAAACTTTATTTAAGTAGTATAATTATCACACACCAAACTCTACAGTAATGCTTTCATCTAGTTCATGCAAGACAGCCACTCAGTGAAGCATAAATCACTGCTCACCTGGTAGTTTGGAACGGCATAGCGAGGATAGGTTATTTTTACACTATGAATGACATTAAAATTCGACAGATCTGTTCTATAAGCTCACACTTTGTAATTAATCTGCTGTTTCTTCTCAACTTTTCCACTTTATAATAACCAATTTACTTAGCAAAAAAGAAACACACTGAGCCACTTAGTAAAACCCAGTCTAATGGCAATGATAGATAGATAGATAGATAGATAGATAGATAGATAGATAGATAGATAGATAGATAGATAGATAGATAGATAGATAGATAGATAGATAGATAGATAGATAGATAGATAGATTTATTGATTTCGGAAGGAAATTAAAAATGTTTGTTTGTCAAGACTGTGTTTGTGTGCATAATTTTATTTACTGATATGGCTTAAACAGTCAAACATAAATTAGATGTTTTTTAATTCATGATTTGCTTATGTAGTTTCTAACACATTTAGATTTAGATGTTGCTCTTAATAAATCAGTTTAAGTTGAGTTTTTAAGCTCTAAATACAGCTAGTAATGCAGTTCAAATAGGTTAGCTATGAAAATTACATTTCTCCTGGCATGCTGTCAATCTTGTCTCGTTATATCCAGAAAGACTAATTAAGATTCTAACAGAGTCCTTTTTTTCCTCCACAATCAATTTACATCAGGGGAATAATGACCCATCAAATTTCACACTGTCAGTCTGGAGGAGAGCTCGGCTATAAATAAGGAACTCATTGCCTATTCATGAATGTGTCTTGCGTGAGTCGAGTGCATCAACTTTTCAAGTGATCAAACAAAAATGACATTTTTTTAAATAAACTTAAATTTTGACCCATCTCAGCACACACATTTTATTTACCATATTTTCTGTTTTATTTTTGACAATTCTCATCCATGAGCTGAGACAAGAAATGAACTTCATTCACTTCATTTCAGGAATCAATTAAAAAAAATAAAGTTTTAATAATTTTATTTATAGTTTTTTATAAATACAATTTAAAAATCCAACTGTGCAAACTTGCCTTTTATATTTCAGATAAACGTGGCCTAATGCAGCAGTTTGTGTTATACACTATACAATACTGGTTTTTCTGTTTTGGTCTGACAATGTAAACAACTATTCACACAGAATCGGATCATTTCAGCTTATTAGCAATATAAGAAACATTTGTATGTTTTTTGGATGAAGTAGTAACAGCTGTCTGTCCAGGTCCTTGTGGATGTACACTATATTGCCAGAAGTACTCGTCTGCCTTCACACGCATAAGAACTTGAGTGACATCCCATTCTTAATCTATAGGGTTTAATATGATGTCGGTCCACCCTTTGCAGCTATAACAGCTTCAACTCTTCTGGGAAGAGTGGCTTTGTGGCTTTCCACAAGGTTTAGGAGTTATGGGAATTTTTGACCATTCTTCCAGATGCGCATTTGTGAGGTTGCACGAGAAGGCCTGGCTCACAGTCTCCACTCTAATTCATCCCAAAGGTGTTCTATCGGGTTGAGGTCAGGACTCTGTGCAGGCCAGTCAAGTTCTTCCACACCAAACTCACTCATCCATGTCTTTATGGAGCTTGCTTTGTGCACTGGTGCGCAGTCATGTTGGAACAGGAAGGGGCCATCCCCAAACTGTTTCCACAAAGTTGGGAGCATGAAATTGTCCAAAATCTCTTGGTATGCTAAAGCATTAAGAGTTCCTTTCACTGGAACTAAGGGGCCGAGCCCAACTCCTGAAAAACAACCCCACACCATAATCCCCCCTCAAGACAAGTACCGTTCTCCTGGCAACTGCCAAACCCAGACTCGTCCATCTGATTGCCAGACGGAGAAGCGTGATATGCACTTCAGAGAACACGTCTCCACTGCTCTAGAATCCAGTGGCGGCATGCTTTACACCACTGCATCCGACACTTTGCATTGCGCTGGAATTCACTGAGCTCCTGAGAACGACCCATTCTTTTACAAATGTTTGTAGAAGCAGTCTGCAGGCCTAGGTGCTTGGTTTTATACACCTGTGGCCATGGAAGTGATTGGAACACCTGAATTCAATTATTTGGATGGATGAGTGAATACTTTTGGCAATATAGTGTATGTAAGGGCAGGAATGAAAGATTTTTGCCAAAGATAGTCTGTCATTGTAGCTAATTCGGAACCTACGTATAGTAAAAAGCACAAACATTGACCTTTGCTACATGGTACTTTGCTTTTCCTAGTGCTTGCATTTTGAATTTACTCCAAAGATGCAGAATGAGACACGGTGAACTAGAGTACCAGAGTGTTCCTCTCTATGGGATGAAATTATTACATTTCTAATCTGCATAAGGAGGAACACTTTCCCCTCCTGCTCTCTAAACCCACATGATTTGTTCTACAGGCGGCTCTCACCAGACAGCCAACTGCTCAGAACATGAGGTTGTTTTTAATTAAATTGAGATATCCAGAAATGCCAGCTTCAGCCTGAATAAATCATCGACTTAGCAGTAATAAAAGTAGTGGTTTGCAAAATGAATTCCTTATACAGTCTATAGCTTGCGAGTGGACAGGTATACACTTCTATCAAACAATAATAATGATTATTTACACACATATAAAGGAAATGCAAGGCTACATTGGGTGGCATTTTAAAATACATCCTTTCTACTTACCCTGGGAATAGTGATGTTATTGACTTCTGGCAATATTTCAGCAGTCTATAGCTTTACAAATGTAACAATGAACTTTTGGCCATTTACCAAACAATAGAATAAAACGGCTTTTCACTTGTTTCTTTGCTTATACATGGTTCTCTGTCTAATTGAAAAGCCTTAAATGTTTTTATGGAATGTAAAAGGTTAAGCAAACACTAACAGCTTGGACCCACTCATTGTTTGTTCCTTTACAGCCCCATTTTTATCAAAGATTAATTTAGAATGATATATAACAATAAACAATGTTTGGTTTTTTTTGTTGTTTGCTTTCACAGAAGAAGGAAAAAGCCTCAGTGATTAAGAAGAATAATGCATATGCTGTGGCCGTGGCTAACTACGCTCCCAACATCACCAAAGACTCCGTCCTCCCCACTATTGCTAAAGGCGGAGTGACCGATCCAGGCAAAGCCAAATCCGAGAGCAAACCAGTAGAGAACAAGAAAACCTTCAACAGCGTGAGCAAGATCGACCGCATGTCCCGCATAATGTTCCCCGTGCTCTTCGGTAGCTTTAACCTGGTCTACTGGGCCACCTATTTAAACAGAGAACCGGTTATCAAGGACATGGTCCCTTCCAACTAGTCATGCTGTGTAGTAGCGCTCAAGATCCAGGACTAAAAAGGAAGCCAAAAAAACTCCAGGGACTCCATTACGCTCATTTCCACACACAAGCAGTTTAACGCTATCCAGCCGCCAAGCTGTGGATCGTTGATTGTCTCTGCTCTCTTTTCTACACTGTTTTCTGCTGTGCTTTTGAAATGATCAATTATATAAATATGTATTTCTGCCTAAAAGTATATGCTGTATATGTTTGTTATTTTAATATGGCTGTTCTTGTTGGGTTTGGTGTGTTTTTGTTTTGCAGTTTTGTGAACGTTTCTGTTTTGTGAGTGTAAGTTCTAATGAAAAAAAAACTTTGACCTTTTCTGTGACCACTTTGGCTTATTGTATCGTACTTCATAAATTGTAATTTTTTTTATTTTTTGCATATTATTTATTTGACCTACTTGTTTGTAAATCTTGCCTTTTTGTAATGGTGCTTGTTTTGACTTTTTTATTGCTACCTTAATGACATCACCGATTGGGGTGTGATGAAAATGTTATTTTTCTATTTTTTTATTAATTTTTTGTGGGGACTGGTGTGAACACTTACAGATGGTGGACAAAAACCAGAAACACTACAATAAAAAGAGCTGTGACCAAATCACAATTATAAACCCAGCTGTTGGTGAGTTATAATCAGCTGATTGTTAAAAAAACAGCATGTATCATTGTAAGAGCGCTCTGACAATTAGCACATTGGTGTGTGTGTGTGTGTGTGTGTGTGTGTGTGTGTGTGTGTGTGTGTGTGTGTGTGTGTGTGTGTGTGTGTGTGTGTGTGTGTGTGTGTGTGTGTGTAATATGTGAGATTTCAAGCAGCATGGAGCGGCTAACAGCTCTTAAATAAAAGTAAATGGTTTATTAAATGTTTAAATTGGACCTGTAAGACATCATGATGGCGAATGAGAAACATGAACAAACAGCATCAGTGATAGACTGAACTTTACAGGATAGTTGCCAAATAAATCAGCTCAGAATTGAATCAGAATGTCTACAGGCCAGTCTGAACAAAAACTGTATATTATATTACACAAAGCTGGAATTTATTGCAGAGCTGCTGTTTGAAAGCATTTCTTATAAAATATCAACACACAGAGATGCATTACTTGGTGTATGGAGCAAATCTTGGACCTCTGAACAATTGAAAATATGAATAAGTAAGTTTACCTCAACCTTTTTCTTACATCTGGATAAATTAAGTTTAAATAAGTTTAATGATTTCATTAAACCACAATGTTTGTTGCCAGCTATTGATTATAGAGAGACAGCCAAAAGGTTATGGACAACCATCTGAAGGAATTTGTTGAATACAATGACATAACAATGTCCCTATAGTGCAAACCCTTGTTCCTAATAATGTCCTTATATTTCAGGACCCCCCCTCCCCCCCATATAAACTGTTAATATTATGCCAGAGGGATTTGATACACCAGGATGTAATCAAGTGCCTTCCATATTCTCCCACACCACCAGCTTTACATAATTAAACACAATTAAACCTTTTTAAACTACTGGAGTGCAGACTGTGAAGTAAATCTCCTCCTTCTTCATACCTTAAACTAGATATATTTCTAATATCCCACCACAAACTATACATGATTTGTATAACATCCTTCCAAGAAGAATCAAAGCAGTTTGCGAACTGAACAGCTGGATTCCAATTATAAATACAAAATCATGGGTTTCTGTTATTTTGTCCATCCTGTGTATATGTTAAAAAGGGAAATTTAAAAGTACAAACGAGGCATTTGTAAGATTCTTACATTTTTGTGATGTATCATTATTTATTTATTCATATAACAGTAAAACATTTATTTAAACAGGAATACAACAGCATATACTGACTTCTGAGCAAACGCTGGGTGGGTAAATAATTTAGATCAGTTTTTTTGTTTGATTAGGATTTAGGATATTAGCCCTAAGTGCAATCTGTTTTAAATCCATGCTATTCAGAAGCTACTGTGTATCTTTACATGTCAACTTTTGGCAGAGAAAAGCTGAACACAGCACTGCTCTCTACATACAGCTGCAAGAAAAACCTTGGAACTGTAAAACCTCTGGAATAACCTGGTTTATGGAATTATTACTAATATAATGTGGTCTGATTTTCTTTTCATAATAATTGTGTACAGACAGATTGTGTATAAAACAAACAATTGTACTTAGTAATTTACTAGTAACAAGCAGCAGTAATATTTTCATTACCTGCTCATTGGTTAAGTGAGGTCTGGATGACACAAACCTTCCTGTTTAAACCATCATGTATGGTTACCCTTATGTTTTGGCTTATTGTTGGATTGCATCCTCATCTTATTCCTTATCATTTTTCCTGAAAATCGCTTGACACAAGTTTGAATTCATTGTTTGAGTCAGTAACAGTATAAACCATGATGCACCCTCCACCATATTTCACATTCAGGATGAGATTTTGGTGTTGGCCTGCAGTGCCTTTTGTGCTGTAAACATTCCATTAAACATTTTTGACAAGAAATGCAACATTTGTTTTACCTACCCAGAGAGCGTTGCTTCCAGAAGCATCTATGTGGTTCCTTGTTACTGTAACATGACTGACTGTACTGTAGTGCAGATATTTACAGATTACTGCAGGTCGTTTGCTGTTTCTCCTTCAGCATTGCACACTGTGCTTTTAGTGTGATCTTTGCAGCACTCTAATTCTAAAGAGAACAGCGAGAGCATTGAATATCCTTCATTTCTGTGTGTTTTCATTTAAGTGGGATGATAAACACTTAGATCTTTGAAAATGCATTTGTCACAGTTTTCAGCTTAATGCATCTCTAACTTATTCTTTAAAGATTCTACTCAACCTTTGGAGAAGTTGTTAGCATAAAGGTATATACAGGTTTACAGTCTGGACTGTGAACAATCAGTATTATTACCATATAAATAAAAAATACAATTTGTTCACGTAATATAAGTTAGGCTGAATGTGTTTATTATTTTAACATAGATAAAAATCAGACCACATTTTATGAGTAATTAATTCAGAAACCCAAGTAATGTTTCAGACCTTTTTGTAGCTGTGTATAAATTTTTTTGTTGTTTATTTTACATGTCAATTATTGTACCTTATCAAATGATGGTATTAGCTATTAAATTAGGCTATTAAAATTTTTTCTTTAGTTTTTTAACCTTCATTTTTAATTTTGGGATTTTTATATGTACAGTGTATCACAGAAGTGAGTACACCCCTCACATTTCTGCAGATATTTAAGTATATCTTTTCATGGGACAACACTGACAAAATGACACTTTGACACAATGAAAGGTAGTCTGTGTGCAGCTTATATAAAAGTGTAAATTTATTCTTCCCTCAAAATAACTCGATATACAGCCATTAATGTCTAAACCACCGGCAACAAAAGTGAGTACACCCCTTAGTGAAAGTTCCTGAAGTGTCAATATTTTGTGTGGCCACCATTATTTCCCAGAACTGCCTTAACTCTCCTGGGGATGGAGTTTACCAGAGCTTCACTGGTTGCCACTGGAATGCTTTTCCACTCCTCCATGACGACATCACGGAGCTGGCGGATATTCGAGACTTTGCGCTCCTCCACCTTCCGCTTGAGGATGCACCAAAGATGTTCTATTGGGTTTAGGTCTGGAGACATGCTTGGCCAGTCCATCACCTTTACCCTCAGCCTCTTCAATAAAGCAGTGGTCGTCTAAGAGGTGTGTTTGGGGTCATTATCATGCTGGAACACTGCCCTGCGACCCAGTTTCCGGAGGGAGGGGATCATGCTCTGCTTCAGTATTTCACAGTACATATTGGAGTTCATGTGTCCCTCAATGAAATGTAACTCCCCAACACCTGCTGCACTCATGCAGCCCCAGACCATGGCATTCCCACCACCATGCTTGATTGTAGGCATGACACACTTATCTTTGTACTCCTCACCTGATTGCCGCCACACATGCTTGAGACCATCTGAACCAAACAAATTAATCTTGGTCTCATCAGACCATAGGACATGGTTCCAGTAATCCATGTCCTTAGTTGACATGTCTTCAGCAAACTGTTTGCGGGCTTTCTTGTGTAGAGACTTCAGAAGAGGCTTCCTTCTGGGGTGACAGCCATGCAGACCAATTTGATGTAGTGTGCGGCGTATGGTCTGAGCACTGACAGGCTGACCCCCCACCTTTTCAATCACTGCAGCAATGCTGACAGCACTCCTGCGCCTATCTTTCAAAGACAGCAGTTGGATGTGACGCTGAGCACGTGCACTCAGCTTCTTTGGACGACCAACGCGAGGTGTGTTCTGAGTGGACCCTGCTCTTTTAAAACGCTGGATGATCTTGGCCACTGTGCTGCAGCTCAGTTTCAGGGTGTTGGCAATCTTCTTGTAGCCTTGGCCATCTTCATGTAGTGCAACAATTCGTCTTTTAAGATCCTCAGAGAGTTCTTTGCCATGAGGTGCCATGTTGGAACTTTCAGTGACCAGTATGAGAGAGTGTGAGAGCTGTACTACTAAATTGAACACACCTGCTCCCTATGCACACCTGAGACCTAGTAACACTAACGAGTCACATGACTTTTTGGAGGGAAAATGACAAGCAGTGCTCAATTTGGACATTTAGGGGTGTAGTCTCTTAGGGGTGTACTCACTTTTGTTGCCGGTGGTTTAGACATTAATGGCTGTATATTGAGTTATTTTGAGGGAAGAATAAATTTACACTGTTATATAAGCTGCACACAGACTACTTTTCATTGTGTCAAAGTGTCATTTTGTCAGTGTTGTCCCATGAAAAGATATACTTAAATATCTGCAGAAATGTGAGGGGTGTACTCACTTTTGTGATACACTGTATATCTAAATGGTATAATGTGGACCAAAACACCTTCAAGTGCTTGAAATAATGCATGTTCACCAGAGCTGTTTACCCTCTATAATAACATGACTATTTTTTATATGTAATTATTTTTAAGTCTGATTTACTTATCATGCTGGAATATCTAACGATAGCGGTCAACATGTGCTTTTATCAATGCAGGGGTGTACAGTTTTGTTGCTGATCTGTGCAAGACGTACAGTAAGCATAAATAATTGGTTTTTAATAACATCGTAGGGAAGGACATTTTGACAAACTAAGCATGCTGCAGTATTGTCTTGGCTATATGAAGAAATGGCAGAGCTTTGTGGAATAATACATTATACATTTGCATGTTACATTAAATAGACTTTTATTTAATAACAGAATTTATTTATTTTATTCTTTATTAATTTATTTAGGGGTTACTGGACGTGAATGAGGACAAATGACAGCATGTTACATTTAATAGACTTTTATTTAATAACTGAACTATTTATTTAATTATTGATTAATTTATTTAGTGGTTACTGGAGATGAGGATAAATGACAGACAGTATTATTTATTTAGCAAGTTAGTTTAAAAGCTAGATATTGATTTGTTGATGTATCTGTCCTATTTGCCATTTTGTCTAAATCTGTATGACAGTGTTATTTCCTAATCAAGCAGTGCAGTTGAAGTTTTTTAGCTAGCTTTGATTGTGTGTAAGGATTGCAGAATGCATTGTGGGTATGCAGAAACATGTCTGAGCAATAAAGTTACAGTGTAAGTAAAGCTTGCATTGCTGGTTACAACCGTATGCATATGGAATGTAATAATGCTTTGTAAACGGTTCATTCTAGTGTTTCATTTACTTGTAGATAAACTTGTAATATATGGTCCAATATGGAAAGTTGGAAGTTATTTATTTACTCCTTATTATACTGTTGTTCTTAAGGAGATTTAAAGGAAAGTGTTTTCATTAACTGGATTCTGCTGTATTTAGTCTTGAAACCTGACTTCTTGTTTCATTTGTAATCTTACGATGATAATTTTGTTTTTTTTGTAAATTGTAAATTGAATGTTATTTCAAACTACAGACTCATCAGATCCAGTCCATCTGTTTCTGATGCCATGCTTAATAAAGCGAAAAGGTTGTCATGCGACCAAACGGATTTCGATTCCTCCTCGGCTGCTGCTGGGTTGTTCATTGTTATAGTAAAATTTGCTCTTTTATTTTTGTTCATCTCTTTCAACAGCTGAATAAAAAGAACAGAACATGGTTAGTGATGTCTGAATTATTTTCCTTCTCACATTTGTCATGTTGAACCTTAGTAAGAGACAGTAGGAGCAGGAATGGAACAGAAGGTCATTTATACCTGCTGCTGTAAGATTTAATAACTGCTAAACCAAATTACATATACGTTCATAAGGACAATGACACAGCACAATGTTTTACTGTATATTATTATATACGTGCATAGCACCACTTTACAGTGACATGGCAAGTTTCTTTTAATCAACCTCTTCTTCATTTCTATATTCTATATAGAAATATATATTTATATACACCATATATATATACACCATATATATATACACCAATCAACCATAACATTAAAACCACCTCCTTGTTTCTACACTCACTGTCCATTTTATCAGCTCCACTTACCATATAGAAGCACTTTATAGTTCTACAATTACTGAGCAGCGCTGCTGTGTCTGATCCACTCATACCAGCACAACACACACTAACACACCACCACCATGTCAGTGTCACTGCAGTGCTGAGAATGATTCACCACCCAAATAATACCTGCTCTGTGGTGGTCCAGGGAGAGTCCTGACCATTGAAGAACAGCATGAAAGGGGGCTAAAAAAGCATGCATAGAAACAGATATGTAAAAATGTAACATACAAAATAATGCTGATCAGGGTGTGGCTCTCCATGCACAAAGCTGATCGGCATATGAACTCGCCTCGTGCAGGTGAAAAGATGCAGTCCGCTACTGCTCACATGTCGGAGGGGGCGTGTGACAGTCACACTGTCCTCAATCGGGGCGGGGGTCAGCTCAAGTAGAGAGGAAACATAACGCAATTGGGTAAAAATTGGACACGCTAAAATCTGGAGAAAATATGACAAAATGCATTAAAAAATAATAATAAATAAATAAATAAATAAATAGTAGCTGATAGTTTTGTTATGATTTAATATGTCAAACATGAAAATCAAATAATACCAGCCAATTAAAAAAATGTCTATGCTAAATAATTCTCAGTATAACAGTATAATCCAAGCAATTATGACATATGTATGTTTATTTATGTATAAATTTTCATGTATTAATGCTAATTTATTTTGTTTTAATTATTGTTTGTATTGTATGTTTTGTTATCTTAATATAATTAGAGCACTTCTTTCTTTCAGATTCCCATTATGCTGCTATGACTTGTTGATTGGCAATAAATGTACCTAAAGTAATAATTGACTATAATTGAATAATTAATAAAGTACTGCAAACAATCTGTAATGGATGGTGTTTATGACCAAAAAATTGATCAGTAGCAGAATAGATTATTCTTTCTATCTCATAAACTACAGCTGGTGTTGAAGGTTAATAATCTATTAAATCTGTGAGCAAACGAAAAGTCTGATGTGTCTGAGGCAGCCATTGATTTTATAGTAGCAAATATATCTCCACAGCTCAATCACATCCTTCCTAATGTAATGAAATAATCATGTTTTGCTCAGCTTCATTTCCTAGAGTGAACTGTGCAGGCAATAACGTTATCGATCTAAAAATTGGCAAGGCAATTTAATGTGATGTGATGATTTGTTGACAATTTTTGTCAGTAAACTGTGCAGTGCAATAATCTGGCCAAAACAATGTCATACCCCAGTAACCCTGCTCGACAAGGTTTCAATATTCAACAAGGTTTTCTGCAGCTGCAAAACAAACAGCAATGTATTTGTATCTACTTAGGCTGAAACAGTTAGATTGTACTGTACTGTCAAATTCAGGTTTACAGATGCCGCAAAGCACTGACTGTACAGTGTTCTATTTTATTATATTAATATAATTAAAGCACTTCTTTCTTTTGACGTCCCATTATGCTTCATTAGTGCTTAGTTTGCAATATAAGTACCCAAGGTAATAATTAACTCAGCAATATTGCAAACCATACAGTATGTAAAGAAAGGTATAAGATCCCAGTAAGTTCAAACTTGATTGGTCTAGCTAAGGCTTTACATAAATTTTTTCTAGGATCTTTAGTGACTTTCTATATGGGTTTTTATGAGCCTTTGGAGAAATTTCATCAGGCCAGACATTCCTGGGTAGATTCACTGAGTAGTTTTCTAAAGAGAGCTCTCTTTATGTGGTCTCACAGCATTAAAATTGAAATGCCAGCATTATATAGCCTAGATATTATAAACAATTTCTTATATTATGACAAAATTTTAAGGTGACTATTAAAGTAATGTTTCGGTTCAGAATAATTGAGATTTATATTCTACTGAGTCAAAACAGTTGTGTGGTAGTGAAAGCAGCAGCTCATGAAGAAAGTCATGTTTCATGAGCTGACTTGGTGGATATGTAAGGTGTGCGATAGACTGTCTGCACATATATCCCTCATTGCTGTCATGGGTAAAATTGTCTTTCCTGGGGTGGATGGGGTCTTCCAGCAAGACAATGCGACATGTCACATGGCTAGAAATGTTCAACATTGGTTGGAAGAGCATGACCAAGACTACCAAGTACTACCCTGGCCCCCTAATTCCCCAGACTTAAACTCAATTGAGCATCTGTGGGACCACCTCAAACGTTGTGTTTGCTCTATGGGTCCTCGCCCACGCCCCCTTCAGCAGCGGTAGGATGCACTGCAGTCAGCATGGCTCCAGATACCTATTTTATCTAGAATGTTATTTTTTCTAGAATCTTTTGTAGTTTCCTGAAGGAGTTTTTATCAGGCCAAACCAAATTGTCATTACAAAAAAACACTCACCAGGGTGGAGTGTGTGTAATACATACACTTACGCAAAGAGTGTGTCTGGATGGGATTTTTAAGAGGTAAAATTGATTATCCCTCATCTGTAGCCAAGCAGTTATTTTCCCTGTCATCTTTCTTGATTTTTTCTTTAAGAGGTGATTAGCTGTAACATGCTTTAGCAATGGGACAATGGAAATGGTTTTTGTCACAAGCTAGTTTTTTACCTTTCTTACCTTACCTTTTTACCTTATCTTAGAGCCATCTGAAGAATACTAATCTCACCAGGACCCATTTACCATACTTAAACTGTTGCAGCTTTACAAATCCTGTTTTATGCTTCCATTTAAGAACTTTAGTCTCACTTCTTGTTGTTGCTCCGAGGTACACAGCTTTCCCTTCTAAGTCTGTGTTTTTAATGTTTTTTCTTAACACATTTTAGGGTTTATTCTGGCTTGCATAAGTCTTTGTAAAGCTGTAATTTAACACTGTTACCAATGTGTTGTTAAAAGCACTATCAAAATAAAACCTAATTTCATCTGAATAAATATACACAGTTGAGTCACATTTTTATGACCACCAGCAAATATCTAGAGTAACCACCGTGTGCTGCTTGGACAGCAGCTAGACAGGCTGGGAGTGACTCAATAAGATCCTGGTAGGTTGTCACAGGTATCTGGAGCCATGCTGACTGCAGAGCATCCCACAGCTGCTGAAGGAGGCGTGGGCGAGGACCCATAGAGCAAACACGACATTTGAGGTGGTCCCACAGATGCTCAATTGGGCTCAAGTCTGGGGAATTAGGGGGCCAGGGTAGTACTTGGAAGTCTTGGTCATTCTCTTCCAGCCAGTGTTGAACATTTCTAGATGTGTGACATGTTGCATTGTCTTGCTGGAAGTTCCCATCCACCCCAGGGAAGATGATTTTACCCATGACAGCAATGAGGGATATATGTGCAGACAGTCTGTCACACACCATATATACCCACCAAGTCAGCTCACGAAACATGACTTCCTTCATGAGCTACACTCTGCCGCCATCGAAAGTAAGAAGTGGTCATAATAATGTCACTTGACTGTGTAGTAATAATTAAAACAATTTCTGAGTAAACTGACGCTACTATTACAGCTCTGAATACCATTATCTGGTGTTGATTAAAATGTAAATATTAATAATAAACAACTACACTATATTGTCAAGAGTATGTGGATGTCTGACCATGAGGGTTCTTGTAACCCTGTGGTAAAACTATGCTTACCCTCATACGAACCATACTAAAGCATGTCTTTATAGACTAAACTTTGTGCACAGGGTCGGGTCTAGGTTTATGCTAAAAATTAAAAGCTAGTTTCTAAACTGTTGTAGCAAAAATTCAAGTATTTGAGTTATTGAATATACTGTAGTTAATTTTATACAACTTTAATAATGGGTGTGAATCAGACACCTGAACTCGTGTAGAGTCCAACTTTTGGCCAAATAGGTTAGTTAGGTTTAATAAATCAGATTTTCTATTGCAGTGACATTTAAAGAAGAAAATGTAAACATTATAAAAATCAAAACATCACAAAATCACATTATGTTGTGCATATTTAAGAATACGTTTAGGTTTTAATTTAGAGTTGTTTGGCCTTCTCTTACACGATTCTGTGTTTTCCTCTAATATACTGTATTTTTTTCTATTTTATTTATGCATTTATGCAGTCGAGGTGGGTATATTGCTGCTCACGCCTCCGTGCAGCCCTTAGCGGAACCCTTTTTTCACCCATGCATTCTGCACAGGCGCCTCTCTATCTACTAATCTGGGTCCTTACACTGCGTTTGAAGAGCCCACCCACATAGTCCGGTCATCCCTCCCTGCAGGCAGTGCCAATTATGCCTGCTAGATGGCACCCAGCTGACCGGTGGCAACGCCAAGTTTCGAACCGAGGAGTTCAGAATCTCGGCGCTGGTGTGCTAGCGGAATATCCCGCTGCGCCACCTGGGCACACAGTTTTTTTTAATCTATCTTAAAAATTAACAACATTTCTTTGTCGGTCACTGGTACCCTACAGATAAACCATAGTTAGATGCATGACACCAGAAAGCAGTACAATTTGTTTTTCAACCCTAAATGTGTCTTTGTCATTATATCCCAAGGTCATGTTGTCTGCAGAGATGCATGCAGAGACAGCAAAAATACATCCAAAATCATTTTCAATTATAATGTCTTTATCACATGATCGACACATTACTAAATTCATAATTAGCATATGATTCTCAATTATATAAACACAAGCCTTAAAATATTAAAATATCACATTTACTGATTAATATGGATTAATTATTCACCAGAAATAATTAACTTAATGATCAGTAATAATTACTCATTAAAGACTTACATCAATGTTCAATGAAGTCAGTTATAACTTCATAAGATTTATAGGACTGGTGCATTCTCACACATGCTAAATGAACTGATAATAATTAATTACTGTGTCTCTGTAACTCCTAACCACTTAAAATCAGATCAATACCTTTCAGTTGCATGTGGCACCTTAGTTATGACATGGCATCATGTCCATGAGCACATTTAAAATCACTTGGATGTTTTCTGGCAGGTCTGACAGTCTGGTTTTGTGGTGTCCATCCTGGCTTCAGCTCGTTAATCTAAAGCTCAGAGGTCCGGACAGGCTACTTGTTCCTATGATCTGGCAGCTTGTCAGACCGTTTTGAGACAGACTGACATTCCAGCGATCGAGTGCTCTGATTAAACTGAAATTCTGAAAATAGAGTTCTAAAAATGGACAGGGAGCAAGAAGGCATTATCTGCTCCAAAGAAAACCTCATCAGTCAATAATTAGAGCTGATGACAAAACACGTCTGTGAGAAGTTTATGCTAGAATGCACTGTGCCTGTATACATAGCAGGTCAAAAAATTAGCTCTAACTCACTTTAGTTATGGACAGAAAGCTCCAAAATGTGCAAAGAACTCTTAGTCATAACAATAATTAGCTGGTAATGATGGTTCTGTCACCCTGATGAGAAGATGAAATAGGGTGGCATGTTCCACCTTCCCAATTATTACTTTTTTAATGACTCTAGGTAAAGTCCATGTAAATTGAAAAAAAAAGTACTCAACAAAATATTATGACCACCTTCCTAATATTGTGTTGGTCCCCCTTTTGCTGCCAAAACAGTCCTGCAACTGTGATGCACTGTGTATTCTGACACCTTTCTATCAGAACCAGCATTAACTTCTTCAGCAATTTGAGCTACAGTAGCTCGTCTGTGGGATCGGACCACACGGGCCAGTCTTCGCTCCCCACGTGCATCAATGAGCCTTGGCCGCCCATGACCCTGTCGCTGGTTTACCACTGTTTCTTCCTTGGACCACTTTTGATAGATACTGACCACTGCAGACTGGGAACACCCCACAAGAGCTGCAGTTTTGGAGATGCTCTGACCCAGTCGTCTAGCTATCACAATTCGGTCCTTGTCAAACTCGCTCAAATCCTCACGCCCATTTTTCCTGCTTCTAACACATCAATTTTGAGGATAAAATGTTCACTTGCTGCCTAATATATCCCACCCACTAACAGGTGCCGTGACAAAGAGATAATCAGTGTTATTTACTTCACCTGTCAGTGGTCATAATGTTATGCCTGGTTGGTGTAGGTGACGCTAGCCAACGACTGCTGAGATATCAAGCTCTTGAGGTCAAATCTCAGCTCTGCTATCCTCTGGCAGGCCGCCTACACAGACGTGATTGGCTATGCCTGAGGGATAGCGGGTCAAAGGGATTTCTCATTGCTGCTGCAATTACAGCCTCTGCAGGCTGGTCGATGGTGCTTCCAGAGGAACAGGGAATAATGGACTCTTCATACGTGATCCTGATCCCTGTGTGAATCTGCCCTGTGCAGAAGCTGATATTTTTTCATATCATAATATAATAAGAGCACTTCATCTGTAAAGGATGAAACTTGATTGGTCTAGCGAAGGCTAGAGATATCTGCAGTTCTTCTTGTGTTGAAGAAATTCCATCAGGTCAGACATTCCTGGGTAGATACGTACACTGAGTAGATTTTTACAGATAGCTCTCTCCATGTTGTCCAAAGCATTGTAATTGTTTTTAGCGTTATTAGATATAATAATGAGACAATTTCACAATGGTATTGAGAGCACAACCCTGCTTTTGCAGGTAAAAAGAAGCAGTTGGCTACTGCATACATGTTGGAGGGGACTGGATACGACTAGATTGCGAGAAAAGTAGGAAAATGCATAAATAGAATATACAAATAGTGCATGATGAAACAAACTCATGAATCAACTTCCCAATCAATCTGGGAATGAGAAATGTGTTTAGGATTTCACTGTCACTTACTTTGTGAGATGAAAAAAACCACGAACCAATAATGTGAACCAGTGATTGCTTTAGATAATTCATCAATTCTACGGTGTACTGAAAATTATGACAGCTGAGACTTTCAAAAGCTGTTCAAAATAAATGATGCAACCAAGGCTGCCTTTTTTCATCAGCCTTACTAAAAATGAGTGCCGTGCAGGTCACAGAAAGCAATTACATGGCTACACTGAGCTATGGACGTCCTGCATACCAGAAACTAAACAAATACTTTGGCTGAAATGAAATAAGGGACAGTGAATAACGGACAGTGGTAGCCTAGTGGGTAGCGCTTTGGGCTATTGATTGGAAGGTTGGGGGTATAAGTTCTGGATCTGCCATGCAGCCACTGTTGGGCCTCTGAGCAAGACCCTTAACCCTCTCAGCTCCAGGGGTGCCATACAATGGCTGACCCTGCGCATTAATCCCAGCTTCCAAAGGATATGTATATACACTGATCAGCCATAACATTAAAACCAACTTCTTGTTTCTACACTCACTGTCCATTTTATCAGCTCCACTTACCATATAGAAGCACTTTGTAGTTCTACAATTACTGACTGTAGTCCATCTGTTTCTCTACATACTTTTTTAGCCTGCTTTTACCCTGTCATTCAATGGTCAGGACCCCCACAGGACCACCACAGAGCAGGTATTATTTAGGTGGTGGATCATTCTCAGCACTGCAGTGACACTGACATGGTGGTGGTGTGTTAGTGTGTGTTGTGCTGGTATACTCAGTATATTCAGGGTTTGGACTGTTTAAAGGTGGGACATCATGCGGTACATTCTCCAGTATTTAAAGCAGTCCACTGTCTAGTTAGACAGTCTTTACTTAGAGTATCTTCTTTCCTAAAACATTAGATTAACTTTTAAACAGGCTGCAAATTAGCAGGACATTATCATATATATCAAAGTGACCGGGTTCACTCGGGTTCATTATTATGCTAAGTGCTGTACTTTCCCTGCATATATATGAGGCTCATTGAGACGGCTGCCTCAGGTGGACGATTTTTACCTTGTTTAAGCCAAGCCCTGAGAACACGAGGAGTGTGTTCCCACATTAGTGCAAACACTCGCTCATTACAGTGATGAGTAGGCACAGCAGAGACCGTGTGTGGGCCGAGCATCAGTCCACAGTGGGCTGCAATAAGCAATTTGTTGTTTGGAGTGTCAGCTGGTGCTAGAAAATGGGGGTTTATTTTCATAAGTTTGATAGATGGCAAATGTCTACAATGTCATCAGTATAACAAATTACTTTGTATGGTTTCAAAAGCGCCAACTTTGCCACCAGCAGTTTTCGCTGTGTGGAAATAAAAAATGCTGGGCATTATTTGTAGCAGATATCTGGGACCAAGTAAATAATTGCTTATGTTTATTTATTACGTTTTTTGCAAAGAAAGTATATCTTAGTACTGCCTAAATAAAGATTCAGATCAATTATGATAATTAGGAACGACTAGTCATTTGTACTTGGAATATACGCTGTATGGCTACAAGTAGTGGACGTTCGTTCTAAATATCGATTACCGGTGTTTCATCAACACCTATTTTATATATATATACATATCGATGTACACCGATATACACCAATCAGCCAAAACATTAAAACCATCTCCTTGTTTCTACACTCACTGTCCATTTTATCAGCTCCACTTACCAAATAAAAGCATTTTGTAGTTCTACAATTACTGACTGTAGTCTATCTATTTCTCTGCATGTGTTTAGCCTGCTTTCACCCTGTTCTTCAATGGTCAGGACCACCACAGAGCAGGTATTATTTGGGTGGTGGATCATTCTCAGCACTGCAGTGACACCGACATGGTGGTGGTGTGTTAGTGTGTATTTATATATTTATATATTTTTTTTTTTTTTTTAATAAATGCTTCTGTGGCAACAGTTTGGGAAAAGTCCTTGTGTGTTCCAGCATTTCTGTACCCCTTGTAAATGCAGCATTTTTTATACTAGAAGTTTTTTTTAGCCTGGACAATAAATATTTAGTTGCTTATATGTGACTACTGTAATGACAGATAATGATCACATGACATTTTGTAAGTAATTAATGCAGAAATCCAAGTAATTGTAAGCGTTTCACAGATTTTAAAGAATATGTATTTATAGAAGTACCTAGGTCATCATCAACCATTTAATATACATGAATGAAATAATAAACATTACAATTTTTCAGCTTAATTTCAGAGCTTGCTGATATCCTGCCTACAGCACCAGTATGGAACCATTTTAATTTCTTGATTAATTGGAAATTAAATTAAAAATGAAAGTCAGTGTATTTCTGCCACCAGCCACTGCTCTGTCATGCATGGTAATTAAAATGTTGCCAGATTCATGTTTAATAGTTTACTAGGTTTAAACTTTAGGCACATGAAAATATAATAATTATAGTTTGGCCCACAAACGGTCCGGCTTAAGCCATTGATCGTAAGGCTAGTCAAAAAATAATGATATGATAAATATGAAGTTTTTATAGCTAATTAATATTAAAATGACAGCAAATTGCAAATTAAAATACTTAAAGCCAAAGCTGTAGTAAAACCATTCATACTTATACTATACACTATATGGGCAAAAGTATTTGGACTCCTGACCATGAGCTTGGTGGACATCCCATTTAAAAAACAAATGCTATTAAAATAGATTGACTTCTTCGTGATTCCTTCAGCTACAACAGCCACTCTTCCGGGAAGGCCTCTCACAAGACTTTGTTTGTTTATTAGGATTCCAACGTCATGTTTTTCCCTTTTGGTTACATTCATGACAGGAACGGTAGTTACTCATTACACAAGGTTCATCAGTTCACAAGGTTATATCGAACACAGTCCTGGACAATTTTGAATTTCCAATTCACCTCACTAGCTAGTCTTTGGACTGTGGGAGGAAACCGGAGCTCCGGGAGGAAACCGGAGCTCCGGGAGGAAACCCACGCGGACACGGGGAGAACATGCAAACTCCACACAGAAAGGACCCAGACCGCCCCACCTGGGGATTGAACCCAGGACCTTCTTGCTGTGAGGGCGACAGTGGTACCCACCGAGCCACCGTGCGGCCCCTCACAAGACTTTGAAGTATGTCCATGGGAATTTGCACAGTGGCCCAGTGTGTAGCACTCACATCAAGAAGGGCCTGGGTTCGATTCTCTGGCCAATGACCAGGATCCCTTCTGTGTCGAGTTTGTATGTTCTTTAACTGATTTCAAACTCACCCGTTATTTTTAGTCAGGTTGGATGAATTATTATAGATGTGTTCCTAATGTATTTTTAATGTGCTATCAACAATGAATTTATACTTCAATTATGTTTTTGGAAACAAAACCACAAACACATAATATGATCTTTTTTTACTTAAAATATCAAAACCTGCACATCTTATTAAATATGTGCTGAAATTATGATTCAAGTCCAGTTTCTTAGATCAAGTATAATTAGACAGTCTGAGCAAGATTTAAATGTTGTGCTTGGCAATAAATACATTAGCAACTGGCTACATTTACATACATCTTCCAGAAAAATGAAAAATGACAGGTTTGGTTAGGAGGATTCCTACTGTAGATGTTTATCTCTTTTACCTCCACCATGCCAAAATCTACAAATACACACAGGTAGTTTTATGCATGCCATGTAATCTTCAACTCTGGCAAAATCATTATTTGTGTTTTGGCTCTATGAAACATAGAGGTTATAACAAAAGCTTGACATTTCCCAGGCGAGAAATAAATATAAAAAATAACTGATCATTTCCATGCAAATTACACAAATGATTCATTTCAAATCTGGGTCGTGATTCAGGGCAGAGCCGAGTGAAAGCACACTCTTCATGCACAGTAAAGCTCAGCTTTATCTTTATATAGCAAGCTAAACTTTATATATATGCTTTATACAGGAAACCACCTTTAAAAAAGTTTAAATCTGGTTTGCATTGGTTTGGTTTGTATAATAATTCTTCTGAGAACTTAAATGTCTGTGGCAAACTGGGGATGTTTCTCTATAAATACTGCTTTTTTTCTTTTAGTGGTAATGTCAAGGTTTTGTAGGTATTTGAGACTCTATTAGGAACTGAGGACATTCACCAGATGTCATTTTTGTGTAAAGCTACAGTACTTGTGTAATGCTGACAGGTAAGGACGTCCCCTGACAAAAACACTCAAGAGACCAGCCTGTGCTGGTCCTTATTTAGAAAGAAAAAAGAATGTCGTCTGTACTGAAAACAAAACACCACAAAGCCTAATCGTTGTCAAAGGTTGACAATGTTCAGGTTGTTCAGCTGCCAAATGGGGAAGCAAGTATTCAAAATGGGTTAGGGCAAAACATACCTGTTTTTACAAATGATCTTACAGTGCATAACAATTTCCCTCAAGTCCATAAAGTGACAAGCTCAGCAATCACATTTTTTATAGGCTATGGACCAGTGCATTACATCAGTAATCAGAATCAACTCATTATTAAGTTAATATCATTACAGCATGTGTGTGGTATTAAAAATAAGTGTTGTTTAATAGGTTTCAAAATACTGTGAAGGAATTTTAGACCATTCTGGGATTTCTTGCATTAACGGAGCTAGACTTTTGACTTCCAAAACATGATTTTGTTGCTTTTAATCAGTTTACTGGGGCATGTTGGCTCATGGGTACCACTGTCACCTCATAGTGAGAAGGTCATGGGTTTGATTCCCAGCTGGATCAGTCAGGGTCCTTTCAAGAGTTCAAGAGAGTTCAACAGAGGCTTTATTGTCATTGCAGCTATATACAAGTACATATTGAAACGAAACAACATTCCTCCAGGACCAGGGTGCAACATAGAACAAAAAGTGCAAGACAATACAATAGACAAAGTGCAGGTACAAAACAGTACAACAAATACAAAAAGGCCTACAATAAATACAAAAAGACAGTTCTAATCTAAAAAGTAATTAAGGGAGACAAGACTAGAGAAAAGTGTTGGTCAGTACATGGTACTGAGTAAATGATAGGTGAGGTGTGTCTATGTGGATTTCCTTTAGGATCTCTGGTCTCCTCCCAAAAACATGAAAGTGAGGTTATAGACAATTGGCCGTGATAGTATTTGAAATTGAACTTGAACTGATGAATCATGTGTAACATGTAACTAGCTGTCCTGTCATGAATGGAACCAAAGTGTAAAACATGATGTTAAAATCCTAATAAAACAAACAAACATTCTGTTTATTTACTTCAACTATTTAAGCTTAGGCCAGTAAAATACTGTCTTGTGGAATTTTTGATACACTTTTTAGGTGTGATGTAGCCTAGCAGTTGGGCGGCATGGTGGCTAAGTAGGTAGCACTGTCGCCTCACAGCGAGAAGGTCCTGGGTCCTTTCTGTGCGGAGTTTGCATGTTCTCCCCGTGTCTGCGTGGGTTTCCTCCGGGTGCTACGGTTTCCTCCAACAGTCCAAAGACATGCTGCAAGGCTAATTGGAGACACTGAATTGTCCCATAGTTACCTAGCCACCCGCTGGGATGCACAGACCAGTGCATTGTAGTGCCGGTCCCAAGCCCAGATAAATAGGGAGGGTTGTGTCAGGAAGGGCATCCGGCGTAAAACTGTGCCAAATCCCGCCGGCGACCCCTAATGGGAAGAAGCCCGAAATTCTGACCCCGTAACCGAAAAACGAGACAAAGGCTGAGGAACAAGAAGAAAAAGAAGAAGAGGAAGATGTAGCCTAGCAGTTAAGGTACTGGACTACAAATCAAAAGGTCTCTTGTTAAAGCTCCACCACTGCCAGGTTGCCACTGTTCGACCCTTGAGCAAGGCCCTTCACCCTCAATTGCTAAGACAAAACACTCTCACAATACTGTAAATCACTTAAAGTAAATGTTCTCTCAGTGAGAACTGAGAACACAACCATGATGTTCCCTCTACCATGCTTTACAGTTGGGATGAGGGTTTGATGTTGGTGTTTAGTGCCCTTTCCTTCCAAAAATTACTATTTATACATGACGTTATTGTAAAACAACCATGTGGACCTTTGCAAACCTGTAATATGTGGATAATATTTTTGTTTGTTTTTTAAATCAGTGTTTTGTTTTTCTTTGTGGTCCTTTCATCCACACCTGTGTCATTTGAAGGCTGTTTCCAGATGAAAATCCTATCTTGATCTAATTTTGTATGAAAGGTAAATGGACACTTTGTTCTGTGGCTAGTAGTGTAAGTAATCGAATAGGATCATGAACTGAATATAAATCTTCATGTGTGGTGTTTAGTTTTAATAGCCTCTCCTATAATAACTGACACCTGGATTGGGTTGTTTACTTAGCCAGCATAATGAAAAGTGATACAGGCAGGAAGTGAGAGGGTGAAAATTGGATTGAAATTACCAGCCACTGTGAGCTGATGGCTCTCAAGCGTTCTCATCTAAATTCAGCGTCATTCAAACTGTATCCTTCCAGAGAGCTGTCATCCACCGGGACACCTCCCTGAGGATATTTACCATTCACTACTGTCTGGCAGTCTGGCTCAAATGATACACAGATATAGACCAGGAGAAGAGACGGCAGGTGAAAAGGTAAATATGAGAAGAAATCCATTTTATAACCTTTGAAATATTACATTTTCTCACTTGTTTGTCAAAGAGACCCAATTTCAAGTTGCTGAAATTGCACACTGAGGGAAAACGTGCTTCTCTTTTATCAAAATCATCTTCCTAAACATATACATTGTGCTTTATGATAAAACAAATTACATTTGATAGACAAAATATCATGTATCATGATCTGTGGAGGCACACAGTACTACTATGCTATAACAGTCCCAAAAAGAATGAAGCACAAGTGTAAATAATCATTAAATATTAATATTGTTAATATAGTGTGCTTTAGGCCCTTGTGTGGAACAGCGTTGAACTTCACTCACTTTCTGGAAAAGTTGGGGCATTTCGTAAAACCCAGTAAAAAATATGCAATTTCTTTTCTTGAACCTTTATTTAACTGAGAAAGCACAAAAAAAATGCTTTGTCTGACAAACTTTATTGTATTTTGTAAATCTATCTTTATAAATTTGGTGCCCGGAACCAAATTGGTAATAGGTCTCACTTTGTGAGATAACTGTCAATCATTTCAAACTAAACAATTCTTAATTCAAGATTGCTAGTAATTAAGGTCTTTCACCATCTACCACACATAATGTTCTAAAAAGATTCAGTGAATCTGAAATCTCAGTCTCTGTAGAGCAAGACCTTTGAGCCCTCAGATGGCATTGCATGAATAATTGTCAAGGTAGTGTGATAAATCCTGAGTGCTTCAGAAAACCGCTGTGACTTAAAACAGTCTACCGCTGCACCAACACATCCAATCTGAAACCATGAGGAAAAGAGAAAGTCACACATGCTGAGTTCTATGGGCCTGAGTTCATCTCAGAGGGGCCGAAAGATGAAAGTGAAAACACTGTGGTCAGATAAATCCACATCCACATTGAAAATATGGACGTTGAGATCTGTTTTCTATTGAAAATGTGAGGTGGAGAATTGGAGAAACAGCTATCATGGATTGTTGAGCAGCTGAAGTCCTGTATAAAGCAAGATGGGTAAAAGAAAAAAAACCTACGATTAATATCTTCAGTTACCAAACAATTAAAAAGTGTAATTATTAGAGATGATCATGTACAGGTGTAAACACAGCTCTGTCCCAAACTTTTTTTTGAGTGTGCGGCAGGCATCAAGTTTTATATTTATTTATATTTATATATACTTATCAAGTTTATATTTATCAAATACAATGAAGCTGATCAGTTTTTGCCATTTTCCCCCAATTTTCTGCCCTAATCTAGTAATTTCCAATTACCCTGATTGCATTATGCTTCACCTCTACCAATACAATCCTCCAGTGCTGACTGAGGAGCTTTGCAATTGACATACGCCCCCTCCGACACATGAGCAGTACCTACTGCATCTTTTCACCTGCACAAGGTGAGGTCATATGCGGATCAGCCTTGTGTACGGAGAGACACACCCTAATCGGCATTAATCCTTAACCCTCTAGCTGCCCAGCCCAGGCGGATGGCAGAGCTGAGATTCGATACGATGTATTCGAAATCTCAGCTCTTGGGTGCTAGCTTGTTTTACTAATGTGCCACCTGAGCGGCTCACAATGTTGTTTTTTGCATTTTACAGAACGTCCCAACCTTTTTAAAAATGGCGTTTGTAAAATTAAATGTAATCTGTGGATAAAACTTTTATATTTTTACCATTGCTTTTTAATGGCAGCAGCTGTGTGTAGTTTATATTGTCTTAAACATCACATTTGTGGCAAAAAATCTGTTATTACAATATACCCGAATAAAACAAAACTGAATTACTTTCATTTTATTTGTGTCTGACAAAATAAACCATGCTGTCAGAGAAAAGGATAATCTGTCACTTTGATGTATATGAGTAGCTCTTGATGCAAGAGCTCTTTTAGCTTTCGAGATTAAAGAAAATGTTTTAGAATTTTCCCAGGATGCACATTGTGACTCTGTTGTGTATCTGTTCATCTAAACTGTTTAATTTTGCAGTATTTGTGTGGCAAATTGACCTGCTGTTACTAATGTCTATTGCGATGGTAGGATTTAGCAGACGAAAAGTCTCAGGATTGCAGACTGACAGTTTTACTAGAGTTTAATCCACCAAGTGACATGAGATTTTGTTAAGGGAAATCCTGATTCTAGCCTGACTGACAGGAAATTGGCTTTTCCACACCACCAAGCCCTGCTTTGTTTCTTTATCTATGTTGCTTTGCTTCTGTTTCTCTTTCAGTTTATTATTAATATGACAGTGCCTGAATAATGCTCTGTGCAATGTTTAATGTGCTTAGCACATTTAATACCCTTGCTGGATATCCTAAATTTACCTGGAATGAACTTTTCAGTGGTAATTTTTAATATACCCATGCAGCCCGAAATAAATTGCCCCCATTGTTTATACCAGTAATTTCAACGCACATCTGCATGACTGTAATATATCTTGTACGTCATCTTTGCTGTATAATGGTACTGTAATGTGCACTGATTCCCACAGCTAAATGCATTCTTTAGGATATCGTAGTGCAAATTTGAGCCCATTAGTCTAGGCTGTTACTGTGAGGTCTGATAGAATCCATAGATTGTAAAGAAGTTAATGTAAGTAGATCTGTTACTGTTGTCCATTAAGTCTATGTTGACTAATGTGTTCACGAGGCCAAAGTGCTCCGCGGGTACTTAGCTAAACTGTCTATTAGAATGTTCCTCTCATACGTTACATTTGATATTTTTATAGGATTTTAATGAGGTCTTTGTAATGAGGGTTTAAAAAAAACATCACAGAGCAAGGGGTCAAAAGATATTCACGTATTAGCATAAAATTCTCATTATTGTAATTACTTGGACTTTAAAAGGAAATGAGAAGTAATTGAGACTGAGGGAGACTGGAACACCCACTAAAGAGATCAAATCTAGCCTGATGGTCTGATATGGACTGAGAGTATGATAGATGCTTGCTTGGATTCTAGCTCAATACTCAAGAGTTGCTCAGGACTATTTGAATTTCCGTGCCAACACTCAGTACCTCCCCTCCATCTGCCCATGTGCTACCCTAATGTTCTCTGAGTCTCTTCAGAGAAAAGCCCAAAGAACAGGTGTAACACTTTCCAGCTCACCAGCTTTAGTTTTATCATGTTCTCAGGTTTTTCAGTGGCATCAGATGTAAAGAGTTCAGCTTTTACTGACACCTACAAGTCCTTCATCTCATTCACCTCTTGTCTCTGGCAGCCTATAAATATATTATAAACTGGCTTGCATTTCTAACTGCCTGTTTCACTTCTCTAAGTTATATGATCTGGTTTAAATCATGCAGAGCAGTCTTATCTGCTATAATCAAATTCTGATAGCAACAAAGTGCATTAGATATCAACTTTGGCTCTACTTGTCATTAAAACCACAGCCATTGTCAAACTATTATTCATCTCCTGCATGAAAAAACAAAATCAATCAAGCAAGAACTGGCAAAATAATCCACAGCAACACTAAGTACCATCAGTTCCCAAATAATTAAAAAAATGTAATTAATAGGCAGGGTGATGAAACACAGTGGCAAACATGCCCCCTCCCAACTTTTTAAGTATGTTGCAAGCATCACGTGAATTTTTAAAACCTTCAACAGGATTAACAAATTATTTGCTGCAATACAGCCGGCTCTAGCTCGTCTTATACTCACCAAACTATGGAGCTTCCTGTCCTGGCCACTGATGTTCTACCTTTAGTCTGGAAAACTCTGAAGTCTTTTGGACAGAGAGGACAGGAGCAGATGTTCGAGGTGTCAGCAGGGCAGGGTGATACTGTCGGGGATTGTGGCAGGCCTGTGTTATTTTTCACTACCCATTCCACATCACTGAGCTTCTTACATATGCCAGACATTGCCTACATATGCACACACATATGACGCCGAGACATGGACATAGAAGTGAAATCATTTGTTTACATACACTTGCAAGGAATGTGTATGTCTTGTGATGTTAAGACATTTCTGAAACATGTTTTTTGAGGTTGAATGATTGAACAACATACTTGTAAACAAACAGTTATTGTGGCGTTTCTGGAAATATGCTGGATTACAGGTAAAAAAATACTATAATGTCATTCAACTTATTCTGAGCAGATATTTATTAGGGTGCTCAGATGTGATCTAAATAAACCACCAAAATACTGGTCTGACATGAATTAGAAGCTGCTGACACATGAGTCACACTGTCCACAATCAAGCAAACCTCAATGTACTTTTAATGGTTGTAGTCAAAGTAACAATACAGTGGTACCTTGTAACTCAACATCCCCTAAACTCAAAATCTTTGAAACGTAATGCCCTTTGATGAGAAATTTGTACCCTTAAACTCAACGTGTTCAGATTGTTTAAAAAAAAATGTATTTATTTAATTTCACATTAACAATGAACTGTCGCTTTGTTCAGCGCTCAGCTTGACCGGTGCATAAAACATCATCAAAGTGTGCATATGAGACGAAACTGCATTAACCATCAGATTCACACTCAAAGCTTCCACATGTATCTGTGTTTATCTGGATTTTCCTACTGTTTCACTTTTAAACTTGTGTTACAGCTCAAAGTGCTGAGAAATTGTAAGAATCAGCTTTTTATTTTAGTGTTTTTATATTATACTTGTGTTATTTTTGTGTATAATTGTCAAAAACAACCCCATTATTTTACATAAGCCTGAAATATATAAGTCCATGGGACCATGGAATGCATTAACAGTTTTTCCATACATCCTTATGGGAAAAAATACCTTGAAACTCAGCGCCAGTCCCTGAACGTACAGTTACCAGCAGTAGTCAATCATAATTACTAACAAGGAACCTGGAGTCGATTCCACAAAGTGAAATTTCATTTCTATACCTTTTTTGTGGACAGTGTGTTTTAATAACATAGTCACCAAAAAAATAACAAAACTGTTGCAAAATTCATTTCAATCCCAAGATATCAGTGGCATATCAGGTACAAGTCTAGGTAAACTTTCAATTTCAAAACTGTTTTAGACATAATTACACTGATAAACACACAAACACAAGCAAAAAAGGCATACTGATGTACACACATGAACAGAAGACACTTTTTGTTGTTTTCTTTATCTTTTCCCTATTTTAACATAACACAATTTGTATTCAGCCCCTGAATCACATCATACTTATACCACAGTAAAACAAAGTTAAGTGTATTCTGTTGTCAGATATAACAAAACGATTCACTCATTTTGTAACTGTATGGTCGAACTTGTTTGTATAAACTGTAAAAATTGTTTCTTTGTTGCAAAATCTTTAAACACATATTGACAGTAATTCTGTATTTCTGTTTCATCTGTTTCAGTTTTGTTTTATTTCAGTTTGATCTTTTAGCATCGCTTCATTCTGGTCAAGGTGGGTCCAGAATTACTGGGTGCAATGCAGTAACACACTACAGGGACTCAGTCACAAAGCCCCTCAACCCTCTAGCATAGCCAATCAAGTCTGTATGTAGCCGCCCAATAGCACTGCTGGGAATTCAAACCTTGGCTCCCAGCGGTAGTGGGTTAGTATTATTTACAGGTGCATCACCCAAGCAGAGAGGATTCTTGAATTTTCACATTTTTATTTCTCAAATTATAGACGCAGTTGTCAGAACATGCCCCGTATAAAAGAATCCAGTCAAATATTAGACCTGAAATCACAACTAAATTGAATTTTGAAAAATGCACCATATAAACATTCATGTATTCATAAATTCATGGCTCAGGGGCAGCAGTGTAAGGAATGCTGAGCAGTTCAGCCTCCGGTCTTGATTGATTTACAGACATGAAATATGGCCTAAAGTTCACTTTGCATGCTTTTGTGATCTAAATAATGTTTTTTTTTCCTTCCTTCTTTTTTGCAAATAAAAAACGGAAAAAAAAAACGAGTCAGTGCCAAAACTGTAAATAGTTTCCCTGGTAACAGTTGAAAGAAGGGATTTTCTCGTTTGAGCAGCCAAGCTTCCCATGATGGAGACGGAGCTAATAATAAGAATAACAGGAAACGATGGGAAAGGCACCAAATTCTCAGTTGTATGTCCTCATTTCTTAAAAGAAAAAAAATTCAACTGCAACTCGACCAACGTGTGTCTGAGTGTTCTAACTGCCATTAGCAAGTCGAGGTAAATGAGAATGAAAGCAGAAGTGTTTTAACAGTAAATTAGATACAGATAAATAGAAACTATTTAGCTGCAGTTGCTAGGAAACATGGCAGCAAACTAGTTTTCTAACAGTACATCCATGGCATATTTTTGGAGCACACCAGCACAGTTCTGAGGAAAAAAGACATGAGATGGTAATACTTGTGTGGGTGCAGGAGATTTTAAGAAAAGATCTGCACACGGTAGGATGGCATTTCGTGACAGAAGCTTATTAAAGACAGCTTAAGTAGGTTGGTACTTATTAATCTTACAGATAAGGAAAACTATATATCAGTATAAAAGATGGTAAAATTGTTGAACACACTGCCTTCTGCCCCAGTCTTGTAGATTGTTATGCCTCTATAGCCATAATTCTTCATCAGATACTTATGTTCCCCTCTTTCAGTCACTGCATCAGGCTGTGATATGCAAGTGCATGGTTGGCATGTCATTGTTAATACCATGTGCTGGCCTATGACAAGGGTGAACCATATGGGGACTTATCAATGCGGTGTGTCAGTCCAGATGGCCTGAGTTCAGTTCTCTTGGTAAAAGAGATCAGGATTTGCTGTACCGACTGGCCCTGTCTCAGCCACACAAATGTGTTGGGAAAGATCTGGAGTCCTGTCAAATGTGGGTGTCATTGCATGGGCTAAAAAATGAAGGGAAGCTGATTTTTACAGACGAATGATGCAGTGGCTTATTTAGCCACCTGAACTATTTTGATATTTATTGATTTACATATTTTGTCAGTTGATTTATAAATGTGCTTTTAAAAAAAACACAGTGACATTTACCTTATTCCACTAATTAACAGTGTTTGAATTTTTTGTAAGGTCAGTCATAGAATGTTCTTATGGTTGTTACTTCACATTTCCATGGCTTCTCAACCTACCTGCAGCCTTTACATAGCCTTAACAACATTTTTCCACCCCCTCCTGCCTAGTAATCACTGTCTCAGCAGTACAATGATGAAAAAACCTGTAAGCTGGTCTCTCCATTCGCTTGATTCTCTCTATTCACTCTCCTACCAGGTGCCACTGAAAGGCTTTGCGTCTGCACCATGCAGCCTCTCAACTGGAGTCCCACAGAGTTCACAACTTAGTCCTGTTTTCTTTGTTCGGCAAACCTGCTTCTCTGGAAATGTCATATCCTTACATTGTTAATTCTACCATTCCTGTGATAACAATACTTCACCCACTCTGCCCTTTTCACCAAAACGATCAGGTCTGAGCTCAGCATGTTTTGCAAAAGAAAATCTTGGATGTCATGGGATCAATGGATAATTGCATGACAGAGTTGGAGTATAGAGTGTATTCTAACAGTTTCTAACTTCATTGCAGTTTAAAGATATAAAAACACTCTCAGGTTAAACTTTATCCTGACAAGCCTGGCAGTTGCTATGCCAACAACAACCCTTATGTCTATATTGTAAGGCATACAATCTAAAAAAAACTACAAAGAGATCATACACTAAAGCACATACACTTACACTTTACTTTGCACAAGCTGAGCAAGGTTTATAGGCTTGTAAAATGTAAGTTATTAAAAATGTGTTTAATTTTTAATGTACATATATTCTATTTTGATAGAGTCTCTATATCAACTAATAACTAATGTGCTTCTATATTTGAATCTTGGCCATAATCATGATTTTAAAACAAATAAGCACTTTTTTAAAAGCATATTATTGTGCTCTGGTCAGTCACCAGCATTGCAATACTTCATTCTTTAATCAATAGTCCTCTTTAAAAACTCCTGTGGCGTTTACAGTGCAGTCTGATTCAGCTGTTTCTGTTTTATAGCCAATATACTTTCCTCCTGAGTGGATGAAAATGCAGTCAGTGCAACAAAGTGTAAACCTGGACATTTTCAGCTTATATTTTCCACTGATGTGGCTGTGCATCATTAACCCTAAGTGAAATGGTTGCAGCGTTTTAAGGTGACAGAAAGTCACACAGAATCTTACATGTGTTTTGTGTATTTAATGAAAATTAAATTTTAAACAACTTTTAGAAGTTAGTTTGACTACAAGTTTATCAGGTTAAAGTAAGTGAGCAGGTAGATTTATAGTCTAGATGTGATCTCAGGTGTGAAGATAAATTGCTTCTAGGTCTAAACATCAAGTTGATTCTAGTGACCACATGGATAGTGTTTCTCCAGACTTGTGTTTGGGTCTTCATGGCTCATTTATTATTCCTCTAACTGTATCAGTCCATCCTGTTTCCTCTCGAAGGTTGTTCTCGTAAATTAGGATTAAATTGACATCAATCATTTACAGCATTGTATCCAATAACACTTTAGTTGATAAAAGCCACTGCATTTCTTCTTTGCTGTTCATGACCTAAGTAGCAGACGATGTGTTCTCCTGATTAAAAGTGTTCTAATCCTGCCCTTTTCATTTTGCTTATTCCAAGGATGTTGATGTATAGGTGGTTCATGATTTATACCTCCAAGTTTGCAACATTCCAAGTTTGAATTGTGATTTTGTTTTTACAGCTTTTGTTTTTAAAGTCTCTTTAAACTAGGTGTCTGGAAGGCTTTTCGTCATATACACAAGCTGTACTCAGAGGAATCCTCAGCTCTTCCTCAGTAACAAGTTCAATGCCTTCCGACCTGAGGGTCCCATCTTCTGGCAATTCATCAACAATCTCTCTTCTTTTTCTATTTATTTGATTTTCTCAGTAGAGTACAGCAGTGGTTTATCATCACCTTCTTCTGTGCAGTTTAATCGATGTCGTTGCAGTTGTCACCTTTGTGATCATCTGCCTCTGACATTGTCCTATTTTACTGCTGCCCAATATGAGTGGTGGGTATAGTCTGGCACCTCTGCTAAGACCTTTCTGTTATGAGAGACCCTAACAGGAGTTAAGATTTCTGGTAGCAATGTTTTCTGCTTTCCTCACACACTATACCATGAGAAGGACATACATTACACTTTGATGCTTTTAATGCCTATCAGTAAGTGTTTGGTTCATTTATGTATAATTCCTAGTCTTTATATAACTTTGTATAAGGCCTAGCTCACAATTGACATTCCTGTTCAGTTTCAGTGTTTCAGTTCATTTCACTGGAGTTTCTCCACACCAAGGACAAAACCATGTCTTTATGGATCATTTATTTCACCTGTTAGGAGTGTGTGTGGTTAAACAATTTTACTCATTCATTAGGAGTGATGTCCACACCCCTTTGGTCATATTAAATTGTAAAGAAGTTAGTACCTTTAAGACTGTTCTGTGGACAAGATGTGTGAAAACCACAGTTCCTTTGGTGAGTAAAGTACAGAACACCATTTACACATTATATTAACATCAACCAATTAATCCTGATCAGTTCCACTGAGAAACACTGGGTGCAAGGCAGGAATACCCTAGGGTACTATTCCAGTCATTGCAAGGCATCGCCATCCCCAAATCAGACATAGCCAATCATGTCTGTGTGGACATGCAAGACACGCATTTTTTTTAAACAACCAACCATGACATTAACTAACAGTTTTCTGGTCATGTATCTGCTTCTGTTTACACATTTACCAGCAAATGTATTTGGTCTCATTCTAATAAACAGCTGTCGATCTGGATTGTGACAAATATGCATTAATATGTACTTCTCTGCTCATAAATCACAAGTAAAAAAGATTATATGAACGGGGTTTATGTTTTATGGTAGGAACTCTTTAGTCAGAGTTCAATGACAAGTTGAGCTGTAAATAATGAGAGAGCAGTAGAAGAAAATCTTCTGACTTAATGTGTGCAAAACAGCAAGAAGCAGCTGGTGCTGGCATGGTTGAGGGAGTCCTGTCCCTGTCAGCTTCGGAGCTGTTAGTTTTGCCCAGAGATCACGGCAGAAGGATTCCCCTGAGCAACAGTATAAAAAAGGAAAAACAGAGGGTGCACATACACATGCACACAGCAGATATACACACTTCCTGCGGTTCTCACAAGGAGGTTTGTTTATCTGTTGTCAGCTAATAAGAATTTAATTAAAACACTGATTTACACGTGCAAGCCAAGCATAACCTGGTGTAAGCCTAATACTCTTCTGTCAAACGAGACATGCTCCCTGTGGAATGGCAAATGTTTAAAACACAATGCAATACTCACACACAAGCACACAGTCTATTAACTAAGGCAGAAGAAAGATTGGTTTTGGCCTTAGCCCATCTGTCAGTGGTGTCTGGAATTTCCTAGATTAGTTCATGGCCCACTTGGCAGAAATCAGATAGAGCTACTGTGTTTCTATTAAGGAGGCAGAACAGCAGAAAGGGACATTTAGGCTTCCTGTAGCTTTTCATGCTGTCACTAATCACTACAAGTTGGACATTCTACAAGTAGAATAGCTTTTTTAATCCTATCATATATACATGGTGGTTGTTGCTAGAGAAATAATGTTCTCCATTCAGTGGAATATTGCTATTAACCCTATATCCTATTATACCACCCTATAAATATTACATATAATATACACCGATCAGCCATAACATTAAAACCACCTCCTTGTTTCTACACTCACTGTCCATTTTATCAGCTCCACTTACCATATAGAAGCACTTTGTAGTTCTACAATTACTGACTGTAGTCCATCTGTTTTTCTACATACTTTTTTAGCCTGCTTTCACCCTGTTCTTCAATGGTCAGGACCCCCACAGAGTAGGTATTATTTAGGTGGTGAATCATTCTCAGCACTGCAGTGACACTGACATGGTGGTGGTGTGTTAGTGTGTGTTGTGCTTGTATGAGTGGATCAGACACAGCAATGCTGATGGAGTTTTTAAATATTGTGTACACTCACTGTCCACTCTATTAGACACTCCTACCTGGTTGGTCCACCTTGTAGATGTAAAGTCAGAGACAATCACTCATCTATTGCTGCTGTTTGAGTTGGTCATCTTCTAGATCTTCATCAGTGGTTAGAGGACGCTGCCCACAGGGCGCTGTTGGCTGGATATTTGCGCTATTCTCAGTCCAGCAGTGACAGTGAGGTGTTCAAAAACTCCATCAGCATTGCTGTGTCTGATCCACTCATACCAGCACAACACACACTAACACACCACCACCATGTCAGTGTCACTGCAGTGCTGAGAATGACCCACCACCCAAATAATACCTGTTCTGTGGTGGTCCTGGGAGAGTCCTGACCATGAACAACAGCATGAAAGGGGGCTAACAAAGCATGCAGAGAAACAGATGGACTACAGTCAGTAATTGTAGGACTACAAATCGCTTCTATATGGTAAGTGGAGCTGATAAAATGGACAGTGAGTGTAGAAACAAGGAGGTGGTTTTAATGTTATGGCTGATTGGTGTATCTTTCCAGTTAAAACATTCCCAGGTGGAGTGGTCCAGGTCCTTTCTATGTGGAGTTTGCATGTTCTTCCCGTGTCTGTGTGGGCTTCCTCCAGGAGCTCCGGTTTCCTCCAACAGTTGAAAGACATGCAAGTAAGGTGAACTGGAGATCCAAATTGTCAATGACTGTGTTTGACATTAAAGACTTTAACTGATGTATCTTGAGTAACTACCTGTCCTGCCATGAATGTAACCAAAGAGTGTAAACATGACATTAAAATCCTAATTAATGAAAAAATAAACAGTTAGGACATTCTAGTAATCTGAAAGTTTGGATTATGTTTCGTTTGGCTACATATTATAAAACTTTTTTACAATGTTTTTTAAACACAAATGTCCAAATAGTACAGGTAAAATAGGCCAGTTATGTCCAGTGGCACTTACCAAACAATGACAGCCCCAGAATGACCTTTACTACAGCACACAGATCTGTTCCAGATTATTTAATTTTAAAAGATCCTATTTCTGAATAGAAACAAATGACCAAACACAGACTATGTATTCCCTCCACCTATGTCTGATAACGTGATAAAACCTTTTAAAAGAGACATGAGCTTTCTGAGAAAGTACTGAGTAGCCGGCAGTCTTATTTTACAGTAACATATCATCTGCCATCTACTATTCTTAAATTTATTACATCAGCATGATCTGTTAAATTATGGACGAGTAATATTGTGATGCTTATTGGTACAGACATTCATTTCCTATCAAATAAGGTTCTTTGTACAAAGATAAGCACAGACTCAGACGTATAATAAAAGCCAATGGACACTTACATTAAATCAACGTGTGATCAAACCACTCCACTCCAACAATACAGGATGAGACAGGTATGAGAGAATGTCTTACCAAAGTCATTATATCCAACTATTACAGACACGGGAAAAAAGGCAAACTAGATTTAAAAGAACTTTTGACCTAGGAACTGTGGTAGTAGTTTCACAGCTTTTTTTATTTTACTTTATGTATAAAATGTGAATGATTTAAAAAGCTGAAGTGTTAACAATATTCATCCTGCTTGTTTAGTATTTGTGTAAGAAACCTTATTCAGATATTACAGACATGGGAAACAGGCAAACCAGATTTAAAAGAACGTCATGACCTAGGAACTGTGGTAGTACTTTCACAGCTTTTCACTTCATGTATAAAATGTGAATGATTTAAAAAGCCAGTGTCAACAGCATTTATCTTGCTTGTTCAGTATTTGTGTAAGAAACCTTATTCAGATATTACAGCCAGTAGATTTTAAAATCTTTATTCATTTTACTCAGTGTAATGAGACAATTTTAGCTCATTTTCTTGAGAGTTTTTTCTTGCTCTTCCAGGTTAGTTTGGGAGTGATGAGGTTCATCAATTTTGGGTATCAACATATTTAATAGAGTTAAGATCAGGACTCTTGACTAGGCTACTAAAAGATATAGGGTGTGTTCGAAAACCTAGGGAGCTCACTACATAGACAGCATTTTATGTCATCCTAGGCGCGCTCCCGAGAAGGAGCCTGTTTGAAATCCTAGATGCCTTAATATGCTCACTAGTAAGGTATCTTTAAATTTCAATGGTATTTTGACTCAAGAAAGAAGGAGCATCTGATGCAGCCTTAGCAATGAAGGCAATCCCAGCATTCAGTGCGGCACAACTTTTCTCACAGAAAAATATAAAACATGGTGGACGGTGCGGAGAAACAAACGAGTTATTTTTAAATGTAAATAAATTATTATTGATGTTTAATTTGTATAAACTTGCACAAGTGTCATTTATTTGCAAATTTGGTACACGAAGAATGATTAGTTGTTAGTTGACATGCTAGTGCGTTGTGCCATCCCATCCCATTGGTTTGAATGGCATGAGGCTAACTGTGTTAGCTTAGTTAGCGAAAACTGATGGAATCGCTGTCTAAGTAGCGCGTTCTAATAACCTGCCTTATAAGTCAATGACTTATTAGAATCCTTTCTACTCAGGCAGCTGCCTGTTCAGGCAGTAAGACAGCAAGGCAGTTCACTAGGTTTTCGAACAGACCCATAATTGGGCAGCTGTAGCCTAGTGGTTAATGTACTGGACTAGTAATCAGAAGGATGCTGGTTTAAGCTTCACCACAGCCAGGTTGCCATTGTTGGGCCCTTGAGCAAGACCTTTAACCCTCAATTGCTTACATTGTATACTGTCAGAACTGTAAGTCGCTTTGGATAAAAAGCGTCTGCTAAATGCTGAATATGTAAATATAAATCTTCTTACATATGAATCAGTTTTTTCTTTGCTTTGAGTCGTTGTGTTGCTTTAAGATGACCTTATTACTTAAAGCATTTAGGCAAACAGAGAAAGGTTTTATCCAAAATGTTTTAGTATTGTCTACCTTTAATTTTTTGCGTCAAACTGCCAACACTGCTGCCCAAAATAATTGCTCTAGCACCATGCAATTGCAACCATCACCACATTTTACATTCGGCAGACCACAAGGCTATCTAATGTGCAGATCTTTGTGAGCAAGGATATGATTTTTATTTTTATATTTAATCCTGCAAGGTTGAATTGAACATTGCATTTTTTTTACAGCCACTGTCTTCTGCAACTCAGTCAGAGTTACAGTTATTGTAACAAGAGCTCTTCAAGTTTGGATGGTTGAACCAGGTCATGTGCGGTGACTGTTTTTATTACCAGCCATTGTGCTTAAGTTCAATTTTATCAAATCAGACCAAAGAATCTTTTTTCCTCATGTTACCAGCAAACTTTAAAGTGAACTGCCCTATGTTTCCTCAACAGTGGTTGAGTAGAAGCCTGATTCATGGAGTGCTGCAGAGATGGTTGTCAATCCAACAGGTTCTTCCATCTTTACACAGGACCTTTACAGCTCCTTTAGAGTGACTTCCTTAACCTTCCTCACCAAGAGCTTTTAAGCCTGAATTCCCAATTTGGAGGGACGGCCAACTTTAGAAGGATGAAGGTTGTGCCAAGCTTCTTACATTTGAAAATTAATGATTAATATTTTTTTACCTTTACCCTGATCTATGTTCCTTGTTTTTTGTTCTGGAAGTGTAAATTGTCAGCCCTGACAGACCTGTGTGTGCCTTTCTATACGATGTCTTATCAGTTCAAATTGCAACAAATTGGTTTCAATTAAGTTTTAGACACGTTTTGCATAATTAAAGCACAGGATGCATCTGATGCATTTGACCTGTTCAGGTAATTGATTCATCCTAAACTTAACGCCATTATTCCAACCCTGTCCATGAGCAAAATTTTAAAAGTAACTTTTTGAACTCTTTACCTTGACTGTAGCTATAAAAAGGGCTAATCAGGGGGCACATGGGAAAGGCTTAACAGTAATCAGAGAACGTTGGAAACGTTTGCCAGCAGACTTGATTGTATTATAGTTCGTGCTCTGCAACAGCACTTAGACATAAGAGTCAGAGAAAGAAGTAGAGACTTGGGTGAAGGGGGGAGTGCTTCTTAAACATGCATATGTGTACATGGCTGGTTGCGTCAGTGTGCACTAAGGTCTGTGTATTAATGTGCTTGCCCTAAAGGACTCTAAATGTGACTTTGATTTGTTTGGTATACAATGTGTTATCAGCTCTGTTAATGGTGGGCCAATCCCAGCACTGCAACGACACTAACAAGTTAAATAAATTGTATTTTGTGTTGTCAGCAGGTGCAGTAGTGTTGTTGGGATATATTTAACATCTTTACATCAATGCTGGTGGAATACTTAAAAAAAAAAGTCCTGTGTGATCCTGTGATCAAAACACACAGTATGCAATAAATATAGCTCTAATCTCTAACTGTACACCTCATCTTATTAGATCCATTATGTCGACTGTACTTTTTGAGTCATTGGGAGAATACCAACACATTTGATTAGTGTGTTTATTGTCTTATTTGCAAAGCCAGATGCCACATTTAGCCAAAAAGTAGAAAAAATATTGTTAATAGTTTATATAATGATATATTTACATGATTGAGGGAAAAAGAGTATACATCATTTAAACTAATGTAACAAGTATCATTTATTTTAAAAGCTGTTTAAATTAAATTCTGAATTTCTAGCTTTTCTGGGAAGTAGTCTAACTATGGGAATTCCAAACATGTTATTTATCACCAAAAATGTTATAAGACTCAGAGAAAGATAAATGAGCCAGTAGTTTTTGTTATAACTCAACCTCTTCAAATCAGTTTTTACCAGGCCTACAATACAACATGACCAGTTTTATATCATGTATTTACTGCCAATACTGCCGACTCCAGATAGCTTCAGAAATATCTTTAATTTACTGACCTATATAGTGACAACACAAATAAACCTAATTAACTAGATGCATTGGGTAAAAACAGCCTCTGTCTGGCTCCACACACTGCAAAATACTTCATGCATTTTATGCTCCAGCTTGTGAAGCCCTGAATTGCACACTGATTATTACAGCGCTTCAAATTCTCTGAGCTCCAATCATCCCTGCTGTGTGTCTGGCACATGCCTTTCTTCTTCCATCACTGACAGCTAAAAAGCCACCAAGAGCTTTTCATACTAAGAGCCCAGTTTAGTGCTTTTTGCCTGGCCAGATGCTATTCAGACAAGACTAGAGTCATATTTATTGAACTCAAGCACTGGTTACGTTCTGCCTAGTGACTGTATCATCACCACTTTTACTGCCCAATCTTCACCAAGTCCTGCGAGTTGTGATGTGGGCAGTGATAGGACTAATAATCAGAAGATCCTTAATACTCAGTTGCTTGCAATGTATAAGTTGCAATTGTAGCTTGCTTTGGATAAAAGTATCTGCTAACTGCCATAAATGTAATTTACTATATTTCAATAGCATGTAAGTGTTTGACTGGTGGTGACTCATTTGAGAATTTAATCAAGCCTGTCAGCTGCAGTATGATAAATGGGTCGTATTCTGTATCCCTTTTCTACAGACTTTTGTGCTTTACTGTATGCTGGTGAGTTCATTACTGTGAGACCTAATGTCAGGTTCTGATATAAACAGTAAAAAATGATGGTTTCAAGATGTAATGCTATGCAAATAAAATAAAAAATAAGGCTTAGTTTTTTTCCTATACTTGCATGATTATTATCACTTAACTGCAGTTCTAATTTTTAAGTTTAATATTATAGTTTAATATTATAGTGTGTCATTTTTCAGTGGAAAACAGATTCCATTTTATTACCTAAAGCTATAAAACAATTATCAGTACACACATTATTGGGAAGAAAAAGTTCATATAATGGTATTTTAACAACCATCTTAAAGACCTTATGTCATTGATTCATGTCAATACAACAGAATAAAAAAAACAGAGTTTAACCAGAATTTAAAAATACAACTCTTCTGCAGGTTCCTGGAATAACATTGACTGACTCTTGGGACAACTACTAAAATAAGTTCAGTTTATCGCATTACGTCTAAATTCAGTTTGATGTAAGTCAATATGGAGTTAAAAGGCATCACCAACTCAGACACTGTACAGACACTGTAAAGTGTGCAAGTATTATACTTAAAGAAAAGTCTGAGACGTCATTAGTCTGTGAATAAGACTACTCTTCATGGCCAAATGTATGAACGTTACATCCAAATGTGCTTCCTGAATACCTCATTCAGCAGATGGGTTTTGACCTAAGGATGTTCTCATTATGCTGCTGTACCAACCTAAACTCATCTAAGAAAAATTCTAATGAATATAGGAACCTGACTGCAGAGAGTTGTTACCATTGCACCACACAAGCAAAATGACGTCCACCGTTGATGAATAATAATGCCTGGCTTGCAGTCAGTGCTCCAATTTAACTCAAATGTTCTGAATTGAGTTGAGATTATGAGATCTATGCAGAAAAATCAGTTACATTTTACAACACACACTGCTGACACATAGTTGGAAACTCACCACTCTCCAGAATATTATGGACAGAAAGTGGAACCCAAATGATTTTGTGTGGCCAAAATAGCAGCACTTACAGTTGATCAGGAAAATCTGAACAAGACAGAAAATTGACAAACTATATTTTTTGTAAATGTGGCAGCTTATAAAAGTGATGCAACTCACAACACAATTGATAATGTTGTCCACACACATTCTCTTCTCGTCTTAAGTATAAAATCATTTATATATAATATATACGTAGTTTGGTAATCTGTTATTGTCAGGTAGCAACATAAAACTTTACATTTGCCAACAGCACAAGAGCATTAGTTCATAAAAATAGAAGCTCTTGAGATTTTTTGTACCTTATTTCTCTCTGTTCATCACTAAGGTTCTGGATGGGGTTTAGATCAGGGTTTGTGCAGGCTATTCATAAATAAAATGCTTTATTGCCAACATGCTTTATTTCCTAATTGCTGCCACGTAGTTGGAAGCACACAATTCTCCAAAATGTCACAGAACAGCAATACATAGAAGCTTTAAAGACTCTTCGTACATCCTTCACATCACTCAAGAAGTGTTGCCTTGGAGAGGTTCCACAAGTGTACATAGCCATACAGCCATTAAGCATCAAAGCTATAGAGAGATATTTAATTTGATTTCTTATCTGGGCAATTTTCACTGGGACTTACTTAGTGGGACCATGAGTGGGCTGTCATGTTGCCATGGTAATCATGATCTCTCCTCATCGCTTTTGCTGAAGCATGATCTGGGTGTAGGGTGACACCGTGTGGAACAGGAATGACATTGGAACCCAAAAGCAACAGATGTGTATTATTGTTTATAAAACACAAATTGAAACCTGAACGAGGAAAAAGGTGGTATGCCTATCGTTAAGCAGACAAGCCCAACACAGGAACTTAAGGGGCCAAACACTGATTTAAAAAATTTTTTTATGAAATGTCATGATTTTCTCTGCCTTGAGTCCCAAAGAACACTTGTGGCTTTGTAGTATAATGTAACTTGTCATATTAAAAAAAAAACAATTTAACAGGACACAAATATGTATGTAGTGCCATTGACTTATAAGTATCTTTTGTTCAAAATTAGGCTGAAGCCCAGGTAAGCCCATGCATTAAATCGCCCATGCTTATACACATTGAACAGAATATTTATCAAGGTCACGTAACGTTTATAGAACGTTCTATTAACGTTATTGTGAGAACGTTTGCTCATAACATTAGGAGAACTTTCACGTAACGTTAGTGAAAGTTGTGGGAACGTTCCCTGTTAGCTGGGGAGAGAACACTTTGTAGTATAATGTATAATGCAACTTATAAAATGCAACATTTAAAGGGGGGAATAAATTTTAGACCACAGAAATGTATGTAAATCCATTGACCTCCAAGTTTTTCACAATTTACATTTAAGACATGTACTGTATGTGGATGTAATATGAAGATAATATAAACAAAGTAGTGATGTCTACATGATGATGGTGGTGATGATCATACTGTACTATTCACATCAGTTTCAAAAGTAATAAATTATTAAATTATCTAGATGTTTTATTTAGGTGAAGATGAGAGAACTTAAATATTTTTGGTTTTAGATGCAAATGTTAATATACTGTATTTCTGATGTGAATTCTCTCTCCATTACAGCAGGTGGTGTTATTGTTTCAGCTAGTGACTCTTTCACTCCACTAAAGTACCACACATAACCTTAACATGGCGACGTCCTGTAAACACGACTGAATCTCCCTAAACATATCATTCGGAATAGTCTGGGGATTACTTTTATCCCGGAATAGTCGAAGCCGTGTCTCAGTTATAGCTTAATAAAAGCACAAATGTATACCAAACCAAGAAAGCTGTATAAAGCTTTAGCCTGTGAGTGAGTTTAGCCTTTAGCTTAGCCGTTAGCTCACAGGGTGCAATGCAGCTGTTACTGAGATTCCTCAGTCCTGGTTTATCATTAGCCGGTCTCCTCCGTGATGTTAAAGTCTGCAGGATTAAGAGAAGAAATCATGGCTGCACTGAGTCCTTCACACTGATCAGACACAGATGGATGAAGACGGGCTGTATCTCAGCTACATGCTGTGTGAGGGAGCTCAGCTCATCTGCTGAGAAGGTAAATGATTCTTGAATCCCAAATGAATCTCCATTAGACCTACCACCATCACCGGTTCCCAACCCTGTGGTCTGGACCTCATGTGGGGTCGCCAGAGATGCACATAATAAAAATAATATATTGTTGTTTAATGTTAGAATTTCATTAACTTATTCACTTGGCAACTCGATTTAGTCATGAAAATAGAGTACATTATATTACCAAAAGTATGTTGACACCCCTACTAATTACTGATGGGACAAAAATGTATCGTAGGCCATTTAAAATGTCTTGTTCCAGGATGATTTGCCCCCTGGCATCAGCAAGGTCTAATGGTTTGATAAACTTCAGTGGTCTTTACAGGTCCTGACCATAACCCCAATGATGTTTTGTATCTTTTACACATAATACATTTACATTTTTGGCATTTAGCAGACTCTTTTATTCAAAGAGACTTATAGTACTGTGACAGTATTTTGTCTAAGCAATTGGGGGTTAAGGGCCTTGCTCAAGGGCCCAACACTGACAACCTGGCAGTAATGGGACTTAAACCAACGACATTTTGACTAGTCCAGTACTTTAACCACTAGGCTACAACGGCCTGTCTAGGGATAAAATTACAAAAATGTGGTTTTAATGTGATATGTACATAAATTCATATGTACATACTTGTATTGTTCAAATCATTGTTCATAAATTAGAATGTGTTTACAGTCAACTTTCAATTTTTTCCCAGCAGAATATGGACATGTCAAAGTTCCCTGTTGACAGAATCAGAAACTTCAGCATCATCGCTCATATTGACCATGGGAAAAGCACCCTCGCTGACAGACTGCTGGAGATGACAGGTGGATTGTGTCGTCCACTGCTTCACCGATCACTTTACACCAACCTTACCATGATGGCACTCAATTTAAGGTACACTATAAGGCCAAAAGAATGTGGACACCCCTTCTAATTATTACGTTCTGTGGTTTCAGCCCTTTGCTAACCAGATGTATAAATTTCAAAATTGTATGCTAAGAACTTTGTTGCAACAGTTTGGGAAAGGCTCTTTCCTGTTCCACCACAAAGTTAAAGGTTCAACATGTTTGTTAAAGAGGAACTATATAGTGCCCTGCACAAAGCCTTGTCCTCAATGAATTTGAACACTGATTGCAAGTCAAACCTTCTCATTCATAAGTACCTGACCTTACAAATGATTTATTGTTATACAGTAGATCCTAATTTTCTTTGGGAGGTTGACTATTTCTGATTGCATCTGTATTACCGCTCATGGATTTGGAATGGGGTGTCCAACAAGCTGATGATCAGGTGTCCACATACTTTTGGCTATATAGTGTGCATAATTCACTTTTATAATACACTTTACATTTTTTTTATAATTTTGTTTTGTGCAGGTGCCATTGCAAAGACTGAGAGGAATAAGCAGGTACTGGATAAACTGCAGGTTGAAAGAGAGAGAGGGATTACAGTGAAGGCTCAAACAGCATCTCTGTTCTATCAGCATGAGGGACAGATGTACCTGCTCAATCTCATCGACACACCGGTCAGAACCACAGCAAGAACATTATAGTTATACCAGCTAAACACACTATACACACTATTACACATTAATATTGTAGTGAAAGGAATACATTACATTTTAAACTATACTTTAACTGCTGCATTTCAGGACTGTTCCATGTGTAATATGCAAATTCTATTTCTGGAAATGTTGGGACATTGTGTAAAATGCAATAAAAACAAGAATCTGTTATTTTGTTTATTTTCTTGAACCTGAATTCAATCTGAATAGATCACATATAGGTCACTCTACAAGCTTCTCACAAGACTTTTAAATATGTCCGTGGGACTTTGTGCTCATTCATTCAAAAGAGAATTTGTATGGCTGGACTCTGGTGTTGGTCAAGAAACCCTCAATTAATAAGGCAGTTGTAGTTTAGTGATTCATGTATTGGACTAGTAATCAGAAGGGTGTCAGTTCTGTCACCAAATAAGGACCTTAACCCTTAATTGCTTGCATCTTATTCAGTCACAACTGTACATTACTTTGGATAAAAGTGTCTGCTAAATGCCATAATGTAATTGATTTTCCAGTTTATTTCAAAGCTCTGTGTGTGTGTTTAGGGCCATGTTGACTTCAGCTATGAGGTGTCTCGCTCAATATCAGCTTGCCAAGGAGTGTTGCTCATTGTAGATGCAAATCAGGTAGATCTGATTTTGTAGTTTTGTACTGCCCATTATGTTGTTTCATAATCTCTTACCTTTTCTAACATTTATGAACAGAAAACTGTCCATGAAGATGATGTTTTATATGGTATTAGATGCACTGATTATGACAACAGATTTGTAACAGTTGACATTTTCTTATGTTTGTCACAACTAAAGGGAATCCAGGCACAAACTGTGGCAAACTTCTACTTGGCTTTTGAATCTCAGTTAACCATCATACCCGTTATAAATAAAGTAAGTACATACTTAAAACGATTTCAGTCTGTTATTAGGCTGTTAGGACATTCTATTAATGTTTTTCTTATTTTGCCGTAAGATTGACTTAAAAAATGCAGACCCTGACAGAGTGGAAAAACAAATTGAAAAGATGTTTGACATTCCAAAGGAGGAATGCATCAGAGTAAGTATAAATTATAATGAAAAGGTTTGGATACAGGTTTGTTTTTGTTGGTACCATGTTTGAATGTTTTTGTGTATGATTCTTAGATTTCTGCAAAATTAGGCACAAATGTGGATCAAGTTCTCCAAGAAGTGGTGAGAAGAATACCTCCGTAAGTACAAAACTTTAAAGCAAGGGTTGCTTTTCTTACCTATAAGGTACTGTTGTGACTTTAGGTTTCCTAACAACCAGATGTGAGCATCATCTAATTTCACATAATTAATCAGTCTAGCTCTGCAAATGAATTATGAGTTGCTTATAACTTATTAGCTGTAGCTTCTATGGTTGGTACGAAAACCTGCAGTCACATCAGTCCTTTCTGGATAAGGTTGGACACAACTGCATTAAAGGCATTATTTCTTATTGTATTTGTGCCTGATATTGAAATAATTAAATATCTGCAAAGAAAATTTTTTTATAATTAAATGTCTATTTACCTTATTAATAAAACCAACTTTTTTAATGATTCAGGGTAGTAGTAGTAATGATTCAATACATTTAGATCTACATTCACTATTAAATTTTTCAATAGATTTCGAGTTTGTATTGATTAGTTTGGTTGTGAAGGATAATTATTAAACAACTTAGGAATAAAAAACTCAAACTTAACACAATACCCAGCTGTTATGATCATGGTTCATCGAGAGGCGTCGCACTTCTACTGCGCATTCATGTCGGCAACTTATGAAGCTTTACAACCTGAACTGGTTTTATTGGATTTGTTTTTAAGATACTGTACGTTGTTTTTACGATCTTACTCCTCTCCTTCACCGTCTTCATCTCCTTCACCTCCTTCACCGTCTTCATCTCCTTCATCTCCTTCACCGTCTTCTTCCACACAGATGACATGATCTCTCTTCAGGTTTTTGGTCTAAATGACTGTAAAACCTGTTTATGCTACTGTTAATTGCTGTCAAAACAGAATTAAAATGACTTTACTTTGCTACTACACTACATACACTACATAGTGTGGAGAAGCAACAACTGTTGTACCCTGTGTTGTGTATGTTAGAACATCATAGAGGAGAATTTGGGATTCGGTTATTGCTAGCGGAGCTAAAACTATTCCTCAGCGGTTTTATACTGTATACAGCAATGTCATTATAAAGTCAAAAGTAGACCAAATATTCACTAATAAATATCAGCAGCATCTTTTTTTAATAATACATATAAATGACTTGGTAGATTAGTTGTTGCAGCCCTTCTTTCTAGTAAAATTCTAGTGTTTCAAAATAACAAAATTATTATTTTATTGTTTTTATTATGCATAAAATTATTATTTTTTTCTTAATTCAAATTAGTTATCATTTATCTGTTGTTTATTAAGTAGCATGTCTGTTAGCTCATTTTACACTTATACACTTGTAATATTGCAGTCTTTTAAGTATGTTTCTCACAAATGTTTGTCCTTGAAGCTACATTTGACGTAATGCATATTCTCAAAATTGTCGTTTTTTATAGTCCCACAGCTAAAGTTGAAGAACCGTTTAAAGCTCTGGTCTTTGACTCTACATTTGACCACTACAGAGGTGTGATAGCCAACATTGCTGTCTTTGGTGGTCAGGTCTGTAAGGGGGACAGAATTGTCTCTGCCCACCTGGGAAAGACTTACGAGGTTAATGAATTGGGAGTGCTGAGGCCAGATGAACACCCTACTGAAAAACTGTAAGAAATCCTGCTTTATTTCAAGTCTTCATTTCAAAAGATACAACATAAAAGATACACTTTGATTTGATTTGAAGTTTTATGTGGTTTTATATACTATATACCTTTCTTTTCTGCCATCCAAGTTGTGCTGAAATCTTACACACCACCAAAAAATGATTTGCCAAAAAGAATGGGTCAAAACTGAATCACAACAATGTTGAAAGCTAATTATTTCAAAGCTTTAATTACTAACAACAGCTTTGGAACAAAGTATTAATGTCTTGTTTTAATAGTTATACTTTTTCATGCTTATAAATACATATTTCATTTATATTAATACAGTTATTACATTAGACCTTGACTGTTAATATGAAGTGGATGTATGCACTAAAAGTACGTATAATAAATAACAAATAATCACAACTTTCCTCAATTTACTATATTAATAAAATCTCAATATTGGATTTTCTTTTTTATCTCATACTGTTGTGTATTTAGGTTTAGTTTTTTTTGCCAGTAATCATATTATCTCTAGAACTCTATTAATAAAAGTTTACCTTAATACCTTTAAAATTTGCATAAATCAACGTTTCTGTAAACTATTGACTATTTTTGATGCTCTTAATCTGACTTTTAATCTGACTCTTAATCCCAGCTATGCAGGGCAGGTGGGCTATGTAATAGCTGGCATGAAGGAAGTGAAGGATGCACAGATTGGTGACACATTTTATCTCCAAAAACAGCCTGTGGAGCCACTGCCAGGCTTCAAACCTGCTAAATCCATGGTGTTTGCAGGTATCATTGTTATAAATCGATCCAACATAGTTTTAGAATAGATCAGCTATTTTTTTTTTTGCATGTTTTATACTAATCAATTTAGCTTGTCGTTAAGGTAGTTTTTTTATTTTATTTACAAGGACATCCCAAGATACTGATATGGGATTGTGTAAAATTGCCATTTTGTTAAGTGTTGTTTGCATAGAACACAAATGCAAACAATATAAACAGTGCAAACAAAAAGAAGTGTAATAAATACAATAGCTTACGATTAATTCAAGGAACACTTTTGGACCTCAAAAAATGAAGGGATTAAAAGACGCTACTGTATGTGTGTAGATGTAGGTAAAATGAACAGTGAGAAAAGAAAATACAAAATATTTTGACATATAAACAGCAGTTTAGGGTTTGTATAACAAACTCAGTTCATTATTTAAGCATGATTACTTACCTGGTAGTAAATGTGTCTGTTTCTGTTGTAGGTATATACCCTACAGACCAGTCGGAGTATCCATCTCTGCGCAGTGCTGTGGAGAAACTCACTCTTAATGACTCCAGTGTGACAGTGCAGAGAGACAGCAGTCTGGCTTTAGGGGCTGGCTGGAGGTGGGGTTGGAAAAAAAATTTATTCACATTTACATATCATTAGCACAGTGTTTCAACAGTGTTATATTGACACCAACAATAATTCTACTCACATGGCGTATCTGGTGCTTTTTATTTCAGGCTGGGCTTTCTGGGTCTGTTACACATGGAGGTCTTTAACCAGCGTCTGGAGCAGGAGTATAATGCCTCCGTTATAGTCACAGCACCCACAGTGCCATACAAAGCTGTTTTGGCCTCTCCTAAACTTATAAAGGTATGAATCTACACTTCATGATGAGTTGAACAGTTTCAGGGCAACAGTATAGAATGTGGATTAATCATATTAATGTGTGTTACTGTTTAGGAGTATGGAGAAGAGGTGGTGACCATTGTAAACCCAGCTCAGTTCCCTGAAAAGACTCAAGTGCTGGAGTACCAGGAACCCATGGTCATAGGAACTATTATCTCCCCTGATGACTTCACAGGCCAAATCATGAGCCTCTGTCAGGTATATCTGACACCGTCTTGAAAAAAATACACATTCATAGTTGTTGAAATGTAATTAGCAGATTGTGTTTTTACTTTCAAAATTTTACAAATTTACTTTCCACATAGAACGATCAAATATTTCAAGCGTTTACTTTTCTCTTGATTAATGAGTTGAAATGTCCATGTAGATTTATTTAGGGCTGCGTAATTAATGGGACTTGAGTAATAAAATAAAATCTTGAACACACACATAGGCTTTTTTAATTAGTTACATTTAATTAACTACAACCCAGGCCTCATCGACAAACTTATAAGCTGTCGACTTTATTGGCCAAAAAAAACCCAAAACAGTTATGTCAGTTTAAAGTCAAGCTTTTATGTTACTAGTTCTGTTACAAACACAGCAGCACAAGTTAGGGTGTTTTGTTTTTTGTTTTCAAATACTATATGTATTGGATCATGGGTGGCTTGGTGGGTAGCACTGTTGCCTCACAGCAAGAAGGTCTGAGGTTCGATTCCCAGATGAAGCGGTCCAGGTCCTTTCTGTGTGATGTTTATGACAAACTGGCTCTGGTAAAACTGAACAAAAGTAGCGATAAGCTACCAGACAAGGGCGAAAACGTACCTGAGCATGTGTGGTTCTTTTTGCTATTTTCCATCATCTGCTTTTGCCTGGGTGCAAGCCATTCATCCACTCGCTGTCATTTCCAGTCATGTCTGTTTAGATGCCTGGACAGCTGATAGCACCAAGATTCAAACCCAGAGCTCAGCATCAGTGCCCAAGCACCAGTCAGAGTTTCATTTCCTTCTAAATTGCTTTTGTTGTTTTTTTGTGTCACTTTGATTTTGATCTTGTGCTATGTTACCTGACAGTTATTGAATATTGTTTTTTATAGTTTATTCTGATATTTTTTCATTAACAGAAAGTGTGTAGTTTGTCTTTTATCTAAGGCAGTGGATCTAAATATAGTCGCTTCTTGGTTGCATCTAGAGCCGCAGAGCTGTTCAGAAGAACATGGTGTACATTGACGATCATCGAGTGATGATGCAGTACCAGTTTCCGCTGAATGAAATCGTAGTGGATTTCTATGACGAGCTAAAATCCATGTCGTCGGGCTATGCTAGGTAACGGTACTGATGAACTCTTAAGCAGATTTAAAGATAAAAGTGGTGTATTTGTGTTCTTACAGAGAATTAAACTGCCACTTAGTTCTGATTCAGCATTTTCACACCACAATGCAATTTCCTTTCTTTAGCTTAGATTATGAAGACGCTGGCTATGAACCAGCTGAACTGATTAAGATCGATTTCCTGCTCAATGGAAGACCGGTGGAGGAGCTCACCACTATAGTTCACAAGTAAGATACACTTATGGCCAAAAGTATGTGGACTCTTCTTCTATACATTATGTGTAGGTGTTTTCGTCACGCCTGTTAACAGATTAATTATATGCATCATTTTGTAGTAACACTTTAGGGAAGACACTTGCCTGTTTCAGCATGCCTGTGCCTTGCAAAAAGCAAGGTCTATAAAGACATGGTTTAATCAGTTCAGTATGGAGGAACTCCAGTGGTTTTTCAAACCCTGGGTCATGACCCTTGGGTGGGTCACCAGCCAAAAAAATGAGTCGCAGAGAAAAATAATAATAATTAAATTAATTAATTTAAACAAGCACATAAACACAAAATGCACTTGTACACAAACACCCCTCTTGGTGGCTTTACGTTACATCTTGTAAACCACAGTGGGACCAGATTAACACAATTATTATTTAGGTATATAGAAGTTGGTCCTCATTTGCTACTATAACTGACTCAATACTTCTTCAAAGCCCTTTCACTACATTTTGGAATATGCCTGCAGGGAATTCTTTCCATTTACCACAAGAGTATTAGTGAGGTCCAGTTTTAATTTTTGGATGGGAAGGCCAGTTTACAGATCTTGTTCCAGTTCATCTCAGAGGTTCTAGATGGGGTTAGCCATTAACTAATGGTCAATTAGAAGAAACTAGTCAAATTTTTTTTTGACATGCTATGCATTCGCACTTGTGGTCTACATCTTTCTGTCTGAGCTGTTATTGTGAATAAATGGGTGTAATGTTTCAGAGAGCGGGGCTATAGCATAGGAAAAGCCATGTGTGAGAGGCTGAAGGAATCCATTCCCAGACAAATGTTTGAGATTGTTGTGCAGGCAGCCATTGGGAGCAAAGTCATCGCCAGGGAAACGTGAGTATTGATGTTTCTTTTTAAAAAAGCTGAGAGGTTGTATGATATATTGTTGTATGATAAACAAATTTACATTTGTTTCCTCATTCCATCAGGATCAAAGCATACCGGAAGAATGTTCTAGCCAAATGTGTAAGTATCTTTTTTTTTTTTTTTACCTCATAGACCAAATGTTCCTGATTCGTTTGTACATTGTACTGACTGGTGTTGTGCTGATTTTAACAGTACGGTGGAGATATCACACGGAAAATGAAGCTGTTGAAAAAGCAAGCAGAGGGCAAGAAGAAGATGAGACGCATCGGAAACATCGACGTCCCAAAAGAGGCTTTTATTAATGTACTGAAAAGGAAGTAGGACTTTAACTATAGAACAATCGTGTATTCATCCACGTTGCAGAATGGATTGCCTGGAACTATGTGGCACATGCTAATCATGCTGCTAGAACATTAAAATGTGAATTCTTAATTTTTGGCTGTACCCATTTTCTTTTAGGCATCGATACAGCTATTAATTCTGGTCTGCGTACTTGATTAGGTACAGCTTTTATGCCAGATCCCCTTCCTGGTGCAACCGTCCTTATTTTTATTCAGTCTTGGGACCTGTACTGAGAGCGCATTGACAGCTGAAGTGCACCTTCCAATGGCTAGGTTGTTCAACCTCCTCAGACAAAGCCAATCATGTCTATGTGGACACAAGACCAGCTGATAGCACAGCTGAGATTCGAACCCTGGATCTTGGCTGTAGTAGGCTAGCATGTTTTACTGCTGTCTACCCAAGCGCCCAAAATGTTAAGAATTAATAATATACCTAAAAGTAAGACTAATTTTTACTATAATTGTTACATCTTGATCAATGCACAATAAACCAAGTTTACATGTTACATTTAGTCTTGAGTACTCAATGCAAGGTGTTGAAATAATTCACTGTTTTGATTCAAAGGAACTTTTTAAAATCAAACAAGCTTTATTTATCATTAAAATAGGCAAAACAGAAATGAAATAAAAATAAAAAGGCAGATTTTGCACTGAAAGGCAAATCTGGTAACAGTTGTTTTATGAATATTAATGAGGTCAATGCAAAACAAAAAACCATTATCGTATCGTCAGCCTTCATGTGTACAGTTTAATCAAACTATTTAAAATACTAAAATAAAGAGATGATTTAAAACTCGCTATAAGATTAATTATTACATGCAGGTATAAACAAACGAGATAAAAAATTAAGGGCTGTCAAGTTTACAGTAATATAACAGCAATAATAAATGTGTTTCAGCTAGAAAATATGTTCTATCCAAAAAGGCTCAGTTTAATGTAGAATGTTGAAATGTTTACTTTTCTGAATCAGGCTACTTCACAAAATGATCATGTAGGAAATACTTTCAAGTATCAAGTCTGATAATGTCTACAGATGTTCAAGAAGGAAAATAGAAAAAGAAAATAAACACAGTTAATGCTGGTCCCAAATACGTCAGTCATGCAAGATTTCAGAGACGACCTGCCGACTAGTGTTGTACTGTTCACTTCCGAATCTTCCGACCCGTAAGTCCTGGTGCTTCTGCTACAGCCCCAATTACAACAGAGTAGAAGGAGGAGGGTCATCTAGGGTCAAGAGAATTCAATGACTAATCTGACAAGAATGACTGACCATGAGCTACAGGATTGTTTAATGATGTTTACGCTCCTGCAGCAACCCAGTCAGTCTAACTTTCTTTCACTACCCGCTTCATCCTGGTCAGGGTTGTGGTGGGCTCAGGGCCATGCAGGAATGTTTCCAGCATAGTGTGTTTTCCAATTTTAAGTGTCTAAACCTTTTCTGTGCTTTACTGCACCATCAAGCAAATCAAAACTAAACAGACGCTAATGTTAATCACTAATCAGTTCAAGTGCTTATTTCATAAAATGTTAGTCCAGGACTGGGGTTGGAAGACAATTATCGTAAAAACCAGAATGAAGGAGTGGAGAACCTTTAGTGTACATGCAGTTCTACCTTTAAAATCTCAAACCTTCTGTGTACATGTAGTTCTAACTTTAAAACCTCAAACCTTTATTTAAACCAACATAAACAAAACAAATGATTCTGATCAGTTTTTAGTCCCAGCAGGTTGATACTAAATTCACCGCATTGAAATAAAAACCATAACAAAATCCTTAATGATGGAGTGTATTAGAGTTTCAGATTTCAAAAGAAAAAGTACCAAAAGTACCTCAAGGAGTGCAAGATGGATTTTACACAAATGTAAACGTCATTAATTGTAACCACGCTCGCGTGACCTTTTTATTGTACAAGTAACGACTTCTGGTTATATTAAATGATCTGTAAGGAAAATGAATTGTATTTGACCTAAAATCTAATACAATAGTGTTTTACATGAAGGATGAACTTTTCCTTTGTAACAATAAGACACCAAATTGTATTTAAAAAACTAATTTAATAAAACTAACCTGGCCAAAAATGCACCACGTGGTGGTCTTTATAATACTGAACCACCTAATAGTTTCAAGTTAGCCAACAGTATCACTCATGTAAATAAAATATGCTTGGCAGATTAACAGATGTGATGCAAAGACATCATTTACATCACAGGCACCTTGTATTCGCTCAGTTTAGCCACCTGTGTTCGGCTTGAAGGCTGCTGTCGTCTCTGAAACCTGATTAAACCCCTGCAAACCAAACTGACGCAAATCCCTTTTCATTCCTTCAAGACCTGAAAAACTGTCCGTACACATTCTTAGTTCTTATAGTCCTTTATGCTGTGTGTGGGCTCCACCAGCTGATTGTGAACATGCATCAGTCCTGAAAGAGAAAAGGGGTAGAAATATGAATGGAAATTTCCCATAAGTGTAAGAAATGATGGGAACTATGATGGGAATAATACCTCAGTGGAAACGAACACCCAGACACAAACACACTTGTGATTAGAGTTCAAAAAACAACTGGGATACTTTTTTGCAACGCTCCTTCCTTTTTAGCCAGTTTAATAATTTCCAATTCCCCTGATTATAATGTATATTTATTTATTATTCATTTGGATGTCATGTTTTACACACTTTAGTTACATTCATGACAGGACAGGTAGTTACACCAGATTCATCAGTTCAAGTTTAATGTCAGATACAGTCAAATACAAGGACAATTTTGTATCTCCAGTTCACCTCACTTGCATGTCTTTGGACTGGCTCCCAGTGGAAACCCACGCAGATACAGGGAGAACATGCAAACTCCACACCCAGACTGCTCCACCTGGAAATCAAACCCAAGAACCTTGCTGTGATGCAATAGTGCTACCCACCGAGCCATTGTGCCGTCCCCATGATTGTAATGAATGTAAAGGACAGCCACAGATTTTGAAGGAGAGGTGCTAGGCTGCTACATGATGTCTGCCAGCCAGCAAAGGTCACACTTGCAGGAGCACTGAGAAACCCAGTCAAAGTCTGTCCTGCAGACACGGACGATGCTCATGTGATCCCACCCAAGCGGCCCATGTGGGATTTTTCTTACATAATAGTTTGCCCCATTACTGCCACTCTTTTCTGGAGTCGATCCTGGAAAGTGCATTTATGTGCTAAAAACAACAAATACTGGGGTACTTTGGGGTAGAGTTCCTAAAATTCACCACTCACATTAAAAGCTTATATTGCCTTCAAGAAGCCAGACAATAAAGGTCGTGTTAATTAATTCACTGTTAATCAACACAACACAGAATGTGAAAAAGTCCCCACATACCTTTGAAGTACTTCACAGTCTTGACCCTGAGCTCAAGTGTGGCATCCTCGTCACACACAAAGATGGTGCGAGGGTGTTGCTGAAATGCAGATACTGTCCACATGTGGTTCACTCCTTCCTCTATAGCTTTATAGAGGGCAAATGCTTTGTGTGCGCCCGTGATCAGAATCAGAACCTGGAACATTACAATACAGTCACAATTCATTTTCAATTCATTTGGCCTGACTGTATGAAGACACCCACATGTACACAGGGAAATCATGCAAACTCAGCTCAGAAAGGAGATAACAGCACTACCCACCAAGCTGCCACTACAGATTTAATAAATATGCTAATTGGACATGCCCCAAAGCTAAAACGCACCTTCCCTTCATCTCTTGTTAATCCAGTGTTGCATGGTCAACATTTGCATACAGTAACATAAAAGACACTTATATATTCACATACAACAGCACTTGTGTGGCATCTCCAAATTGCTCACTGCTTTTAGCTTTTGAGGTTTTTTCATAATTCTTTTCTCAGTATGTTTCTCTTGGTGGTGAGCTGGGCCATTACGGGTATGTGGACGAATCTACAGTATGGATGATAATCACTAACAGCCTAATGAACTGCTGTTTATCTCCATGTGTTTTACGAGACTATTGGTCAAACATAAACATAACTTTTAAACAAGGCAAAAGCTGGCCCATTTGGGGTTGGTGTGCAAGACCCAGTATCTCTACTTGCCCTGTTTGATCACCATGATGGTCATTTTTTATAATCTGTGGAGCTATTTATGTGCTTAATTAATAGCTAAATGAACAATAGAATAAATGCACAAGCATAAAACATACAACGCAATCTGGTCTCCTGGGTTTGATTCATCACCAGATGTAATGAATTTGGTTTGTATTATTTTCTGCTAAAAGCAAAACCAAATTTACCAGAAACATTTCTTTACAAAGTCTATGCAGAAGAAAAAAAATGCAGGTAGTCTTTACCTCTTTGGCATCCATTACTGTACCCACACCAACAGTGAGCGTCATGGTGGGGACTTTGGACAGATCATTTCCGAAAAAGCGAGCATTGGCCACTATCGTATCCTTAGCCAAAGTCTTCACTCGTGTTCTCGATACAAGACTGGAACCCGGTTCGTTAAAAGCAATGTGGCCATCTGGGCCGATACCTGTAATGAGGTGGAAAAAAGAGTGATTAAAAACAACCCTAGCGTGACCTAATAATTATCATTAAACAGTTTAAACCACTCAAACTATTAAATCTGCTAAACTGTAGTGGACTAAAGTGTTTTAAGCTTTTCTTACGACATGATCACTTCAGAAATCTGTATTAAGGCAATGTAATTTTTATAGCTTAAAAATAACCATTAATCCTGATCACACCTCCTACAAACAGCTCGATGCCTCCAGAAGCTGTTATCTTCTCCTCAAATGCATTACACTCCGCCTGCAGGTCAGCTGCATTGCCATCCAGAATGTGGGTATTCTGAGGCTCGATGTCAATGTGCTTGAAGAACTTGTTCCACATGTAGGAATGGTAACTCTCTGGATGATCCCTCGCCAGGCCTAAAGAGACACATACGAAATCTAATTTAGCAAACAAAGCTACATTATATGGACAAAAGTAATTGGGATACCTCTTATTATTATTATTGAATATGGGTTTCAGCCACAACGATGGCTAATGGGATTAATAAATCAGTTATATAAAGGAAATTACATGCTTCCAACTTTACAGCAACAGTTTAGGGAAGTCCCTTTCCTATTCCAGCATGACCATTTGTTTTTGAAATTGGATGTTCAACAAGTTTATGGTTAAGTTTTCAAATCATTTTTGCCACATCGTGTACTAGTTATTACATTTACAGCATTTAGCACATACTACTATCCAAAGCAACTTACCAATGTACACAATGCAAGGGTAAAGGGCCTTTCTTAAGAACCAAACAGTGGCAACCTGGCAGTGGTGGGTCTTAAACCAGTGACCTTAACTGCTGAGCTACCACTCGCCCAATATTAATTTTGTATTATGGCCCCAACTGCACACTGATGAGCCAAATTATTAGGACCAATTATGCATGTTACAGATATAGATGTTTCAGAGATATATTAAATGTTGGGCTCATGGTAGCCAACCAAGCACCTTTCAACCTGCAAATATTGACTGTATATAGGTTTTTGAGCAATGCCCCATAAAATCCATTCAGTGCATCCATACCACTGTACCACTGAGCTTGAGATGCTCAGAATTGTAAGTAAAAATGTTTATATAATGAAATTCACAGACTCACCAACATACTCATCCATGTTAAAGGTCTTCACATATTTAAAAGAGAGGTCGCCACTTTTGTAATACTCGATCAGCTTCTTGTAGCACCCAAGTGGTGTACTACCTAAAAACATTAGACATAATTGAGGATAAGACGTTTACAAATAGGTTACTAATGGCAAGAGTATATACTCTCCCTGGCCACTTTATTAAAAAAAACAGCTGTAGAACTGCTCACTCATGTAATTACTGAATTCATTAGACATGTGGCAGCAGCAAAGTATGTAAATATAAATGCTTTAACAAATGATGGATGCAAATTGAGTGTGATCCTTACTCATCCAAGAAAACAAATGCAAATATGAATAGTAAATAAAAAGGAAGCATAATGTATTCATTGTGCACTAATCACGTACCAGTGGGAAGCCCCAGTGTAAAGTATCTGTCTGCACTGGGTTTAAACTGGACGATACGGTTCCGGATGTATTTAGCAGCCCACTCACTGGCCAGCTCATAGTCATCAAGGATAACGAGTCTCATGATCACCTTTAAAAAGAGTCAAGATAAACACAATCAATAACGAATCAGTTGCCATTGTTTAGCAAAGGTGATTCACTCACGAATATTTCACCTTCCGTGAAATGAAAAACATAAAATAACATTTACATTACATTTACGGCATTTAGCAGATGCCTTTATCCAAAGCGACTTACATTACAGTTACAGTATACAGAGGGACGGCTCGGTGGGTAGCTCTAATGCCTCACAGCAAGAAGGTCCTGGGTTGGATCCCCAGGTGGATCTTTTCAGTGTGGGGTTTGCATGTTCTCCCCGTGTATTTGTGGGTTTCCTCCGGGAGCTCCGGTTTCCTCCCACAGTCCAAAGACGTGCAAGTGAGGCGAATTAGAGATACAAATTGTCCATGACTGTGTTTAAAATAAACTTGTGAACTGATGAATCTTGTGTAAGGAGTAACTACCGTTTCTGTCTTGAATGTAACCAAAGTGTAAAACATGATGTTACAATCCTAATAAATACAAAATTTTATTACAGTATACAGTCTGAGCAATGGAGGGTTAAGGGCCTTGCTTAAGGGCCCAACAGCAGAAACCTGGCAGTGGTAGGGCCTGAATTAGCGACCTGGTAGTGCCATTCAATTCAATAAAATTAATATTCACTCTCAGCTCCTTTTAGCTGAAGGGGTTTCTTGTACAAGATGAATAAATAGAACCTACAGACCTAAACAGAACACTTGATGTTCTGGAGAAACACTATCCATATGGCCACCAGGACTCAAGAGTCGACCGGAGACCAGATAATAATAAATTATAACATGTTTACAGAACACTTGCATATTAATGAGCTATTTACTAAACATATAGTGCACTAAATACCAAATAACACCCATCACTCTGCGTGTAGTGCGCTTATGTAGGGAGAATGGAAACAATTAGGGACACAGCCATTGTGAGTAAAAACTTTACATCTACTTGCACACATCTGGCTTTTTTTGCTTTGCTAACTCGTTCGTGCAACGCTGCCAGCATATTTAAAGGCATACTTTACTCAAACCATGACTAGAAATAGTATAAATCATTTACTTACCGTTAGAATTGCTGTACTTTATTATATGATACGGCGTCTGTGAGCGACTTCGGAACCGTTTTTTTGTAAACACCGATCATATGATTGTTGTCCGGTCATATGCTCTGACGTCATCCAACAGGATCTGTCATCGTGTCCAATTTGGCTTTATGTTTCCTACTCCCTACAAAGTGCAAAATGCATTAAAAGTGCTTTGTTTTATTACTTATCTTCTGTATAAACAATTACTTTTTGTAGATTTTATACATCAGTTAAAAATCTGCACACGCCTTTTGATTATCAAAGAATAAACGTGGACTCTGGCTAAGTAGTGCACAATGTAGGGAACAAGGTGTAATTTGGAACGTTCTGTTTGCTGTAATTGTATGGACGCCGAAATGTGACTTAAAGCGTTTGGAAAATCAAGTAGGTTAATTATAAGCACTGATTGCAAAACGCCACAGTTATTCTGTGTTATACAGACAAATCATATTTGCTGTACACAATCGCTGTATAATCATATCATACCATACCATACGATTAAATACACTGATCTTCGTTAAGAAACAAAGATAAGTGTTGTCTTTTAGTTCGCATATTACTGGCAGTTTTGTGCATCGATGTCACAATTCTACACCATTCTAACCATTGTAGTGGACTAGTCGGTATGGCGTTGCGCAATCGTGGGAGCAGACGGGCTAGAAGAGAACAATAATGCGATGCACGGAAAGTCTGGGGCAAAGCAGAAGGATCTATAGAAGAGGAGGAGGGGGTAGAAGGAGGAGAAGGTGGTAGAGGGGGTGGGGCGGATGAGCTACCGCTCTCAGGATTAAACACCCGAGAGCGGTCCTCCTGCTGACAGCATCCACATTTACACACACTGACATATACATACAGCATCCCGTCAGATCCATGCGTGGATTCCTCCCGAATGTAGGACTATCTATCCGCGCTGATGAACCGCCCTGCTACCCGCTGATCTGCTGATCTGCTTCCAGATGAAACCACGAGGTGAGCATACTGCTCGGTTCTTGAAACTAATGTACGATATTTGATGCTTAGTGCTTTTTTAAACAAGTACAGAATATTATTGCACTGTCATGGAGCGATCAGTGTCATATATGATTGTACTGTTGGTATAAATCTGGGTTTGTGTTTGATTTAACCAATGGTGGCATCTGATGCCATGCGTATTGTCTTACAACGGGACTGCGTTGACTATAATCCTCAAACCAATAAAAGATTACTCAGTTCTTTGGTTTTCTAGCTGATTGAATGTTAAATTTTACATGCTTTAGGTTTTAGGCTTTAGAAATGTGTGTACTGGGAGACTGGCTTGCAGTATCCTGATTAAGTATTATGCTCCATATAAATGGGGTCAAATCTTATACAGAGAGTAAACAAATAATCTAATAGTCTATGGAGATAACACATATGATCTAAGTATGTGTTTAATATGCTTTGCTAGATAAATGATAGGATGGATGTCTGGCCCAGAGCTAATCTACCAATGTGAGTGCCCATTATTGTCTAGCCAAGGCTTTTTGTTTGACTAAAAGGGACGAATTCATTTGCATGGGCAAAACAAAGAAGAGATCTGAATCCCTGAAGCATGTGGGCTCAGTGTTGTCGTTTTGGAAGTGTTTTACCAAATGGACAAACTGTCTTCCTTGTCTCAAGATGTGAGGTGTGGCTCAGTGCACTGCTTTGTGTATGTCTGTACCCTGTGTGCACCCCTTTGGTTCAGACCTCCAGCTGTAATCCAGTTCCTATCATGACGCATTGCAACTAGGAGCACGTTCATGTGTCCACTTATTTTTGGATTATAATTCATTCAGATGTGCATGAGGGTTTATGGTGTAGTGACAGAATAAAGGATCAGAATACAGAAATGGATTTTTGTAAGCAGATTTTAATTCAGAATACTGTTCATTTATCATTCCTAGGGCAGTTGTAGCCTAGTGGTTAAGGTACTGGACTAGTAAGCAGAAGGCAGAAGTTTGCTGGTTCAAACCCCACCACTACTAAGTTGCCACTGTTGGGCCCCTGAGCAAGGCTCTTAACTCTCAATTGCTTAGACTGTATACTGTAAGTTGCTTTGGATAAAAGCGTCTGCTAAATGCCTTAAATGTAAATAAATATTTAAAATACTTACAATTTAATATAGTGCCTTAAACAATATTCAGCCCCATAAACTTTTATATCTCTTTAGTCTAAGTTACACATTTCAGTTATAGTAAAGTAGTTTTTTAGTGTCAAGTAAAAAGAACTATGCATAATTGATATTTACTAACAGAAAACAGTGATCACATAGCTGGTAGAAGCAGAAGTAGAAAAGGAGCTTCTTTCTTTCATGGCAACCTTTAAGCACAGTGCATTGTAAAGCTTGCTTGACAGTGAACAGTGTCACCAATGTTCCAGCAACGTAAGGTGAATGTTTGGGTGTTCCTCCTGACCTTGTCAAGATATTACTGTTCCATGTCTTTTTAATGAGTCATGAAATCCATTACTGATAAGAGTGGCAATATTGTGCAGGGTTTGAACCTCATGTTTACTTACTGTCAGGAGGAACATGCAAAACTCTTGTATCCATGTAGGCATGAGTGTGTGTGATATAGTGTATTCTGTATTCAGCGTTCAATACTTGTTTTTAGTATTTTGCTGGCTATAATGTGGCTATATCTATATGATCATCTGAGAAGAAACCCATGTTTTTGCCAGTGTGGATGCCCACCAAGGCCGTAATCACAATATATTATATAATATATAATATATGTATTGGGGGGCATCCCCCCCCCAGACATACTGTTAAATTATAAATAAACATATTCCACTCAGTAGCATTGCATAATGTTAGACTCTCTCACTGTTCCCATCAGTAGTTGATATGGCAGGATTAGATCTGGGTTCCCCCTATCAGTCCTTGTGAATAAGCAGGCCATTTTGGTGTTCAGGAGGCACAGTGTCGGGTGCATGTGGAAGTGCTGCGTATCTGTTAATGTGCAGCGCTCAGTGTGTAAGTGTGTGTTGCTTCAGGGTTTGTCATTAGTCACCCAGAAATGGAAACATGTGATAAAGCTGGCTCATGTAGGAATAATCAAGGGGAACATCCAGGGACTACTCATACATTAGGAAGTACAGGCAGCTTCCCTGGCCCACAGCCGAAATGTTCCTCCAACACACACACACACACACACACACTGACACACATGTGCTGAGACATATGTGGCTAGACATATGAGACAGTAGAAAATTGATTGTACACCTCCCCCTCATGTGGTCCAAATACAGCTGCTTCTTTGCACAGCCAGGCCAGTTTTTAAGATCTACATTAAGACGTACAGAACAGGGCCTCATCATCTAGCCAACAAGTATGTAACATATGGGTGATTAACTTGGGACACGAATTGAACTTTCACGTACTGACAAAACAGTGGGTGTCACAGTGGGTATTGCTGTCGACTTGCAGCAAGAAGAGCCTAGGTTTGATTCCCCTGCCGGGGATTTAAAATCTCCTGGTACTTTATTGAGACCATAGCGCCTGGTACAAGTGGAAACACTGAGTGCAAGAGAGAAACACACCCTGGATAGGGTGCTAATCCATTGTGGGACTTCGGCCACCTCTGTCATATACAACCGATCATGTCTGTGTAGACACCTGGCTGGTCAATAGCACCTGCTAAGATCCATTTACATTCAAAAACAAATGATATTAAAATAGACTGACCCCTGTGTGATCTGTGATTCAGCTGTGACAACAGCCACTCTTCTGGGAAGGCTTTTCTCAAGGCTTTGAAGTATGTCTGTGGAGATTTGTGCCCTTTCAGTCAATAGCTAAGCACTGATGTTGGTCAAGAAAACCTCAGTTGATGTTCCAGTTTATTCCAAAGCTGTTCAGTCAGGCTGAGGTCAGGACTCCGTTCAGGTCACAAGAGTTTCTTTAAACCAAACTTTTCTTCATGGCTTCATAGACATTGCTTTATGTACACGGACACAGTCATGCTGGAACAGGAAAGGGCCTTCCCAACACGGTTGATGCAAAGTTTCATTTGATTTGTTTTATTGTACTTGTGAACAATTGCTGTTGCTGAAACACATGAATTCAATAATTAGAAGGGTGTCTCAGTACTCTTTTCCATATAGTGTGCTCGTTTTGTCTTGCAAGATCTAGAATGAGTCAGAGTTTGTAGCCTCAGCACTCGCCCATTACCAAGAGCAAAACTGAAAACAGAACCTGTACACGTGGACGATTAATCCTTGAATGATGGTGAGATTATACAGCACCGGGAGTCCTTTTGGTTGGAATTAAATTAAAATGCACACTCGAGGTTCAGTTTTTATTATGCTAATGGAATGCTATGACAGACAGGGTGTATGTGAGAGGATGGAATTAATTACTGTAACAGAGGAAATACAGAATCATTTGCCACACCATGCAGTAAGTGCAACACAGCAAACACGAGGATGCATTCTGGTAAGTTGTTATTGTTAACTCTGTATGCTAGTGGCTGAATTTCAATAAAACAATAAATAAAGCTTGACTGAAGTTTGTGCAAAGTAAAAGTGCAAAGAAAAAGCGAAGAAAAAGTGTTAACAGGGTCTTTTTGCATTGCAACTTCCAAGTATATTGTTTCAGCCACATCTTACTTTTGCCTGACCAGTTTTGAGGGTTCTTGAATTATTTCACATCTGACCATCGGAATGACTTTTCTCTCAGCATATGGTGACTATTTGTTTGGGATTTTCTTTGCAAGAGACCACTGTTCCATGTACTGTTTACTCAATGCAGTCAAACTAACCATATTCTCCTTTTTTTGTAATCATAATCACTAACAAGCAATGAGAAGTGTTTTAGGTACTGGATCTGTGATCAGAAGGTTGCCAGTTCAATCCCCACTACCAGCAAGTTGCCACTGTTGGCCCCTGAGCAAGACCCTTATTCCTCAGTTGCTTGCATGGTATTCTGTCATAATGTAATCTAAGTTTCTTTGGACAAAAGCGTCTGCTAAATGTCATACATGTACATGCCAAAAATTACAATGACATTAAACGCTCTTTACCAGCAAATTATTAATAAGTAGCTGTATGTATATTTTAGACTCAGCATGTTTTATTTAGCATCTTTCTAAATTTTCAATCACGGTCCTTACACAGGGTTTGAAGACTCCGCCCACATAGTCCGGTCATCCCTCCCTGCAGGCACAGCAATTTATGCCTGCTAGATGGCGCCCAGCCGAGTTTCGAACTGAGGAGTTCAGAATCTCGGCGCTGGTGTGCTAGCGGAATATCCCGCTGCGCCACCTGGGTGCCCAAAGTAGCAACTTGGTGGCAGTGAGGCTTGAACCAAGGACCTTATGATTGCTAGTGCAGTGCCGTAATCACTGAGCTACCACTGCCCTCTCTTTGCTTTTTTAATGTCTTGTTTTCTTCTTTCCACAGGTACTCCTTGGTGCTTAACAGGCTGTCATAGTAAATAAGAAATTGTTCTTAATGTCTTGCCTGGTTAAATTAGGGTAAATAAATTAATACATTAATGCCCACCCCCTTTTTTGTCATGATGACAGCATGTACTCGTGCTGGCATGGACTCAACAAGTACACAATCTTATAATCCATGTTATCCCTGCATGGTTTTACAATATTCCAAAGAGCATCTTGTGATGTTACTAAATACTCAACTTTCTGTCTTCAAGTGCTATTAAAAACGCTTGATTGAGTTTAGGTCAGGTGACTGGAGTAAAGTCCATAACAGTCAGCACTGATTGATCTACTTTGGGATCAAGCAATTGTCTTAGACTTTTGTTACCCCACTTCAAAGATGGGGCTTACACTTCTACTTTAAATAAAGTAGGCAAGCTGCAGCCTAGTGATTAAGCCAGTTTGCTGTTGTTGGGCCCTTGAGCATGGCCGTTAACCCTTAATTGCTCAGACTGTATACTGTAACTGTAATGTAAGTTGCTTTGGATAAAGGCGTCTGCTAAATGCCAAAAATGTAAGTACAATAGCAGCTGTCCAAATCTTTAATTATAATCGATTGCTATGTTGTTGTCCTTTTCCGTTCTTTTGTCGAGTGCTAGGTGTTGTTGGGTCATATTCTGTCCCAAATCTGGATGAGACTGATTACAGTTGCTCCACACTAAGCCGTCTCTGATTCTGCCTTGTTCAGTACAGCAGTGTCTGGTCCAGCTGGGCAGACTGTGCCAGGGCCTGTACTGACAAACAGCAGTTTCAATTGGATTTAAATGCAGAGAGCACTGACCTGCTGGCAGGGCTTACAGAGGGCTCTTTTGGCTCTTTCTGAGAGAAATAGACAGAAGGGAAGGGAGCTAGAAAACAAGAACAGAACAGAGAAGAGTAGAACAGGGGGAGGAGTGAGGAAACGCAGCAGCTGTGTCACCATGAAAGAATCAAGCGAGAGAGAGAAAGAAAAAAAAAAACAACACAAGGCAATGAATGAACGAATGAACTAAGTGATTCCCCACCCCCCTCTTTCATTTCTGGGCTTTGCATAGGGTATATCAACTTTTCGGATTCGCCCAAAAGCTCAGTGGGGTGGAATGAAAAGAAATAGTGCCTGGAAAATAATTTAAACTTCACTATGTATCTTTTTTTCTCCATTTTCTCCTGATTTAGTGTAGCCAATCAGTCTTCCGCTGCTGGGGGTCCCAACTGCATTCAATGAGGGTATGTTTACCTGCTCCACGCCCCCTCTGACGCGTGCGTAGTCCTTCAACCCCTTCTTTTTCGCCCGTGCCTCAGTGGATTCACACATGAGGCTCATACACTTCTGCACAGGCGCCTCAGTCTGCTAACCAGGGTCCTTGCACAGCGTTTGAAGACCCCACCCACTTAGTCCGGTCTTTTTCCACTCAGCAGACTCGGTGGCCAATTTTGTCTGCTGCAGGCACTGCCAATTGTGCTCGCTACGCCTATCCGACCGGTAGCAGAGCTGAAATTCGAACCAGGGTGTTCAGAATCTCAGCGCTGGTGTGCTAGCGGAATATCCCACTGTGCCACATGGTCAGGGTCACAGCAGATCCAGTTCCACTGTGAAACACTGTTTGCAGGGCAGGAATACCCTGGACAGGGCACCAATCTATTACACACAAGTATGGGGTTTGTAAGGCAGCCTCTGGATTGAAGATCAATGCTTTAATCAATAAAGTTAATCCATTTAAAAATGTATGATGGATGTTTGAAAATTCTATCCGATGAACCCACATGAATTTGGGGAATACATTTGGGTTCTATAATGAGACCCTGGATAAGCTACATGGGAAAAAAAAATTTTAGTTCTACAAATACTGACTGTAGTTCATCTGTTTCTCTACCTTTTAAGCCTGCTTTTACCCTGTTCTTCAATGGTCAGGACTCTTCCAGGACCACCACAGAGCAGGTTTAGGTGGTGGATCATTCTCAGCACTGCAGTGACACTGACATGGTGGTGGTGTGTTAGTGTGTGTTGTGCTGGTATGAGTGGATCAGACACAGCAGCGCTGCTGGAGTTTTTAAACACCGTGTCCACTCACTGTCCACTCTATTAGACACTCCTACCAAGTTGGTCCACCTTGTAGATGTAAAGTTTGAGTTGGTCATCTTCTAGACCTTCATCAGTGGTCACAGGACGCTACCCACGGGGCGCTGTTGGCTGGATATTTTTGCTTGGGTGGACTTTTCTCAGTCCAGCAGGGACAGTGAGGTGTTTAAAAACTCCATCAGCATTGCTGTGTCTTATCCACTCATACCAGCACAACACACACTAACACACCACCACCATGTCAGTGTCACTGCAGTGCTGAGAATGATCCACCACCCAAATAATACCTGCTCTGTAGTGGTCCTGGGTGGTACTGACCATTGAAGAACAACATGAAAGGGGGCTAACAAAACATGCAGAGAAATAAATGGACTACAGTCAGTAATTGTAGAACCACAAAGTGCCTCTATATGGTAAGTGGAGCCGATAAAATGGACAGTAAGTGTAGAAACAAGGAGGTGGTTTTAATGTATCGGTATGTATATACAGTGTATCACAAAAGTGAGTACACCCCTCACATTTCTGCAAATATTTCATTATATCTTTTCATGGGACAACACTATAGACATGAAACTTGGATATAACTTAGAGTAGTCAGTGTACAACTTGTATAGCAGTGTAGATTTACTGTCTTCTGAAAATAACTCAACACACAGCCATTAATGTCTAAATAGCTGACAACATAAGTGAGTACACCCCACAGTGAACATGTCCAAATTGTGCCCAAAGTGTCAATATTTTGTGTGACCACCATTATTATCCAGCACTGCCTTAACCCCACTGGGCATGGAATTCACCAGAGCTGCACAGGTTGCTACTGGAATCCTCTTCCACTCCTCCATGATGACATCACGGAGCTGGTGGATGTTAGACACCTTGAACTCCTCCACCTTCCACTTGAGGATGCCCCACAGTGCTCAATTGGGTTTAGTCCATCACCTTTACCTTCAGCTTCCTCAGCAAGGCAGTTGTCATCTTGGAGGTTGTGTTTGGGGTCGTTATCCTGTTGGAAAACTGCCATGAGGCCCAGTTTTCGAAGGGAGGGGATCATGCTCTGTTTCAGAATGTCACAGTACATGTTGGAATTCATGTTTCCCTCAATGAACTGCAGCTCCCCAGTGCCAGCAACACTCATGCAGCCCAAGACCATGATGCTACCACCACCATGCTTGACTGTAGGCAAGATACAGTTGTCTTGGTACTTCTCACCAGGGTGCCGCCACACATGCTGGACACCATCTGAGCCAAACAAGTTTATCTTGGTCTCGTCAGACCACAGGGCATTCCAGTAATCCATGTTCTTGGACTGCTTGTCTTCAGCAAACTGTTTGCGGGCTTTCTTGTGCGTCAGCTTCCTTCTGGCATGACTACCATGCAGACCGAGTTGATGCAGTGTGCGGCGTATGGTCTGAGCACTGACAGGCTGACCTCCCACGTCTTCAACCTCTGCAGCAATGCTGGCAGCACTCATGTGTCTATTTTTTAAAGCCAACCTCTGGATATGACGCCGAACACGTGGACTCAACTTCTTTGGTCGACCCTGGCGAAGCCTGTTCCAAGTGGAACCTGTCCTGGAAAACCGCTGTATGACCTTGGCCACCATGCTGTAGCTCAGTTTCAGGGTGTTAGCAATCTTCTTATAGCCCAGGCCATCTTTGTGGAGAGCAACAATTCTATTTCTCACATCCTCAGAGAGTTCTTTGCCATGAGGTGCCATGTTGAATATCCAGTGGCCAGTATGAGAGAATTGTACCCAAAACACCAAATTTAACAGCCCTGCTCCCCATTTACACCTGGGACCTTGACACATGACACCAGGGAGGGACAACGACACATTTGGGCACAATTTGGACATGTTCACTGTGGGGTGTACTCACTTATGTTGCCAGCTATTTAGACATTAATGGCTGTGTGTTGAGTTATTTTCAGAAGACAGTAAATCTACACTGTTATACAAGCTGTACACTGACTACTCTAAGTTATATCCAAGTTTCATGTCTATAGTGTTGTCTCATGAAAAGATATAATGAAATATTTGCAGAAATGTGAGGGGTGTACTCACTTTTGTGATACACTGTATATATATATATATATATATATATATAATCTGCTTCCCATTCTAATGAGGCATGGACCAGGTTTTAGTCTTATTTTGTTTTAGAAATCTATATGTTTGGTAGAATAAAAACTTATGATACACTGTGGGAAAATTCCCTTTTTTGTAACAACAGGCTTTTTCGAAACTGGTGTCAAATAATAGTAATAATTCTTCTGATTCTATAAGCCATTTATTAAACACAGTTTATTTCTGGAAGGAAAAACAGTACGTTGATGATCTTTGGCATCAGCCTGGTTCAGAACCAGTTCAGAGGGAATCATAAACTGCCACGCATTGATTCGAATCTCTGTCAGATTCAAGACGGATTGACTCATTCCTGTTTCGGATGCAGATTGTTATCGATTGCCATCAAACGTTCAGTGATGATGCACACACTTATGTCCATAGATTCACTGTGATTACACGGCGGTCAATAAGCAACCACTTACCCGGAATAAACTTGTTTCACTGGCTGAGGGTGTCATGCTATAACTCAGAGGCTGGCCGGGCTGAATCACAGGTGGTGTTCCATGCTTGTGTTGACATAGTAATTGTTGCATGTGGAGTATTTATAGCCACAACATGGCAAAAGAAACAGTCTGCCAGGCTGATCAGTATTTTTGGAAAGCACAGCTGTTAAAAGGAACTTGAGTCTTGAATACAGCAGTTTGGAGTCAGCAGGTAAAGGATCTGTTTGTTGTGTTTGTCTGTTTTTTGGGGCACTGACTGCAGTAATGAATATGCCATCACGCAGGCTTTTGCTGTATTGCAGACCTAGCCTGCTGTAGTCTGCTTCACTCAGCTCTTTCTCACACTCTTTCCTTCCTCTTCTCCCTGTTGTTCACACCTTACCCACCCATCCAGCCTTCCCCTGCACTATCACCACCCTCCACAATACCTCAGGAGTCAGGCTTTCTCTGTATTTTCATTATTATTTTAAAAGAAATGCACTTTGTGTTCCATGTGATGCTTTTATTTTGTGTCTTTTTTAACTTGATCCTTTTTATTGCCTTATTATTGTATTTGTCAGAACTATTCATGTTTTATTATTCATTCTCAATTTCTTTCTTTTTCTGCTCCTTAATTTTTAAAATGTAGTTACATCCTTCCACAGCCGTCATCTATCTCTTTCTCTCTTGCTCTGTGGGGAAGTGATGAATGGAAAAATTCAGTTGCTGCAATAACCAAATTCATTATTCATAGACAGGTTACAGTTAGCCTAGATTTCAGGGTGCAAGAAAGTGGAAAAAAGGACTTCATAAAAAAAGAAAGAAGTCTGAGGTGCATTTCTGCTGCAGTGATAGTATCAGAATCCTTGTGGGCTTGTTTACAAAATCTTACTAAGAATCCTACGTTTAAATGTATGATTATGACATTAATGTTTGTGTTCCATTTTGAATCAGAGACATTTTAAGAAAGATGTAAGGTCATCTGTCCAGGAGCTCAAACTGATTGGTTTAGAAAGCTTGACAATTATATAAAATACAAATCAGTTAAAAAAAAAAGCTGGAATGGAAGTTGGGTTTTGGCACAGCCTAGTCAATTTTATGTTGAACTCAAAAGAGATGATGTGGTGATACCTGAAACGGTATTCCACTAGCACACCAGCGCTGAGATTCTGAAAACCACAGTTCAAATCTCGGCTCTGCCACCGGTCGGTTGGGCACCATTTGGGGTCTTCAAACACTGTGTAAGGACTCTGGTTAGCAGATAGAGGCGCCTGTGCAGAAAGCATGGGTGAAAAGAAGGGTCCACTAAGGACTGTGCACGGGTCGGAGGAGGCGTGAGCAGAAAATATACCCTCCTCAAATGCAGTCAGGGATCCCCAGCAGCAGAAGACAGTAAGAAAAAAGAAAAAAAGCTAGCAGTGTCTCATTTGAAATAAAAGTGGGGTTCATGCACTTATAATAACCTATAATTATATAATTATGGTCAGTTTCTGATGGTCCAAATAGCCATGTAGACATATTTGATTATCATAATATGAATATGGCCCTAATCAGATTATGAGAAATCAGAGTAAAATACCTGGATTACTGATGAGGAATCAGTTTAAATGTATAAAGACATACAGGGGTTGGACAAAATAACTGAAACACCTGGTTTTAGACCACAATAAGTGTAGGGCCTCCTTTTGCGGCCAATACAGCGTCAATTCGTCTTGGAAATGACATATACAAGTCCTGCACAGTGGTCAGAGGGATTTTAAGCCATTCTTCTTGCAGGATAGTGGCCAGGTCACTACGTGATGCTGGTGGAGGAAAACGTTTCCTGACTCGCTTCTCCAAAACACCCCAAAGTGGCTCAATAATATTTAGATCTGGTGACTGTGCAGGCCATGGGAGATGTTCAACTTCACTTTCATGTTCATCAAACCAATCTTTCACCAGTCTTGCTGTGTGTATTGGTGCATTGTCATCCTGATACACGGCACCGCCATTGGATGCACATGGTCCTCCAGAATGGTTCGGTAGTCCTTGGCAGTGACGCGCCCATCTAGCACAAGTATTGGGCCAAGGGAATGCCATGATATGGCAGCCCAAACCATCACTGATCCACCCCCATGCTTCACTCTGGGCATGCAACAGTCTGGGTGGTACGCTTCTTTGGGGCTTCTCCACACCGTAACTCTCCCGGATGTGGGGAAAACAGTAAAGGTGGACTCATCAGAGAACAATACATGTTTCACATTGTCCACAGCCCAAGATTTGTGCTCCTTGCACCATTGAAACCAACGTTTGGCATTGGCACGAGTGACCAAAGGTTTGGCTGTAGCAGCCCGGCCGTGTATATTGACCCAGTGGAGCTCCCGACGGACAGTTCTGGTGGAAACAGGAGAGTTGAGGTGCACATTTAATTCTGCCGTGATTTGGGCATGTTATGTTATGTTTTTTGGATACAATCCCGGTTATCACCCGAACATCCCTTTCAGACAGCTTCCTCTTGCGTCCACAGTTAATCCTGTTGGATGTGGTTTGTCCTTCTTGGTGGTATGCTGACATTACCCTGGATACCGTGGCTCTTGATACATCACAAAGACTTGCTGTCTTGGTCACAGATGCGCCAGCAAGACGTGCACCAACAATTTGTCCTCTTTTGAACTCTGGTATGTCACCCATAATGTTGTGTGCATTGCAATATTTTGAGCAAAACTGTGCTCTTACCCTGCTAATTGAACCTTCACACTCTGCTCTTACTGGTGCAATGTGCAATTAATGAAGATTGGCCACCAGACTGGTCCAATTTAGCCATGAAACCTCCCACACTAAAATGACAGGTGTTTCAGTTATTTTGTCCAACCCCTGTAGATTGTCAGTGCTAGCTCAGTGAGGGCTCTGGGCTATTAATCAGAAGGCTGTGGGTTTGAATCCCAGCTCTGCCAAGCAGCCACTGAACTGTACAATGGCTAACCCTGGCTCTGCTCCCAGCTTCCAAACAATCTGTAATATGTAATTAAAAATGTATTGTACTGTACACATGTATATATGTGAAATAATGTTTATATTTATGTCGCAGTGCTTTGCTGACTGGTCGAGTCCGTGTGCAGTAGCTAAGGGGTGTTCACAGAATTCACAGCATGTCATACGTGGTACGGCTCCCTGTGTGTGATATGGGTGTTGGGTAACTTTGTTACTTAAATGTGATGAATGCTTTTACTCCAAAATCATATTGGTTTGTGGGACCAGTACGAAAAAAAGTAGTGGCAATCAGAAGAGGGACAGTTGTGTTTTCATGGCACTGTAGTTGACATTTTATAGAATAAATAAAGTATTTAGAAAGCAGAGCATTCTAGAACAAGAATGAGTCCAGGGCACAGAGTTGAAACATTACTATTGATGCGCTAGTGTTAAAAATGCATGTCCACACTATTAAGAATGGCATCCTTTTGCCATCTGGTGCCAAGCCAAAAAAGGATTCTTTAAAGCTTATGTGCATTAACACATTAACTTGTGTTATTATTATGTTAAGCCATATGCAGTGGCACAGTAATTTAAAACCAGCACATTTAATTAAGCTCATCCCTTCTCTGTCTTGCAGATCTCTTCACTGATTGGTCCCGATGGTTGTAAAAACGCTCCTTCCCTACCTCTTAGTAAACCTGGACAAGAAGGATGTGATTACGTATCAAACTGAAAAATCTCTGCACCTTGAAGCATCTAAGAAACAAAACACTCTGAGGTAAGATCAATTGCATTTTAAGTAGGCATGAGGTAAAAAAATACAGTATTATGATCTCAAATAATCACAGTGCTTTCAACATCGTGTCAACTGTTTTACTTTGCACAAAGAGAGATCCTTAAAGACATGGTTTGACATGTTTGGTGTGGATGAACTCTAGTGGCCTGCACAGAGCCCTGATCTCAATCGCAATAAACACCTCTGGGATGAATTAAAACTCAAATTGTAAGCCACAACTTCTCATCCAACACCAGTGCTAACCCTACAAATAACTGAATAGGGGAAGACAGTTACGCATATTTATTTTACATTCTTTAATTTTCTTTAGGATCAATAAAGTATCTATCTAGCTATCCATTCATCCATCCATCCTTTCATCTATCTATCTATTTTGTGGAAAGCCATCCTAGAAGAGCAGAAGCTGTTACAATTGAAAACATAGGAGGGGATTCCATTATAATGTCCATGGTTTTAGAACAGGATGTTTAACAAGTTCATGGCTGGGTGTCCATAATTTTTGCAATATAGATGATAGTATTAAAGTAATGAGTTAATTTTTAATATATATAATTTAAAGAATTTATAATAAGAAAACAACACAAACCAGTATCACAGTTTTTGGTTTGTGATGGTATTAAATTTACTTAAAAATACTTATTGGCAGTGATGATGATTAGGTGAAATATGACAAAATGCAAAAATCTATAAATGAATAATAATTATAATGGTATAATAATTGCACTTTGGAATCCCAGTTATGCTTATGTTTTTCATTTAATAAGGCCTTAAGCCATTTTATCATGTAGGGATTTTCAGGTGTTTTTATATAGGTGAATATGTTGCTAATTTCTTGTTGGCTAGCATAACCATTCACTAATACTGGTCAGTAATTAATTAAGATTTTGTCCAGGTATTTTAGCATAAGTGCATATGGTTTTATCATAAGATCAGGAAAAAAACATTCTAATCTTAATAAATAAGTAATAAATGTTAAGTCCACTACAGTAAGTACAACATTTTTGGTGAAAAAAAAAAAAGCAAAACTTCAATACCAAACTGTTACCCTGTAAAGCATTGTTGTTTAATGTGGTTGACCTAGCAGGATTAAACTGTCTGGCCTTTCCTGAATTCTTCAGTGCTTTATAGCACACTGTGTTTGTTGTGGTCAGATAAAAATACACTTGAAACCGACACCCTTGTGAAGATTAACGACATCATGAACATACTTAGATAGTTTAACCAATAACCTGACAGGGCCTGTGTCCTGCAATACCAATCAGTCTACATGCTAATAATTAGCAGCCCTTTCAAATCAAGAAGATATTGTTTGTCCAAGCATTTTACTGTGATCTTTGTCATTTGACCAGAATGTTATTAAAAGCTGTGGTTTGTTTGAAAGAGGGCTTTCTGAAACCACACTACTGACCTTAATCGATTGTGCTAATCATGGAGGAATTAGCTAATCTGATATAGCATGACAGCAGGATTCACCTCAGTTATTTTTACAATGAAGAGGTTTACAGTGTTTGTTCTTTTTTAATTCCACTGAAATCTTCATTAAAGCTGATTGAATCCACAGAGGGTGAGTTGACATATTTCAGACTGTGTGTTGCATTTCTAGAATTTATTTATTTCTTTATTTATTTTGTAAATGCTGCATTTTCCAGAGGGTATATTAGTGTATATAACTTTGTAGCAAGTTCTGCAGAGTCAGATGCACAAAAACAAGCTGAAATTTCTTTATTTAGTTTTTACTTGTAAGAAATACTACAAATAATTTGATAGAACAGAAGACTGTACAGCTGATACATTTATGAGTGATTTTAACCAGTTGTAGACTGTACAGACGATCAAATAACAAGTCACATGTGATGCATTACTGCACGGACATTATACTGCACCGAATTGTAGTCAAGATATTTGATCGACTGACATGCCCTACTAGCAGAAATCAAGTTATCCAACGTGTCAGTAGTATTACAGATATGCAAAAGGTAATCAAAGATTCCACTGTCCATTATCTCTTTCGCTTGGCAGTAGGTAAGCGGGTCTGTTGAGTATTACCTCAGGATTTATAGGATTATAGGATAGAGAAATAAAATGTAGATTGCCAGATTGCTAAAGCGTGTTGGTAAAGGTGTGCTAGTTCTGTGTGTGTCAGCAGGAATGATTTAGGATTGTATAATGAATACTGCATTAAAAACTGTAGCTGCAGAGTAACAGAGGAACTGCATCAAATACCAATAGACTGATTTGTTGCTGGACTGCAGACAGCTGAGCTGTTATTGAGCTGGAATTGGGAACTGCTGCTGAGTGGGGGGAAAAAATCCAGTACTAGAATAAATTATCTCCAATAGTGAGGTCTGATTACAGAAAGTTAAAGTTTGAATAAGTCAAGTCAGATTAATTTGTAAAGCACTTTTTTACAACATACATTGTTCCAAAGCAGGTATACAGAATCCAGGACCAGGACCAAAAACCAGAAAACTATTGAGCAAGATGAGGGCAACAGTGGAAAAAACTTCAAATCCTTTTTAGGTGACCTGGAAACAAACCACAGATATAATATAAAATGATTTCAAACATAAGTTATAACCAGTAAAAAGCATAAAGAATTATGGCATTATTGCATGGCAACTTCAAAGTCTCAGGTGGGTAAAAAGTTTTACATTAGAACAACCTCGGGGTAAAAAAAAACAAAAAAAAAACAGAAGATGTAATTAAAACGTGTTATGAACAAAATCATTAATAGTAAATGTCAGTTGTGCAGAGAACAGCATGAGAAATTGGCAACCCTTATTATTACAGCGTAACTAAAGGAGAGAACTGGACGTAACACAGCCAGAGCTTTCACGGGACTTCAGTGGCCACCTCGTCCACCATCAACAAACCTGAGTGATCACACGAGAGAGGCAGAACAACAGCAACCCAACGTCCCATTAAAAAGTTGTGTGGTCTGTTTGGACCTAAGTGAATATTGTAATCATTAATACTGTAATTATTAATACTGTAATAATTAATACTGTAATTATAAAGAACCTTCCAAAAGCCAACTAAAATGCACATTTGTAACAGTGCACATTCACAAAGTGGAGTGTAGTCATACAGAGTAGAAGAGTAATTATGGAATGAGTGATGGACAGCAGCTGTCCATCTTAGGTCAGCTCCATCTGAATCAGTCTGTATCAGTACAGAGGGAGAAAATCTGCTGGCAAAACCCTGCTGGAAGTGCAGTTTAATCCTCTAATGCTAAGCTAACACGCACACACACATACACAGGGTTTGTGAGGACAGTTTCACAGTTCCTGACACATTAAAAGAAGTCATGTAACCTTTTAAAATTGTAAAAAAGTTTGGACAAAAGGCAGGAAACACCCTGGACAGGTCACAATTTAGGGCAGAGACTCACACTTTGGGCATTTTCAGTACCTCCATTTAGCCTGACTTCATGTCTTTGGACTTGTGAGATGAAACTGGAGCGCCTGGTGGAAACCCATGTGGACACAGGGAAACACTGCAAACTCCACACAGAAAGGACCCGGACCACTCCATCTGGGAACCAAACCCAGGACCTTCTTGCTGTGAGGTGACAGCATTATCCACTGCTCCACCGCACTGCCCCTGAGGTCCAGACCTTACCATTTGCCAAAACTTGAAACCATTTACTCAATTGGGTAACGTGGCTCTAGGAAAAATGATAATAATAAAAATAGTAGTAGTCTGCTAGTAGCCGGCAGCACGGTGGCTCAGTGGGTCACAGCAAAAAGGCTTACAGCAATAAGGTCCTGAGTTTGATCCCCAAGTGGAGCGGTCCAGGTCCCTTCTGTGTGAAGTTTGCATGTTCTTCCCATGTCTGAATGGGTTTCCTCCAAGAGCTATGGTTTCCTCCCACAGTCCAAAGACGTGCAAGTGAGGTGAACTGGAGATTAAAAATGGTCCGTGACTGTGGTTGACATTAAACTTGAACTGATGAATCTTGTGTAACGAGTAACTACCTGTTCTGTCATGAATGTAACCAATGAGTGTAAAACATGACGTTCAAATCCTAATAAATAAATTTATAGTCTGCTAGTAATCTGCATTTTAAGTGTAAAACTACAGTACATTTAACTATAAACAAAGTTTGACTTTATAGACAAAACATTTAACATAAAACTACATCCTATACATTTTGTAAACATAACAATTAAGCATAGAATTCTCACAAGGTCATATTTAGGGTTTACACTACACAATATTATCTTGTAATTAAACAATACTAATGTTGGATTTGGATCTGGTGACTGAAGAGGCTGGTCTAAACTGCCAGATAGGGTCCATGTATTTATGCTGGTAATGTAATTCTCATCCTACCAGGAAGAATCGAGATTTATCAGGCCAAGTAATATTTTACAACCCTTTACTATCCAGGTATGGTGAACCCGTGCTTACTGTAGCCTCAGGTTCCTGTTCCTGACTGACAGAAGTTGAACTCAGTTTGATGTTCTTTTGGTGGAGCTTCAAGGTTCAGTGTGTTGTGCAAGTGATAAAGAGTGTTTGTTTGAGTTACCCTATCGTTCCTATTAGCTCAAAGCAGCCTGCCTGTTCTCCTCTAATTTCTCTTATTAATATTAATAAGGCTTTTTTAGCCACTGAACTGTCGCTCACTTTATTTTCCTGCTTGGCCGGTGTGATCGTTTATTAATTGTTTATTAAAAGCCACTCTTGTGTATCCTGTATGCTTTGCTGCATTGCACTGCTAAAATATGATTGGCTGCTTGCTTACATACATAAATGAGCAGGTGTAATCGTGTTCCTAATAAAATGCTGGATAAGTGTATAGATGTATTATATAAGAGAAGCCTGACTTTGACCATGTCTGCCATAGCAGCTCAGAATTAAGAAGCTTTGTATCATACGGACGGAGCTTTGTATGTGACACTTAAAAATGATGTTGAGGTCACCATCAGGACACGTGAAATCGTGAAAGGAAGGAGGCCACATTGTTAGAACCATGAATGAGCTCTTTCTTAATGGTTATTTCTCATGTCAAGTTGCCTGAAGAAATTTTGCAGTCTGGTTTGCCCTCTTTTACCCTCTCGCTCACTTTCTTTTACCCCTCATGCTCTCTCTCTCCTCTCCATATCGTGATTGAATGCAGTTCTACAGTCAGGGTATGAGCTTATCGATCAGCTAGTTTTATTAGCGCTGCTATTCATCATATTTAAGCACATTGATTGTATCCTTTATCCTTTGCATTTTGCTTGCCAGCTTGTACAAACGCCACCACAGAGTACAAGGGTTATAAAGGTACATTGATGGGATTGATTCCCACTGATGGGGATATCTTATCTTAGCTCTGAGTGTGTGTGTGTGTGTGTGTGTGTGTGTGTGTGTAAGTGTGTGTGTGTGTGTGTGTAAGTGTGTGTGTGTGTGTGAGTGTGTGTGTGTGTGTATGTGTGAGCCCACACCATGGGTCTCTATTCTCAGTCCTGAGACACAATGTATTGTGGGTACAAATGTAAAAAAGTGCATCTTAAAACATCAGCTTGGGATTTTACACCAGCTTGTACTCAAATACCCTGACAAGCACAGCCTGCTCTCATCTGGAAGAGCTTTTCACAAGATTTCAAAATGTGCCTGTGAGAATTTGTGTCCATCCAGCCAAAGGGACGTTTGTGAGGTCAGAAGCTGAATAGTTGTAAGAGAGGGTCTGTCTCGATTCAGCGATTGAATGTGCCATTTATCCCAAGGTGTTTAGTGGGCCGTGGGGTCCAATGCAGGCCACTGAAGCTTTTTCAATATCAAACAATATATTTATGGACCTTGCTCCCACCATAATGCTGGGACATAAAAGTGCATTTTTCAAAACGCTGCCACTAACTTGTTGTGGCTGAAATACATGAACTCAGCTTATTGGACAACGACAACAAATAAAATGCATCCACTAACAAAATTTGACACTGTATAGGTTATATACTATAAGTATAAGTAATTGTGGCCAAAAACCATTGCTTAGTGACAGCTCTCATCACCGCATTTTAGGCATAGTGGCTTTACATTTAGCAGTTCTTGTTTTAGAACAAGCTGCTGAAGAAATGGCTGCAAGCTTTTAATAAAAGGCTGAATAAAGTTGCAAGAAAGCTGTTAACACAAAAGAACTCCGCTACAGTCAGCAAATCCTTCTTTTAAATGTCTTTGGGAGGTGGGAAACCGACATAGACATGGGAACAAAATGAAAATCTCTTCCCAGGTAGTGGCAGGAGGCAAAGATTAAACTCTTTATAAAGCGGATGAGAAGGAACAGGATTAGATTGTATGGAACAGTATGGGACTGGATTAAATGAGATGAGTTGGGATGGAATGGGATCACTTTATTAATCCCCTTAGGGGAATTACTATGGTACCTTATTTTGAATGTAGCTCATACAAAATACACACAGCATTTAATACATAATAAACAATAGTAAAAATAAAAAAAATAATTAAAACAAACTACCACAGAATTGCCAGTTGCCAAGTATTATGTATAAATAAGTAGATTCTAATTACACATTGTCACTAAAACAGTATCACAGTTAATGAAATACCTGAGAAAGTTGTTTAATTAATTAGTATATACAATTGATAAGGATTTAATTTAAAATAATTTGAAATCATTATTTTGATCATGATTTATTGTCCAACTATAGACTGCAATAAGGGAACTTGACTTCTTTTAACTCCATCTTCTTTTCCTTGTTCTTTCTCTTTGTCATTTTCTTGCTATCAGTCAATTAGATGGAGGAAAGAGAGAGGAGTAGGAGTCGATCCCCTCGTAGGGTTCGTCGGGTGGAGCAGGTCGTAGGAAGATGGCTCCGCCGATCACAAAACTCCCTCAGCAGGTACACGCTCACATCTACCTGTTTAAATCAGTACAGCACATCATCCAGATCATCCGAATCTCATTAGATCTACTGTTGAGCACAGAAAAAAGAAATATTCTGGCATGAACACACTCCTGTGCAAACAAACTCATAGATTTCCTTTGTGTTTGCCTGAGCCATGCTGTACAAGGTGCTAATCGTTTGTTTAAATGTTGAAATGTTCCAGCTGCTTTGTTATGTTGATTGTGTTTGCAGGTCAGTACTCATTGTTCAGTTTTAGCCAGTTTTGCTACATGCTGTTTGCTGTATGCAGCGTTCAGCTGCTGACAGTGCTAGTTTCTGTAAAACACACACGACTCCTTCAGGTCGCTCCCAGTAACGGGTGAATACGTTTGACTGATAGCTTGTCATGCACCCTAGTCTTACCAAATACAGAGTTTATTTTTGCATATCTGAATTGAATCTAGAAAAACCTCAAGGCAACATGAGCTTGTAAACTAGAACATAGAATTTAGACCAGATGCAGTTTATAAATTAAGTTTCACTCTTGTGCAACAGGACTGAATAGTACACCCAGTGTTTCTGCTGACCTTGCCCAAATCGATCATCATATTGAAGTGTATTAAAGTGTGTTAGTCTTTACAAATTTCTAAAGCTGTTCTTGTTCTGATAACTGAAGTTACAACATGAACGTATTTGACCAAAAAAGTTCATGTTTTTAGTTCTTTTCAAAGTTTGTTATGGGTTAACAACAAATATGACAACACTGTTGCTCACAATCGTAATTTCTCATGATTGTCTACCAGCCAGCATCCCAGGCCATAAGCATAAAACACCAAGCTGAACAGTATAGTGTATGTGATAGTGTTTGGTGTAAAGGTCTTACATTAAAAATGTAATATTAAATATTTTCTTTTGTTAAGCATGCTTGTTGGTGGGAGTTACATAAATTTTCAAGCAGCTTTTAATTTATGGTAGACCTGTTTTGCTGGTTCATGGATTTAATCTGACCAGCTGGACATATTTTCTCTTAGCAATTAGATAACAGTTTGGATATTCTTTCTGACCTTGACAAAGAGGCCAGTCTTCCATATACTTTATAAATACAGTTGTATGTAAATATGATATAATAAGCAGAATTCGCTTAGAAACGGCACCATTTCTAACTCGTAAAAATCTATAATTCACCTTTTGAGAACTGGTCAGCGCTTCATAGACTTACTAACTATAAAAGCTGAGATTTAATTAAATGAGTGCAGTCAAACAAGCCCTATTTTAATAGTAACAACATGTCATTAGCTGTAGTCTTTCGTGGTCACCAGTGAGGTATGACGAAGCCATACTACAAAGTTTAAAATTAAATGTAGTCCTTCTACTGGCAACTACATGCAAACATGGACCATAGACTTGAGCAATGCCCATACTATCTGCTGCACCACCTTGTCACCCCTACATTCAAACTACATCATATATCTTTCATGAGACAACAATAAGATAGTTAAGACTAAAAGCATTTTGGAGTGAAGTGGCTGTTATGTAAAGCCTATTACAGGTGAGAAATGAGTGTTTATGTGTTTGTGTGCAAAAGGGAGCGTATTCTGTGGGACCGGAAGTCGAGCCGTTCAGAGAATGGAGGCCAGCACCATTACCCAGTGAAGGAGACGGTGGAGGTGATTAGAGACACTGTGCTGAACTCCCATGGCTTTACACTCTCAACACAGCTTCCCCTGCTGGTCAGGGATGTGATTCCAGGTACACAACAAAACCTAAAAAAGTTTTTACCAACAAACTATTGAACAAATTTACTGTTTTATAGTCCTGCTTCTGGAGCATGTGTGTTTCACATAACTTCCCTTCTTACAAACTGGGTTGAGGTGTACAGGTACGAACATAAGTGAGTGGGATATTGCTGTGTGATTTTATGATATTATGTGTATTGTGGTTGCTGTAAAATGGTAAACCAGAAATAGTACTGCCCACAAGACAAATAACGTATGTAATGACAGTGTAAAAATTTAATTAGTTAATGAAAAATATAATACACAAATATTGTGGGAGTAGTACTGGTAGTGGTTGTAATAGTAGTTGTAGTAGAAGAAGTACTGGTAGTGGTAGTATTTGTTGAAGTAGAAGTAATACTGGTAGTGGTTGTAATAATAGTTGTAGTAGGAGTAGTACTGGTAGTGGTAGCTGTAGGGGTAGTACTAATAGTAGCAGTAGTAAAATAACAGCATTATGATTAGTACTAATACTAGCTGTCATGATTGTAGTAGGAGTAGTACTGGTATTGGTAATGCTAATATAACTGATGTAAACAAACTCTGAGCAGATACACACATAAAAAATTTTTTGTTCTTTAATATTTCTAAGCTGTACATAAACATAGATAAAGGGTTTGGGAGGTAAAATGTGCCCCAGTATAACCTAAATCCTCCACAGTTTTTCTGTTTTACTGCGCTTTTGTAAACTCCCACATTTTATTATGTAACGGATTGGTTGTTAAGTCAGTGGAAACGTGGGCTGATTCTTAAAAAAGATTCTCTGGTTCTCTAAAGTGGCACTGGCATTGTGTTGGATGAAAAAGAAGTACTGGGGGGCACGGATATAGATTTCCAGTTCCTGAAGAAAAACATACACAAGTACATGAACTCTTGCTGTCTCACCTGCAGTTGATGACAGGACACCTGACATTTACTCTGCCTGTCAGACTTGGTGATATGTGCTGAGATTAGTCTGTGGTGAAATGTTTTGCATCTGTTTGTGAAGCACCCAACTGTGCCACATCAGATCAGACTCATCATAACACCAGATATACTGGAAACTGACTTAATTGTGTGTGTGTGTGTGTGTGTGTGTGTGTGTGTGTGTGTGTGTGTGTGTGTGTGTGTGTGTGTGTGTGTGTGGATTTGTGGATTGTTCTCTCTGGGTGTAAACTTGTGTTTCATGCCTGTCAGGCTCAGTAGCAGTCGCCACCTGCTGCTCCCCAGGTGCAAGTTAGGAAAAACACCCCAGTAGCTCTAAACAATCTCAATCAATGTTACAGTAATCGCTTATACACCGATAACTTTAAAACCACCTCCTTGTTTCTACACTCACTGTCCATTTTATCAGCTCCACTTACCATATAGAAGCACTTTGAGGTTCTACAATTACTGAATGTAGTCCATCTGTTTCTCTACATACTTTTTTAGCCTGCTATCACCCTGTTCTTCAATGGTCAGGACCCCCGCAGGACCACCACAGAGCAGATATTATTTAGGTGGTGGATCATTCTCAGCACTGCAGTGACACTGACATGGTGGTGGTGTGTTAGTGTGTGTTGTGCTGGTATGAGTGGATCAGACACAGCAGCGCTGCTGGAGTTTTTAAATACCATGTCCACTCACTGTCCACTCTATTAGACACTCCTACCTAGTTGGTCCACCTTGTAGATGTAAAGTCAGAGACGATCGCTCATCTATTGCTGCTGTTTGAGTTGGTCATCTTCTAGACCTTCATCAGTGGTCACAGGACGCTGCCCAGAGGGTGCTGTGGGCTGGATATTTTTGGTTGGGTGGACTATTCTCAGTCCAGCAGTGACAGTGAGGTGTTTAAAAACTCCATCAGCGCTGCTGTGTCTGATCCACTCATACAAGCACAACACACACTAACACACCACCACCATGTCAGTGTCACTGCAGTGCTGAGAATGATCCACCACCTAAATAATACCTGCTCTGTGGTGGTCCTGGGAGAGTCCTGACCATTGAAGAACAGCATGAAAGGGGGCTAACAAAGCATGCAGAGAAACAGATGGACTACAGTCAGTAATTGTAGAACTACAAATATGGACAGTGAGTGTAGAAACAAGGATGTTTAAATTGCTATGACTGATCAGTGTATACTGTATGTGATCTATAATAAATGTTCATCTTATAGTTTTACCATGGTAGGTTTGGTTTCCTTTAGTGCCAGAGCAAACCACGACTGGATGTTAAAGACCATGTCGAATTTTTAAAAGAACCTGCCTCTTTTTTAGAATGAAAAAAGCTGAATGCTCAATCTGTCAAAGCTATGAGCTTAGAACATCCTACACAATTTTTCTTACACTTTACTGATCATAAGTAAGTATTATCTGTACAGTCTATACTGTTTGGTGCTTAAAACTACAGTAAGCTGGTTCTTTATAAGAGGCTACAGTATAATAACAGAAATCTCTTATTATTTTAAAGCAAATATCAGAGCTACACTGCTAATTAGAAGATTTATTTCTTGGCTAATGTAGCTAATGCATGGGGGAAGGGAGTGGCAAAAACAGCCTAGCCATTGGAAGGTGCACTTGTCAGTGTCCCCAGTGCTGGTCCCAAGCCTAGATAAAAAAAATCTAGTGTGGACCAGATCTGCTTTGGCAACTCCCAATACTAAATACTGGAGCAGCCAAAAGAAAAAAAATCAATTAAAAAGGAACAATGAGACCAGTTAAGCTTGATGGATTGGTGCCCTGTCTAGTGTACTCCTGCCTTCTTTGTTGAATTGGACCCTGTGTGACCCTGACCTGAACTGTTGTGACCCTGAAAGTGGTTGATGAAATTTAAATGAAATAAAACATTTTCTATTGTATTATGTAATTATAGCCAAAATATCTCTTATGTTCACTTCCTCATATACTGTATATACACACACATTCTCACAGTCTAAAAAAAGCTGGCTAACATAACATGCTCTGCAGCAAAAACAGCTGATCTCTGCGTAAATGAAACACGGCTGCTCTACACTGGGATATTGACATTTTACTGCTGGAGACATGTGGGAAGTAGGGGGCTGGGTGTTGGGGTGTTGTTGCTATGGTACATTTTGGCCTAAAACCATGGTGAGAAAAAGCGGTCTGAGACAGAATCAGGGCAGTTTTATCTGATGTAAAGAGGAGCTTAGCTTTGAGAAGACATTAGTGAGGAAGAAAATGTTTGGAGGGAAAGACAACGAAGTGTGTGTGTGCGTGTATGAGTGGATGCATGAGTGTGTGCATGTGTTGATGCGCATGTGAGCATGAATGAGCAAGTGTGTGTGTGTGTGTGACAAATGTCTTCACAAATGTGAGTCTCCAGGACAGAGAGCAAAGAATGCTGAAACAGATCTTGCTTTACCATTACTACGAAGCTGAGATTTGTTCATTCTGTTGAACCTTTTTTAACAGACAAAAGTACAAAGAGTTCCAATGTTTTTGCTGACCAGCTTAAGTGTATTTTGTTAATGTAAACAAATTCGAAGCCTGAAACACACTTATAAAGAGAGAGTTGGCACAGATGCATGGTTAATTAATTTTAATCAATTAAATGGTTCAGGTGGAATTTTGCCTATTTCTCCTTGATACAATATGCTTCAGCTGCCTAACAGTCCGTGGTTGCTGTTGTCTGATTCTCCTCTTTATGATTCACTATACATCTTATTAGGAAACGGATATGGACTGCAGGCAGGCCAGTCAACCACAAGAACTCTATGTCTACATAGCCAGACTGTTGTAGTGCATGTTAAAATAATCTTGGACTTCTTGGGGGGAAAATTACCCAGTAGTGGCAGGATATGTCTCTTTAAAATCATGATATACTCCTCTACATCAGTGGATCCTGCACACATAAGCAAGTCACCCATTGCACTAATGCAACCTGATAACCTGACTGGCGTTGGCTTTTACAACTTTAGCTGGTAGCAGTCTAGATGGACCATTTCATCTTCGGTACAGAGAACTCTGTGTCTTTTATTTCAAAAAGAAGCTGAACCATAGACTCATCTGACCACAGCACACTGTTTTTACTGTCTTTTGCTCTGTTTGAGACAAACTTGGGCCTAGAGAACTTGACAGCATTTCTGCATAGAGTTGATGAGTTAATGTATTGCTTTCTCTTTGCTTAATAGAGTTTTAAGTGGCATTTCCTGATCCAGCGGCGGCCAGCGTTAAGTGACAACAGTTTTTCAAAGTACTCCTAAGCCCATGTGACTATATTTATTACAGTAACATAACAGTTTTTATGAAATGCTGTCTCAGGGCTCAAAGATCACTTACATTTAACATTATAATCTGGCTTTTCCCTACATGGACTGAGATTTTTCTGGATTTCTTGTATCTTTTTACAATATTATATATGGTAGATGTTAAAACACCTAAATTATTTGCAGTATTACATTAAAGAATGTTCTTTTTGAACTGATTGACAATTCTTTCACTAACCTTGACATAAAGACGTGAGCAATGACCCATCTTTGTTTGGAAAGACTGATCCTTTGGTGGATCTTCCCTTTATACCCAATAATGATACTGCCACCTGTTACCGATTCACCTGCTTATTGTGGAATGTTTCCAAACAGTGTAACTTAATACATATAAACTTTTCACTCTTATTTCTCCTCTGTCCCAATCTTTTTTGGATGTGTTATAGTCATGAAGTTCAAAATTTGTTTAGAAAATGTAGAAAATACAAAAAAGTTGATCAGCTAAAATATCAAAAAGTAATTTCGTTGTATTTTTTTCAAGGTATATACAGATTCAATAAAATTAACAAATCATAGTGTGTCTTTAATTGTACTTTAATAAAAGACCCAGAAATCTGGTTTGTACATACTACACTGTCTATGTAATTTCACCACAGATAATCTAAAAGTCTTTGTTATGTTCTTGTGTTTTGAGGATACAACTGAATCCATCACGCAATCTGTATTATATTGATATTTTTGTGTTTGTATTACAGGAGGACCAGCAGACGGTCGCCTCTTACCTGGTGACCAGGTGTTAAGACTAAATAACAAAGCCATAGATGATATGTCTCCTGAACATGTAGAGAACATGATCAGGTAAGAGTTCTTTGTCTCTTACTTTTTTCTGTTACTCTTCTGTCAGCGAAAGTTCACACATTACCTGAACCTTTTGACTACAATCCTCATGAATACTTGGCATTTAGGGGTTACTGTTCATAATTTTATTAATTTATCTATATGACTTATTTTAGCTAAACTTGTATGGAATTCTCAAACTGGGTTTTATTAAGCATATATTGCACTACATAACTAAAGCTCTAAGAAAGATTAAGGAACTCACTGGGAAATGCGTCATGATTATATCTTCATGTGCTTTTGCCTTTAGGGAGTGCCAGGATTCTGTAACTGTGACCATCCTCAGAAATATGCTGGTGAGTACATCACATCATCTGCAGCTGAGCTTTAGCATTTTGCATGTTTCATATTTCTTGTTTGTTTATTCAGAATTTTGTGAGCAAGTGTGTGTCTTCTTGTATGGTAAAACTTACCAAACTTACCACTTACTTGGGGTGTGTGACGCAGAACCCCAAGTCCTCGTTGATGACAGCAGAAAAGAGAGCTCGTCTGAGAAGAAATCCGGTTAAAGTGCGCTTTGCCGAGGAGGTGGTCGTCAACGGACACACTCAGGTTCAGCCCAACACACACACATTGCCCCAACATACACTAATTTATTTAGTCATTTACATCCTTACAGTGAGAATTGTCACTATTCATTTTCTAAGTGGCCAAATGTAAGTGGACCCTTGACCATGGGCTGGTTAAAAATCCCATTGCAAAACCATGAGCATTTATTTGGAGCTGCCCACATTACACTTTGGAACAGCCTTTGGAGTGTGTCTATGGGGAATTTGTGCAGTCTTTCACTGCTTGCTTTCACTTGCCAGTGGCAAATTCTCACCTAGAGCTATATTGCATATAGAGGGAAAGCTTTGCCCCATGTAAATCATCCACCACTCATGCAGGCTCCACCCAGCAGTGGTTGCATTTGCAGCAGCAATAGGGAACCCAGTCAAACACCCCCTCTCAGGCACAGCCTATTGAGCCAGTTATACACCCAGCCAGGTCTATAACATTTAACATTTGAACTTGGAAACTGGAGATCTCAGTGGTGGTGGACCAGTTTCTACAATTTATGTTCATTTGTACAAAAAACATTTGAGGGCATTCCAGTTTATCCCAAAGACATACAAACTGGGTTGATGTCAGGGCTCTGTGCCAACCAGTCAATTCCCCCTTTAACAACATGTCACAGATATACTGGAACAGAGAACTGTATTTCTTAAGCTGTTGTCATGAAGGTAAAAGCATAAAAAAACATTTTTTTATGAGTCAGTTAATACACTTTTAGCAATGGGTGTAACTGAAACTACTGAACTTATTCATTAGAAGGAGTGTCTATATATACATTTTGACATACAGTGTATATAGGAATAACAGGCAAATAACATAGTGGTGCATCAAAACTTGAATGGCATACAGTTTTTAATAAATATAAAGCTAATAACAGTTCTATGTGTCTGCAGGGAAACTCTCTTCTCTTCCTGCCCAACGTTTTAAAGGTGTACTTGGAGAATGGGCAGACCAAAGCCTTCAAATTTGATAGAACTACATCTGTTAAGGTTTGCCTTCTTTTCTAAGTGCAGTATTTTCTTCAGAACTGCTTTTACACTTTATTCAGATATTAGTATACACCCTATGAAATCTGGATTTTTTCATAATTTAACACTGGGGCAGTTTTAGCTCAGCGGTTAAAATACTGCACTATTGATCAGCAGGTCAATGGTTCAAGCCCCACCACCACAAACAGCAGTTGCTCCTGTTGTTTTTTGGTCATAACTGTATTACACCTCGGATGAAAAAAAGCATCTGTTAAACGCCATAAATGTGATGTATGCAGCCAGTGTGTAAGTGCTGCACGGCACCAAGATCATGAGTTCAAACCACACCTCCGGTCAATGTCTGTGTGGGGTTTTCTCTGTGTACTTCTGTTTCCTAATACCTCCTTAAAATATGCATGATGGACAGACTGCTCTAAATTGCCTAAATGTTAGAGAGTGGTTGAACGGATGAGCGTGTGCTGCCCTGTGACCGATTAAGATGAAGCAGTTATTGAAGATGAATGAATACAGACTGCACTTTGATTTTGGTTCTGCTAGCCATGCCTTACCTTGCAAATAAATCCGATATGCCTTAAAATCACCAGAACTAAATAAAAGTTTGACAAACGTTATACAGATTTCAAAGGGCCGTATACTTCTAAGAGATTTCACACTAGTCATTAGCTTGTATCACTTCATGTTAAGACTGTGATGGATATCCCCTGATTCATGTACATGTGTGTGTGTGTGTATAAAGGACATTGTGCTAACTCTGAAGGACAAGCTGTCGATTCGGTGTATTGAATATTTCTCCCTGGTGCTGGAGCAGCAGTATAGCATCACCAAACTCCTCTTACTGCATGAAGATGAGCTTATACAGAAGGTAACGCTCAGCAGGTGACATTTTTATAATCACAATACTAACACAAATATAACGAGGTAGGATCACGCTGTGTCTCCCAAATTGTGTTTGCAAACAGGAAAAAGTGCTTCAAAATAGTTATTATAGCACTAAATTTTCTTTGTCCTTTTGAAGTAATAGAACATAGTACAAAATATGCTACAAGTGTGTAAGCGATACCTTTTCTAAACCTTCAGCATTATAATCTCTTCTGGTTGCAGCTATAACAGCCTCAACTCTTCTGCTAAGACTTTCCACACAACTTGGCTTGTGTTTTTGGGTGTTTGTGCCCCGTCAGTCGAAAGAACATTTGTGAGGTCAGGCAACGACGTTGTTGACAACTCATCAAACTCTGGATGCAGATTTTCCTAATAACCAACCATCGTTATTCGACGGCTAGCCAAAAACCAAATATACTGGATTTTCTAGTCCTAAAAATACCCATAAGCTCTATCATTCCTTCTAATATGTCGTACAGGGGTGTGTAATTAATTGTAACCCAGACTAAAGGTGTGTTACTTCCCCAGGTGGTGCAGAAGAAAGACTCTCACGATTATAGATGTCTCTTCCGAGTGTGTTTCATCCCCCGGGACCCTGTCGACATACTACACGATGACCCAGTTGCTTTCGAGTACCTTTTCCAGCAGGTATCAGCATGTGTATAAGTGTTTAAGTATGACTGTATTTACAATATGAATTAGGTGAAGCATGGAGTTTGATCGATCAGCATTTTTGAGGCCAGTGTAACCAGCCTAAAAGTCTAAAAGTGACCCCTCGTAGGCTGATGTAACCCTATGTATGTGTTTATAGAGTCACAGAGTATAATTTCATAATTTATTATGATTTGAGATATAACACTGGAATTTTGTGTACACAGAGCGTTGGAGACGTGTTGCAGGAGCGGTTTGCCGTGGAGATGAAGTGTAATACGGCAATAAGGCTGGCAGCACTGCATATGCACGAAAGGATGGCCAGCTGTGGACAAACTACCAGAGCATCTGTAAAGAATATCATGTAAGTATTACAAACACGCATGTGTTTATACGTATGTTCATCACATGATTTGGGAATTGTTAATTTTATCCAATTATTTATTTATTAGTGGTTTAAAAGTGCATGTGTTTGCCTTGTTCAGTAAAGAGTTTGGCTTGGAGAGTTTCATTTCACCCACGTTGCTGAGGAACATGAGGGAAAAAGACCTGCGAAAAGCTCTTACAAGTCACATGAAGAAGATCCAGTCACTGCTGGAACCTCGACAGAAAGTAAGTTTGTTGGTTTGTGTGGAATAATGCTTTTGAAAATAATGGCAGCATTTCTATTGCTGGGCACTGATACAGCCAAAGCTGTTCAGTGGGGCTGAGGTCAGGTCTCTTTGCAGGCTATTTCAGAGAGTATGTGCATTTATTTTTCTGATAAATCTCTTTTTGTAGGTTATCTCTGTGCCTCAGGCCAGGTTAGCGTATCTAACTCAGATGGGAGAGCTGATTTCATACAGTGGAAGATCCTACAACGCCACCATGCTGGTGAGGGCATTCTTTGTGTTTTAGTTTCTACCACTAATTACTCCTTCACAATTAAATTGGGAATTGTATATATATATAATAGTAATGGTATATAATATTGTTACATCTAATTCATTATTAGAAATCAGTTTATTATCTGACAAATTATAATATGTGGTTAAATAGCAATGTAGAACTAATAATACGATTATTAACATTTACCAACCATTTAAAGAACTTTAACATGGACATGGTTTTCCATTAAATCCGAAGAAAGGCGTTAAATATGAAACTGTACAGTGCTTATATGACAAGGAAGTATTTATTTTCAGGTGTCTGTATATTTGTGGTTTGTTTTTTTCTTGTGAATTACATGAACCTCTGCTAAAGTGTTTAATAACAGAATTATAATTAAGTCTTAATGCATGAACGCAGCTGGCTAGAGCTGCTTGGCCATTGTTGTATTCCAGCTTGGTCCTGAACGACTTCCAACTTGGTCCTGAACGACTGTAGTAGATGTCCAGTGTGGGAGCTTGGATGTTTGATGTTTTTTGTGTGTTTATGTATCTCAGCTGCAGGACCGGGAGTCGTTGGTGAGTTTGTTGGTGGGAGCACGGTTTGGTGTCAGTCAGATACTCAATCATAAGCTGAATATGATCTCAACCATCATAGATTTCCATTATATCTCACGTGTAGAGGTGCTGTCCGAGTCGGACAGGGTCAGCATGCTAAAGATCTACCTGCACGATATCCAGGTGGGTACCCACACCATAGTAGGAAATGTTTGTACCATTTTCACTGTATCAGTCATCTAGTGTTGTATCCAAAGTATCTTCTATCTTATTTCTATTTTCTTTATTTAGATATTATAGGCAGAAGTATAATTCTGTTTGTTTAGGTCATGTTTGCATTTGTGTCTCTGTGTGCAGCCCTTGGCCTTGCTAATGGATGCAGTAGCTGCTAAGGATTTGGCTTGTCTACTTGCTGGCTACTGCAAATTGTTGGTGGATAACAACATAAACGTGTTCCGCTGGGGTCCTCGTCCCAAAATACGCCGTATACCCATAGATGAAGGTAAACATAATGACTGGAATTTCAACTACCTAGTTATAAGTACACCTAAATATGCAACTAAACTTTTTAAAGTATTTTTACATCTTTACCTGGGTTAAAACACCAGGATCTAGAAATTCCAAGCAATTTAGGTAGCCATAACTGTCAAAATACATTATGTATTTGGTTTCCTTTATTTTCAAGTGACATAACTGTTTAAATGAGCTAGAACATATAGTATATACTATGCCAAATCTAATTTAAAATTGGTTTACCATTAGTGGTGTCGTATTAATGTAATATTTTGAAGTGCAAACCATACATTAACAACGTCTAGAAATGCTGCCGTCTCCTCTGGACTCAAGCTCATTTTAAATGGATGGATGCAAAGTGGAAACATTTGTTGTGGTCTGATGAGTTCACATTTCAAACTGCATTTGAAAATAATGGACATAATACTTTTTGAGGAAAATTACAAAAAAACATGGTAATGGGGTGTGTCAGGTTCAATAGGATGGAAACTTGTACATCTGTAACGGCAACATTAATGCTGAGGGGTACCTACGCATTTTATCTAGACATGTTTTAGAGACTGTTATGCTTTTTTCAGTCAGACAAAACCACATTTTGAAAATGTTAAAACAGCCTGGCTTTGTAGTAATAGAGTGCAGTTGCTAGACTGGCTCGCCTGCAGTCCAGACCTCTCTTGTTGATAACATATGATGCATTATGAAGCACAATATACAACGATAAAGACCCTAGTGAGGAAAGAAATGATATTACACAGTGGAAAACATGCCCCTGTCCTAAGTTTTTTTGGAATGTGCAACCATTACGATCATATACAAATATGATGCCATTTAGTTGAACATTATACTAAATATCTTGTCTAATGTTCTAATTCTGTAGGCTTCAGATTCCGTTGTGGCAGTGACTCGGATGACAGCTCGGACGAGGACTACTCCATGGACAATCTAGACGCACAGCTCTCTGAGGACACTGTCTCAACTCATACGAATGATGATCGAGAAGATGATGAAGGACATAAACATGAAGCCAAGACTGAGATAGTAAGAGTGATCGTGACCCACACAGAGGATGACTGCAGAGTTGAAGGTGCAATAGAAGCAACAAGTACAAGTGGATCTATTGAAGACGAAGACTATGCAGCCAAAGTAGATGCACTTCTTGAGACGGGGTGGTACACTGACCCAAGAGTCAACAGCAGCTTTTCGAGTCTCTCCAGTAGCTCCCTGAATGCTCTTGAGGAATGTAGCAAGATTTACACTACATGGCCTGCTCGTTTGGACACTTGTCAGGAGGAAATGTCCAAATCAGATCAAGCTTCTGAGGCTACTAGCCTAGATGTCCACCATCCATACCTGTTAGAGATACCTGACAGCCGGAACGAGAAAGAATCAAACGCCACCAGCTATCTGCCTTATGATAAGCACCCAGGCTTGAGGTACAGGGAGCTCTCCGAAATCTCTGACTCCCTTCCGAGCCCTCCCGAAGCCAGTGATGATGCACTAAGTTACGATGAAGAGGAGGGTAGAGATGAAAACAAAAATTATAAGCCTGCAGATCTTGAGGTTCTGTTAGCTGCAGGTAGTACCAATAGCATAAAATCTACAGTTTCTGGCATTAATGTTCAAGCACTTTTAGCACGGATTCGTAGCCACCCAGCCTGTATGCAAGAGTGGAGAAATTCTAACCTCAACCAGAAAGAGAAAATGCAATCAAATGGGCAGTCCACCAGAGAGAAGGGTCAACAACCACCTTCTTTAAGGGTAGCAGCCAAGAGTAGCAGAGACAGCGGTTCAGAATCAGAGGACGAGTTCTACGATGCCCATGATCATCTCACTCCACCAGTCCTACAACGACATGCAGGTCAGTGAGCTTCATCTAAACTACTACTAACCCAAATGGAAAAATGTTAATGCTCTGTGTTAATCCTCACAGCAATAGGGTACTTGGTTTGATTCCTAGGTGGAGCAGTCCAGGTCCTTTCTGTGTGGAGTTTGCATGTTCTCCCTGTGTCTGTGTGGGTTTCCTCTGGAAGCTTTGGTTTCTTCCCACAGTCCAAAGACGTGCAGTCAGGTTAATTGGAGATACTAAAATATTGCCCTTAGATGTGTGAGTGCGATGGACTGGCGCCCTGTCCAGGGTGCTTCTGTGTGCCTTGTGCCCATTGAGAGCTGGGATCTCACGACAAGCTCCCCACAAGCTGCAATAGGACAAAATGACATTAGAATTAGAAAATAATAACAACACAGACAAAACTACTACTGTCAATGTGTTACATTTTTATGATTTAAATTTCATTGTTTCTCATTTTTATCTTGTCTGTTCATTTCAGACAAGAAAGCAAAAGTGCATCGGCTGGACCATGCTCTGCAAATGACTGAGATAGTCAATCTGGAGAAGGCATCAGCACCTGAGACCATGCCAAGAAGAGCAAACAAGCAGGACAATGAGACTTCCCTACCTATTATCAGAAGCAACCTAAAGAAAGAACCTTGCCTCCTTAATCTTGCCTCTGAAGCAACAATTATGGGTGAAAGAGAGTTGGATAGTAAAGCGCTAAACCTGCTCCCTCAATCAACCTTGCTTGAATGTAAGTCAGTTTTGGATAATCAAATCTCTGAGCCAAAAGGCCAGCAGTGTAACGGAGATATTTCTGGACGCAATGCTCACCTGCCGTCAGAGCTTTTAGAAATGGAACCTGATACAATGGAGTTTAAACCTGTTACAGGCGGTCCACCAATGTCTTCGCCCTTAATCACAGCAGTGCGGCGAACTAACTCCCAGCCAGTGACCACAGCAGATCCTGCAAAATGTTCGAGTGACGGACTAAATGACACAAAACCTGTAGAGAATAAAATAAATGGAATAACTAGAACCGAGGAACAGGCAGAACATGGAGCACAGCATGTTGTGCAATCTAAGGCAGACGATACAGCACCGGTTTCTACAAAACCCGAACCCACGTCCAACGTTTCTCAATCAGATGCCCCTGTTATAAAAAACGACGACATAAAACCACCAAATGGGGTTTCTTTGCATCCCTGGTCCCAACGGAATGGGGCAGCACCAGGTACAGTTCTGAGTAAGGGGCATTCTCTGAGCCATGAGAACCTCAGGAGTAAACTAAGCAATGAAAATAATGCAGTTACAGTAAGCAGTGCCTCGACTCCTACATCCACTCCACTCTTATCTGGCCCTATCAGAGGATCTTTAAGCATGGATCCCAAAGATCCATTCAGTACTGGGCCTAGTTTCAGTAGCAGAACTTCTTCTGGTCGTCTATCAGCTTCAGAATTACGTGGAAAGATCCAGGACATGCCCTGGTATCTTACCCGTTCCCAGGAAATTTTAGGCACAGTGGCACTGAGTCAAAAATCCACAGAAAATAAATCATCCAAGGATTCATCTGAGCACAATGAATCTAAAAAGGAATCACCAACAACTAGATCAGTGCCTGCATTGAATGACTGGAAGGAGAAAGATGCCGAAGTCATCGTTGTTAAACTCAAAGATGGGCCGCAAGAAGTGACCACTGCTGTAAAAGATAGAAATGAAAATGTGTCTTTGGCTAGTTATCCAGACCTGAGGCAGAATGGACTAAAAGACTCTAATGAACTTCTCTCACATTTGGGAACTTGTAAATCAGAACAGCCCAGGTCTCAAATAAACACACAAGATGGTCTGGAAAGACCTTCACCTCCGTCCAGCAATTCCACACCTCAACACGATACATGTGGCTGTCACAACGTTTACACCAACTGCTTCAGTGGAGATACGGAGGATTTGTGTGGCTTTGATGATAATCTAACGGTGTACGAGTTTTCTCGTCAGAAACGAATCAGCAAACCGCCCCAGACAACCCAGGCACCATCCCATAACATTCTGTCCCTGCTTAGAGACACGCCTCGCCCTCTTTCAACCTCTTCGGAGCTTAGTCCGCTTGTGACCCCACCCCGGCCTCGACCCTCAGGTCCAGTGTATGATCCGCTCCGAGATCTTCAGAACAGACGGTACGTAACAGGATTAAAGGGTACAGGGCTTAAAGGGGGCTACACATCCCTGCACAAAGACATCGATGCACTTCTGGTAGTGCTTAAGAACGGAGAGACCGCAATAAACCCCACATCCTACAAGGCTCAGTGCGAAAAGAGTAGCAGTATGAACGGTAACACCTTTTCGGAAACGGAGCGCTGCTTGGTACAGGCCGAGGCACGGAGGCTGGCTTCCGGATGCCAGCGTGCCACACGGGTTGGTTGGGCACCAGACGATGCCCTTCTTTCTCTAGGCAATAGCTTCGGGGCTCTGGTACATCTCGCAGCAGCTTGCCTTCAGATTTCCTGTTCGGACTGTGGACGTTGCCATGGCGATGTAGACGGAGCCGAGGCGCTACAAAAGCTTCAGGAAATTGTGTGTCTTTATAAGGAGTTCGTGACGGCTGTAGAGGCGGCCCAGGAAGCCGAGGGGGTCAGGCTGTTGGCCAAACAGTGTACGGTTCTGATCTCAACAGTCTTCTCACTTACTCAGCTCTTTAGAACACACACGCCAGACACGGACAATAGGAGTTTAGCCTTGAACTTCTGAATTTGGAGCGTCCGAGTAAAACTGAGCTAAGCACTCAATAAGACTTAAAAATGTGTGCTGGCACACGGAATAAAAGTAAGTGCCGTACACACAACATCGGGCAGATAAGTCCTCTAAAACTGGTGGTCTTGCCAAGTCTCCTAATGAACTGATGGGATGCTTTTAATACATACAGTAGCTATTTTCTAACAATTCCTTACTTATGTATGTATTCGAGTACTTATTTATTTTTACATACTATGTGTGTGCACCGTGCATTGTAACCTATATCTCCATTTTTTGTTGTATGTACACTGATAAGTGAAAACTTAAGGACCACCTAACAAATATGTTGTCAGAACAGCCGTGACCTGTCAGGACATGGACTCTGTGTTTTGAGTTTTGTGACATGTTTATCTCATCACCAGTATTAATATGATCTGCAATTTGAGCCACAGTAGCTCTTCTGCCATAGTTTTGACATCAGTGAGTCTTGGCTGCCCATCAACATGTCAGCGGTTTGTGGCTTGTCCCTCCTTAGAACACTATCGGTGGTACCTAAGACAGCTGCCTGGGAGTCCAACTGGCCCATATCAAAGTCACTCGTGTCCTTATGTTACCCATATCTGCTGCATTCAACATGTGTACTGTTAGTAACTGCCATCAGGTAATATTTAACATATCCCTAAACATGTCATACACAATTGTTACAAAATAAGTAGTCCTATGCACATTTTTAGGGTTTGGTCCTATTGTTTTGGCTCATCAGTGTAAAGATTGGTCTAACCTCTACCTCTTGGTCTAACTGTTAAATCTGAAGGAACTAGACAGTATTATAATAATGTTATTTCGTTTCATTTTGTTGCACTACTCTTCACTGGTTTGCGCATGGTACTTGAGAAGTGGACCGCAGCAAATGCCAACCCTTCTCTTTCCCTTAACTGTGTAAATACCATAGATGCTAGGAAGGATATATAAAATACTCAGTAATGTAAGAATTGTGTGCAGTAATTTATCAACTCACTAACCTACGTTCTTGTCACTTCATTTAGTCTGAAAGATGAATGAGAAGGAATATGACGATACATATGTGTCAGTAGAATAAGATTCTTAGGAAAGGTTTTGATCTGGATTTATTTTTCCTAATATTATTGAACTGTATGCCTTGTAAGTGCGAAGATTTGTTTTTGTCTTCTACAGCAAGTTAGCTCACTGTTAACGGTAGCATTCTGTTTTATCCAAAGATGATGTAGCACACCTCACCTGAGAGGTGCATTTTCATAATGAAGTCGTCGCCGTTCATCTCACACGCTGGTCATTATGTGGTGTTTTAATCTTGCCTAATTTTATTACTATGCAAGTTTCACTGATTTAAGGACCTAATTGTGTTGAACGTTTCTTAAACTTTGCTTGATCACTAATAATTTAGTTTTAATAACAGGGCTTCCCTAACAAACCTGAGCCTTATTCTTGATCTAGAATTATTTTTAAGATCAAGGCCAAATTAAGTACTTATGCAAATGCAACATGGATCTTTGCTGCTGATTAAGAAAATGTATTCAAGAATTAGTACACAGTTTCAAAAACATGCGTGCTACAGTCATTAGGACCATTCAGCATGATTCGCCTTTTGGAGTTTGACATACACTACATGGCTAAACGTTTACATACATTTAAAAAACTTATTTCAAAACTAAAGACATTAATATGAACTTGATCAGCCCTTTGCTTCTTAACAGTCTCTACTCTTTTGAGAAGAATTTTCATTAGATTTTGGAACGTGAGCATTAGTAGGGTCACCACTGTTTGCAGATTCGTTTTGAGTCAGAGCTGTGTACAGTCCAGTTGGTGTCTAACACTTAAGTCAACACCTATTTCTTTATGGACCTTATGTTGTACACGGGGCATTGTCATGCTTGAACAAAAGATGCTGCATGAGAAGTTGGGAGTACACTATTTCATAGACTGTACTGAAACAAAGAAGGCCAGCTCATACAATCAACCCAATAAACCAGCACTATGGTGGGCACTGTAGAGCTTTCCTTACACCAGCCAAATCCAAATTGATCTGTCTGTCTGCTAGATGACAGATCATAAACAGTCAATGTCATTCATATGACAACTTTGGGCTAGTCTGCAGTTGCTCAGACAGTTCTTGTGCTGATTTCACATCCAGAGCCAGACTACAGTACCTAGTAGGCACATTCTGTGAGCTTGTATGGCTTACTGCTCTGTGGCTGAGCTGTTGTAGACATCGACCTCACACTAACATGACTGCCTGATTGGAAGATCATATGAATGAGCAGGTTACACAGGTGATTCTAATAAAGTGGCAAGTAAATGTTTTACCTAATTTAATAAGGTATGATTGGATGGTGGCTCGCTTCACAGCAAGAAGGTCCTGAGTTTGATTACTGGGTGGATCAGTCCAGGTCCTTTCTGTGTGGAGTTCTCCCTGTGTCTGCGTGGGTTTCCTCCGGGAGGAAGGAAGGCATGCAAGTGAGGAGATACAAAATTGTCCATGATTGTGTTTGAAATTAAAGCCCTGAACTGATTAATCTTGTGTAACGAATAATTACCTGTTCTGTCAAAAATATGTAACCAAAGTGTGTAAAACATGACATTCAAATCCTAATTAATAAATAAATAAATAGGGTGTGATTGAAATAACCAAATTAATTTGAATCTAAGTGTTTATGTTCAGTTGGGCATGTAGTGTATACCGGTTGTGTTGAAGGTTTGGATCTGTGTTAGTGAGTCTGGTTCTAAATCAGTGCGATCGCCGATAAAAGCCTCTGAATTGTGATGATCAGATAATGGAAGTCAGTCAGTCTTTTTGATCTAGTGTAACATAAACCATTTTACTGCTTGACTGAGTTCATTAGATTATTAAAGAGCTTCCAGATGTCAGCAGTACTCCTACAAGCCTACATCCCACTCCAAATGCTATTTCAAATAATCTAATCTAATATTGCAAAGTCATGTTTAAGTTACCAGATCATGCTGAAACACAAGAGCAGAAAAGTGTAGATGGAAGCTTCTTATACAGACACTAAATTTGTGGTCATGTAAATTTTGTGTTTTTTTCCTTTATTTATTTTTTAGCACACGAGCGCACGTTATAACACTTTACACTAGTGGAGAAATTTGTCAGCCATATCAAGCCTAAATGAGGGTAAGCCTATGCAAATGTTCGAACACCCCTGGATATATTTAATGTTTCTTTTTTATGATGTGTAAACTTCATTTACAGAGAACAAAGCTTGCATATTTTAGGTGCATTTACTGTTTTGCTGAATTTACCATATTGAAAAAATGGTAAATTCAGAGAAGCAAACCATGTTGAATTTTACCAGGTGTCCAAACATTTGCTTAAGGCCGTATTAGTGGTTCATATCATAACTGTAGCAAATGTGAAAAGAAAAAATTTGATAAATTAACCTGTGTATGCAGATAGCCTGTATTCGAATTGCACATATATTATAACCTGGACTTGCTCTAAGCAGTGAGAAACTGTCTGAATAATGAAGGGACAATCGTGAAGTCATTTTGCATTTCTTCTACTGTATCAATAATTAAAGGATGAAGTTGAATGAAATGCTGTAGAATTTATTTTTTTTTTTCATGATATGCTTTTAAATTCTGATTAATCGTTATTTGTTTCATTCTTAATCTACACTGTATGGTCTAGTTTTCAGATATTTCACACTCAAACTTTACATAGTTGGTCCACTCTTCTCGATATTCACTATACACCACCTGTGTTTCTACACTTACTATCCGTTTTATTAGCTCCACTTACCATATAGAAGCACTTTGTAGTTCTACAGTTACTGACTGTAGTCCATCTGTTTCTCTGCATGCTTTGTTAGCCCCCTTTCATGCTGTTCTTCAATGGTCAGGACCCCCACAGGACCACTACAGAGTTTTTCCATTTAATCATAACATCAGTAAAAAGTCACCAGTCTAAAAAAAAAAGTTCATTAATGATGGCTTGCTCATAACATTTATTGTTTAGAAAAACAACCAACACAGTAGAAGAAACACAAGTATTTAACCACATTTGTTTTTGTTGTTTTATATACTTCCAGTTTCTATCATACTTCAAATTAACAAACCAACCGAACATAAACCAATGTTAAGGTTGCATGAAAGAGCCAGGTCTAGACATTAATGCTGCAAATTTAAAATAGGGATGCTAATGAGAAACCGATAACCCAAAGAAAAAAGAAAGGAAGACTTTTTTTAAAAGATATACAGCAAAACCGCTTTCTGCTGTCTGTGCCACTGAGTGCTAAGCTTTAAAACAATAATTCATATTGACTGACAGAATTAACAATGAAACTGAGCTAACAGTTTGATCTGATTGGTCTTTGACCCAGTTTACCACAGACCTTTCTACAGCGCTACCAGTGAGGAAAACTGTTTATATGACAGACAAAAGTAAAGAGAAACTGATTGGTGACTAGTGAGCTATGAAATAGGGAGAATGGGTTTAAATTATAGATCGCAATCCCATGGTTATTAATCCTGGAATTATTTGCTGTGTTGGTGTAGCTCTTTAATAAAATTAAATGCAGCCTTTGATTAAAGCAATAATGTTTGATTAACCCATCTTCTCACGTCGCCAAATGACAATCATTAGCAGAGCTTTTGTTTTTAATGAAAAAACATTTTCCAATATAATAATAATAATGAGAGTCTGTCTGAAATCTACATTCATAATGTTGAACTGCTTCTGCTCACAGTGTTTATATTACTTTTCAACACCATGTTCTCTACATTACACTGTTTTTTAATCAATAAAGCATGTGACTTGATATAAAACTCGATTAATGACGGTCGGTTGTCAGGCAAAAGAAATTTGCATCCCTAATAAAAAAAAAGGTTTTTGTGCAAATTGCACCTTGCGTCACCCTTTGATTGAAAAGATTTCACACAACAATAATCATACAGCTGAAAGAGCTTTCTATAGTTTTTGAGAGCAATTTATTATGAAAGTATGCTTAAATAAGAAAATTTAAAAGCCATGGTTGTCACTACATAGTTTAATAATCCATAAATGAAAAATTCATGGCACATTAATGTTCCTGGACAGTTTACTTGTTTGAGAGCATAGCTGTGAATTGACAATTTGCCAAAGGGACTGGGGCAAAACTGAACTGCAATGCAGATATATGTGCAAGTATTTAAATAACAAAAACAACTGATAAAACACTTGTTTTCTCTCACTTCAACCCATAGAAACAAAATCCAGCATAATATCACTTCTATTTAATAGGCCAAAGACAAAACCAACAAACCAACCAACAGTTGCAAAAAACAATCAATTCTACATAACCTTACACATATGCGTGTAATATTTTTAAGATCCCATCATATTGCTCCACATATCATCTTCATTTATTATTTATTCATTCATCCTCATAAATATGTGTGTGCAGTTTTACCATTTTTGGTTAGATCTTTACATGTGCTTCCAAACTTTTTTCTTTCCTATCAACATTGTTAACCTTGCAAAGGCAAGTCTATTACTTGGACCATAACACCAAAGAGGTATTTAAAATAAAACAAACTTTTAAAAAGGTATTAGATCTTAAAACCACAATGTTAAAATTCACCTGAAGTTATTTGTAAGTCATTGGTGTCTCTTTGTCAGTGTTTTTTGTTTGTGTTGTGCTTACATTTGTATTTTTATAACACATGGGTGAACAATAATGATAAAACGACGTGTACCCGTTATACCGAAAATTAAACTTTATGTGATTTACATGGAAACAATCAATGTAAGAGGAAAAACACTGCTCTATTTTATGATTGGAAGACACTAAAACTTTAACTTATTCAGTTACAAAGTAAAAACAGGTATTTATTTGGCCATAAAGAGATATAAAGGCACGAATTGTTTTTTTTAATGTTTGTTTGTTTTTTTGCATTTCCCCCATTACTGCCTGTTTGTTGGATGCAGATTGTTTATTTTATTTATTTATTTATTAGGATTTTAACATCATGTTTTACACACTTTAATTACATTCATGACAGAACTGGCAAACCCAGTCATGGACAATTTTGTATCTCTAGTTCAACTCACAGTGCTACCCACTGAGACACTGTGCCACCCTGGATACAGACTAACAGATGAGTACTTTCCAACAAACAAACCCTGCCATAAATCTATTTTTCCTTATCACACATGGCAACTTTCCTTTTTCTTTTTGATCATGCTTTGGTCTACACATCATTTTTGCTGTTTGTTTGTTCATAGTCTTATATTAAATTGTAAAAATTCTGTCAGTACTGCCGAACTGAGATCCATTGTTTGAAAGTAATGCCAGTGTCAGTCACGCAGTGCACTTGGAGGAAGTCGACTGAACAACTGCAACGTCTTATATATCTTACAGCAATAGGAGAGGACACCTGTCCTTCCTTCTGAAAAAAAAGCAGTGGACTGTATATGTACCCCAGTCCACATGTAACTACCAGCCATCAGCTTTGTATACTTGTCTCTCATCAGCCAACTATAATAGATTCACTGTGTTTATCTGATAAACACATTCTCCTCTCTGTATAAAAACATTTCATCAGCCACATTTATAACATACACTTGACTTTTTATTAGGTACACCTATCTGGTACATATTTTGACTGATTTTGATAATGTTCATTAAGGCCATAGCAAATCAAAGCCAATATTTTGCATGTAGGAATGAAGTCGACCTAGTACTGAAGAGCTGGTAGCCTTAAATTCTCCTCATATAGCTGTAAAATCAGCCAATCGTTGTTCATGTAGGCGCCCAGCCTGCCGGCGAGTTCAAAATGTCAGCTCTGGTGTGCTAGTGTGCCGAGTGCCCTGATTTCTCTACTTATTGGTAACATTGAGCCTTTATTGTAGATTTATTTATCTGGATTTTATTTGCCATGTTTAAGACGCATGTCATTTTATGGCAAGTTAGATATGTTTTTGGCTGCTTACTTCATCTCGTCTTGATAATTTGGGCTATTTTATATTTTTATTTAATTTTCAGGGGAAAGCTAATAAAGCAATAAAGCAAACTTCAGTTACCATTCATGTCCCAGATAATTCACTACCCTAGGGGTTAAGGGAAAATCATACCCTCCTATTTTTGGCCTATTTGTTCCTTTAATAATAATAAAAGGGAGAATGTAATACAGATGAACCAGATAAGTGTGGTATGGTCCAAACAAAAGTCTGTGTTTTATTAGGACTGGAAAACTTACAACCACAAAAGATTACTCAACAGTTCTCAGAGACAAATGCTGGTTGATGTAACACTTATTGTTGATCCCTTTCCTCAGGTCTCAAATACCAATTCCCAAAGTTATATCAGTAAGTGCATATATGGGGCAGTGGGTTAACAAATACAAGCTGAAAGTCCAGGCAACATGATAAATACTTTCTTTTTAGAAATATCCCAAGGACGGTACGATCCGTTGGTGAATATAAAAGGAAGTGGCAGTGACCTTGATCTTAAAGTGGGCAGCGTGCTGCAAAATAAACATTCTCAGCCGAGTTGCAGAGCGTACTTAGTGCACTGTTTTGTCAGGTTTCTTTTCCTCCTCAAAAGATTTTAAGCAACAGCTCGTATGTGGAGTTAATGATGCCCCATGAGAGCAGCGAGCGATGGTAGTTGAGCGTAGCACCACGAAACAGCATGACAACACTCCTGCCCCTTTCCCTCCACACAGTCAGGAGCACCTGACTGCAGGGCACAAATGCACCTCCGACCTGCGACTGCGCTCGCGACTTGACAACATTAAGTGGGTAAAACAGGACGCCAAGCCCAGCACCCAGTAGCCCTCCACACACAAAGTCATTCAGCATGTGTCCAGCATGGCTATGTGCTTCAGGCAGCTGACGCCTGAGAGGCCCGCGCAGCCCGAAGAAGAGCACGTTGCTGGGGCCGTTGCGTAACAGCACGGGCACCAGGCCACGGTAGCACTCTCGAACCCCGTGCTGCTGAACCAGACTGCCAAAGGCATGCGCCGTGTTACGGAAACGTCCAGCGTGCCGATGGTCCTGCAAGAGTGTCTGCACACGTTCAAAAGGGGTCAAGGCTGCCTCCGCGGTGCCGGCCAGAAACGCCGCCGTGCTGCGGGTGAGAATCTCCGGAGAGCCGCACGACCGACCGTGGTGCAGGAGCAGCCGTGAAAAGTCTTCGTACAAGCCGAACATGAGGGCCACTGTAACGGTTTTCTGCAGTAATGGTGGGAGCAGGCCACGGTACAGGGATCGTAAACCTTCGTGCTGAAGCTGACGTACAGCCTCTGAGGCCCGGATGCCATGCAGCTGCTGTCGGAACAGCACTTTCTGGATAGGAAAGGTGATCATTATGTTGGTAAAGGCTGCCACAGAGCCGCACACGTAGTGTTTACCTCGTGGCTCAAGGCCCACCTCCAAGCCATGAGCAAGGACAGGGCCTGTGGTACTCGACTTGCTATGAGAAGGGGGCAGGGCTTGAGGTTGCAAGGAGGAGTCTGGGGCCATGGTGGTAATTGCCCCCATGGGATGTCAGGTGCACTAATGGTTGGTGAGGTAAGCTGGCACATCCATAGGAACGCACTTTAATGCTAGTGCGACCTGAAAAAAGACAGAAAAAAACCCATCAAATATCTGGCATGCAATGTGGACACAGTGGAATATTAAAACATGTTTAATATTCTTAAATCCAATACAAACTATTCATTTACAGCAATCTAACTTTTTAAAATATTTACAGAATTATATTTGGGCAGTACCAAAGCATATATTGACAAACACTTAAATTATGAGTGTTAACTTTCCTAAAGCAAACCTAACAGTGTACACAACCTGCTATATATGGAGTGAGTGTGCAAGGACTGGCAAAAATAGAGAGGTCAGAAAGCAGCAGTGTTCACAGCACTGTAACTTGAATCCATAAATGGACTCTACTCATCTTTCTTCCTCTGTGAGAAACAATCTGCTTCAATGACACACAAGAATGTACATTCTTATATCCAGTGGTATAAAAATAATGACCCCTGTTCGTTTACTTTTGTTAAGTTGTGAGTAATCAAGTGTTGACTGACAAAAGCGAACTTATGCGGCGTAATTGTAGAAGCCTCCTGCATTTTCAGGGTTCGAATCCTAGAACTGGGCTCACAAATATGAGCATGGTGTTACATGTACCGAGCCATGGAGGGATCCACACATAAGGGCACCCATAGTTTTGGTCCTGTGCCCATATAAAATGGGATAGTTACATCACAAAGGGTAAGTCTGACTCATAAATGTGTGTTTTACCAATGTTCTGTTTGTGTATGGTTTTGTTTCTTGGTCTAAAAGCATTTAGTCTGACAACTACACAACCACCAAAGCAATTAGAAAGGGCGTAATAACTTTCACACACTGAATGTGATCAGGACCATAATGTAGCGGTTAGTGAACATAAGAGGATGGAAAAAAAACTTTTAACAAAAATGACTTTATTTGAATATAAACACAACTAGTAGTTCAGATTTTAACTGTTTACACGACACAGCCAAAAGTAAATCGACACCTGACTAAGCTTTTTGGTTAGCATGTTCATTTTAACTATACAGTACTGTTTAAATGTAAAGTAACTGATTATAGTGTTTGTGTCTGTACAGGTTCAAAGCCTGGACTGTACTTATCTGCACTGTGCTACTGGTGCTACTCACCACTTCACATTAGCAGCTTGTTTCAGTTAACAAATGATTAACTAAGAATAAATTATATACAAAATTGAAAAGGAAGTTCAGTCAATCAGATGCATCACATAATACACTCACCAGCCACTTTATTAGGACCACTGGTACACCTGCTAATTCAGGAAATTATCAATTTATTCAGTAAAGTTGCAGGTGCACAACAGATAAAATCATGTAGACACAGGTCAAGAGTTTTTGTTAATGTTCAAACATTAGAATAAGGGAAACTGTCATCTGAGGACATTTGACCGCACTACAGTTGATTGTGCAAGACAGGCTGATTTAATCTTATTACAAACTTAATAAGCATCAATTTTGTGGGGGGTAACAGAAAGGCTGGATTGGGCTGATGGAATGGTAGACGTCCATCCAATAGACGTGGTGAGCAGAGAAGCACCTTGGAATGCATATCATGTTAAACCCTGGAGTGGAAAGGCTAAAACAGCAGAAGCCCACATCTGGTTCTACTGCTGTCAGCCAAAAAACAGAAATGTATTGTCTGACAGGGTATGTGCTGGTCTACTGCTCTCCTCAGACAGCAAGGGCGCCATTCGGCAGCCAAAAGGTGTCAGCACATGAAAATATGATTGCTCACTGTCATTACCACTGAGACTCAAACCCAGTGCTCTAAAGACACAACCAATTGTTGGAAGAAGATCGAATGGGTAACCAATTGCAATAACCGCTGTCTATGTGGTGCGCACCAGATCAGACGAGCATCTTCTTGCACTCGGGTGAGCACCATCCTGCAGTTATCCTCTATCTGAATGGATATTGGCGAGTTTATTATAACTTCATTTTCAGCTAGATTTCAAATATAAAGACATAAAATTTTTTCTGACCAGTCATTATAGATTTATTATCACTGAGAGACATTTAAAACATTAAAAAAACCAAGGGTTTATTTCGTCAAAAGAACTACAGCAACTTAGTATCTGCTGTGCACCACTTTTTTTTTTACTTCAATATTTTTTTCTCTGTGATTATGCACAAGAACGATTTGCTCTACCCTGTCAGATTCTGGAAGAATATATAATCAAGTCCCTTCATGTGATTATAAACTATGAGCTATACAAACCACGTAAATGGGCGGCACGGTGGCTCAGTGGGTAGCACTGTCGCCTCACAGCAAGAAGGTCCTGGGTTCGATCCCCAGGCGGGGCGGTCCAGGTCCTTTCTGTGTGGAGTTTGCATGTTCTCCCCGTGTCTGCGTGGTTTTCCTCCGGGTGCTCCGGTTTCCTCCCACAGTCCAAAGACGTGCAAGTGAGGTGAATTAGAGATATAAAATTGTTCGTAACTGTTTAATATTAAACTTTAACTGATGAATCATGGGTAACTAGTAACTACCTGTTCTGTCATGAATGTAACCAAAGTGTAAAACATGACGTTAAAATACCTGCATAATTATACTCTTAGTTTTCTTATACATGAACTTATTTATCTAAATCCTACTAATCAGAACTTTTCCTCTATCTGTTACTTCATGCTTAAAACAACCAAGCTTTAGCAACTATGCTAATCGATTTATTTTGGCTGTGGGTTAGATGGGGCGTGTCCTTCAGTAGAAGAAAACTGGATGACACTGCTAAATTAATCATCTGAATTCAGCTTGACAGATCAACCAGTACTGAATGTTGACAGGACACTGATCTGGTTATTAAATTAAATACAAAATAATAATGATCAACCCTGTTCAAATTCTAAAAGTGACAGATCATATTATTCGGATCACAGCTGGTTCAAATCAACATCGCTAACAGAAACAGTCAGGAAGGAATATAATGTTTAACTCTTAGTCGAAGGCGAAAACAAGCTCGTAACGGTTAGTTTACTGGCAGCAGCTCTGAGATCAACCCGGATCAGCTGATGTCAGTTTGTCCTTAACCACGAGTTCACTTCACATCTATTAGCACACCTGCTAACAGCTAACAAACTAACAGCCTTAACACTCCCAACACACACACACCCTGCAGGCCACAGACACGCCGTCACATGCAACGCATTTTACACATACTGAAATGTATAAAATAATGAATTTAATTTAATCTCACAGATCAAACTTGTGTAATGATTACCTTGAGTGACAGGCTGAAACTGAAATGTAGGACAGTGACCCAGGAGAAAACATACTTAGACAGGTCGCGCTAATTATTCTTCTTTTATACAGTCGGAACACAGTGACTCCTTACTGACATCTAGCGGATACACACATACACACTCAAACTCAAAAGAGCTTTATTGGCATGACAAATAAGGACATTCGTATTGCCAAAGCTCAGTTACAGAGAAAAGAAAAATAACAATAAGAAAGAACAAATATATACAAAACAGTTACAGGTGCAAAAAAAAAAGAATAATAAAAACAGTGCACATAATAACAATAAAAATGATAAGAATTACAAGCTGCTCGGGCGGCACGGTGGCTTAGTGGGTAGCACTGTCGCCTCACAGCAAGAAGGTCCTGGGTTCGATCCCCAGGTGGGGCGGTCCGGGTCCTTTCTGTGTGGAGTTTGCATGTTCTCCACGTGTCCACGTGGGTTCCCTCCGGGTGCTCCGGTTTCCTCCCACAGTCCAAAGACGTGCACGTGAGGTGAATTGGAGACACTAAATTGTCCATGACTGTGTTCAATATAACCTTGTGAACTGATGAATCTTGTGTAATGAGTAACTACTGTTTCTGTCATGAATGTAACCAAAGTGTGAAACATGACGTTAAAATCCTAATAAACAAACAAGCTGCTCAGGTGGCTAGAGCTAAGATCTCAAATACATCGTATAGAATCTCGGCTCTGCCTGCCGGCTGAGCGGCCACATGAACAACAGTTGGCCTGTTGTTCAGATAGGGGCGGGATTAAGCCGGATGAGGACTCTCTCTCAGACTGGTGCGATTACGACCTCTGCTGGCTGGTTGGTGGCACCTGCACGGAGATGGGAAAGGAGTGCGGTAGAGGGTGTGGCTCTTCGTACACAGCACTGTACTGCCCTGCACTCGTCAAGTGTAGGTGATAAGATGTTCGATTGCTGTGCACGTGTCGGAGGGGCCGTGGAGCAGCCTCGTCCTCCCCGATCAGGAGCAGGGGCCGGCATTAGTGACAGAATGATTGACGGGCAGAAATTGGATGCGCTAAAGTGGAAGAAAAAAAGGGTGGGGGTGATAAGATTTACAGTTATGAGGTAGTCATATAAATAAACATTTGGTGTGTGTGTGTGTGTGTGTGACATGATCACCCACTGTCCCTCACCTAGTGGCAGGTGTGTGTGTGTGTAGAGTGCTGCCAGTGTGCAGCTCTCTCTGTGCTCCCCCAGTAGGTGGAGCAGTTTGTTGGGGTCTGGGAGGGAGGTAAATTTGGGGATGACGGTGTTAAATTTGGGAAAGAATTGGGACCGGATGTGGTGGTATTTGGTACACTGGGTGAGGAAGTGCAGCTCCGTCTCTACTGTACTGAGAGTGCAGTGCTGGGGCAGCCAGGACCGGGTGTGTCGCCCCATCTCCACGGCCAGGTCGTGTGCGCTCAGTCTGTACCTCGTCAAGGTGTTTCTTAATTTAGGGTTGAATACTGTGCTCAGGTAATCTGCTGCACTGTAGTGTCTGTTGAGGGCCAAATAACTGCATTTTACTTTGGACTTTAGTTTCAGTTTCCCAATAATTCAGATATTTCATTCTGAGTTTTTGTGTTATTTGGTTATTCTAATTGGGTTTGCAGATTTCTCCTGTTCCTGAGTCTTTGAGTCACACACCAACACTGTATGGGCAAAAGTATTGGGACTCCTGCTTTGTTAATTCATGTGTTTCAGCCACAAAAGTTGCTAACAGGTTCAGTAAGTCAATGATCTGAAGGAAATTATATGTTTCCACATTTTCAGCACCAGTTTAAGGAAGGCTCTTTCCTGTTCCTGCATTAATGTGCCACTGTGCACAAAGCAAAGTCTATAAAGAAATGAAAACAACAATTTCAAATCGCCTTCTCCCACCAAGAACCAAGCTCAGCCATGGGTGATCAGGCCCTCTGTTCTGCTGCCCCTCACCTTTGGAATGCCCTCCCTGACCATTTGAGGGTACCACAGACTGTTGGGACTATTAAAAAGAGACTCAAAACCTTTCTTTTTAGCAGACCTTAAGAGTCAATTTTAATTAATGTAGTGATTGCGGCTATCTTTTATATTTATAATTTTTTGTAGTGATGTCTTTTACCTTGTGGCACTTTGAGATTTGTATCAAATGTAAAGTGTGTTACAAATAAAATGTATTATTATTATTAGGTTACAGAAACTCCAGTGACCTGCACAGAGCCCTGAACTCAGCCTTACTAAACAGCTTTGGAATGAACTGATACATCAATTGAGTGCCCAGCCATATAAATGCTGTTTTGTCTAAATAGGGACAAATTCCCACAAACGTACTTCAAAGCTTCTCAGAAGAGCAGGTGTTGGTATTGCTAAAAATATATAAATACATACGATATACAAATATATTTCAAAAGGAATAATTGGTCACTAAGAAAATGTGACAATGTGAAGTATTACTGTGTACCAGCAGGTGACAGCAGTTACTTGTGTTTAGGGGTGGGCAAATCGATCCAAATATTGCTCATAGGTCTTTGCGCATTCAGAATTAGGGGTAATTTTATGGAAATTGTAGTTTAAATTATTATAATATTATGTATGTGAAATACTAACGCACCTTACGCACTTTGCGCACCTTACGCAAATTCACGAACCACCCTGAACGTAGGTCAGTTTCGTGAATCGGAGCATGCGTAGTGAGGCTCTCATTCCGTGTTTGTGTTTTGATGAATAAATGCTCTTTTCTTTTGACTTTGTGCTTATGAATGTTAGCACAATAGCATCTATATTTTATTTTAAATTAACAAGGACAAATATATTCGGTCACTATTAAAAATGTACATATTTATTCACCCAGCAAGCACAACTACGTGGTATGAGTTAGCCGCTTGGTGGTGATACGGCATAATGGTATGAATTTATCTACAACCCTTCTGAGAGCAGCTACTTACAAAAATGTATGTATTGCAATATTAATATATATATATTTCACTGCTCAGTCTGACAGTAAAACACTCGATATGCATGAGTGCTCAAAACACAACATGGAAACGTGTTAAATTTGATTTTCTTTATTATTTGAGCTCCTGTACAGACTGTTGCGGTGCAGCCACGTTGTTTTTTTACTCTCCTTTATATAGTAAATCTCCCCGGAAGACGAGCAAACCCAGGCTAGCAACAAGCTAGCAAAAACATTTAAAGAAATAAACATACATATACATATACAGTAAACATAACAGTACACTTAATATATATGAACATATGACCAAATTAACATTAATGTTAATACAACAATAACCAGTATATGTTCAACAACAATAAAAAAAATCAAAGAAAAAAAAAAAACAGAGGAATTGCAAATCATTTAAGGAATGTTGTTCCAAAAGCATTACATATAAAATAAAAAAGACAATAAAATAAAATCCTCTTTAGAAATGCGTTGTTTTTACATAAATCTGAAGTTAATAATCTACATAATTTCTTGTTTACAGAAGGAGCAACTGGACACGTTAACTCAGCAAAGATCCACATGATGGCGCAGAAACACCACAAACATTCAGACAGAAAAACGGTGAATTAGGTCAAATTTCCGTTTATTATCAAAACTGTAATAAATAACGAGTTCAAATTATAATGTTCATATATGGAACTGCAATCAATTATTTAATTTAAATATAAATAAGCAATATTATAATTTTATTATACACTGCCTGGCCAAAAAAAGGTCACCACCTGGATTTAACTAAGCAAATAGGTAAGAGCCTCCCGTTGGATAATTACTGCATGGGTGCTTATGTTTCAGCTGGCAACAAGTTATTTAACCCTAACTGATGCAGTGAGTAGCTTCTCATTTGTTAAACAACCATGTGGAAAGACACATCCTGTGGTCGTGGAAAAGATGTTAATCTGTTTCAGAAGGGTCAAATAATGGCATGCATCAAGCAGAGAAAACATCTAGGGAGATTGCTGAAACTACTAAAATCGGGTTAAGAACTGTCCAACGCATTATTAAAAAGTGGAAGGACAGTGGGGAAACATCATCTTCGAGGAAGGAATGGAAGCAATGGAAGAAGGTCATGTGGTCTGATGAGTCCAGATTTACCCTGTTCCGGAGTGCTGGATGCATCAGGGTAAGAAGAGAGGCGGCTGAAGTGATGCACCCATCATGCCTAGTGCCTACCGTACAAGCCTGTGGGGGCAGTGCTATGATCTGGGGTTGCTGCAGTTGGTCAGGTCTAGGTTCAGCAACGTTATGTGCCCAAAGAATGAGGTCAGCTGACTACCTGAATATACTGAACGACCAGGTTATTACATCAATGGATTTTTTTCTTCCCTGATGGCACGGACGTATTCCAAGATGACAATGCCAGGATTCATCGGGCTCAAATTGTAAAGGAGTGGTTCAGGAAGCATGAGACATCATTTTCACACATGGATTGGCCACCACAGAGTCCAGACCTGAACCCCATTGAGAATCTTTGGGATGTGCTGGAGAAGACTTTGTGCAGTGGTCCAAATCTCCCATCATCAATACAAAATTAATGCAACTCTGGACAGAAATAAATGTTGTGACATTGCAGAAGCTTGTGGAAACGATGCCACAGCGAATGTGTGCCGTAATCAAAGCTAAAGGTGGTCCAATGAAATATTAGAGTGTTTGACGTTTTTTTTTGGGCCAGGCAGTGTATTATAACTTTCATAGCAGTGAAAGCTGGAGAAGCAGACACGAAAAGAGAGGAAACCATAACGAGACAAACTCAGCAAGGATGCCAGGGGCGGTTATTTGGATAAATGATCATCTGTTAACAGCTAAGATAAGCTAAGTTGGTTGCGAGCAGGTGGAACAGCGACCATGTTGCGCTTGTAATGGTAAATGATTGTATTGTTTATGCTGCTTATTTTGCACAAAGAGTATTTCGTTGTCTGTGTCTACTTATAAGCACAAATAAAGAACATATATTGAAATTTTACATAACTGTACTTAATTACTGTCCTGATTTGCACACACACGTTCTTTAGTCAAGACGAAGGTTTATTTGTATGTTTAAAGGCTTCTCTGCATTATGAAATGTAGGCCTAATTATCGTCGGAAAAAGAAATAATTCAAACCACATTTAATGTTAGTCCAAGGTTTTGTTTTATGTCCTTGATGCCACTTTTAAAGCAAAAGTGTATATTTATCTCCCTGCTTACACTTTATCTTAAATCTAATTAATATTTGTTCGTTTTTCTTTCATTTCTGACAGAAGAGTGTAAGTTAATGAATACTTTGCTTTGCACATGCAGAAAGGGGACAATTTTAATGAAAATGATTAAATTTAAAGAACGTAAAGTACGAACGCACCTTACACACAAATTCACTACGCGGAACGTAGGTCAGGGTCGTAAACCTGAGCATGCGTAGTGAGGCACATTCCGTGTGTTTGTTTTGATGAATAAGTGCTCTTTGCTTTTGACTTTGTGCTAACAAATGTAAACAGATTAGCATCTTTTTTTTTATTTAAATAAACAAGGACAAACGTATTCGGTCTCTAGTTAAAATGTACATATTTATTCACCTGGCAAGCACAACTATGTGGTATGATATTAACTCACAGCTATCTGTCGTATAGTTAGTGTACTGCAAACAGTGCACAGGTCTTTATTGTATATCTTTCATAATAATAATAGTTATGGTTTATGAGTTATTTGGGTTTTAGTATCTCAGCTGGGGATAAGCTTCTGGTAAAAAAAGACATGTCGAGCTGATCCATTTTTACAAGTGGTAAACTTATAGCTATATTTAATATAAGTTCTACTATCAAAATAAATACCTTGTCTATCTACTTATTTATAAAATATTTTATATGTATTAAAAATATTGTTTACAAATGTATATATGTATGTTAAATCATTAATTAGGTTTCCCCGTAGATCGTATATGGTATAAACCAGGCTGCGTTTCAAATAACATAATAGTGCACTTGAAAGTTGTTAATGTGAACTTCCTGCCATAGTGTCTTTCACACACTATTTATTCAGTAGGTTGCGGTTTAGGACACAGCCACACGTTCAAAACACAGCGGGAAACGTTTGTGGAAAAACGCCTCCTTACGGCTACATGATAGCTTTTCTGAAGTAAAAACGTCGTATTGTTTGTTTAAACGTTATTTAAAAGTTATAGTAACATGAGTCGAGTGACGAAAATGCTGAAAGCTCTTCAGAAGGAAACGAAGGTTTATACTGTTAAGAAACATTGGTTAGCAGGCAAACGATAACTAGCTATGCATTCAGGCTCCGTCTCAAATCACAAACTACTGTACTAGCAGTGTTTACAATAGTACCGACAACAGTTAGTTTTTGCTATATGCTACTGTTTATTACATTAGTATGCAAATACGTGTTTGCAATGTTGATTTATTGCACTTTGTGTCTCCTGTTGTAATTTTACGATTGGCTAATCTGTTTCTATTTTCTTTGGTTTCAGGCTGGAAGTCAGAATGTTTTACAATCGCAAGATAGTCTCGATGTTTCCTCAATAGAGAAGGACAGCTACCTTCAGGGAGACCTGTATTCTCCTCATGGTATTGTCAAATAATATATACAAAAAAACAGTAACCACTAGCTATACACTATAGTATACAGAACTGCATTTGGAATAAACAGGACACAGTGTTTCACATCTGATGACTTCTGTTCAAGTCTCTGAGGGTTTACTTTAGGTGCACATGTTTTCTGTCACATCACAGACTGATAGTATCAGGATTGACTACTTTAAAGTGCAGGTATATAATAGAATGCCTTTATTTGTCATATATACATATACAGGTGTACAGTACAAATAAATTATTATTTCGCATATTCCAGCTTATTTGGAAGCTTGGGTCAGAGCACAGTGTCAGTCATTGTATGGCGCCCCTGAAGCAGAGAGGGTTAAGGACCTTGCTCAAGGACCCAACAGCGTCTGCATGACAGAGCTGGGATTCAAACTCTTAACCCTTCAATTGATAGCCCAAAGCTACTAGGCTCCCGTATATGAAATGAAATATGTATGTGTTTCATATACATTTTCATATGTGTATAAAAATGGGTAGGTGTATAATACACTGCAAATGTACTTCACTCAGAGTGTGTTTCTGACAAGCCAAGAGGGTCTGAGTTGGGTATAGCAGTTACTGAAAACCACAATAGAATTTGACTGTTTATTCAATTGGGAGCTCATTTTTCAACTTATAAAAATATCAGCTATCTCAAAGGATCCCTGACTGACCACTAATATTATCTTGGACATTATGGTTCCACCCGGTTTCTTTCTGTTCACTGCTGGTGGACGTGTTCATGAGGCTTTGAGTTTTGTTATAAGGAATTAAAAAGCCACTGATTAGTCATTCTTGTTACTATTAAAATACTGTACAATGAATTGTGCAGCTTTGCTGTGTCTCACTAATTACATGTCAAGACTTGCAGGTGAAGTCATTTGGTGCTTGATGTGTTCAGGTAACCCTCTGCACAGCACTGCATTAGAAGATGAAACCAGTCCTCAAACTGATCAACCCCCAAAACCCACAGCTGGTAAAGGGACAGGTGAGAAGAGAGTGAACAAGGCCCAGAATGTGACTCCAAAGAAATCTACCCAAGCTGGGAAAAATGGAAAAAATAAAACCCAAGAGAAAGCTGATGTTCAGTTACAACAGAAGAACACCAAATCCAAAGAGAATCGAAGACCAGTAGAGCAAAAAGACCAAGGGCCAAAGTCTCGGTATGTTGGTATTTTTCTTTTATGTGCCTGATATAATTATAGGATTACAGTTAAATGTTTTTTGTTTAGCAATGTCTTTTGTAGTATGCTGTTAAGAAACATGCTTAAGGAATGTTTTATTTGAAGTAAGCAATTATTATTACTAAATATAGCTTCTAAATTGAGTCCTATGATTATAAATGTTATTATTTTTAGAAATCTGCAGACCATCTCAGAAACCAGAGAGGAAGATGGTAAAAGGAGAACACAATCTAAGGTCTGTGTTACTTTTTTTATATACAATAAATTAATAAATCGATAGAGTGAGGCTGACAAAAATGTAGATAGATTGCTACATTTACATTACTTGGCAGATGCTTTTATGCAAGCAACTTATAATGGTGACTAATACAATGCAATCAATTGAGGGTTAAGGGCCTTGTACAGGGGCTCAATATTGGCAACTTAGCAGAGGTGGGGCTTTAACCAGCAAAAGTGTTGCTGCTGTTACCTTAACAACTAGTCCACCACTGCCTCGATAATATTTTGAAATGTACATTTCTTGCATTTAGCAGACGCTTTTATCTAGAGCAGCTTACAGTTAAGACCGAATAAAATTACAGCAATTATGGGGTAAGGGCTTTGTTTAGAGACTCAACTGTAACAACAGTGGGGCTTTAACAGCTGGTGATCAACTTGATAAAACAACCAACGATTGGCAACTGTGTCTGTGTATGTTGTGTATATATTGACCTACAGTGGCTTGCAAAAGTATTCATACCCCTTGAACTTTTCCATATTTTGTCACATTACAACCACAAACATAAATATATTTCACTGGAATTTAATGTGAAAGACCAACACAAAGTGGTATACAATTGTGAAGTGGAAGGAAAATTATACATGATTCACAACATTTTTTACAAATAAAAAACTGAAAAGTGCGGTGTGCAAAAGTATCCAGCCCCCTTTTCTCTGAGTGCAACCAATTGCATTCAGAAGTTGCCTGATGACTGCTAATGACTAAAAAGAGTCCACCTGTGTGTAATCTAATCTCAGTACAAATACAGCTGCTCCGTGACGGCCTCAGAGGTTGGTTAAGAGAATATTGGGGAGTAAACAGCATTATGAAGTCCAAAGAACACACCAGACAGGTCAGGAATAAGGTTGTGGAGAAGTTTAAAGCAGGCTTAGGCTATAAAAAGATTTCCCAAGCTTTGAACATCTCACGGAGCACTGTTCAATCCATTATCCGGAAATGGAAAGAATATGGCACAACTGTAAACCTACCAAGACAAGGCCGTCCACCTAAACTTACAGGCCGAACAAGGAGAGCACTGATCAGAGCTGCAGCCAAGAGGCCCATGGTGACTCTGGACGAAATGCAGAGATCCACAGCTCAGGTGGGGGAATCTGTCCACAGGACAACTATTACAAATGTGGTCTTTATGGAAGAGTGGCAAGAAGAAAGCCATTGTTAAAAGACAACCATAAAAAGTCCCGTTTGCAGTTTGCCAGAAGCCATGTTGGGGACACAGCAAACATGTGGAACAAGGTGCTTTGGTCAGATGAGACCAAAATTGAACTTTTTGGCCTAAATGCAAAATGCTATGTGAGGCGGAGAATTAACACTGCACATCACTCTGAACACACCATCCCCACTGTCAAATATGGTGGTGGCAGCATCATGCTCTGGGGCTGCTTCTCTTCAGCAGGGACAGGGAAGTTGGTCAAAGTTGATAGTCAGATGGATGGAGCCAAATACAGGGCAATCTTGGAAGAAAACCTGTTGGAGTCTGCAAAAGACTTGAGACTGGGGTGGAGGTTCACCTTCCAGCAGGACAACGACCCTAAACATAAAGCCAGGTCTACAATGGAATGGTTTAAAACAAAACATATTCATGTGTTAGAATGGCCCAGTCAAAGTCCAGACCTAAACCCAATCGAGAATTTGTGGCAAGATCTGAAAACTGCTGTTCACAAACGCTCTCCATCTAATCTGACTGAGCTTGAGCTGTTTTGCAAAGAAGAATGGGCAAAAATTTCAGTCACTAGATGTGCAAAGCTGGTGGAGACATACCCTAAAAGACTTGCAGCTGTAATTACAGCAAAAGGTGGTTACACAAAGTATTGACTCAGGGGGGCTGGATACTTTTGCACACCGCACTTTTCAGTTTTTTATTTGTAAAAAATGTTTTGAATCATGTATAACTTTCGTTCCACTTCACAATTGTATACCACTTTGTGTTGGTCTTTCACATTAAATTCCAGTGAAATAAATTTATGTTTGTGGTTGTAATGTGACAAAATATGGAAAAGTTCAAGGGGTATGAATACTTTTGCAAGCCACTGTATATATCATGTTTTGTTGGTTAATCATATACAGTGTATCACAAAAGTGAGTACACCCCTCACATTTCTGCAGATATTTAAGTATATCTTTTCATGGGACAACACTGACAAAATGACACTTTGACACAATGAAAAGTAGTCTGTGTGCAGCTTATATAACAGTGTAAATTTATTCTTCCCTCAAAATAACTCAATATACAGCCATTAATGTCTAAACCACCGCCACCAAAAGTGAGTACACCCCTAAGAGACTACACCCCTAAATGTCCAAATTGAGCACTGCTTGTCATTTTCCCTCCAAAATGTCATGTGATTTGTTAGTGTTACTAGGTCTCAGGTGTGCATAGGGAGTAGGTGTGTTCAATTTAGTAGTACAGCTCTCACACTCTCTCATACTGGTCACTGAAAGTTCAAACATGGCACCTCATGGCAAAGAACTCTCTGAGAATCTTAAAAGACGAATTGTTGCGCTACATGAAGATGGCCAAGGCTACAAGAAGATTGCCAACACCCTGAAACTGAGCTGCAGCACAGTGGCCAAGATCATCCAGCGTTTTAAAAGAGCAGGGTCCACTCAGAACAGACCTCGCGTTGGTCGTCCAAAGAAGCTGAGTGCACGTGCTCAGCGTCACATCCAACTGCTGTCTTTGAAAGATAGGCGCAGGAGTGCTGTCAGCATTGCTGCAGAGATTGAAAAGGTGGGGGGTCAGCCTGTCAGTGCTCAGACCATACGCCGCACACTACATCAAATTGGTCTGCATGGCTGTCACCCCAGAAGGAAGCCTCTTCTGAAGTCTCTACACAAGAAAGCCCACAAACAGTTTGCTGAAGACATGTCAACAAAGGACATGGATTACTGGAACCATGTCCTATGGTCTGATGAGACCAAGATTAATTTGTTTGGTTCAGATGGTCTCAAGCATGTGTGGTGGCAATCAGGTGAGAAGTACAAAGATAAGTGTGTCATGCCTACAGTCAAGCATGGTGGTGGGAATGCCATGGTCTGGGGCTGCATGAGGGCAGCAGGTGTTGGGGAGTTACATTTCATTGAGGGACACATGAACTCCAATATGTACTGTGAAATACTGAAGCAGAGCATGATCCCCTCCCTCCGGAAACTGGGTCGCAGGGCAGTGTTCCAGCATGATAATGACCCCAACCACACCTCTAAGACGACCACTGCTTTATTGAAGAGGCTGAGGGTAAAGGTGATGGACTGGCCAAGCATGTCTCCAGACCTAAACCCAATAGAACATCTTTGGGGCATCCTCAAGCGAAAGGTGGAGGAGCGCAAAGTCTCGAATATCCGCCAGCTCCGTGATGTCGTCATGGAGGAGTGGAAAAGCATTCCAGTGGCAACCTGTGAAGCTCTGGTAAACTCCATGCCCAGGAGAGTTAAGGCAGTTCTGGGAAATAATGGTGGCCACACAAAATATTGACACTTCAGGAACTTTCACTAAGGGGTGTACTCACTTTTGTTGCCGGTGGTTTAGACATTAATGGCTGTATATTGAGTTATTTTGAGGGAAAAAAATTTTTACACTGTTATATAAGCTGCACACAGACTACTTTTCATTGTGTCAAAGTGTCATTTTGTCAGTGTTGTCCCATGAAAAGATATACTTAAATATCTGCAGAAATGTGAGGGGTGTACTCACTTTTGTGATACACTGTAGCTGGTCTGTGATTACTGGTAAAATTAAATATTAAAATATTAAATTGTAAAATATTTTTTATTTTTGTATAGGGTCCAATCAGTGAAGCCCTGGCTGATGACTCGACACCCCACAAAGCTTATTCCCAAAGGCAGCAGCATCCATCTTTATCATCAGAGGAGTTGACAGATGAGGATGAAAGCTTCGTAAGTTGACAGGCATTGCTTACATATTTTTGAGCTGTATTTATTTGTTGGGGACGGTATTGCCTATTTGAAACATTAGAACATGGTACGTAGTAAAACACTCTTATTAATTACCATAATGTATGTTAAAATTCTGAACGTTTGTTTGGCTCCCATGTTAGTGTTTGATAAAATGTTATAACAAGCATTGTAGCTGTTGTAGCCTGGGCTTTTAATCATCTTCTATTTAAGCTTTAAAACTGATGCGGATTGTGTTCAACTTAGCTTTTCATTGCAGAGCCCGAGCAAAAGCAAACCCAAGGTATTACATGTAAAACTACAGAGACCATCCAGTCAGCAGAAGAGACGACAGAAACAGAAGAGAAAGTCTTCATCTGGATCCTCAGGTTAAAACATTAAATGGTTTTAAAAACACAGAATACAAATTAAAAACTCACCATTATGCATCTAATTCTTTTTATCTTTGTGAAAATTGCATTTAGTCTAATAATAATAATATATCTAATATCAACCCACTAAGAGTGCACTGATGAGTTTACTAATCACTCTGCAATAAAATGAGTTGTATGATTTGTATACACCAGCTGAAGAAAAAATAGCAGCAATAACATCTAATTTGAAAGTCAGAAGTTTTTGTTTAAACAAATGACCATTTTCTCTAATCATTTCGAATCTTTTTTTTATTACATATTTAATAAACAGTAAAATATTCTTAATAGTTTAAATATTTACGCAGTGTGTGTTGCTAAATAAATTCTAGGTTAGTAATAAGATTTCTAGATAGAAGTTTTATTATATTATTATAAATAATTATAGTATTATAAATTGGCTTTGGTAAACTTGTGCTTGCTGTAAATCGAGGGAAGAAAAAATTATTTATAATAATTTGCCCTAATTATTACATACAGTATGTATGTTTTTTTATACTGTTCCGGGGTTTCTTAAAACAAGAGAGAGACCTCAAAGCTTCAGCTACTTAGGCGATACAAAGATTTTCTTTTTTTTCTTTTGCAGATCACGGTAATCCCACTAAGAAGCCGAAACCTGGAGGAAGTTTGATTGATCTTGATGTTGTCCTTGAAGCTTTTCAGGAATTTGTCACCGAGTACAAGTATGTTTGTAATAATACATGATGAAGTGCTTCATTTTTGACATATTTGTGGAATGTAATACATTTATTAGCTGAATAGTGTATAATGCTCTATTATTCACAAATTATATTTCTACCTTTTTTTTTTGTTTTTTTGTCTGTCTAGGAAGACAGTGAACTCCGAATCTGTTAAAAAAGCCATAGATGCACTATCAAACTCATTTGAGGAGCAACTTACTGAACTGGTCAGTCTTTGTAAATATTCCTTTACACTAAATCCTTCATGTCTTCGAGATTGCAGGTAGAATGAGAGAGAATGACAGAATGCATGTTTTGCATAACATCTAAACGTGTCCATTCCAGATCACCGCAACTAAGGAGTTAAACAGTGTGAAACGTAAAGCTGTAAAGGTAACAGTGCTTTCTTATTTATCCTGTATAACAATAGAATATACTTTTTATTGACTTTTTGTCTCTGATGGGACATTAATTGTTTTTTACTGGCTCAGATTAATGGCACCCTGAACCAAAAAAAGACTCGACTTTTGGAGGCGAAGAATGAACTAATCAGGTAAGTCAGGAGGAGCTGCCTACCCCTCACTTATTCAGTCTTATCAAAGAAACAAAAAATCATGCTGGAAGAGGAAACAGCCTTCTTCATACTGTTGCCACAAAATTGCATGAATGTAATTTTATATAACTGGATGGTGGTGGCATGATGACTCTGTGCACTGTCACAGCTTGCCTGTTTCCCCTGAGTCTGTGTGGGTTTCCTCCCACATTGAATTTGAACTGATGAATCATGTGTAACCAGTAATTACCCGTCCTGTCATTAATATAACGAAAATATAAAACATGACAGTAAAATCTTAAAAATATAAATATAACTGGTTGTGTATGTGGCACACCCGAACTCAATAATTAGGAAGTTGTCCTCATTTTTTGTCATATAATGTGTTTAACCTGCATTTCAAACACACAACCGTAGCATTTATATTTGCTGTGGATCTGTCAGGAGTGAAGCTGAGATGAGGAAGCTGGAGAAAGACCACAATGAGCTGGAGCAGAGGCTAAAGGCTTTGAAGCAGGGCACAACCTTTCTCACTAACCTAAAACAGCTAAACAAGAAATACCTGCAGCACCGCACCGCACATCCCCATGAGCAAGAAACGGTAACAAACTGGAGTCAACTAACTTGCATGTTTTTATTAATATAAGCAAAAATTAAATGCTACTTCAAATGTGTTTTGTTACTTAGCAGAAGTATGATGAATTATCAAATACTCTTTATTCATTCATTGTCTGTTTAACCACTACTTTTTCCTGGTCACAGCAGGTCCGATTCACCAGGCGAAAGGCAGGAAACACATGGACATTTACACACACTCACACTTATGGCAATTGTCAGTAGCTCCAGTTGGCCTGACTGTGTGTCTTTGGACTTGTGGGTGGAAACCGGAGCTCCCGGAGAAAACCCAAATGGACAACATATAAACTCCAACAGCAAAGCACCCTGGCTGGGGAATCATACCCAGGACTCTTCTATTTACATGTTTATTTACATGTTTATTTGTTTTCCTTTTTACAGTATGGACCATCCTGCTTACCAGCAATGCTCTTGGAAGCCAGGAGCATCACAGGAACTGAAAGCCAGTTAAAGATGATCAATGACGAGCTTTCAGCAAGTTCTGGAGTAAATTAGTCACAAGTAGCAATTTGTATGAACACTGAGAAGTCAAAAGTTATAAGTCAGATATAATTATTAGGTATCTAGAATGCCATGTAAAATGACGTGATAATAATCCATATTACTCTGTGTTTATTTCTGACTGCATAAATCCATTAATACAACATGTTCAATTTTTCACGACTCACAACTTTGTTAAAGTATTTATTTATTAATTTTAATTTACTTAAGGGTAAATTAGTTAGTCACTGATAATGAGTGTAAGATACAAACACGTGACATGCAAAAAATTGCTAATAATACAATAAACAAGACTTTTACAGCATCTAAGAATGGTTTTAAAGCAGGAGTGCATTACTAACATCGGGGCTCAGAAAGAATTCAGACCCTTTTTGCACACAATATTGCTATGTGGATTTGATTTATATACTTTTGTCGTTTTTACCCATCAGTTTCCTTCCCCCCCCAATTATGATGCAATTATTCCTGGATACATCTTTACAAGTTACGCACACCTGAATTTTCATCATGGCAGATCCTCTCAAGCTTTGTCAGATTGGATGGCAAAAGTCTGTAAATGTTTTGATCTTTTCATTTCAAAATTATTGATGCCTCCATGGCTCTGGGAACACTCAAAACCTTGGATATTGTGTTATATCCTTTCCCCAACCCATGCCTTGCCACAGATTGATTGCAGAGATCCACAGTTTCCTATACTTTGATTCCTATACTATGATTTGGTTTTTATTCTGACAGTGCAGTGTAAATTGTAGACCAAGTGTGTGCATTACTAAACTATGTCTATTCAGTTTAAGTAGTCTGTATGGAACAAAAGCAGCTGACTGGAAAGGGTGGGGCAGAATGAGCAAACGGAATGCACCCGAGGCATTTCTCCCTTGGCTTGTTTTTGACCGCAGTAACATTCAGCCTTCTGTATCTTTTCATTGTTTTTAACAGACAATGTTGGTTCTAGTATGTTTTGATTTAACAAAAACACAGTTTAATGTAAGCTGTGCTGGTTTTATCTTGAAATACTGCAGTTTATCAGTAGGCCACAAGATAATTCTGTTGACCTGTGGTTAACTTCCACGTAGAGAAACACAATGTCATTTAAGAGTTTGAAAAAGCAACAAAATACAATGGAATTTGCTGTATTACCAGTATTCTTGGTTCACTGTGTCATAACAGCAGCCGTATCTGTGTCCTAGATAACACGCACTTCTCTGTGGCAGCATAGTGGCCCAGCAGGTAGTATGGGGTTCCAGATAGCACCAGGGACCTGGGTGCAAACCATGCTGGTTTCCTTTTATCTATACTGGCTACATTAAATTTCCTCCTGGTGTGAGTGTGTGGTGCACGGTGATGGTTTAGTGCCCTGTTCAGGGTGTTGTCCTGCCTTGTGACTACATTTTATTGCTAAATCATTATTAAGATATTTTAACTTCATCCAGGACTAAAATTAAAGTGAATTATAATTTGAAGGGTCCAAATGTCTTGGATGTTTTAATTCTGATTTAAAATTCCTGTACAACAGAAAAATGATTTGCTGTGGCCTTCCCATTATTTAAACCCTAAAATGCACGAAAAACACTAGTTATTCTTTGTTAACCCACCAGAGTGCAGTCCAACAAATGCTTTAGACAGAAAATACAAATACTTAATGTGCCATAACTTTTGCACTGACCAGATGTTTTTTATTCTGATCTGTTCTGAAATTCCGCAAATAAGCTAACTGTGCATTAAAATGTTTAAGGTATTTGCTCTCTTCACATACTGTACAAAATGAACAAAACGGAATTCAACAAGTCATGTCCAAACATTTACATTAGTCTGTACTGCATTCAGTGGTGTATTTATACAGCTGCTACATAAAGTATTATGCCTCATCTTTACAATCTACACGCTTGATTAAATAATCTGTTTTAGATAAAATGTTAGCACAACACAGGCCAAAATCCTGCCAACTAACCTTGAGAAGATGAATGTAATCAAAGCTAAATTCACAGGTTCAAACCAGAATAGAAATGAACCCTACTGCTGTGCAACACTTCTCTGAAAACTGAAAAAAATTATACAGTGTGGTCAGTACATTACTGAAATTAGATACTGAAATAAGATACTGAAATGTGAATTAATAACACAAATGATTACACGTTTGTTTAAATATAAATTATTTATTAGTGTTTGTTCCCATTAGCAAAAAAAAAGATCTAAGTCAACAGATGTTTGCTTCAAACATTCAAGATCGGCAACCAACCAGATCTGTGTTTAAAAGATTTCATGCTTTTTTTATTATGACTAGTTCTGCTGCCAATGAGTGTTAATCAGACTTTAACTACAGGACCATAATCAACAAAGATATGTTATGCATCCGGCCAGTGACTACTCTAATTTTACCTCTTCACCTCAACATGCACATGCACATGCACAGTGAAAACAAATACTTAGAATAACCCAGCACAACCTGTATTGCTGCCAAGCACCACCCCACCTTAGCGATTCAATAAAGCGTAAAATGATTTTACGCTGTTCATTAAGTAAACAAGCCTCTGTCTCAGGTAAGATTGCAGAGCTTCTCACTGATGTCCCACAGTTTCCTGGCAATTTCATTATCTTTGGCCTCAGGCTTCACATCCTGCACCTCACAGTCAGAGAAGTAGCGGCCGCTCAGGTGCTCGATGCCCTCCTGGAGGGCGCAGTACAGTGTGGTCTGAGAGCCACTAATCACGTCTGTCTGGAAGAGCATCTGCATGATGAACTTCACAACAACCATGTACCAGCCATTCAGGTTCCGACCCAGCTCTGTTTTCACTGACCCTGCAGCAAAGAATAACACAATTATTAAATATAAGAGTGAGCTTTTTGTTGGTTTTACAATTGTCATCATTTTCATGGTAGACATGTCAGTCACAAACCCCTTAAAATATTCAGCCCCTAAGCAACAGTCTTTTATGCTGTCCCACTACAGCTGAGATCCAGGTTTGAACTTCACTAGCTATTACATTTACATTTTCGGCATTTAGCAGACACTTTTATCCAAAGCGACTTACAGTATACAGTTTAAGCAACTGAGGGTAAAGGGCCTTGCTCAAGGGCCCAACAGTGGCAACCTGGCAGTGGTGGGGTTTGAACCAGCGACCTTCTGCTTACTAGTTCAGTACCTTAACCGCTAGGCTACAACTATTAGCTATTCACTTTCTACAACACATTTAACTTTTGGTGTAAACTTTGCAGGATACACACTGCTAGCTGCAAAGTTGTTAGTCTTTTAAAAAGATAAACTACATAAACAGGACAATCTTTGCTTGGAGTGTAATACTCGCCTGGGTGTAGACTGTAGCAGGTGACGTTCGTTCCCCTCAGTCTCTTGGTCAGTTCATGTGTAAAGAGCACATTACACAGCTTGCTGTGGCAGTAATTTCTAAATATGTGCATGTCAGTGGAACCTAGTTCAAGTGTTTTATGTGTGTTAATGCAGTTAAAATCAATGGTTCCTATATCATGACCACAGGAAGAAATGTTGACCACTCGGCTTGGCGCACATTCCTTCAACCGGCCCAAAAGCAAATTGGTCAGCAGAAATGGACCAATGTGGTTTACACCAAATACCAGCCCAAAGCCATCCTCTGTGTGCCCTGGAGCAGCGATACCTGAAATAGGCAGACAGATGGCATGCTGAATTTCTTTAATATTCTTTGAGGTATAAAAAGAGCATATAGTTTAGACATTTGCAGTTCTTTTAAGTTGTGAGCAAAATAAAACCTGGACATTAATTCTCTACAGATCTCTGCCCCTAGGTGTGCTTTACCTGCATTGTTGATTAGCAGGTCCAGTCTGGTCTCAGTTTTAAGAAAGGTCTCAGCAAATGCACGGACTGATCTTAGGCTGGCCAGGTCCAAATGCATGAATACCACCTTATCGTTCCCACTCTCCTAAAAAGACAAATATTAATGCTTATAAATAAATAAAATATAAAAATCTATTTATATTATGCAGGGTGGTACCCATACATTTAAAGCTCATCTGAGACTTACAATGCTAAATGCAAAGTGGAAATGTGAAAAAAAAACAGGGTCTGTCATGGTAGGTGGAAGTGTTAGTGCCAAGGGCATGGGTAACTGGCACCTCTGTTAAAGCACTAATTATTCTAAGGGGTAAGTATGCATTTTGGAACAACATGTCACCTAGACTATGTCTTTTTCTGGGACATCTCTACCTGTATCATCCGGCACATGTTACAAGATTTCGGCTGTTGTGTAGACCGACTGGCCTGTCTGCAGTCCAGACCTGTCTCTTATTTTTAAAAAGAATGTGGATGTAACAAAATGGCAAACATGCTCCTGTCCTGTCTAATTTAAAACCTACAGTTCAAATAGTTTTGGGTAGCACTGTCACCTCACAGAAAGAAGGTCCTGGGTTCGATCCCCAGGTGGGGCGGTCTGGGTCCTTTCTGTGTGGAGTTTGCATGTTCTTCCTGTGTCTGCAGTGATAGCTCAGTGGTTAAGGTACTGGACTAGTAAACAGAAGGTTGCCGATTCAAGCCCCGCCACCACCAAGTTGCCACTGTTGGGTCCCTGAGCAAGGCCCTTAACCCTCAATTGCTCATTGTGTTCAGCTCATTGTGTAAGTCGCTTTGGATAAAAGCATCTGCTAAATGCTGAAAATGTAAATGTTATGTAAATGCATGGGTTTCCTCCGGGAGCTCCGGTTTCCTCCCACAGTCCAAAGACATGCAAGTGAGGTAAATTGGAGATACAAAATTGTCCATGACTGTGTTTGGGATTGAACTTGTGACCTGATGATTCTTGTGTAACGAGTAGAAACGACCGTTTCTGTCGTGAATGTATCCAAAGTTAAAATCCTAATAAATAAATAAATAAACCCATGCTCGATTACTTTAGTCATGTTGAATTAGACTGTGGACAGCCCATTGCCTTACTTTATGACCTATGCGCATTATTAGGGTTTTTTAACGTCATGTTTTACACTTTGGTTACATTCATTCATTCAACGGTAGTTACTCATTACACAAGATTTATCACTTCACAAGGTTATATCAAACACAGTCATGGACAGTTTAGTGTCTCCAATTCACCTCACTTGCACATCTTGGACTGTGGGAGGAAACCGGAGCATCCGGAGGAAACCCACGCAGACATGCAAACATGCAAACTCCACACAGAAAGGACTCGGACCGCCCCGCCTGGGGATCGAACCCAGGACCTTCTTGCCCACTTAGCCACCGTGCCGCCCACATTTCGCTAGTAAGAAACAAAGAAAAGAGTAAATGTGCAGTGTATGAGGACTTTGCATTGTGCTGTTATCAGTGGCGCTACTCACTGTGCGGATGATCCGCGCTGCCTCCTCACCTCTCTGTTTACTCCTGCAGGCGAGAATCACCGTCGCTCCCCTCAGAGCCAGAGCCAGAGCCGTAGCCCTGCCAATGCCCGTGTTACTGCCTGAACAGAAAACAAGCTAGTTTACACAGCGGTCATATCTACATTTAATCTGATCACGTCTGTTTTACTGTGTACTACTTTCTCAAGAGCAGAGCTGTTTGCAGTAATTGTGCTGTTACCTGTAACTATCGCAGTCTTTCCATGGAGCGTCACTGTGCTTGTGCACCTTTTCCTCTGCACGTAGATCTTATGAAATACACAATATACTCCCAATACTAGTCCTATCCACAGAAAAATCCACATTTTACTGTTCACTGGCCACTCTAATCCGGATTATAGTCAATCGTTTGTTAGTATGTTCTTAGAAAAGGACTATTTCTTTCCGCGGTGATCTACGCTGCGTTTTAGTGACGCCTCGCCGCTCCACTCCCTAAATACAGTATAGTAGTCATTCTATAACCAACACCTTATATATTTCTTTCTTTTTGATAATAATACCTCATTTTTTAAAGAAATACAAGGACTAGATTTTCTAGTTTTATATTTAATAAAAAAATATATATATTTACTTTCATTAACCGCTTAATCTTGCTCTGGGTCGCGGTGGTCCGCCACCTGGTTCCACTGAGCAAGAACAATTAATACACCCACTGGGGTGTATTAATCAGTGGGTAGCACTATCGCCTCACAGCAAAAAGGTCCTCCAGGTCCTTTCTGTGTGGAGTTTGCATGTTCTCCCAAGGTGGGGCGCTCCTACAGGTCCTTTCTGTGTGGGTTTCCTCCGGGAGCTCCAGTTTCCTCCCACAGTCAAAAAGAACATACAAGTGAGGTAAAATGGAGATACAAAATTGTCCATGACCGTGTTTGACATTAAACTTGTGAACTGATGAATGTAACCAAAGTGTGTGAAAAATTACCTTAAAATCCTAATAAATAAATAAATAATCACAGGCTATGCAGTGACGGTTCTACGGCCCCCCTAGGAATACAGTATATGTAACTCAAATTGAATATGAAAAAGAAAAGGACTGAATAAATGACATTTAAGCAGAGCAAATGCCTTAAATGGTGATTCTTTGTTGATCTGTTTACATCAAACTCAAGAAAATGTAGACTGAAAACTGCATAAATAAAATGTTGAATTCTATTGAATATCGACTGTTTCCTCTTAATGCCCACAATGCACATTTGGGCAGAAAGTAATTGGCCCCTCTAACATAGCCCCCTCCCCCCCCCCAATCTCACATGATCTTGCACGACCCTGCCTAAAATTATTATTATTATTATTATTATTATCATAATTTAATTAATATTAATAATTTATAAACAACAACAATAAGAACTTGTAAGGGTATAGTTTTAATTTTACAAGCTATGAAAACTTGAAAAAACGCTTCTTTACCATACTATTATATAATATACGATGTCATTTTATGTGGAAATGTGGGATAGAATAGATAGAAATAGAATGTCATTTTATATGTACAGATGTTAAAAAAAGACCCCTTATGGGTTCAACAGGTGAATGCGAGTTATTCTGATTCCACAGGTTCACTCTCTGGAGAACTGGAGTGGGCGGAGCCACAACATGTTCAGGTTGTACATGACATGAGTGGGCGGAGCTATCACATGTTCAGGTTGTACAGGTGAGGAGTGGGCGGAGCCACCACATGTTCAGGTTGTACAGGACAGGAGTGGGCGGAGCTAGAGACGCGTCAGTAGAACTTGACAGCCTTACGGCTCTGACTGAAACTTTCAGCACGGTGTTCTTCCTTCTTTACTTTTCACCTGTGGACAACATATTGTAAGTAAATTAAGTTAAATGTTAGTTTGTAGTGACTGTTACTGATATTCTTTTATTATAGAGTGAGCGAGAGTTATGGAGAAACAAAGTTGGTAGTAACTGATAAGGAAAACTGGTGGCTTGTGTAAGAACATGCTGCGCATAACAATACTGTCTGTAAAACTGTATAGAGGCGAAAGTTTTAACCCTTTTTAAAATATTGTTTATCTTATTTAAAATAAATAACTAAATCACACATAATTTCTTAATTTTTAAGTCCTATTTGAATTCATTTTAATCTAGGATTATATCATGTAATCGTTGGTTATATTCCAGGGCTACAGAAATGCCCATATGTAATAGAGTTACACCTTTAAAAGTTTTTCTTTATTATCATTTAATCTATATAATAGTCAGTTTTTAGTTGTTGTTTTTTTACTTGTAAATAGGCTGAAACAACATTTTAAAATGTAAAATAGTGTTTTATTGAGTCAAATTTTGAATGACTGAAAGAATACAATTTAACTGTAACATGTATTTTTAAAAAGACCTCATGAGAATTCTAATTACATTTACATTTTCAGCATTTAGCAGACGCTTTTATCCAAAGCGACTTACAGTACTGTGACATTATACAGTATAAGCAATTGAGGGTTAAGGGCCTTGCTCAAGGGTCCAACAGTGGCAACCTGGCAGTAGTGGGGCTTGAACCAGCAACCTTTGGATTACTAGTCCAGAACCTTAACCACTAGGCCACAACCGGCCACAACTGGCCCACAAATGTAATTAATAGTATTAGTTTTACACTTTTACACTTTGTATTGTGGATATAATTGGATATAATTTCCATGTACCCGTCAGTCTACACTTAGTCATGCATTATGACTTAGTTTTTTTTTTAACATAAATTAAAACTAAACCTATTCAGGTATTCAGCCCTTTTGCTGTGGCACTTCAAATTGTGGTCAGATACATCTTGTTTAATTATCCATAAGATTTGTCTAGAAAAAACATTGTTCACTGAATTGTCAGGACAAAAACAAGCTGTGAATATCTGTAATTGTCTCTGGATCTGACAAGGCATAGGTCAGAGCAAGGATATAAAACTATCTATGGCTTTCCAGGACCAAAGTTGCCTCACGAAATTTTAAAATTGAAGAAGCTTGACTCACCTAGAGTTGGCCCTCCAGCCAGTTTGGGTTTCTGGGCAAAAAGGACCTTGGGCTGGGAGTTAAGACAAACCCAAAAAAATAGCTCCAAAAGTTTTGAGAACCTGTTGGATGGACAACCATCTCTAAATCACTCCAGAAAATAAGGTATTTATTGCATTAAGGGATCTGGCTACATATGGACATAAAACTCTGTCAAAAATAAAATGAAACTAAAACATTTTCACTTTGTCATTGTGGGTGGGTAGGTGTAGAATAACAGGTGTAATTGGTGCAACATCTTGGGCATTTGTAAACACATGTACAGTACAAAGTAATATTGTGCTAAACAGTTTGGGCTGCAGTTTTAAGTTTTACTGAGAATTTGAGTGGTGATTATCAAATAAGGGTATTAAAATAAGCTAACATTATTTCCTTTTGTCAATTAAAGGTGTTCTTCTGAAGGCCATGTCGGGCATAGACAACAGAGGTAAACCAGATAGAGGTGACCAGGTAGATGCCTCTAAATCAAGTCCAAAGAGCAACTCCAAAAGGTAAAACATCAAAAAGTAAAAAAAAGTGAAGCTATGCGACAGTTCTTGGTATGTTAGTCTCAGCTTTCCATCTGTGTTATATTCTTATTTATCTTTTTTTCTGTTTCATTAAGCACATGTTATTAGCACTTTGTTATAATGTGCTTCTATTGGCTCAGTTTAGATGTTGTACTTTTGTTAAAACACCAGAATGTAGCTTATTAAGTGTACATAGTAATTCAATGCACATTTATAAAAAAAAGACATAAACAACAATAAAAGCATGGCATGTGTACAGAATATGTCATATGGCAATTTTATTTACCTCAATATTTTTAATTCAGCTAAAAGGCATAAATGGTGAACTAAAATTTGAAAATAAAATTGCCTGATTTGTAAACCAGTATACCAATATATGACTATTGGGGGACACATATCAGTTCACCCTTAGTGTGGTCCCAAGCTTAATCCCAAACGTTCTTTCATTTTATCAATAATAGATTTTTAAAATTCAGGAAAATGACTCAGAAAAGGAAAACAATTAGCAACAGTCCAAAGTAGGACAATCTCTGTAATCACAACTTAGAAATAGCTTAGAGTCTTAGAAATAGCTTGAATTGCTAATTAGCCTTAAGAATATACACTAATGTTTTAATGTGAAATGAAATTTGAACAAGCTCTCCCATCGGTTAACGTTAGCATTCGTATTATCTGAAGCACTAAGTTAATAATTTTTTTTACTATCTATAGTGGTAAGGCTGTGCCACCATGTTTGTTCTAGGTACTTTACATGTATATAGAAATAAACATCATTTACATTTGTATTGAATTCACCCTACATTGAACCATTATGTCTGAATGGCATTAAGCACATCTGTATGGATTTAAGGTCTCATTCTGTTCCTAGTGAGTCTACCAAAAGTGATGCAGTATCCAATTCATTTGCATATAGCATGGACTACCCTGAGATTGGGAAATGTGTCATCATCAACAACAAGTATTTTCATGAATCCACAAGTAAGAACAGCAACAAAAAAAAAAAAAAAAAAAAAAAAAAAGATTTAATTGCTTTAATTGATAATTTTCCATCATGGAAAAAGTGATGTTATATTTCCTTTTGTAGTGATGTCTGAGCGTCATGGAACAGATCTGGATGCTGAAAAAGTGCTGAAAGTCTTCAAACTGCTGGGCTTTAAATGCACTATCCGCCAGAACCAAAGTGTTTCAAAAATGAAGGAGCTTTTCAAATTAGGTTGTATGAAGTTATAGTTCACATTTACAATAAAACAATCCTAAACCAAAGACATGATCAGTATTTAGCCTCTTACAGTTATATCACAGTGGGATTGAGTTTAAATGTTTGTTGTCTTTTTTTTGTTTTAGTGTCCCAGGAGGATCACAGCAAGTCAGCCATGTTTGTATGTGTGTTGCTGAGTCATGGGGATGAAGATGTTATCTATGGCACTGATGGATGTATTAAGCTCAGTGAGCTGACTGGGCTGTTCAGAGGAGACCAGTGTCTTTCACTAGTTGGCAAACCTAAACTGTTCTTCATACAGGTTCTTTTTTAAATCAAAATAATTATATGTTAACAGAAGGCTTAAAGACATTATTTGCCAAGTTTTATTTTCCACTGTGAAGGTTATTTTATACACTGTGAAGAAGGAAGGAAACGGGGTCATAAGTAAATACAAATGGAAAAGAGATGGAGAATGGAGAAAAAGATCAATTTCATTTTCATCAACCACTTTATCCTGGTCATGGTCACACTGGGCCAGGTTTTATGGAAAAACACTGAGTGCAGCAGAGGAATATCCTGGACAGGAAGACAGTAGAATGTTAGAGACGAATAAATTATTGTCCAACAAGCTCATGGCCAGGTGTCCAAATACATGTGGCCATATAATGCCCTAGAAATTGGCACAACGGTCTTTGCACTGAGATTATGCACTTTAATTACTGGTTATAAGAAGACAAATTTATCACACTTATTCTTATAATTATTAACTTCCTGAACCTTTTATCTTTTTTATATCTTGTTCAGGCCTGTCGGGGATCAAACTTGGACCCTGGTATTGAGACAGATAGTGTTTGTGATTCAGAGAGCACACAGAGGATTCCTGTTGAAGCTGACTTCTTGTATGCATACTCCACTGCTCCAGGTAGAAGCACTGTTTATACTCATTGGTAGTGTTTTTAAGGACTGCAGACTAATAACTGCATCCCCCACAATATCCAGATATGCTTAACATGCCTCTCCAATGTACCGATGTAAAAAATATAAACATGTTTCACTCACTAGCTTTGCATAATGTTAGTTGTTGATAGGGCAGGAATGTTTTAGAATAGCAGAAAACCAATCCCCACTTTCCCCAGTATATTTGGTCCCTCACTGAGTGTTCAATTAATGGTTACAGCCTTAAATCAGAAGCTGTTGAAACACTGGGTGACACCGTGAAGCAAGCTTGATATTGCCATGGGTTCTAAGACTCTAGTTGAAGATAGAAGCCCTTGCTTAAAACACTTCTTCTTAAAGCTTGACAGAAGTTAGCCTTCACTTAGTCAGCCTCTTTGAGAATGAGAATGTCCATGAGAATGTCAAGCAAGCTTAACTGTGGAGAGTGTCAGACATGTTACAGCATTGTATTGTTAATGGCAGACTTTTTAGTGTTTTTTTTCTGGAAAACCTGTCACCACTTCATGCACTTTGTAATGGATGCAGTCACCTTAGCCCTAATTGAATGGGCACACAAAGGGTAAAGCTATAGTTTATTATAATCAGTAGCAAGGATATAATTTTCCAAAGTTTCTGTATGCACACTGTAGGCAGTTGTAGCCTAGCGGTTAAGGTACTGGACTAGTAAGCGGAAAGTTTCTGGTTCAAGCCCCACCACTGCCATCTTGCCACTGTTGGGCCCTTGAGCAAAGCCCTTAACCCTTAATTGCTTAGACTGTCAGTCGCTTTGGATAAAAGCGTCTGCTAAGTGCAAATGTAAATTTTTGTCCAAGCTTATTTGTATTAAACCCATAATAATACATGGACGTGTATGTAAAGCTTTGAATGTTATTTTTAAACACGTCTTCTTTTTCATAGGTTATTATGCTTGGAGAAACACAGCCAATGGGTCCTGGTTCATTTCTGCCCTGTGTGACATGTTAACCAAGTATGGCAGAGAGCTGGAGCTTTTGCAGCTCATGACACGTGTGAACCACAAGGTGGCGATGGAGTTCCAGTCTTCTTCAACCCTCCCTGGTTTCCACGGAATGAAACAAATCCCATGCATAGTGTCCATGCTGACCAAAGAGCTGTACTTTCCAAAATGATTGTTCCACTTTTATGTAAAAATGTAATGTAGGCTTAAAAGAGAGTATTGTTGACAAATAGTAATAATATATGTTTAAATGGTAGACAGTACACAGCAGTTTACATTACTGAGGCTGGCACAAGCCAAAACACAGCTTCAGTTACATTTTGTTCTCCTAATTATACGTATAGAGCATTAAAGAGATTATTAGCAATACCTGCCTGTATTAAGTTTAAGAGTTCAACATCAATATACTGAACTAACTGTGGCAAGTACACGACAGATTTACTCTATATGTGCAATGCTATTTCTGTTTAGAAAATTGTAAGATTGTAATTTCATTTCTTGCACAATCAAAAGTATGTCTGAAACAATAAAGATCAACCAGGCTTGTCAGAAATCTGTTTGCTATGTATAGGAAACCAGATATATGTTTCTTTTGCCCAGTGATTCTGATAGAAAACTGACCCACCAATACCCTGACCAGGAAAAAGTTGTGGTATCCCTAGGCACAATTCATTTAAACACCCCAGACACGACACCTAACCTTCAAGAAGTTGTTCAGGGCTTTTGGGACTCGTGTTCATACATTTTCTTATGCACTGTTTCTGTGAGGAACACAACCACCGCCCCCCTACATTACTTTCAACAGAGTTTGGCTGTGTTGCCCTAGGTGTAAGTATGGTAGTAAATCAGGGTGTGTGTGATTGCCCAATGGAACCCTGATTATAATGCTTGCGTAGAATTTATTAAATAAATAAACTTTTTGAGAACAAGCCATCTGTTGCACTGTAAATAATTCCAAGGAGAGAGTGATAACTGGTTTCAATGAAATTTGAGTTTGAGAACAGAAAGCAGAACCAGTTTAATGTCACATTAAGGTTCATTTTCATTTCTTTAGAAAGCACATGTTTGCTTTTTGTGTGCAAAGATGTTTTAGGGCAATTTTAAAACAAGAATCGTGATACTGTTCAATGATAAAATCCTGCAATTATGCATTTTAAAGAAAAAGAGACAAATCTGTCTAATATTATTACTCTTTTGGGGTCGATCCACAACACAGTATGCTTAAAAAAGTTTAGGAGGTATTGTTATCTCCAACAACTGTGCTGTCTGCCTTTATTACTGTGCACAGTAACACAGAGGGAATAACAGTAATAACAGTACTGGTTACAAATATTGCATAATTACCAACAATAATAATAACAACCTTTATTTACAATATTAATATTACAATATATAAATTATGTATGTAAAATATTAGTAATAATAATATATAAATATGGTGATAGAATAATATCAATTATGGCAATATTAATAATCAATATTAATTGTATTAAAAGTAATAATAATAAATATTAACGTGGTAATAACAGTAATAATAGTTATAATAAAACATTTACAATAATAATACATATTAACAATGGTAATAACAGTAAAAATACTATAGTAATATAATAATAATAATATATGAACATGGTAATAGAATAATATTAATGATAATATTAAAACATTAATAATAAGATGTTAATAACAGTAACAATACTACAGTAATATAATAATAATAAAAGTAACAATACTTTAGTAATAATAATAATAATTAATAAATTATGGTAATAATGTGCAGTGTAAACAGTAACAATATTAAAGTAATATAATAATAATAATAAATAATATAGGTATATGGTGATAGAATAATATTAATAATGGTAATATTAATAATAAATATTAACTGTATTAACAGTAATAATAATAGTATTCACGCGGTAATAACAGTAATACAAATAATAATATAGGAATATGGTGATAGAATAATATTAATGATGTTAATATTAATAATGTACTGTAACTGTATTAACAGTAATAATTATTATTATTCACGTGTTAATAACAGAAATAATAGTATTAATAAAAATAACAATAATAATAGATATTAACAATTGTAATAACACTAACAATAATATAGTATGATAATAACAATAATAAATGACCGATGGTAATAACAGTAACAGTAATACTACTACTACTACTACTACTACTAATAATAATAATAACAGTAATAATAATAAATATTAACGATGGTAATAAGGTGCAGTGTAAACAGTAACAATATTAAAGTAATATAATAATAATAATATAGGAATATGGTGATAGAATAATATTAATAATGTTAATATTAATAATAAATGTTAACTGTAATACCAGTAATAATAATTATTATTCACGTGTTAATAACAGTAACAATAGTAATAATAATAATAACAATAATAATAGATATTAACAATTGTAATAACACTAACAATAATATAGTATGATAATAATAATAAATGAACGATGGTAATAACAGTAACAGTAATACTACTACTACTACTACTACTAATAATAATAATAATAACAGTAATAATAATAAATATTAACGATGGTAATAAGGTGCAGTGTAAACAGTAAACATTGTTAGCTCTGTTGAGTTTCTATTCGGGTCGCGCGCGCTGAAACAAAAGCGGGGAAGTGAAAATGAAAATGAGCGCGCGACCCAGCCCGCTCGAGCACTTCCGCGATAGAGGCGCGCGCACAACCCAGCGCCCTCTCGCGCTACAGCAACACTAAACACACACACACGTACACACACACACACACACACACGTACACACACACATACACACACACGCAGCTCGGGAGGGGATTTCCACACAGCGCTGTTTCCTTCACTTGTTTTGCTTTCGATCTGGTCGCTAAAATTTATACAAGTTTGGCTTTTGTTATCGGCGCTCAGGAATTAAATCCGGACTGAGTGAACCGGGGGAGACGTTACTGACTCGCCTGCAGCGGGATTTGCAGTAATCTCAGGTAAAGCGTTTCTGCCTTTCTTATATATGAGCTGAATTTGGTGTGTGTGTGTGTGTGTGTGTGTGTGCTAGCTTTATGTAGCCAGGCTGTGTGGTGCTGTGTGAGAGAGAAAGAATCGAAAGTGCTGGAGTGTTTTGGATCCAGCTGGGTCTGGGAAAGCTTATTTTCACTTTTGAAATGACTGGTCGCTCTATAAGGACTGGTGAACGGGGCAGTTAAAGTTGGGGGGGGGGCAGTTTGACAGGGCTGAGACAGGACATATACACACTGCTGAGGAGGAATCTGTCAGAATACTGATAACCTGTTATGCTGGGCGTCCTGTGAGTACTGTAAGATATAATTTCACACACTTCATACATGTTGCTCTGTTGTGTAAAGTAGAAGCTTTTCTTGATGTCCAGACTCACTCTCTCAAATCATTTTAATGTCTCCCTTCAACATGCTTACACAAACTGACACTCCAAGGTTGCACGCAAATATGCAGTGCAACTTGGAAAACGCGATTTGTTTTTATACAAAATTGCACTTTTCAGTGAACCACTGTGACAAATAGTGCCAGCCTGACAACCAGCAGAACAGATGATTTTTAATGTTTGTAGAAGTACTAACAACTTCATCACTTGGCTACCAATAGGGTCACTTGGGTTGTTTTTATGGTGCAATTCCCTGCTCACATACAAAAATTAAAGCAAAAGTCTATTTTTTGTCTTTTGGACCACATGATGTCATGATTTATGACTTAAAGCTTTCAAATAATGGAATTATGGGTAGCAAAAATAATGCTAAACTATTATTATTATTATTGTTATTATTAAACATTCATGGCATGTTTCCTATATTATAGGGGCGGCACTGTCGCCTCACAGCAAGAAGGTCCTGGGTTCAATCCCTTAGGTGGGGCGGTCCGGGTCCTTTCTGTGTGGAGTTTGCATGTTCTCACAGTCCAAAGACATGCAAGTGAGGTGAATTGGAGATACTAAATTGTCCATGACTGTGTTCGATATAACCTTGTGAACTGATGAACCTTGTGTAATGAGTAACTACCGTTCCTGTCATGAATGTAACCAAAGTGTAAAACATGACGTTAAAATCCTAATAAACAAACAAACTATATTATAGTAATATATGCTTATATTACTTAATCTGAATATATGAATGTAACACTATCTGACACAAATTTACACTTAAGACTTGCACACAAATATGCAGTGCAACTTGGAAAATGCATGCAGTTTGCGTCTGTAAATAGGTCACTGAGGTTAAAAGGGGTTCCCCAAAATTGTACATTTTGAATGGGCTCGGGTTTTTTTCTTTTTAAAAGTATAATTGTAATCTTACCACCATTTTATACCTCATTCTTGTCTGCAGGAATCCTGACCCCTACTATCCTAATTCACCCACCACCTAAGACCCTAAGAATACCCTGAGAAGGCCTCAGAAAAGTAAACAATTGGTTTTCCAGTTGTCAACATGGTAACTTAAACATAAATCTCATTAAAGTTGATAAAAATGCATGTTATGTTTTTTAGGAATCAAATTTTCAATCTTGTTGTTTTGTAGTTTATTTATTCCTTCATTCGTTGACCTGGTGCCACATGCAGGGATCATACACTGGACAGGGCACCAGCAACACACTGACCCATTTACTCACTCAATTACACCCAGGTGCAATTACAGTCTAAAGGTGGCCAGAAAACTTTAGGATTGTTTTGAAAGGCGGGACAAAACCAAAGTCCCTACATGGCAGTGCAGACAATATGCAAAACTTTGTACAGTACTGTGATTCACTGAGAGGATTAAGCCCAGATCCTCAAAACCCATTTTGCTGTGCAGCACCCACACCTCCGTGCTGTCCTCTTAGCTTGCAGAATTTTTTGAAATCATCCCTTAATAACATGTGTTTTTAGCATATTTTGGAGCACCCACACTACCTGCTGTGTCACTGTGCATTACAAGAACATATTTTTTAAATATTTGAAAAAGTTCTGATCAGGGTTCTGGGAACATTTTCTGAATGTGGTGCTAATCCATTGCAGGGCACCACACACTCACCCAGTCACTAGGAGCAATTAAAAGTAGTCAAATTTAAGGTTTAAAACCAGTTCTTTAGGATTTTGGAGCTGTGCGGCACCCACATTACTTGCTGCATCACTGTGTTGCCCACTTTAAAAAATAAGTTTAATCAAAATAATTGTAAACAGTACACTTCATCAGAGATTGTAACAAATATTTCATACACACGACCAAGTTTTGAAGTCTTATCTGTGGGACACACCACCTGACAAGGTAAACCAGGAACAAACACATGTATCAGTAACCTGCACCTTTGTACCTTGGGCAATTTGTTTGTATCCAAAATTGCACTTTTCAGTGAACTATTGTGGCAAATAGTACCAGCCTAACAACCAGCAGAACAGATGATTTTAGAAGTACTACAAACTTTATCACTAGGCTATCAATAGGGTCACTTGGGATGTTGTTATGGTGCAATTCCCTGCTCACATACAAAAAAAAATCAAAGGGAAAGGCTTTTTTTGTCTATTGGACCACATGATGTCACGATTTATGGCCCAAAGCTTAAGGGGTAACAAAACAATGCTAAATTATTATTATTATTATTATTAATAATAATAATTGTATGATATTTGTTTCCTATATATGCTTATTTTACTTAATCTGAATATATGTTTAGGATTGTATCAGTATCAGACTGCTTAAAATTTTTTTTTAATGTCTTGCAAATTTGTAAAATATTACTATTTTTATATGTCAAATGTTATTATTATTATTAGTGGTAGTATCATAGTATATAATGTTGTTATTATAACCCAAAATTGTACATTTCTGATTCTTTTTAATGCCTGTTGGTGACAGTAGGATCTACTTTACTTTGCATAAACACCACAGAGGTTCAGTAAAGTAGTTACATCTTGTCAATTTGTAACTAATTAGTCAGTCTTTGTGTCCAAAAACAAAGTTATGTAGATTATGCTGTATTGCACACATTTCTGGTTGGAAAGTTTGAAATTATGATTAAAGTGAGGGAAATATAATTCTTTTACCCGTTAATTTTCTATTCCTTATTTTGTTACTAATAGCACAAGGTAAAGCACTTATTAATTGCCTTATACCAGTAGGCTTGACTTGTTGGCTGCATCTATTTAGTGTTCAGTTTAAAATGGTTTACTATAAAAGTTTGTTTTTATATAGATTCACATGAAATATCAGCTGTGCCTTTACTTTAACGAGGCACGAGGGATGAAGGTCATCGGCTTAAAATGATGTTTCTTCCAAATAAAGCTTTCATGAACCTGAGATGGTATGACCCAGAAGGCAGGAATTCCCAGGACAGGACACCAGTCCATCACAGTGCTTCAGCCATTCTTCTCCTTCTTTAGACTCTGTGGAGACGCCTGTTTAGCAGATAGCACCGCTAAGATCCGGTTTTGAATAGACAGCTGCATTACATGAGCACTACTGTAGTTTCTATAATACTAAAACTAAACATTGAAATACTATATCAGCAGCATGCCAGCTAAAATATCAGGAAAGGATTCCTCTAATGTGTCTGACAACTGAGTTAGATATACACAATTAATGCAGGCAGTCAAACATTTTTACATTTTCAATTATGGCGTTTAGTAAACATTTATATTCAAAGTAAATTACAATTGTGCCTGGATACAAAGATGACAGGTTAAGGGCCTTGTTTAAAGACCCAACATTGGCAGCTGGATCTATAGCACTAGTCCAGTTCCTTAACAATTAAGCTACCACTTCTCCATAATAATAGTAATAAATGATCATTTCTAGTGTCCATTATTTCATAAACATGTGGTTATCATAACAGTGTTTATTTCCTTCCCTTCCTGTAATGTACTGTCAGGGACATTACTGTCAGGCTTATACGCGAATAGCAGGACGACTTTTAGACAACACTGCATCATTAAAGTGTGTTACAGCTTCTAAACATAGGCGTGTAAACTTCTGCACCATATTTGCAAACATTTTAGTACATTAAGTCAGATAATTCAAGGGAAATATTTCTCATGAACAATTTGAATAAAAGCAGCAATTTAATGTATAACCAGGAGTTTGGAAACATATATACCTGTCTGGTATGTGCATTCACCTATTATTTTCTAAGCTGCACCTACCATACATATGTATTTTTAGGACATACAATCACTCACTGTAACCTATCTGTTGCTCTGTACACTTTGTCACCCCCGCTGTACCTTCAATTATTAATTAATAGGAACCCCCATAGGACCCCCACTGACCAGATTACTTTTAGGTGGTGATTATTCTTAGAACTGCACTGATGCTAACATGACAGTCAGGCAGTTTTGAGTGCATCAGGTGTACTATAACCTGTAGTAAAAGTAGCAGCATAGAAGAATGATAAAATCCAGATTAGTTTTTAGTCTAAGCCCTTGTTTTCTTTTATCCCCTACCCTCTCACTCTTCTTTTGCTCTTAGGTCAGTATGCCAGTGGAGAGAATGCGCATGAGACCATGGCTGGAGGAACAGATCAACTCATGTAAAATACCAGGATTGAAATGGGTCAATAGGGTAAGTAAACTGATGTTTTCTTTAAAAGGATTAAATAATTAAAAACACAAAGTTGTTCTTTGCAGATGTGGAATAGTTGTTTATGAAGCATTATGCAGCTACATAATACATCTGACTTTTGCGCACATGCATACGTTGCACAAGCATATCGTTTTTTCTTATATTGTTCTCAATGTGTCTGGCAGGAAAAGAAAATATTCCAGATTCCATGGATGCATGCTGCGCGACATGGCTGGGATGTAGAAAAAGATGCACCCTTGTTCCGAAACTGGGCCATACACACAGGTATGCCATGAAATCTTGATTATTTACAAGCTCAGGCCTTTTTTAATACTCCTTGTCTAACCTTCCCTGGCAAACACACCCAGAATGGTGGCCCTAATAAGGATTAAACTGCTACCCAAGCATAACTATTCTTAATAGCATTTTTAAAATACATGATCTGTATGATTATATATATATATACAATATTATACTTTTTTATTCAATATTTAGGTAAGTATCAGCCAGGAGTGAACAAACCTGATCCCAAAACATGGAAGGCAAACTTTCGCTGTGCGATGAACTCTCTTCCTGACATTGAGGAGGTGAAAGACAAGAGCATCAAAAAAGGAACAAATGCCTTCAGGGTTTACAAGATGCTGTCAGCATCAGAAAGGCAGTCAAAGAGAGGTGAGTTACTGTTTCATACCTGGGTAAAAGCACATATTCATACAGGTCACCAGTCCATCACAGGGAAGACACACACACACACACAATTTTAGTAGCTCCAATTAACCTGACTGCATGTCTTTGGATTTGTGGGAGGAAACCAGAGCACCTGGAGGAAACCCACGAGGACACAGGGAGAACATGCAAACTCCACACAGAAGGGACCCTGACCGCCAGGTCGAGAAATTGAACCCAGGCTCTTCTTGCTAGGAGGCAACAGCACTACCCACTGCTGCCGCAGTACTGACACACTTGATTTGTAAGTTGATACAGTTCAGGTTGTGTGTACAGCAATTATTAGGTGCAAGATGATTTCAACGCACGACTCAGAATGAAGCGTAATTTAGAATTTAATTTTGGTTTATTTTAGTATTCTATCTTGTGCCATGTAGTGAAGTTTAATTCTTGGATTATTTTGTTTGATAGGAAAGAAGAGACTAGATAAGGAAGTGAAAATAAAGGTAAGACTCTCAGACTGAACACTGTTTATTTATTCATTTAAATACACTTACTGTGTTTGTGCATTCCAATTTGCTGTTTTTTTTTCCAGTTTTATGATGAACCGTAATGTCTTGCATCATATCACAGCATTATGATTAGCACACAGTGTGCTAGTAAGCTAGTTAATTATTTCTCTTTTCTGCTGCTTCTCTTTTTCACTTACCTTTTTTTTTTTTTGCTAGAGCTTATTCATTTGTCCACAAGAACCTCCGAGCTGTAAAAGCAGCCAGTCACAGAGGACATTTAGAAATACGTTATATACAGATGCAATAAAAATGCTATGAAATGGCCTGTATATCTACAGCCATGAAATGTGCTCTGAATCTCATCGAAAGACAATTGACAAACACATTTGCCTATACTAAAAACACAGGGCTGATAGTGCTTTTTGTGTCTTTATTTATCATGTTCAGTCATTCTTAGGCAAGGCTGTGAAATGTATGTGGACAAGCCTGTTTTAACTGGCAGAGCCTCCTTTATGTGCAGCAGCATTTTCTGTAGCTGCCAATCTGCTGAGATTTGCTTAAAATGACGATAATCTGATCACGTTTTATGAGTAAGGTACAAGAAATGTACCCTGGACAGGGTGCTAATCTGTTGGAAGGCCACACACAAACACACATGAAATCACCCACATTTGGAAGAGTAGTTGATCCACCTTCTGGCATGTATTTGGAGCTAAAAGGGAGCCAGAGTACATGGAAAAATCCTAACTAAAAGACTAACTTGTCACAGACAATGACTGGAGGCAAGGATCAAATTCAGGTCTATAGAACCCATGATGCTGCACCCCTGCAGCACCTCATGACCCTCTGTTTTAGATTCAAATTTTTTTTATCAGATTTGTTTAGGGATTTTTTTAAACACCTGACTAGAAGCTACCTGATTCGAAATAGTGATTGGGTGTGGGTAGAAGTTTTGATTCCACATGACTCATCTTTTTTGATTTATAACATGATTAAAGGTTTGTGTTTGTCTGTGTGTGTGTGTGTGTGTGTGTGTGTGTGTGTATTTGTGTATGAATGCGCACCACAGGAGGAGCAGCCATGCCCAGTTTCCTCGGCCTGGGAGAGCACCAATGGCTGCACACTGAGCCCTGAAGCAGTCAAACAGGAAGCAGATTACTCTGTCACAGGTGCAGGTAAATCGTGCGACCTTTCATATAAGTATAAGTAAACATCAGGTCATAGCTAAAGGCTAGCAGCCACAGTTAAGCTTTGTTCTAGCTTTCCTGTTTATATGTAATAGATGTGAAAATGTCCCACACAAAAACAAAAGTATTTAAAAGATCAAGCATGGAGACTCACCTGAGGGTTAATGTCATGTCGTGCAGTGTCTGGTTTGCCATATTTAAGGCTTTGTCAATAAAAAGCATTTTGCAGCTTCACTAAGCAGCACTGGAGGATTTTTGGCCACCGAACTCCACATGTTTGGCATTGTTTTTATGCCAGATGCTCATTTTGATGCAACTCTCCTATTAATCTGGGCCTGGGACTGGCACTAAGTGCACACTCATATGTGTCCGGTGTGTCAGGCAAATATACACCATCCTTGGATGCCGTCGCAGTCCCCAGGAGCAGACAGGCTATGCTAAATTGGGAGAAAAAGGGGGTAAAATGCATAAAAAAATAATAATAACAAAAAATAAACAGCAGTGGAGCAATAATGGGATGCAATTATGTCAGTTTGGACCAAAATCTTTGGGAAATGTTTCCAACACCTGATGAATCATGAAGGCTGTTCTATGAGCAAATGCACATTTAACCCAGTATTTGTATGGTGTTCCTAAAAGGTGGTTAATAAGAGTTTATGCGTACACACACACACAAACATGTGCATCATCAGTTTCCTCTTGTGTGTTCTTCTTAATCAGTCTCCCTTCCTTGTTTCTCTTCCACAGAAGTGGGTGGCTGCAGCCCCGCTGAAGACCATTTGATCATTCCAGACGTGTGTCAGACCATTGAGGTCGTGACAGAGAACGAGGAGCAGGCTGTGAGTTCCAGCCACCCTTACCCTCTCCAGATCTCGCCCATGTCCTCATTTGAAGGTCTGTCTCTTTTTATTAATCTGTGTCTTTAGTTCCCTCAGGAATCACCCCTATATCTAAAGCCCAGTGCACATTTTTGTTACTGTATACCAGGAATGCTGATATTTTTGGTCTTTATTTTGAATATTGCATGCTTCTTAAAACCATTGAGGTTTTGAAACATCAGAGATCCCTCACAGACTGTGCTTTACCTTACCGATAGTTCAATAGTAAATGGTAGTGGCTTTATTGCTTAATGCAGATAACGGTTCCCTTCTATCTGACTGAACTCTCACCAAGGTCACCAGGTTTGTTTATTGCTGCCCTTCCCCACACATTAGAGAGTCTAGAGTTAATTTATAACCCACTCTGACCAAGTCACATCAGTTCAGACGTAGCATTTTTGGGCCGCATGCACTCATTATTAAAGTCATGACACATAGATTATGTGTGTTTTGCTTGCACTGTACTTTATCTGTTTTGGCATATGAATCATGTTCGAGGATTAATGTAAAGTGGAATGAAACCTCCAGGCTGATTTGAATTAATCTTGACATAAATTTTGAGAAGTTTGCAGGTTTGAAGGTTGGAAGGTGGGGGTTGGGTGTTTTGCTGCTAATGTAGATGCTCTGTTACTGTACTGTTCATGATTAATCCAAACAGGTTTTTTTGCTCCGTGCCAAGCCCAGACGAGTTCTTTCGCTCGTCACACCTATCTAAACTGACAGCGTGCAACATGCAGAAAGGCTTTCGTATTTATTCCACATAATCATGTGGCTAAATTTGTCACACTAAATGGTTTTGGATTCTTATACTTAGGACTCTCTTAAATTCATGGGAAAATTTGCTTAATTTCACAGACCTCGTTTTTCAAAAATCACAGATTTCACGAAGAAGTGCCACATTTCACAGCAGTCAATAAATACACTTATAAATTAAATAATAGAATAAATGGAAGCTACAATACACAGCGAAGGCTCCCTTAATAGTTGAATGTAGCTTCATATTAATGAAAATACTGGTCCGTGTTTTGACACCCCCCCCTTGGTTGGGAGTTTTCCAAACTTAGTTACCTGAGTCGTGTTTTTAGCTGCTTTACACTTCTTGGACATTTTGACAAAGCCTTTGCTAAATGAAATGACGTAGGATTGCTAGGACCGCCTCATAGTGCAAATTAACCAGTAAACGTGTGGATGAAAAACGTTAAATCGCTAAACACAAACCTTAAAGTTTGAATTTCACAGCAAATGGTCATGGTTCATGACGCGGTTTTCACGGCCATGAATTAGGTAGAACCTTACTTATACTATATTTAGTATAAATGCTCAATAAGGTGCTTGTGACTGTCAGTTAAGAGGACTGACACGTCAATCATATGCATCTCCATGCCCTATCCATAAATGGCAAGGCAGAAGGACATAAAATCCTCCAACCAAGCAACTTTGCTAATCTCCACCACAGGTGGGCTTTATACACTGCAGTAACTTATAATACTTAGTAACTAGTAATGCCACTTTTAGCAGCAACAACTACAACCAGATGTTGTTGCATAACCTACCTGCACTTGAGCTTCACAGTACAGGCTAATGATTGGACATCTTCTATTATTTTCTGGTAGAAAACCGAATTCATGGTCACCCAGGCCCTGAATCAGCAAAGCACCACCACTCTTTTACATTCCCGTTAGCGTTTGACTGTTGGTATGTGATTATTGTTGAATCCTGTTAGCTTTACACCAGAAGTAAAAGCACCCATGTTCAACTAACCATCACACAATCCTACTTATCAGTCCACAGAATATAATCCCAAAAGGCCTGGTGGTCAGTGTGACCACCAGGGCTCAGGTGAGGCCAGCCTTTGTGTTCCTTTTGGTTAGCTGTGGCTTAATTTAATGAAATCTTATTAGGCCAACCACCTCTGGGAAGATATTGGCTCTCACTGTAGTTCACTGAAGTCTCAGACTTTTTAAAAAACATATTTTAACATACTGTATTTTCTTTTTTTCTTGAGATGTGATGAAGTAATCATTTAAAAGACTGTATCTTGCATTCTTAGTTTGTTTTTGACTTAGTAAATTTTAGTTTTAAAACCTTTAGATGTGACCTTTAAAAAAAAGGCCAAAGTTTTTCAGTCCACTCTAGATTTAATGTTTGTTTTAGCAGTAAGAGTGATTACTGCATACAACAGTTATTGGCTCATTCTCAACAGAACATGACTAAGCCTATCTCCATGCCTGAAGTGGAAATTTCTGAGCCATTTATACCTGAGAGAAAAGGAAGTGCCGTATCGCTAACAAACTTGTTTTTTATCCATTGGCTTGCATTATTTTTTCTGCCCACCCTTATTTTTGGCCTTAGTAACCCGTCTATCAGGAAAACCCAGAGTAATCTGTCTCACCTCCCTTTCTATTTTTTTATGTACACAGGGAGTGATACAGACAGTGCACACAGTGAAGAAGACTCCAAAGAGGTATGTGCAAACTGCGGCTTCATGAAGCAAAACAGCTTTCAGGGATTTAAGATCTTATGATTTCAGTGCAGGAACCCAGCCAAACAAAGCATTTGTAATTTATGGTAATAGTTGTGCAACCGAACACGTAAATACATATCGTTTCCTTTAAAGTGACGTCAGAGCATCTCCCTCCCTCTCATCTACTCTCCACTCCCCTGTCCGTGTCTGCTTCCTGTAATGCTTCCTGTCATGTTTGTGTCTTTAAAGCCAGAATACGTAACAATTTCTTTTTCAAATAAAATTGGCACAGTGTCTGCACTGCAAAATATTAGTGACCATATTTATGCACCTGTAGCCAGCTAGGATGATATAGTAAGAACATGTCCAGCTACACAATGGATTGGCACTGTTTTTTTGTAATCCAGCCCCACTTTGAACTAATTAAAACAGGCTTGCCATATCTGCCAGTAACACCTTCATATTGGGTACCTGAATGTGAGTCATATTATAGCTTATATTACTTTGATTCGGTGCATCAGTATGAGGGAGGAATAATGCCTGCATGAAAAAGGAGCAGATTTCAGAGGGTCTTTATTTGTCATGTATACATGTACACGTGTACAGTACAACAAAATTCTTTTTTTTGCACATCCCAGCTCATTTGGAATCTGGGGTCAGCCATTGTATGGCGCCCCTGGAGCTGAGAGGATTAAGGGCCTTGCTCAAGGGCCCAACAGTGGCTGCATGGCAGAGCTGAGATTCAAACTCTCAACCTTTTAATTGGCAGCCCAAAGCTCTACCCAATAGACTGCCACGGTATATTCAGGACCAGTACTGGCACCAAAGCTGAGATGAAAGATCCTCCCCAACAGACAGAGCGATCTGCCCCAGAGGCAGCATTATGGCCCTTTTCCAAAGTGGGCTATATGTTTGAACCAATGCTGAGCACATGTTGGTGGTTTAAGGTGCCGGTTGTGCATTCCTGCGCCCAGCTTAATTTGGGTTTCCTTTCTTGGTTGTGAGGGCTGTGGATGTTCTTGTGTCTTTCATTTGTTATTTTGGTAGTTTCTGTTACTTTGGTCACCTCTTTTGTTCCCTTATGTTTTTATTTGTAGTTTTTAAGCCACACTGTAGTTCCAGTTTGGATAAGCATACTGCAAATTGGGTTCATTTTCAATTCTTGCAGGTGCTGGGCTACACCCATTATACTTGTATCTAGTTCATGTTCATATTATGTTTAATCTTAATGTAGATGATAGATTGTTGATTTTAACTATAAAGATTTGTATTTAGTTCCAATAAATAGTACAGTGGAATCATTTCTGGAAAGAGTATTGTATATTTCCCTAAAACAGATCTCTGTATAATTATGTGACACTTTTAGAAATCAGAGTAGTAACATGTATAATACAACAAGCTAAGAGTATGGAATATGTACTGTTCCATCAACAAACCAAAGTTTATGTATTTGTATGTCATAGGGTGTATAATGAAGCTGGTGTTGATAGTTAAATAATAGGGGTGCAGATATACTTAGTTCTCTTCTTGAAAAATTAGACCACACAGTGGAGTTTCTGGGTTGTCCGAAAATGGCATGTTTGTCCTATGGCTCAACACATATTTTCAGTTCCTGTCTTCTAGTTCTTGTGCATAATAAGAAAGAAAGAAAAGGAAAGGGACATAAAGTGACATGAACCTTTTTGTATGAACCTTTAATCTGTTTGTGTGATTAATTTTCAACCACAACAAATGATAGCGGGTAACAAATTTATAGCTAGCAATATGTTAAGTGGGCTTTGCTACATAGGTATTTCTAGCAAACGATATGCATCGCAACAAGTCACTTCAGGTAGTTCTTGAACTTTACATTATTTTTAATCTTGGAAAAGTCAAATAAGTCATTGTTTGATTAATGCTGTGGGTTTTCTAACAACTGATGTTTGAGAGTTGAGTTACAGTCCACACAGAGTGAGAAGGTTGATTTGAAACTCGCCCTGACACACCCTTCATTTGCATTGTATTTATATGATTCAAATAATGAACGACCAAACTATTACACATTAAAATCACAAACAATGAAGCTGCTTCAGCGTGGCGCCTGACTGCATGTTAAACTCTGTACATGCAGATCTGTGTTTTATTATGATTTTTACTACAGTGGTGTGGTTATTTTGCATCATGTCTGAGTATTATACAGACTGCATCTTTGTTTTTATTAGCATGTTTAGTTTGCCTTATTGAACTGTTTGCTACAGTCTATAATGATGGATTCCAATCACTTCAGTAGTTTCAAGTGATATTCCAAACCATAGAGAGTGAAAGCTTTTAGTTTGAAGGGAACTTCAGACTGTGTAAGGAGTTGTGATTAACGGTTCATCACTACAAAGAAAGTTGACAGTAAAATTTACCCATCAGACATTGTGTGTCATTATCTGAGAGAAGCAAACGGTATGAGTGGGATTACGTTAGACTAATGTTTTATTAATCTTTGTTGGAAGTACCAATGATGTAAAAGTAACCAGGAAATGTCCAGAAATCTGCCAGAGAACTAATTTAGCTTATTGACTTTCACTGAGCTAATCATGAGCAATACAACACAACGTAATGACGACACAAACCTGTTATATGCTCATATATTCACGTTCACCAATTACGCTGTTAGTGTTTTTTTAATTCAATAAAGCATGGATGACTTGTTGATATGAAACCTGGCTGATAATGGTGGGTTATTGGTGGTACATCCCTAATATGTTGAGAACATTTATTTTGTACAGTGAAAGAGTCTTGACAGGGTTTCTATAATATTACTGACAGTAGCTATGTAAACAAGTCCTGCTGTGCCCTCCTGGGACTGGGTTTTTTAGGTGCTGTTTTCCTCAGCATTAGACACTTTTACTATATTACACCACTTATTTCAAAAGTATTTTATTATGTTCTATACACCCTGCCAATTTATTCATAACACTAACACAAAAATAATCTCCGATGCTTTTTTAACCAGACCATAAACAGGCTTGTTCAGAACGCGTGTACTATAAATAGTGTGTAGTGTTTCAGGGTTGAATGATGTACAATTTTAGCTTTAGTGTAGTTCTGGTTTGGCAAATGCCAGTGGTTTGGTTTTGCATAGTTTGGTTTCAGGTCGGTCTGTATTCGGTATCACTTTTAGTGCGCAATGTAAAAAAGTCATAATTCCCCTTTCGTAGGACGCACATTCTCTTACTAATGGAAAAAAAAACTGAACTGTTTCACAAGCCGTGCCACTTGACATTTTTCACAGTCATTTCAGAAATGATTTGCAAGCATTCAGGAAACAGGTTCACTTTCACAGTTAGCTGCAGCTTGATGATAGTAATGTGGTGCCCCAGACTATTGACAGCACAAACATTCGAAGCTTAAATATATGGCGAAAGGAAGAGGATGTAGGGAGAGGGTATGGGGTAGTTATTGAATGTAAACAAACTAATATATGCATGTGCAGTGCATTCCTTTATGACAAAAGCACAAATGACCAAGATGTCATTATTAACAGCAAGACATTTAGTGTTTTTATTTATTGATTAATTTATTTACTGATGATGATGTCCAAATGGGTTACAGTTAAAGTCAGAAGTTTACATACACTAATAAGACACATGGCAGTTTTGAGATGTTAATAATTTCTTCTATTGTTTTTTTATTATTGGAACACATACAGATTTATAAAAGGAAGTTCTTTCAAATTTTATTGTGTTTTTTTTAACTATGCTGGGACAGTAGTGTACATAAAACAACTGAGCTAGGTTTTTAACCTGATGTATGAAACGTACTATCATACAATTTAACTTTTTAGCATGGCCCGGCTTGTTCCTTATTAGTGATTGTGATTAACTAAAGCTGGCAATTTTTCTGTGCCCATATGAAAGTGATATTTTGACACCAGACATCAAGAAGATGAAACATGGATCTCATGCCAAAGTTACAAAGAAAACCCAAACTGCCCCCAAGAAAAGTCTGCCATGCATTAGAAGCCTCATGTTGGCATGTCTGGCTTTCTCAGTGGTATTGTAACATCGTCCCTGGTCTCCCCTCTAGTGTGGCAACGCTCTACATGTGCTTTTGTTTTGTTTGTTTTTTATCTCCATCCATGTCCCATGTGTATTTGCTCAGTCACATAATCCTCCCTTTTTTCCTGCTTTTAGTGTCATTACATTCTGTTTCTTTTGTAGTTTGTTGAGTATTGATTGGCTGTAGCATTTGTTCTGTTTGCAGTGACTCTGACCAGGGTCTCTGTAGAGAAGGTATTTTATTTTATTTAAATCAGACATGGAATTTTTGCAGGCGTCTGTATGTGGATGTGTGAGCACACGTGTGCGTGGGTGTGAGGGACGGGCAAACGTGTGAGGTTTCTCCACATTCCAGAATGAAGATAAATGACGCAGAGCTTCACATAATGAGGAAAGGTTTACTTCAACATAGCAAAAACACGAAAGAGGAGGACTAAATATGTTTACTATAGGCTTGTTAGGTTTATTAATGCAGTAATATTTATTTATTTATCAGGATTTTAACGTTTTACACACTTTGGTTACATTCATGACATAACAGGCAGTTACTGGTTTCACAAGATTAATCAGTTCACAAGTTTAATGTCAAACACAGTCATGGACAATTCTGTATCTCCAGTTAACCTGACTGCATGTCTTTGGACTGTGGGAGGAAACCAGAGCACCTGGAGAAAACCCATGCAGACACATGGAGAACATGCAAACATTCAAACTCCACACAGACATAGACCGCAGACCACAGACCCGGACCACAGACTTTTGCCCCACCTAGGGATCGAACCCAGGACCTTCTTGCTGTGAGGCGACAGTGCTATCCACTGAGCCACCGTGCCGACCAGCAATATTTAAATGTATAATTTGGCACATGTGCTAGGAATTAACATTAGTTTATTCATTTATTGTCTGTTTTATCACCGCGTTAACCTGGTGACACACACACACATTGTGCAGCTCACCAAACTGCATCTTAAAAACAGAAAGCTTCACTGCATATGCGTACATTAATCACGTTAATGGGATTTGAATCATGTGACCAATAGACAGGCTATTATAAAAGCTAGAACTTTCTAAAAGCTATTTTTTATGTTTGGATTTTAGACTTTAGAATATGCATAACCCAGTTTGGGAACCCAGCTTTAGACCATTGTGGTTTTCTGTGCTGTGGCAGTATTTTGGTTTACAATACTTCATATCTTTAAGTCTGCAGACTTTCCTAATGACTTCACTTTTCTTTCTATTTTACAGCATGTGCAAAGAGCTTCATGGGCTACCCACAAGGACACAAAGGCAATACTGGGCACCCACGTGAATCGTACGTCCTTACCAGGCATGTCCACTTTCATCACCCCATCCAAGCCCAACTTTAGGATTACCACTGTCCAGGATGCTTCGTCCTCAACCCTCCATAGCCCATATGGTAGCGGGGGAACATGGAACCTTTTGCCTCATACTTCTTCACACCCCCCAGTAGCCTCCAACCAACCCTCTGCCACTGAGAAACGAGCCAGCGTCATCATGAAGACCTCAGATGTGTCCAAGTCTGTCAAGAGTTGCTGAACAATGACCACACTGCCTTAAGCCTGGCTTTACAGGCTGTACTGGACGGGAACACGGAGCGGAGATCTCAACAACACTGCTTTGCCTCTTATTGATGATGTCACAGCTGGGGGTCCTAGCTGTGGGTGAGATAAGAATCAGGATACAGGGCTAAGTGCAACATTTAATGCTGGTCCAAACCATTGAATTCAGGGAGAAGTGTAGTAGAGTGACAGATCTCAGAACTTTCCACTCATTTTGGATGTATATGTACAGGAGAGTCATTGTCTAACCAGTGGCATCTGCTTTAGCACCTTCTAGAAAAGCACTGAATGAGTTCATCTGTGGCCTTTTTTCTTTATCTATAGCACCACGACTGTCCAGCCACCAAAGAAAGCACTTTTAAATCTTAAAATCAGTCTTGGACCAATACGTGTCAAAAGGGAATTTTCTTAAGAGGTAGATTTTCAGCTTTTTGCCTATAATGAATCCAGGTTTTCATTAGTGTATGTTTTTAAGAACGATAAAGCACTTATTTTGTTTTTGTAAAGTATTTTAAAATATTTTATGCTTTCTACTGTATGTGTGAACTCAGATGTATATATCAACAAATCTCTACAGGGCTGTGAAAAAGTATTTGCCTCCTAGATGATTTTCTGCATTTTTGCATATCTTTTTTTAAGGCTTATTCATTTATTGTTAGATAGACTTGAGTATAAAGAAGTGTCACATCAGACTTAAATAAAATCCTCCTCACAAAATGCTGATTAATCTATTAAGTTTGATAGAAGCTCTATTCACTTCCAACCATTTGGGTTGTATAATGCTTTAATGAAAAAGCAGCTCCAAGCCATATTATTTTATCACATGGCCACTGTCCTCTTTTAAAGATTTTGGATTTTCAGCTTTTAATTTGCAAGCTTTACAATCACTACAAAATTTTCTAAATTAATGCCCTATGATAGCACGCACACGAGCCGTGTTTTATTCATCACTGCTCTGCTTGCTATTGCTTTGAGTCTATTAAAAGTAAATTATAGGAGTTTTTTTAATGTTGCAAACATGTGATTTTGACATGACATTGAGCATCCATAAGAACCTAGGAACCATGCTTTCTTAAAGCAAAATATTTTATACAATATTTTATTACATAGGGAAGTGGTAGCTTAGTGGTTAAGATACTGGATTAACAATTCAAGGCCAACCACTGCTGGGTGGCCTCACTGTTGCGACTGTTGGGTTTCTGAACAAGGCCTTTAACTCACAATCACTGGTGTCTGCTAAATGCCTTGAATGTAAACATAAATGCATTAATTGCTTTTCGTAGACCAGCTTTGTTACTGTGAGAGTATCATATTAGTGTCCGTCCATATCCACATAGTTTCATTTAGATACTCGGTCTTCTGGTATCATAATAGGATTGTTAATTTAAAAAATAGGCTTGTTAATTTATTGTTATATTTTTAAAATAATTTTATAGATCTGATAACACATTAATTCAGAACTAAATTGTCAAGCACCTTCTACAAACTGTACTGTTAGTTGCTTTGTATGCTCAATATTTCCAACAATCAAGCTTCTGCACAATTGTGCCAGAGGTCTATTAAGGAGCACTCACAAAAAATGGTGAATCGACTTGATTTCTTAACAAGTTACATAATTTGGTGTCTGGGACCAGTGAATACATAGATCAAGTTAGCCTGACGTAACAAAGCACTAGATTTTTTTTTGCTGTGCTTTGTATCTGGTCATTTTAATAGGAATGCTTGTGTTGCTGTGTGTTTTGATCTTATTTTATAATAAATTCAAAGGTTAAGGAAATTAAAAAGAATCAGCCACCTCCAAGACTTGTCTTGTAACTGAAATACAAGTCTGACAAAAGTCCGACTTTATTTTTGCTGCCTGTACAAAAATTTCTTTTCATGCTACAATACAGGCTGGTTTAACTAAACAGCTTATGCAATGTGAAAAATATTTGTGGATTTTTATCATGCCATGCTTAACTGGCATCTTCATCTGGTGATTTTCAGCCATTGCTGCTTTGACAGTTTTGACAGTCCAATATGGTTACAATTCATGACTGATGTCCAGCTGAATCCCAAACCACACCCTGTATGCTATGTAGCTTATAAGAATACTACAGGTTATGTACTTATTCAACTTGGCATTTCATTTAACTTGGCAGTCCATTTCAGTCACAGCTCTTACTTAGCTCCAGCTTGAAGCACTATTTTCTGACTAACCATAAAACGTAAGGGTCTAACCAAAAGGGTCTGACTAGGTACTGACAATGCACAGAATGTGTTAAATCTGTTTCAGCTTACTTTTGCTTCATGGCAAGTTTGTTTGTTATTTAATCCATGGACTTGTGAACCTTGGTGAAGCACCAGTGAAAGCGTTCAATTTTTTTCTGAAAAAAACTAAGATAATTATAATTATTATCTATTAGTGGATGCTTATTTTCATGGTATTTTCTCTGGAATAAAAATAAGCTTGCTTTTCTAAAGCTCAATCTAAGCCTGACGTATTGTTGTCTGTCGTCAACTTATAAAGTAAAAAATCCAGTTTGACCACACCTGGAATCATAAAGATCAAGACTGACCAATAATTTACTTACAAAAGTAATTGTCACTTTCTGCTATAGCAGTTGGCATTTACATGCATACATGATTGGCTGTGTCTGGGGGGATGGCTGAGGCCCGTAAAGGATTGGCATCCTGTCTGGGGGTGTGTTACTGCCTTGCGCCCAGTGATTGCAGGGAAACCAGACTCACTGTGTCACTGATTAGTATAAAGCAATGTTAAAACATAAAAATAAAATTAGAAAATGCCAATGTTAACAAACTTAAAGCGTCTAAGATTTAGCATATAACGCATTTAGCTTAGGAAAGATTTCTGCCATTTGTTAATAGTTGTTAATAGTTCATTTGTCTATTTTGTGTGTTTTTGTCTACATCTAAGAAAGATGCATCAAGGCTTATTGTAAATATTTGGGATTACTTAGCAAGACGGATACTCCCTGAACATCTATACATCTATACATACTAAAACATGTAATGCAGAAAGTCATGGGTGGCAGATTTTTTTTCCACATCACCTCTCATGTTTGTGGCTGTGTATGAAAGTGTGTTCACCTAACTGAATGTGTCTCTATACACATTCATGGGCTACTCAATCCTGTGGATCACTGACTATCTAATTATGAGATTATGTATGTAAATAAAGGATTTCTTGTTAATAAATGAACCACTGTTTCTGGAGCTGAGTGATATTACTTGGATCGATTATTTGAAATCACATGTGTGGAAAAAACACTAAAGAATTCAATCATCACTTACATATTTTATTGTAGTGTTTCTGCAGATGCTGCCACAAGCATCTGGAACAACATGAAAGGCCCTGACAAGCTGCCAGGACCATGTTCCTTGCAGAACATAGTAAAGGAATATAACAATAGTATAACAGTACGAGTTATTTTTATTATAGAAGCCATGCTGTGGTTGGGAAGGGGTGTTAAGACTGCTGGTGAAAATGCTTCTATTTAGCATTTTTCTTAAATTTAATGTTTTTCATAACAAGTCATATAATCAGCATAACAAGGGGTGGAAAGTTGAATCATTAACTTCTACATACTAAAAAGTCATCGAGTAAGACTGAGATAAAAATCTACCACTTTTGATCAGTTAGTGCATCAAACATGATCAAACCATTAAGGATATGAGATTAATCATCAGAGAAATGTAAAGATCTTATTACATTTGTTGACTGCTTAATTGATTGGAACACAAAAGGCTAGATTAACTATTTTAGTGGCACAGCAGAATCAAATTGAAAAGAAAGATGCACAAAAAAATAGAACAGAAATGATTTGTAATACAGTACTATGAATAAGCCAAGACTGCAATCACAGTATATACTGAGTGGACATGTCCCTTCCCCCCTCGCCCCAATATTCGGATATGCTTAACATTATTTGTGATATACGCTAACAGGTTCAGGCAGCACATAAGGCCCGCGTCCCATGTGAGTAAAATGAAAAAAGTGTCTGGCAGTGGTTATGGTGGATGATGGTATGAACAGTTGTTTCAGTATCTTTATACTGGATGAAACTGGAACTGGAACTGTTTTCGTTTACCCTGCTATTAACACTGACTGGTGCAGTTTCACATCTCAGTGACACAAAACCTGGCTAACAGCACCTGTGCTTTTGCAGGTGGATTTAATACCATGACAGGCATGTTTGCATTTAAACTTATGATTTAATAAGTATTTCACCTGTTGTGTTTTACTGCAGTTTCTCTTGTATGTGAGCACATTTTCTACTCACAATAAAATCTTCTATTGTAGGCTTTTAGTTAGTTTGCTGTTCTTGTCTATTATTTTTTTCTATAAAATGGGAAGTAAAATTTTATTTCATAATGGACTTTTGATCACTTGTCCAAACAGATGAGATTTGATGTGAAACATATTTTTCAGAAATGTCTGACTTGACATGCAGCTTCTTTGTGGCGGAGTAAAAGGGTTCATTTGTGGATTCTATATTCAAATGCGCATTGTTTTGCAACCATGATTTACGTCTCTTTGTGTTTGCATGCCAGCCACAGTGGCAGGCCGCTGGTGTAACCTGATCTTACCTTTGGGTGTGTGTCTGTATTGTGTGTATGGTGTGTGTGTGTCTTTGTGGTGTGTGTGTGGTGTATGGGAACCTATAAGCAGAAAGAAAGGCACAACCTCTTTCTCCTCTTTTGGTTTTGGTTGCTGTTTTCGGGCTGGGTATGTAGCCACCCTGATGACACCTGAGTTACCATGACAACTGCATGGCAGTTTATTACTCAACCCATAAGTAAACACAAAGGTCACTGTGAAAGCACTTTATTTCCTTTTCTCTCTTTCTCTCTCTCTCTCTTCACTCGCTCTCTCACCTTCTGTCTGTATTAGAATTAAAAATTAACCAGTCATCTAGACATTAGAAAGGCTTTTTTCATTTGACCATATAATGGTGAATACTAGTGGTTCTGGTTCTCAACCTTGGGGTCACTTGAGAATCAGATAGGGTCACAGAGATACCGTTCATATGGAGTTCCAGCTTAGCTCATTTGAGAGATGCAGCTCAGTTCCTAGCTTAGGTTATTTATTCAATTTATCTCTATCAGCTACATGGGCAGAACCGTCATCTTAAATCATATAGTGAGTTAACCACTTAGCTGGTCTGTGAAATATGCACTTATGTAGAGTACTGTACTGGAACAATAGCCTATGTAAGGATGGAGGGTGTGAACATTTTGGGCCCTTACAGTTGAGTCCCTGGCCAAAAAAGGTGAGAAACCTGGTGATTTTGCACACAATAAAGCATGCTAAAATCCTAATCATAGATATAATATGAAGAGCAGGTTTATGTTTTTAATATTTAATTTTACACAATTTTATAAAAAAGCAACCAAGCCTTTGGTACTCTTCTGCTTACATTTACTATATTCTTTATTACAATAAAATCTATAAAAGTGCCTTTTTTAAAATAACTTTTGAAGCATGGCAGATTACTTTCACGTCATTTTGAAATGTTCCCTATAGCATTCAGTTTGTATGTCAAGATTGTTGCTTCTTCATTTCCTGCCTAATTAAAATGTCTTAACTTTTGTCCAGACAGCTTTAAGACAAGTTAAAATTAGGCAAGTCCACAACCTACTGGCAGAACTGCAACTTTTTATTTTCAAAAAGTGAGTACTGTTTTCAATCATATTCAGCTCGTACTTAATATACAACTCATGCCTTTATGTTTGCATCGTTTTTGCATTTTACACTGTTTCAACTTTGTTGGAAATAAGGTATTTATAAAAGCATTAATGTCAACTATAAAACTTCTGTAATAATCTGAGTTCTGGAGTTTTTCAGTGTGTATAACTGGTAGAACTCAGTAAGTGGCCTACAGAGCCAATTCATATAAATGTAAAATCCTATAAAATACTTTCCCTGCTTTAAACACAGAACAACTGAGAGCTAACCCAGAGTTTAGGAGGAATATTGCCATTGACCTTTGATTCACAGCACTGGTCAGAAAAAAATTAAATTGGTTGTGTTGAGCATAACCTCAAGTTATCAGTTTAAGGGTGTCATTTTTTACACTGCTGATTGGCTGATGTGATTGACAAAGACAAAGTTATTAAAGATTGTTAATAGATTTTAAGGTTTTAATAGTTACATGATTTGGGTCAAAGTAGTATAAATGGAATTTTATGGTATAACTTTTAATTGAAATAGAAATAAAACTGGCTTGAACACACCCATTAAAAAGTTGAAGCTGTTGTTGCTTCTAAGAGATATAACCAGTCACTTTATGTTTTGAGAAGAAAAGTAGGCTATGTAGTTCTATCATTTAATCTAAGAAAAAAAAACAGTTCCAGAGATGAACTGGAATTACAACCCTGTTTGGCGAACCCTGATCCTTATGACCAAGTAGGTCAAAACGTTATATACTGTGTTATGGCGCCACCCTCAGACAGAACACGTCTCTACAACTTACCTACGCATTCAGGCGATAAAGAGTCTTTTAGTGAATCGACTCCCACTTTAACTCTTTAACCCAAATGAATCGAATACTGGTGTGTATACAGAATGCTTCTGTAGCCTGTGTTTATTTTTAACCCGCGTGTTTGAAGCTGCCGCCGTCATTTAATCTCTCAGTCACATTTGCAAGCAATCGGTTCATTCATTCACTCACTCACTCACTCACTCATTCACTCACTCACTCACTCACTCACTCACTCAGTCACTCACTTATACACTCACTCACTAATACACTTACTAATACACTCACTCACTCACTCATTTATTCACTCACTCACTCACTCATTCACTCACTCAGTCACTCATACACTCACTCACTAATACACTTACTAATACACTCACTCACTCCTCACTCACTCACTCACTCATTTATTCACTCACTCACACTCATTTATTCACTCACTCACTCACTCATTTATTGACTCACTCACTCACTCCTCACTCACTCACTCACTCATTTATTCACTCACTCACTCACTCACTCACTCACTCATTTATTCACTCACTCACTCACTCATTCACTCACTCAGTCACTCACTTATACACTCACTCACTAATACACTTACTCACTCCACTTATACACTTACTCACTCACCCATACATTCACTCTCACTCACTCACTCACTTACCCATACATTCACTGACTCACTCATTCACTCACTCATTCACTCATACACTCACTCAGTCACTCACTTATACACTCACTCACTAATACACTCCACTCATACATTTACTAATACACTTACTAATACACTCACTCACTCATTAACTCATTCTCACTCACCCCACTTATACACTTACTCATTCATTCACTCACGCATACACTCTCTCACTGATACACTCCGCCCATATGCTTATTCAGTAACTCATTCATTCACTCACTCTCTCACTCTCTCAGTTCAGTCCGCTAGTAAACAGCAGGCAGCATGTCGGCGGCTCCCGCTCGCTTTTCGTGCGCTTTTCTCTCGGCTTTTCTCATTGTGTCTGCATGTCACTCTGTCCAAGGACGGAAACTTTTGGTGTTTCTCATCGACGGTTTCCGTTATGACTATATTGACGATTTGCAGAATTTGCCCGGATTTAAAGAAATCGTGAATAACGGAGTGAAAGTGGACTACACGACTCCAGACTTTCCAAGTCTGTCCTATCCCAACTATTACTCCCTAATGACTGGTAAGAATTACCTAGCTCTACTGCAAACTAACTATGTGTAAACTATGTGTGTTTTTCTGCTAACCACTTCACAGCGGTCAGGGTCGAGGTGGAAACAGTGCTCAGGAAAGACTAGACGCAATGCAGGAACATATCCTGGACAGTGCTCCAGTCTACCAGGACATTCACGCATTCATAGATTCACGTACTAACTAATACGTAGGGACATTTTTCTGCACGGTTTTTGGGAGGGGGTTTTGGTGGTGTCTTTAAGATGTTTTGCATGTTCTGTCCGAGTCTGTGTGGGTTTCCATTTGGTAATACTTTGGCATCTCCCATCTTACAGAAACATGCAGTGGTTGGATTGGCTATTCTTATTTATTTGCTGTTAAAAGTGAGTGAGTGGAAAAATGTGGAACTGTGTGCTGGCCTGTTATGGATTGGAGTCCTGGATAGGGGGAATTCTTACAGTGTGGCCGGTCTACAGTGGTCCTGACCCACCACAACCCTAATCAGGTTGAAGCTGTTGGTAAATATAAATAGAAAACAGCTATTGTTCTTTAGGGAACCAAACTTTTTATAGCGTCTTTGTAATTTCTTTCCTCACTGGCATCTATTTTCGAGAATATGCCAGGAAAAGTGTGATCACATTTGGTACTGTAGGTGTATGTGCCATGTAGGGGTCTAGGAAAAAAATACACATCTCACATAGTTGCTGGCTCCTCTTGTTGCCATCTTTGAATAGTGTAATTGATTACACTATTACACATCCTTGACCTTGACAGACAAGGATTCTCCACTAGAAGTGCTTACCTAAAGTTAGATATGCTGATTGCTGAGAAGTTTTAATACAGTTTCGTGCCCAAGTATCAATAGGGTATTCTATAGAGTAAAATACAGTATTAGAATTAGGCAAACTAGTTGTGCAAATTAGGGTCCATATGCTATTCTTCTCTCTTGGGTACAACCATTAAATATGATGTTCTGCATATACATGAAAACCTAGCTGTAATATGCAAATGATTGAAAGCAAATTATATTATAGAAGTATTTAAGTTAATTTTATTATAATTTATTATTGTTAATTATAGATGTATACATTTAAATATATTCAATTTCCTTATGCACCTTGGTGACTCCTGCCAGCTGCACATTGCCCCTGCCCTGGGTAATGAGGGTTGCAGGTTATCACATGTGTCCATGTGTAAAGCTGTGTTTTTCAACAGGTCACGGCTCTTAGTGGAACAAGGAGCATCACTAAACCAAACACACACACATACACACACACACACACAAACACACACATACAGTTGCAGTCCAGCCTCCCCCAGTCACTGCAGCTCTTTAGGCATAATTTGCTGATGGTGGTTGTTTTGGTCAGACTCATTTCCTCTTGCCACAAAGCCTGGTCAGACAGTTGGTACCAATAATTACATAAGGCCTTAGCAAAGAAAACGTACAATAACAACAAAAGCCTGCAATGACTGACTCCTGCATGTTTCCACTGAACTGGACAACAGTTAGGCAAGAAAGCTAACCTAACAAGCCATAAACCTTTAAAAATTAAAGGTTTTTATGTTACTGACTAAAAGATCATGAATCCAACTGTCTGCCTACACAAGATTCTACATATTTTCCCCCAAATTTGTTCCCAATGTAATTGTATCATATTAACCGATCACATTTTCCTCTACTGTTGCTGACCTCCACTCCTGACCGAGGAGAGAACTCTTTTTTTTCACCTGCACTAAGCGACTAATATGGTGATCCGTACAGAGATGGAGATTACATACAGATTCTGTAAATGCTATTTAAAAATAACCACAGTTATTTTTTGCCAAACACATTATTGTTGCTTAAGATGCATTAAAGAAGCCCCTGCTTCAAAACCGGCACCTTAAAGCTTGATTGAAATTTGGTGCTGACATGGTCATGTGGACAAAGGAAAAACCTTTTTTTGGCACTGCAGCTGTGATGTAAAGCTCCTGTGACTGTGGACAGCGTCTCCCATGTTTTAGCAGCTTATAATTAATCAGAATTGTTTTAATGATGGTTTTTGTAAAACATTTGACTGTCCAGACAAAAGTTCTCTGAGCATAGGGACCACTGTTTCGGGTGCTTTGCTACGGGTGCAGTGTAACTAGCCTAATTTATATGGGCACAGAGAAGTCAACAGTTGCAGGAAACCATAATCACATATGAGATTTCAATAGGCAACTTTACAAAGGTAATTTTTTAAAATATATTTAGTTGATTTTCTGCATTGTACAGTTTTTAAAAACCTGTAATATTCATCCAGCAAATTGTTTATTGGTGCTGTACAAAGTTTTATCATTTTCATCAGCCATTTTATCCTGGCATGTGTTGCAGAAGGCCCTGAGGAGGATAAACCTGTGGAAAACACATGAAAATGAAATAAAAAAAAGAAAAAAAAATTTATAACCACATTATTCATTAACATGTAATAATGTAACCCACAGTTTATGAAGTACAGTCCATTAGGTGGAATTATTGATGTTTTTGTCTCTTTTAAAGACTGTTGTTGCGTACTTGCCATATTTTTTATTCCATTAACAATGTAACGATGCCAAGTTTTTTCTTTTTGGGCTCCAGGTCGGCACTGTGACATACACCAAATGACGGGGAATTTCATGTGGGATAAAGACTCCATGAAGGAATTCTTGATTGGAGCCAACCCAGACAGCCGCTTACCGATGTGGTGGGACGGCTCTGAGCCTCTCTGGGTGACCATGCAGAAACTGGGCAAGAAAGTCTACATGTACTACTGGCCAGGTTAGTGCTTTGTGTGCTGATTGAGTACATGTTGAAACATGGCTTTCTGGGGTGCTGGATTCAGTTCTCCCTGTTTCTGTTATGTTTATTTGATTTAGGTTTTATGTCTATACTATAAGAATAAAATGCTAATAAATTCTAATTGATTTTTTTTTAGGTTGTGAAGTGGAGATTCTTGGTAAACGGGCCACATTCTGCGAGCAATATGTTTCCAGTCCATCAATGAAAAATCTAACAGATTCAATTGAGAATGCACTAAATGTGCTAAAGTGAGTCAAACACATTTTTAGCCGAATACAAATACAACCACGAACACAAACGATTAAAATGAGGTTAATTATAAATTGTAGTTGTGCATAAGTCTGCTGAGCTACATAATAACTTCTAATGCTGGGGGACGACATAATGATATAAATAATGAATGTCTAAATGATAATACATGTCTGGAGAAAGTATTTGCAAAAATTGGTTATGAATACTCCTTGTTGGTTATCTTTATTAACCCCATCCTGTAGCCTGGACATGTTTAATGTGTGTAGTTTGTTTCACAACAAATAAAGATTCCTCAAACGATAAAATGACATGAACCTAAATGAATAGGTGTAATATGGCTGCAATTTCATTAAGCACTTATATTACCTCAAAGGCCACATAAAGCCAACAGTAAGTCATTCTTTACTTTAAACCTTTACTAAAAAGCTGGAATTATATAAAATAAGTTGTCCACAAAATCACTGGTCCATGGATACATGCTGTCAGTCGAACACAAATGGACACAAGTGGAATCAAATGTGGTGTTCTGCTATTTTTGCTTATTTACCCCAGGTTTTGATGTGTTGTACACATGTACCAAAATGCTCTTTAAACTTGACACATTGTAAAGTTTGATTGGTTAGTTGAGTTAGCATAGCCTTCCTGTCAGCTCTAACCCATCTGACTGTTCTTATCTTACCTTATCTTTATTTTTTTTTGTCTGCAGAACTGCCACTTACTAGATGTCTTTTCTATATTTTGTATCATTCTGTGCAAACTCTAAAGACAAGACAAAAAAATTATCTTTAGCTTGTATTATTAGAAATCAGCAATTTACATTCTAGTGTTTGATGAAGCTCCTGACCAATTATTTTCTGCATTGTTCTGCTGACACATAACAGGCTAATTGGATTATTACATGAATGATCAGATGTGCAGTTGTTCCTAATTAAGGTTTCTAATTCTCTTGGCCCTTTAGTATACAAGTCTACAAAATCATAGTTATATGTAAGAATTGTGGAAGAACTTATGTATGTATTTTATTAGAAAAGGTTCTTGGGTCAGACCTATAGTAAAGTACAGTTTAGCACAACCATAGGTTTTGCCTTTCCACAAAAAACTACAAATCATGTGTTTTCTACTATGCATGTTAACAGCAATGGTAAGAGACATGTTGTTGGTCACCTCTTGTGTTGTCTAAGACAAAAGCACCATGGCAATTTCTGTGACTCAGCCTGCTGTTATTACCAGCACTGTGTGCCCCCACATTGAGCTCAGCTTGAATAATTGAATTGGGTTTGTTCCCAGCATACTGTAGGTATTTATTCCTACCCACATTTAAGACCAATTTTTTTTTATTTCCTTGCACTTTCCCGAAAAATCCAAGTAGGTACATTGACTACACTGTCTATTATATTGTCTATCTATTATATCATATTGTAATAACATACAGCAAACTGTGTTTAAATGATATGTATTTGTAATTCCTTTGTAATTCCTTGTTAAGGAACGGTAAGGCGGACATGGCTGCTGTGTACTATGAGAACATTGATGTGGAGGGGCATCACTTTGGTCCTCAGTCACAGGAAGTACAGAGGGCTGTCCGCTCACTGGATGTGGCATTCCAGACACTAAATCAGAAAATCAAGGTCTGTGCATGCCATGCACTTACTGCTTTCGTATACAAACTACAATTCCATAAAAGTTAGGATTGTGTGGTAAACACAAATAGAAACAGAAAACAGTGATTTGTAAATACACTTTGATAGTAGATTAGTAAAAAAAGTTAAGACTATTTAAGATATTATGCAGTGCTGAAAATGCATCTTTACAACTTGTATTTTAGGAGAAAAAGTTGCAAGATGAGCTGAACATCATGATGTTCTCAGACCATGGAATGACTGATATCGAGTGGATGGATAAGGTTATCGAGCTCAAAGCTTACATAAACGTGTCCAGTGTTTTAAAAATGATGGACAGAGGGCCAGTGGTCAGTCTGTGGCCTAAACCAGGCATGCTTGACGAGGTAAGCTTACTGTATTAATCATGCATTTTGATGATAAAATAAGCTGGATGAAGCAGATATATGTGGTGTGTCTGTGTTTTGTTTTCCTTGAAGACGTGCAGACTTTGTACTGATAATGTTATAGATTAAGTGTCTACACTGGTTCAAAGGTGACTGCAGAGACGCGAAGACGATCCTTGTACTAGTCTCAAAGCCTAAATCCAGCCCATGGAATATAGAAATCTAAAACAAGAATAAAATACTATACACAATTAAAATATGAGACCACCTAAAGTTGGTGGAAAAGTATGTAGACACCTTAGCATGAACTTTTTTAGACTGGAAAGGTTTTGCACAAGATTTTACAGTGTGCCTATAGGAATTTCTGCCCATTACAGTAAAATAGCATTTGTGAAGTCTGGTAGTGAGAAAGGTCTGGTTTGTAATCAACATTCCAATTTGCCCCAGCAGAGTCAGCACTATGTCAAGGCCAATAAAGCTTGTCTACACCAAACTTATCAAATCATGTCCTATGGACCTTGCTTTGTGCACACGTGCACAGTCTTCCCAAACTGTTCTCACAACGTTGAAAGCATATTGTTTAATATTAATTAGATGTTATCAATAGGTGGGGATGAATAACTTGAACTCTCTGACCAGGTTATGACATATTTAACATGAACCAGCAGTTAGCGGTTTTGCCGACTTGACATTTTACGCAAGGTGATTGGTTATGATTATGCTGGGATCATTAAAAGCAAAGCCTCTGCTACAACATGCATTTGAAATCTGGTCTGGTTCAAGGAACAAGTGTGTTATCTTGTAGCAGTTAATAAGCCGGTTCGGCTGTAAATTAATCAGAATGTATTTCGTTTATAAAAATTGAGCATGGCTAGTGCCAACTCTAATAAGGTATAATAATTTATTGCTCAGTTTGAAGGATTGGACTTGGCTCTTTAGACTTAGTAAAACTTTGAACTGGTCTTATTACTGACATCAGTGGCTGACCTCAATAATACTCTGTAACCAAAAGGAGAGGATTTCAAATTTTTTGGAGAGCTTTCCCAAAAGCGATAGGGTAGACAATGTAAATTAAATGATGAATGATTCTTTAAAGCTGCTACCATTAGGGGTTGCCACCGTGGATCATTTGTTTTTACACTGAGTGCCTTCTTGACGAGGTTAGCTTAGCTAGGTTCACATAACGCCATGAACCCTCTGTATTTGTGAGCCCAGTCCAGAATTCAAACCCCCAGAACTCAGGCACTGATGTTACTGTCGGTGTGACCATTACACCACACAAGCTCACAGGAAAGTAAATTAAAAGCCTATGATTTGAGGTACAGTGTTCCACAGTGAAAACACCTAATGCACAGATTGTATAATGATTGTACATTATTCAGAAGCATCTATTTATTAGAGCAATTTTTCTTGATCTATTTCAGATATACAGAGCCTTGCAGGCAGCACAGCACATGAAAGTGTATCAGACACATGAGATTCCAGATCGCTATCACTACAAGCGTGGAAAATTTGTTCCTCCATTAACTCTTGTTGCTGACCCTGGATGGTTCATCACTGAGGTTAGTCTTCTGTCCAGAGACACCTTAACCTTTGCCCTAGGACTAAATGTATGAAGGTTACAAGGTGCCTTTATACTTCTTGTAATTCTTTTTTTAATTTGAATTCTCTCTTTTTACCCATTCTAGCAATATCCAACCTGCCCGTTCTGTACAGAGAGATCTTTGATAAAAAAAAAAAACAGCCAAGTAAAAAGGATGAAGAGGTGGTAAAACAGACAATAAAAAAATATGTAAAAATATGTAAAAAACTGGTGTCTGCTTCAGTGTCTGCTATTCAAATAAATACAAATCACACTGTAACAGTTCTTGGAGTGAATAGTTTTAAAGCACTGTTTCTATTGTTAAAATTTCATCCCAGAGCACTTTACCACTTTACCCTCAAACTGCCTCACTTCCAAACAGTCCCATTACCCAATTTAATAATGATTCAGTCGTGCATGTAACCCTGCCACATTACCCAGAAACAATAGTTTCATTCTGGAGTTTTGGAGCAGAGCCCTGGCGAAGTAAAACAAAGTTAATTCCCTTAAATCAGGCTTAAAATATGAGCAGAGCCCAAGTATTTCCAGCTGAAGTATGGGAAAAGTAAGACGTGTCAGCAAGAGGAATAATAACAGTACAGACTTACTGTGAAAGAAGAGACTTTTCTCATTCTTCTCATCTGATTCTGTTTGCAGAGCAAAGACAAGCTGCCCTTCTGGCAGAATGGCACAGGAGAGGCCAAGGGCTGGCAGCATGGCTGGCATGGCTATGACAATGAGTTCCTGGACATGAGAGGATTCTTTTTGGCTCAGGGACCAGGTAAACACCTATTACAGAATCAGACCGATACATTATACTAAAAGGCAAGGCAAGTTTATTTGTATAGCACCTTTCATACACAGTGGCAATTCAAAGTGCTTTACATAAGGAAAAATTAAAAGCATTAAAACATTCCTGAGATCTAGAACCTCAGAAAGACTTCTTGCAAACATTTAGTTACAATTAAGACAACATGAAATTCAAACAAGAGAGATAAAAATTAAGAACATGAAAAATTAAAAGAAAATATTGTAAAATATACCCTACAATTTGGGAAATACGAAATTAAAACAAGAGAGATAAGCAATTAAAACATGAAAACTAAAAGAAAATATAGTAAAATATACACTACAATTTAGAATGTACACTACTCTATAAAACGAATTATTAAGAGCATGAAAAACTAAAAGAAATAGGGTAATAGCAAAAATTTCGAGCTCAATCATAGGCACAAGAAAAAAGAAAAGTTTTTAACCTGGATTTAAACATTTCTACATTTGCGGAACATCTAATATCTCCTGGCAGTCTGTTCCAGTTATATGCTGCCCAACAGCTAAATGCTGCTTCACCATGTTTAGTTTGGACTCTGAGCTCAACTAGCTGACCTGAGTCCATGGATCTAAGAGATCTACTAGGTTTATATTCTCTAAACATATCTGAGATGTATTCTGGGCCGAACCCATTCAGTGATTTATAGACCAGTAGCAGCACTTTAAATTCTATTCTGTAACTAACCGGAAGCCAGTGTAGAGATTTTAGAACTGGAGTGATGTGCTCAGTTCTCTTCGTCTTAGTTAAAACTCTAGCAGCAGCGTTCTGAATGAGCTGTAACTGTTTAATGGTCTTTTTGGGAAGTCCAGTTAAGAGACCATTACAATAGTCCACCCTACTGGAGATAAAAGCATGGATCAGCTTCTCTAGGTCTTGTTGGCACACTAGACCCTTGATTTTGGATATATTTCTAAGATGGTAGAAGGCTGTTTTGGTGATGGTTTTAATATGGCTGGTGAATGTAAGATCTGAGTCTATTAGAACGCCAAGATTTCGGACTTGGCCTTTGGTTTTTAGAGCCCGGGAACTGAGGTGCTCACTGACACTAGACCTCTTTTCTTTGCTGCCAAACACCACAATCTCTGTTTTGTCCTTATTTAACTGTAAAAAATTCTGGCTCATCCAGTTATTGATGTCCTCCAGACACTGACACAGTGAATCTATTGGGCTGTAATCATCTGGTGAGAGAGCCAGATATATCTGTGTGTCATCTGCATAACTATGGTAATCAATGTTGTTAGCCTGTAGCATTTGGCCTAATGGCAGCATATAAAGATTGAACAGAAGAGGTCCGAGAACTGATCCCTGGGGGATTCCACATGTCATAGCCACCCTGTCAGATTCACAGCTGCCAATAGTGACGAAGTAACTCCGGTCTTCTAAATAAGACCTGAACCAATTAAGGACTGTTCCGGAAAGTCCAACACAGTTTTCCAACCTGTCCAGCAGTATTCTATGATCTACAGTGTCAAAGGCAGCACTAAGATCCAGTAAAACCAGAACTGATATTTTACCCGAGTCAGTATTCAGCCGTAGATCATTTAACACTTTTATGAGAGCCGTTTCAGTGCTGTGGTGAGCTCGAAAGCCTGACTGAAATTTGTCAAAATAACCACTGGAATTCAAAAAACTGCTGACTTGATTGTAAACAACTTTCTCAATGATCTTAGCTATGAAAGGAAGATTTGAGATCGGCCTGTAGTTGTTTAACACAGACGCATCCAGAGTTCTCTTTTTTAGGAGTGGCTTAATGGCAGCTGTTTTCAGTGACTTTGGGAAAACGCCTGATGCTAGTGAGCCATTAACTATTTGTTGCAAATCAGTTTTTACAGTGTTAAAAATAGTTTTAAAAAATTCAGATGGCAGCATGTCGAGACAACATGTCGATGATTTAAGATGCTGAACTGTTTTCTCCAGAGTTTTTTGGTCTATTGTATTAAATTGTGACATAATAGTCATGTTATTTTTAGGTGTCTGTAGGGGCGGCATGGTTTCATCGTTTGACTGAGTGGCGTTGATGGTCAGTCTAATAGTTTTGATTTTTTCACAGAAGAAATGAGCAAATTCATTACATTTCTCTGTGGACAGAAGTTCTGGTGTGATCTGTTTTGGAGGATTTGTAAGCTTGTCGACCACGTTGAATAGAGTGCGGGAGTTGTTGATGTTCCTGTTAATGATCTTAGAGAAGTGCAGCTGCCTAGCCCTGCATAACTCCGAGTTAAAACTACAAAGGCTTTGCTTATAGAGATCATAGTGGATTTGAAGTTTAGTTTTCCTCCACTTACGTTCAGCTCTCCTGCATTCTTTTTTCATAGCCATTACCATCATTGTGTTACGCCATGGTGCTTTCTGTTTGCTCAACGTTTTCATGACTTTTACCGGGGCAACCACATCCATGACAGTCAATATTTTCACATTAAAGTTATCCAGGAGTTCATCAACTGACTCTGCAATTAAAGTTGGTGATATAGCTATGGCCTCCATAAACTGAGAACTAGTACTTTCATTTATGTACCTTTTCTTAACAGAAACAGAGCTAGTTTGAGCATCTGGAGTGATCAGCATTTCAAAGAAGACACAAAAATGATCAGAGAGGGCCAAGTCCTTGACCATAACAGAAGAAATGTTAAGACCTTTAGAAATAACTAGATCCAGAGTGTGCCCTCGAGTATGTGTAGGCCCTTTCACATGTTGCAATAGACCAAACGTGTCAAAAAGACCAAAAAGTTATTTGGTGTTATTGTCCTTGTTATTATCTAAGTGGATGTTAAAATCCCCAGTTATGATGAAAAAGCTGTACTCAGTGGAGATAACTGACAGTAGTTCAGCAAGTTCATCTATAAAATGTGCAGAGTATCTTGGAGGTTTATAAATGGTTAAAAATAAAATTTTGGGAGTACCCTTCACAATAAAACAGAGGTATTCAAAAGACATAAAATTGCCAAGCACAGTCTCTTTGCACTGGAATACATCTTTAAATAAGGCAGCTACTCCTCCACCTTTCCTACCACTTCGACACACATTCATAGAACTGAAGTTTGCTGGTGCTGTTTCATTAAGAACAGTAGCACTGCTGCCTTCTGCTAACCATGTTTCAGTTAGAAACAGAAAATCTAAACTGTAGGATAGAATTATGTCATTCACTAAAAATGATTTGTTGGCTAGAGATCTAATATTAAGCAGAGCTAGCTTTAAAGGAACCACAGGAGCCCCTGGGGCAGCCCAAGGTTGTCGTGGTACAGGTAAGAGGTTAGACTGGTTGACTTGATATGCTGAATGCGTTCTATTCTTTCTATTTCCAATCAACACAGGAATAGAAAACATTTCAGGCATACTGGGTCCAAGCTTACTCTCCAAACTGTTGTCAGTATCATATCTGCTATAGCAAGGACCCTGAACACATCACAACGAGTTATCATTGTTTTGTATTCTGCCGCCGCTATCAGTAGCACTCGCTGAACATTCTGAACTCTGTACAGCCAGAAGAGATGAAGTACAAGGCTGCTGCTGACGGTGCTGAAGTGGCCTCAGAGCACGGGGGGAAGGGGGGGAAGGGGTGCCCTGGGCTTTTTGGGTGAAACCTGTGGACTGGCTGAGATGGAGTGTGAGAATTTAGTCCCAACACACACCAGTTTCTCCATTTTCTCTGGGAAATCCATATGTGGAGGTGATGTTGTTGAGAGAGAGAAATTGGAGGATGACTGTGATGTCTCTGCTGTTGACTGCTGTGTCACTGCCTGATGATGAAGGTCGTAATAGCTTTCATCAAGAGTCAGAAACTCAGCCTGAGATATGTTCTCCAGTGATGGGGATTGTATGTTTGATGGTCCTTCATGGTTGAAGGCAGGTGAGGGAGGTTGAGGATGCACGTATTGTGTCGAGTCAGTCCAAGAAGCAGATGGGTGGCGAAGAGCAAAATGGAGGTTGTCCTTTAGTGCCTTCACTCCAGTCTTGCTTAGGTGGGTGCCATCTGGGTAAAAAAATTCTCTGCGCCCCCAGAATAGATTAAAATTGTCAATATAATCCAAACCTTTCAAACTGCAGGTTCTGCTTAGCCACGTGTTGAGGCTGAGTAGCCGTGAGAACATATTAGATCCTCGGGCTGGGAGAGGTCCACTGATGAACTTCTGAGCAGTCAGCTTCTCAAGTGTATTAAACAGTTCAGTGAAGTTGTTCTTTAAGATTTCTGACTCCTCTCTGCGAATGTCACTTCTGCCCACGTGCAGAATAATTCGGTCGATCGCTCCATGCTGGGAGAGAATGTTGGGAAGTTCCTCATTTAATTCCGAGACAGTCACATTCGGGAGACAGCATGTTAGCATTGATCTGCTGCCTATATTCTTGATGGCAGAGTCACCGACGATCAGAGTTTTCAGCGCGTTCTCTGCGTCAGGCGAGGGCCTCTGCTTAATCAGCCTCGTGTTTTTGCTAGCCCGCTTTGAGACCCCTTTTATAGTCAGAAAAGGGGATGATGTGGCAAAACATAATATTAAATTTGGGATTATGTGGAATATTAATTGCAACCCAGGCCTCATCCAACATCAATGCTTATCTTAAGCTTAGCTTAGCTTTTTTAACTGAATGGGAACAGATTCCGGCAGACACGTAACAAAAACTTGTGCAACACTCCCAGAATAGTAACAGCTGATATAGCTGCAGGGGAGGAGGGTAAAGAAACTTTTGGCCATATAGTTTATACTTTTTTACTGTGCACATGTGTATTACATCTGAAATACAACAGATGTGATAGTTTCTCATTTCTGCTTTTCAGTCTTTAAGAAGAATTTCCGGGCAGGGCCAATCAGAACGGTGGATGTTTATAATTTGATGTGTACAACTTTGGGCATCCAGCCGCTGCCCAACAACGGCTCCTGGTCTCGAGTGGAGTTCATGCTGATAGCCTCTGCTGAGGCTGTACATCCAATACTGCTTTACAGCTTTGCACTCGCAATGTTGGTGCTAATGCTGTCTGCTGGCATCTAGAAACAACACATAGCTTCACATCCAACTGTACATTTACACTGGCTTTTGCTTAATGCTGTTTTATGATAAATAGAAGAACTGTGGCATGCAAAAAACACTACATAAAATATATTGTTTTAAACAGTTGTTATACAGAAGTGACAAATGAAAACAAAGAGTAAGTCTTTTTGTGCCGAGATTTCGTCACTATGAGCGAAAACAGCTTTATTGTACATTTGGTATAGATTCTACAGTCTCTAGATCTGTACTGGAGAAATTGAAACCTTTCTTTTATTGGCGATGTGATCATGTGGGTAAAACGCCAATCCAAAACCTCCCTCAGCAGTATAATTGGGTTCAGATTTGGTAACTGTAAGGCTCAAGCATATGATTTTAATATTTTTACATATTTAATAAGCTTTTCATTAACCTCTAATGTTATGAATAGAGGAATTGGCATTTGATGTTTCATGATGTTGAACAGGTTTAATCTGAATCATTTTGTATTGATTTTTAATGTTTTAATGTTTCCTTAAAGAGGAACTAAATCATGCCGGAAAATACATTCCCCCATCCCACAACTGCACAGTGTTTCTCTGCTTATTTATAATTCTATAAAAAAGGATACCTGTCTGTTTCAGTGCAGTCGGTCACAACATGTGACAAAAGCAATGTAGAAAATCTATATTGAAGCAGTTAATTCAAATAAATTAAATTAAAAAGCAGTTTTTGCCAGTTACAGCTTTAGAATGTAGCTGTTGTAGTTTAAGCTACCATAAAAACTAAATACAATTCAAATGAATAATTACTGATTTAACAATTATGTGCACCATATTTAAAGTCCAAAGATCTTTTTACTGAGACACTGTAATAAAGCACACTTTTATGTGTATATTTTATGTGTATACCCCAAAGCACTATAATGAATGTAAAGAAATATGTTTATTATTTTTATATTTCAGTGACATACTTTCCTATTGTCATTCTTAATTTCTGTATGAATCTGGAATCAGTGATGTGGTTTTCTCAATAAAATACAAATTTTGTCACTAACATTCTGTGCATCACATTTTGGACTGGGATTTGAATCAACATTAAAATAATATGGGTTCTATCTGATATTTTGGTTAAAATGAGTTAACCATTAACATTCTCTCCGTGTCTGCGTGGGTTTCCTCTGGGAGCTCCAGTTTCCTCCCACAATCCAGACATGCAGTCGGGTTAATTGGAGACACTGAATTGCCCAATAGATTAATGTGTGTATGTGTGTGTGTAGGTGTGTACGTTTGTCTGCCCTGCGATAACAGGGTGTTACTGTGTGCCTTGCCCCCATTGAAAAGCTAAGATAGGCTCCAGCACAAACGACCCTTATTGGATGAGTGGTTAAGACAGTGAGTGAGTGAGTTAACCACTTGAACATCATCATTGGAGGTTACTTCATTCTCTGGTGGTGTTCGCTTTTCATTTTGCGATTTATTTAATGTGATATTGAAAAAAAAAGATCTTGTCATCATAAATTTAGAATTATCATGTTCTATCTTTAAACCAACCATCCAGGATAAAAACACAGCACAAATGGCCATGATTGTATGTTTATTAGGATTTTAACGTCATGTTTACACACTTTGGTTACATTCATGACAGACACAGTAATTACTCATTACACAAGGTTTATCAATTCACAAGGTTATATCGAACACAGTCTTGGACAATTTTGTATCTCCAATTCACCTCACCTGCATGTCTTTGGACTGTGTGAGGAAACCGAAGCATCCGGAGGAAACCCACACGGACAGAACATGCAAACTCCACACAGAAAGGACCCCTCTTGCTGTGAGGCGACAGTGCTACCCACTTAGCCACCGTGCCGCCCAAATGGCCATGAACAATCAATATTTTTGTTTTATGTACACATTGACAAAAAAGACTAACAATCTGACTTGTATAATGATTATGACACATTTTAAACCATTCTGTGTTTTGTTTAATTTCAGACCATGATTTATAAGTAATTAATGCAGATACCATAACATTGATTCTATTTAATAAAACTATTTGGGGTTTGTAATAGAAACAGTATACACTGACAGCTGAGTATACTTACCAGTACATATTATTCAATGTATTTACAATAAATACTAATCAAAAGGTCAGTACAGTAGTTACAATAGCTAATAGCTAAATACCCGGTTCAGACAGAAGATGTCGCCAAACTAAATATTTTATTAAACACAAACTAACTGCAAAGAAAAAAATACGTTGTAGTTAACGAGCTAGGGACCGTCATAAAACTAACGGAAAAACGTAGGAATATCCATAGCATATATTGTGCATTTATTCAGACAAACAACTCCATTATTCCTTCGTTTTTCCGTTAGTTTTATGACGGTCCCTAGCTTGTTAGCTGCAGTGGGAGCTTAATCAGCTGTTTCATTATAACCGTTCTTTAAATAAATAGACGTCATTTTAAAATTAACATACAATTGTTTTTATAATGTGTTGCCTATTTTTATCTGTATAGAAAATCATAAAATATGTAGGTCTTAGATGTTTTTTCAACCACGCTTCCACCGATGGTAGTCGAACCACAGTTTCTGAATCTGGTTTAGATAAATACTACCCATATTCATAACTTTCTGGATTATCTGTGTCCCAGTAAGTTGTAAAAGAAACGTACGTTTCCCTTTTTCATCTATAAACATGGTAAATATGAACTTAGGTTCTGAACTGTAAGCTGGACCGTTATGTTTAATACAATTTGTTTTGTTTTGTTTGAAAGACGTTGAACGCCATTGACTGACAGAGCCGAGGGAGGAAAGATTCCCGCTGGTCGCTGATTGGTCGATAAGGGTCACGTGCTCCGTGTATACGCGTTTCCTCCGCTGAACGGCTGGAGTGACACTAGCGGTCTAATCTAAACACACGTCCTGATGTCTCGGTTTATTCGGATTATAATTCGCTTTCATTTTGTGCATGTTTGACAGTCTGATTGCGCGGATCTGACGCGATTGAATTTGCGGAGTTGGAAACTTGAGTCATCTGGGTAGATCTGGGTAAATAGATGTTAATGCAGGTATCAGATGATAAACACTGCTGCTAGAATTATTCTCAGAAAGTTTATATATGGCGCATGTGTGCGTTGTAATCCTGTATAAATGCGCCGCTTAAACTAGTTCAGATCGATTAGTATAGCGGCTAATTTGATTTCCTTTGTGCACTTGCTCTGTATGTGATTAATCGGCTCGATGTCTATTTGCGGCTGTTTCTAAGAAGCCTAACTAGGTGACCTATGTAGTGCAGTTCTCAGTGTTTACACACAATCTGCGATTATTAGGCAATTATTTGCTCCTTTTTATATCTGATCTAGAAAATAATAAGCGATCTAGATGCTGGATCTCCGACCATCACGTTTCCTCTTATTATTTTGCAATCTTTGACAATCCAAACCAGCTCCATCCAATCAGATCCGATCCAAACTGAATGAATGAATGAAAGCCGGGTGAATTCAAGGGGCATTAAGTCTGTCCTGTGGGCGCCTGGATGGCCATGTCATATCCAGCAGGATGCATATTAATGGCAGCAGTAGTGAAGATGCCCGCATGCCCAGTTCCTCATGCCGCCTCCTGCCCGCTATCTGTCTGGGCATCGCGGCGGCCGCTGTGTTCTTTCAGTCCGGATACGGAGGATTTACCGTGACCTCGTTTTTCCTCAAGCTCTTCATCTACCTTTCATTCGCGCTCTTCTGCATCTTATTGGGCAGTCTGGTATCAGTGGTCAAAAAGAGTCCACCCAGAGTAAGCCCATTCGACCCCTTCAGGAGGCACACGGACAAACTGTGGGATTTATTCAACAGGTTGAGGGTAAGCATCATCTGAGAGTATTACTGTGCCACATACACTCGGTTGCCAAATTATTTGGTGCTCCTACAGTAGGGAAACAAAGTAAGAGAATTTCAGAAAAGCTGCATGCTATCTTTGGACTGTGAGAAAACCCATGCAGACACGGGGAGAACATGCAAACTCCACACAGGAAGGACCCGGACTGCCCCACCTGGGGATTGAACCCAGGACCCTCTTGCTGTGAGGCGACAGTGCTACCCACTGAGCCACTGTGCCGCCCAGGCTGACTTTAAAGGGACTGCAATGTTAAAGAAGGTCCTGGGTTTGATCCCCAGGTGGGGCGGTCCGGGTCCTTTCTGTGTGGAGTTTGCATGTTCTCCCCGTGTTCTCTGCGTGGGTTTCCTCCGGGTGCTCCGGTTTTCTCCCACAGTCAGGTTAATTGGAGATATTACATTGTCCATGACTGTGTTCGATATAACCTTGTGAACTGATGAATCTTGTGTAATGAATAACTACCGTTCCTGTCATGAATGTAACCAAAGTGTGTAAACATGACGTTAAAATCCTAATAAACAAACAAACAAACTGCAATGTTAAAGTAACTACATGGTGGTGTTCCAGTCCTCAGTCTTGTGTCTCCTGGCTAACGCTCGTCTTCCTCCTGTGTTTCTCAGGGGCGGTTTTCTGTACCGTTGCTTGACTCTGTGCAGACCAGGCGAGTAGTGGTGTCACACAATGTGGATAAAGCTCTGAAAGAAGGTGAGGAGTTTAATCCTTAGCACAAGAATGGAAAAAATTTGAATAGTTTTCCTGCCCTTAGTAAAATAACAGGCATTGAAGGGTTTGTACAAGGCTAATGCAGCAATGTAGACATGTAAACATGTTTAAGGAAATAAACCTGAAACTGAAGTAATAAACCTTTAAGATATCATAGCTTCAAATGTCACGTAATTCTAAAAGTACAGGAGTTCCTCTTTATACCTGAAACCATGGATAAGAGGAATGATTAACCAATACCCAACAAAGAAGTCATTGTTCGATTAATGCTGTTGTTTAAAAACAGCATTTAAATCCATTTCAAACAGCTTATTCTGTACAGAATAAAAGCACTGATTCCTGAATTTTCCCACTTTATCTCCCAATCTTGTCATTTCCAGTTCCCGATTGTGAATCCGCTTGTACAATCCCTGATATGATCAAAGTGAGCTGGATCACCACACACCCCCTCTAACACATGTGTCCAATCTATGGCTGTTTCTTATCATCTGCCAGTGTTGGGTTCGCACACAGAGCCGTATTGTATGCGGAGAGCCACGCTAAGCTCTATGTGAGAGCAGATGCTTGGACCAGTCCCAAGTTATACAGCCATATTCTGAGATACTAACACAAACGGGAATGTTTTTTATCCATTTATGATACTATCTGGATATGATGAACAAAGAGCCGATTTACATCAGGATGACACCAGATGGTTTCAAGATGCTACTTAGGATGGTGTGCAATTTAAACATTTCTGAAATTTACCCGCTGTTAAAAGCGGTTAAGTGGAACCATGGAAAGTGACTGTGGATTAGTGGCAGACCACTGCATTATCATTCTCAGTTTTGGCTGTGTAGAAAATAAGCAATTTGAAATAATAAAAATAGCAGAAGCGTGAGTCATCTGTCAGTGAAATTCTGTTTCCTGCAGATGCTCCTGCCTTAGAGGCTAGAAAATAGGAGTAAGCATGAACATGTCAAAATCTCTTAAGTGCAGCTGTCAAGTTGACGGATGTGGGTAAGAGTGTCATTTCAGCAGGAGATGGAAACAGGGGGAGCGTGCAATCATCTGTCTGAATGATGCTGCTCGGCTAAGCACTGCTTAACTGTGGTTGTCATGTTATTCTTATCAATCATCATCTTTTTTAATATTGGATAAAGCGATCTACTGTTGGTGCTGTTTGATCGTATGAGGTGTGTTAAACCTAAGACAGAAAGAAACAGGACAATACACATAATGGTCCATTGCCAAGCTCCTTAAGGTGAACCCCCAGATCTAGACCTGAGACCAGACCAAGCTTACAAATTGCATTTAATGCTCTAAATGAACATGCTTAGTAATGTTAAGGAGCACAACACCAACGTCTGATGCTTTGAAAATGTAGGCTCACATTGTAAACAGCCCATCAATCACTGAGGTTTTCTCCCAGCCTGCTTTTTTCTAGTGCAGTACTTGAAACATGAAGTGCACATTTCCGCTACCAGTGAATTTGTAGGTGTGTTTTTTACCTGTGGTCTGGTGAAATTAGGTTACAAAACATGCCGTTGGTTGTCTGGGCCTAAAAGCTTTAAAAGTTAATTTCTAATTTGATGACAATTTTTTACACCAAAATATTTCGCTGTGCAACATTTTGCCTTTACAGTGCAGGTGGTAATCTCAGATGGGTCGCTAGGCATCAGTGTACTCCCTAATCTTCAGCATGGATCACTTGTCTGTGTTTTTTTGTATAGGGATCAACAAGATGTGTATTTTTTGCAAAGTCTGATCTCCACCCATAAAGCTATTTATCTGGAATGATACTATCAAGTGCTTCCATAGCAATGATGTTCTTTACCGTGACATCTTTCTGTTGGCTGGTGAGCCTATAGGTATTAGCCAAGACTAAAAAAAAGAACACAAGAGGCAGGAAGATGTGTATACTTCAGGTCCTGGGTCTGCTCTCTGGTATACAAAGGTTAGTAATTTGATAGGAAATCTGCAGAAGTGTTTTTTCTTCATCTAGCAAGGATACACTTTGGATTGGACCACAGGGCAGATCCAGGACCTACTAGAGGAATAATAATTGGCTTGGCAATGTCTGGTGATTCCTCGATGTAGCAGGGAACAGAAAAGTCAGTTTACTAAGAAATAAGAAAATGTGGCTAATAAGGGTTTATTGGCATAAGCATAAGTCCACAACCTGGACAGGGCAATAAGTCATGACAGATCATCAATCATACACTCCATTTATGTGTAGTGGCGATTTATTGGAGCTAATCTTCACGTTTAGTTCAGCATCTTTTCAACATTTTGTTTTTACACAGAAGGATTTGATTCACTGTGTGTTCTGACACTTTTTTACTTTGTCACTAGTAGTAAAATAAAAGCTCTAGATTTTGTCTGCAATTTGAGCCACAGTCCTTTTGTCAGACACTACCAGACTCCATAATCTTTATGTCCTCTTGCATCAATGAGTCTTGGCTGACCAACAACTTGTGCCTGGAGGAGGAAGGGGGGTAGATTAGTGTCCGGGGTATATTACTATAACAGAACCCATCGTAACTCTCACCTGGATAAACTGGTGGTAAAACTTAAACTTATTAATTTTTATTGTTAATATTATCATTAATCATTAACAACCTCAAATAAGATCTGTCAAGGATCAAACTGACTGTTTGTTTGTATTTCACAAGAAAAGTTCTTTATAAAAAGCCTTGTGGACTTCAAAGGCTTGTTGTTTATAAAGTGCTGGTAGAATATATGAGTCATTTCTAAACAACATGGTCTGTTTTCTTCCTCGCTTTAAAGTAGCTTAGTTTTTTGTTTACATTTACATTTACATTTTCAGCATTTAGCAGACGCCTTTATCCAAAGCGACTTACATTACAGTTACAGTATATAGTTTGAGCAATTGAGGGTTAAGGGCCTTGCTCAAGGGCCCAACAGCAGCAACCTGGCAGTGGTGGGGCTTGAACCAGCGACCCTCTGATCACTGGTCCAGTACCTTAACCACTAGGCTACAGCTGGCCCTTTGTTGTTGCATAGTCTGAAAGATGAAGAAAAAAAAAACACCAAGTGGATCTTTACATTGTTACTCTGTTAAAACACTATGTCTACTAAGCCTATAAATATAATTTTTTTGTTTTACTGCTGCTTTATCCTGGTCAAAGTTGTGTCGGGTCCAGCTTCCCTGGACACTATGGGCGAAATGCAGAAACACACCCTGGACAGGCCAATCCATCGTTGGGTCTCGCCCCCCACCGTAGTCCCTACCATCTCAAATATTTATTACTAAATTCTTATATTTTTTAGGTAACAAGTATAACTAAGAGCTTAAAGGTTAGCACAAACTCATGCCTGGCAGATCATGTCAGTCAGGTTTGACAGGATTGGGCTGTTATGGTGCATTTCTGCTGCAATGCAGGACTTCATCCTCTCACATTTGTCTAATTGGATTATAGGCATCATTGCGCCTGCGGTGGGGTAACATTCCTGGAACATATGAAAGCATCTTTATCCCTCATAGATTTTTGGGTTCTTGAAGTACAATGCATGGCTTTTCTTATGGCAGATTTAAAATTTGCTTCTAGAATTTGCTGGCATTTAGTCAGATCCATTTTGTCTACCAGTGTTTCCTGTGCCACTGGCTGCCACACAACCCTAAGTATAAAGAGTTTAATTTAAAATTTTTAAATCTATCACAGAGCTTCGGCCAACCCCCTTTCCTTCAGACATAGGCAACTTGTACGTGCTTATCATGTCTGCATCTTCCCTCCTTTGCAGTGTTTGACTACAGCTACAGGGACTACATTCTGTCATGGTACCATCCTCTCAGTCGAGACGAGGGACAGCTGTATCAGATGTTGTCTGAAGATTTCTGGGAGATGACAAAACAGTTTCGGGCTCGCCTTGCCGAGGTGGATGTGGTTAATGTGGTTTGCAACAACACGGTGAAGACCCTACATACTCATTTTTGTGACCTCAAGGCCGCCAACACCAGGTACTGATCTACTAATCCAGGTGTAATGCACAGTTTGTTTTTTACATCTCCTACCATGATTGACAAAAATATCTGGAGTTTTTGGAATGTTTTATTTTTTTTGGATGCTTATATTACTTTTATGCTTACATTACTTATGGCATTACTTAGATTATTATATTACTTATATGCTAATATTACTTATGACAACTTTTATTAGCTTTTTTATCGGTTTGGCATATGCAGTTCTGGAGTTGATGAGAAGTGCTGTGTCATTTCCTTACAGAGTGCTGTTTTACAAACATCAGCATTTGTAGGACTTCACAAAGGAAGTTGAAAATACTGCCACAAAGGCAATACTGCCTAAATTAGATGTAAAGCTCCTCTAATCTTTATAAATTATTTTTATTATTATTATCTTTTTATTAAATGAATCCGTGGATTTAAATTCTCAGTTTTTTATTTTCCCCCTTTTCACCCAATCCAGTTGTGTCCAATAGCAGCTTATCTCCCTGTCGACGCTGCCCCACTCCCACCCACAATTGAGGAGGGCTGAGGTTGTCACACGCCCCCCCCTCCGACACGCACACAGCTGCCGATTGCTTCTTTTCACTTGCCAGGGGGGGCATCATACAAAGCTCAGTATTACATGTAGAGAGCCAAGCACTGCCATCTGTGATCACCTGCCACCCCATGCAGGCATCTCCCCTACAGACACACAGCCGATTGAAACAGATCCTTTATAAATAAATATTATTAATTAAACCTGTATGTAAGGTCTGGTTTCATTGGACGTTTGACCATTAATCGTTTTTTAAGTACTTAACATTTTGCACTGTATAAATGCATGCAGAACATTTGCCGGTTAATCATTGACATCTGTATTTTTGAGGTTAAGTGTATGTAAACTTTAAAATTCAGTACACTAAAGTACCTTCTCCACACAACTCATTTGACTTAATTATGATTCCACTCTATTCCTTTTGGTCATATCAACCTACTTTCCCTTTCTCCATTCATCTCGTCCTCCTGTAGGCAGGAGGAGTTGCCGAGGCCCTTCCCACTGCACCCGTGCCTGCGCAGTCCAGAGGAGGAGCTGCATTTTTTGCGCTGCTGTTCACGCCTGCTTCTTCTCTGCTTGCTGCCTACACGTGATGCTCGGTCCCGCAGCCTGCGCCTCGTCCTAGTTGAGGTCATCACTACCAAAGGTGACCTTTAAATTCTTTATGTACTTTTATAACACTTTTATAACAATAAAGTGTGACTGAAATAGATTGTCATGCCAGAAATTCAATACCAATCCCATACTGCACGATATGGCCAAAGGTTTGTGGACACTCTTTGTAAATAGTAGATTTTGATGTTTTAGCCACATCCAGTGCTAAAAAGGGTATCAAATCAATTTTATTTGGGGTATTAAGAAATTTTATGCTTCCAACCTTGTGGGTACAATTTGAAAAACAGCAGCCTGACTCTGCATTTGCACACAAAGTGACATGACTTGAAAAGCCTTCATCTTAATCCTATTAAACATTTGAATGTTAATAGCATGCCAGGTCTTTTTTTCATCAATGCCTGCTTTTACACTGTAGTAATTATTTTGGAAAGTCTTTCCAGATAAGTCGAGGCTGTTATGGCTGCAAAGCTGGCCCAATAGTAACGTCCAAAAAGCTATCAGACAGATGTATACTTTGGGTATCTGTATAATTTGGGGCAGCACGATGGCTCAGTGGGTCACCTCATAGCAAGAAGGTCCTGGGTTCAATTCCCTGGTGGAGCGGTCCAGGTTCTTTCTGTGTGGAGTTTGCATGTTCTCCCCGTGTCTGCGTGGGTTTCCTCCGGGTGCTCCAGTTTCCTCCCACAGTCCAAAGACATGCAAGTGAGGTGAATTGGAGACACGACATCGTCCATGACTGTGTTTGACATCGAACTTGTGAACTGATGAATCTTGTGTAACGAGTAACTACCGTTTCTGTCATGAATGTAACCAAAGTATTATATATACGATATCTTAAAAAACTTTATTCATTACTTTAACGTTGTAATTATTGTCAGATAAAATGAACACCAGCGCGAAGCCTTTACAGTATATTAAAGTTACTGTAAGTTAAAGTTACTGTTGGGAGTTTCGGACCACATAGACCAGGCTGCACAAACCTATGCAGGATTAAACCAGTAGCCTGTATTCAGGTGACTCATGCTTGGTGGGAACATAATTTATAAGCTTCAATGATTAAGCTATATAAATCAATAAACTTAAGCTGGACGTCTCTTTGGTTACTGCTTGTTATCACAGATCTTCCAAGTCAGACTGATCAAAGAGTGTGAGAAACCCACCCGGATTTGATCATTATTTTGCCATTCATGCGTATAACAAGGATTCCGTGTCTGGAATTTCTTTTTAGCCTGCTTGAGTTTAGCGACAGGTCAGTGTCGGTGTGGGTAACGGATGCTTTGTGTTTCGGTGTGCAGACTGTGTGGGTGGATTTATGGATCATGTTTGACTCAATGAAAAGAGAAAGGTGACTGAAGGCACGTACAGGGCTGAATTTATTCTTATTATATTTGTCTTCGCTGTTCCTAAGCAACATCCCTCAGTGCCACATCCAGCACCTCATATTTTGTTTTAAAATTTGTTCTTCTTTTTAGGCTAATTGGGTGATTTATAAAACAGTGTGTTTCATGTGAGATCATAAGAAAAAGACCAAAGCATTTCAGAAATGCACTGGAAATAACTGGGGTTCTTGTACAGTCTAATATGGATACCTGGTTTGGGCTTGGGACTGGCACTGAGAGCGTACCTCCCAATGGCTAGGCTGTTCAATATCCCATCTTCTCAGACATAGACAATCATGTCAGTGTAGAGGCTGGACTGATTGATAGCACAGCTGAGATTTAACCCCCAGATCTCGGTGGTAGACTACTATTTGTAAAAGCTTTCAAATGTTGCCAACCAAGAAAGGTGAATACTATGGAATTGCTATAAAAAATTATTTGGTATCCTGGAATAGTGATGGAAAAAAAACTGGGCAATGAATGCTTTTTCAAGATAGTGGATTTGACACACGGCAAAACCAATTTTGCACTGGCTGTGCCACTGATTCCCATGAAGTGAGGTGATTCTTAGATTTACTGCTTTGTGTCTCGGTTTTTACTGCTTGCCGCTGCCCTCAAACTTTAATCTGACTGAACTTGGACCCAGTTTGCCACTTACCTTTTTAAAGCTTTGCCAATGAGACAAACTGTTTATATGACGCAGGCAAAAGTGAAGCACAGACATGGCGGAGAGAGACTGATTCTCACTGTTCAGGTTGAAACATGGCCTAGTGAGAAAAATACAGCTTGGTGACTAGTGAGCTGTGAAATGGGCAGACCGGGTTTGCATTATAAATAGCAAGCTTCCTCAATCTGGAATCACCTGGCATGGCTTTGTAGATCTTTAATATGCATTAATTTGCCCCTAGATTAATGAAACAATAAAGTTTTATAAACCAGTTTTAAGCTAAATTTTTATCTTCTCATTTCTCCAAATGACGACCAATGCCAGTGTTCTTGTATACACAAAAAATGTATACAAATTGCATCTAAATACACTGTCAGTAGTGTGGTGCTCAGGGGTACAGTCAGCAGAAGCCGTTTTGTCACGCATCACATAAAAGGCTTAAATGCTGCCGTAAGCAGCAAAATGTGCAAAACGTGTATCATGTAAAAGCAGGTTTACAATCTGTTCCCTGTGTGCTGGCATCTGCTCATCACAGGATGCTGTCCTAGTCTGCCATCATCAGAAACACAGCAAGCTAAGAGCAGCTGATTAGCTTTTGAAGGTTTGCTTTTGGCACAAGCTGAGACGTCTCAGCTGCTTTCATTTGATCTGTCTGTAATCTCATTTATGGGATAGAACTGATTACAATGCTTTCTCACAACTCTGCACACGCAGGGATATTGCTGAACGAGCTGATCAAAAGTCAGGACCTGCTTTTATTCTGGCTCTGTTTCTCTGACCTTGCTGTCTAATCATACACCTAATCAAATCATGAATCGTATCAAATCACGGACATCAGCTGTCTGCATATTACAGTGAAATCTAAATTAAAAACAGGTAATAGATACAGAAGAATGAAATGCATTACATCCTCTAGTTTCTCCTTTATCAATTTTATTAAGGTTTAAAAGCTATTGTTACTTTTTTTATATGTAATTTTTTTCAGGGTGCTTGGGTGGCCGAGCAGTAAATTATGCTAGGCTACTACCATTAGGATTCAGGGTTCGAATCCTTAGCCGTGCTATCAGCTGGTTGAGCGTCTACATACAGGGAAATAATCAAGGCTCTTTGGGGTGTGTACACCCAAGTTGTAATGATTTTGGTACTAAGGAACTGGGATGGTCTGCACCAAGCTCTTGTTCTCAACTCACAGTGCCAGACCTCACATATGTCCGTAAAGGGGTGCAAATTCCCACAGACAAACTCCATAGTCTATTAGGTGTACACATTTTGGGTGGCACAATGGATGTGTGTGTGTGTCCTTGTTATTTTATCTGTGTAAATCTTTATAATGTACATTGTTGTCTCTCCTTTAGTGCTTAAACCGTTGGTGGAGGCGCTAAGCGATCCTGACTACATTAATCAGATGCTGTTGGTTCAGTTGGAACATCGGGAGCAGGTGAACGAACATCATAAGAAGGCGTACACGTACGCACCCTCTTACGAGGAGTTTATTAAACTCATCAGCAGCAGCTCCGACATCGACTTTCTCAAACAGCTCAGGTGAGAGTAACCATAATGCTTATAAGCACACGACTTTTTAATGTGTATAAAGCTTTACGTTCTGATTTGCTGTTAAATGTCGGCTTTATATAAACAATGTTACAGTGTGGAAATGTTTTACATGTGTGGCTGCGGTCATGTTGTCAATAGTTGTATGATTATATTAATACGGGCCTTCAAGTCTTCTGTTTGGGCTTTCAGGCTTCTTTATGGATTGTTCTACTTATTGTAGCCGTCCTCTTTCTCTTTTACCTTCAACTCTACCAAGCATATGTGTCTTTGCCAATAAACTGGTTCTTCTTACAGTGTGTCCAATATAAAACATCCCATAGTGGAGGTAATCGAAAAAGGCGACTTTGCCTTAACTTTATTTACTTTAAATAGAGAGACAGAAATCTGGGCATTAAAATCGTTTAACATTAACAAAGTTGTTTTATTTTGTTTCATTTTCATGTTTGACCATTGATTTATCCTCGTCAGGGTTGAGGCAGGTCCGGCTTCGCCAGAATCACTGGGCGCAAGCAGTAACACACACCAGACAGGACGCCAATCCATCGCAGGGCCTTAGCCATCCCTTCACCTCAGACGTAGCCAATCATGTCTGTATGTAGATGCCCGACGGCCAATAGCATCTGACCAAGCTTACAGTGACTTGTATATCCTGCGCCTGTCTATTTGTAACCTTTGTTTTTTGTAACTTCATTAGTAATCTGGGATTTGCAGGGATCATTATTATTATTACTTATTATTATAATAATAATGAATTTTTATTTTTGACACGTGCTGTGCTAGATCACTCCTAAATGTGGAATCTCTGTTGAATTCCTTCTACTAAATACGTAGAGCAAGATACATTTTGAGTCGTATTTTCAACTTTGTTTGGGCTACAATAAATACAGATTTGTTATTTCAGAGGGATGAGATGCTGAAGGGCATCTCCTGAGGTATTCCAATGAGTCGTGTGTGACATTCAGAGTTTCAGCAGAAAGCTTTCAGCATTATTGATCTGTACCATGACAGATTGCCTTCTCGTTTTTCTTGCAAAATCTGTACTGATGTGGTTGTGGAGTGAAGTAGCAGTGTTCAGATGCACTGTGAGTTCTTAGACCTTTTGTGGTTTAACGGTCATGGACTGGTGTCCACTTTGACAAATTACTATTCGTTTTAAGCTTTGTTATTAACAGACATAACATTATGTGCACGTGTTACTGATTTAATACCAAATCTTTGTGGTAGTTTGCACTGTTCAGGCTGCAATCGTGATTTTTTTTGTTTTGGTCATTCGTCGTTCAAAGTTTGAATCTGCGCGTGTTTGCTTCCATACCACCAGAAACATAAAATCAAGGGCAAAATAAAATAGGCATGAATTAAAGAATGCATTTAAATAATTGAAGCTTAATGAAAAGTTGAACTTTTTTTCTTTTATGAATTGGTTTGATTTATAAACCTGATAAGACACACACGCAGTCTTGTGGATGTGCACATATTAGGCGCGTTTGAAATATTTTTATCAGGAGCATCATGCAAGTGGTTATTACCATATTTCCCTAATACAGCAGTCCCTAACCTTTTTTGCACCACGGACCAGTTTCATATAAGATATAATTTCACAGACCAGCGGGGGTGGGAGGATTTAAAATAACATTATACAACGAGCATAATAAAAACACAAAGTGCATAACAATACTCTTCACCAATGATGGAAAATCAGTGGGAACCCTGATCTTTTTTCACTGCAACGAGACGCTCCCATCTAGGGGTGATAGGAAACAATACCACACGAAGTGTGCTCCTTATGTCCAGTCTACTCTATTATTTTGTTTTGGTTGCCTTCACTGCAGAAAATCCCACTTTACAAAGATAGAATGTTGGAAATAGAAGCAGTGTTTTCATTGCTTTTGTAGCGATCTCTAATTATTTATTCTTTTTGTGCCTCTCAGTTTGGGACCACTGCCCTAATAAAGTCATCTGTGCAAAATATTTCTCAAATTGGATTGTCCATGGGTATGCAGAAATTATAAGAATTTATTTTAAGAATACTTTATTGGGACATAATGCAGCAATTATTAACACTTGGTATTAGGAGGCAGAAGAAATTATGCAAATAAAAAACCTTCACGCCCATTTGTGCAATGTCTAATTCTCCACCCACCGTTTGTGTGATCCTTTCCGTATATACGTAGGATAAGCGCTCTTGGCTTATTTGCCAGTTTCATATTTAACCTGCGAAATTTTTTGCTTCTAAACCTGGGCAGAAATGCTTAGCACATCCTTCCTGTTCTTAATCAAATCCACCGGGGCTAAAAACAGTTCAGAGAAAGATGGATTTTTAACAATCCTTTAAAACAGATTTCCTTTTACAGGCTGATTAATAACTTCTTAGCTTTGTTCTATGAAATGATGAAAGTGAAGCACACATAATACTATACGCTGAGTTGGATATCAGCGCTGTTATTGCTCCATACCATCATTGCTATGGGGTCAGTTAATGGTCATGTTACTAGGCAACTCAGGTAAACATGAGCCATGGGATAAAGAGGTGAAGGAAATAAGACAACAGAGCATACAAAGGTTTAATGTCATTTCCTTTAATAAGGCAAAAAAACACCCAAAAACAGGTATTATGTACAGCCGAGTACAAAGGATGGTGTTGACAGGAACATCCTTTAGATATAACAAAGCTTCAGTTAGTTTATTTATCCTGATTCATGGACCCAATTGCTGGAATTGTATTCCAATACCTGTATAAAAAATAACATACTAGTAGGGTTACATTATTTCAAAGAACCACTGGAGCTCATTAATAATATGTAGTATTGTGTGAGTACACCCCTCACATTTCTGCAAAAATTTCATTATATCTTTTCATGGGACAACACTATAGACATGAAACTTGGATATAACTTAGAGTAGTCAGTGTACAACTTGTATGGCAGTGTAGATTTACTGTCTTCTGAAAATAACTCAACACACAGCCATTAATGTCTAAATAGCTGGCAACATAAGTGAGTACACCCCACAGTGAACATGTCCACATTGTGCCCAAATGTGTCGTTGTCCCTCCCTGGTGTCATGTGTCAAGGTCCCAGGTGTAAATGGGGAGCAGGGCTGTTAAATTTGGTGTTTTGGGTACAATTCTCTCATACTGGCCACTGGATATTCAACATGGCACCTCATGGCAAAGAACTCTCTGAGGATGTGAGAAATAGAATTGTTGCTCTCCACAAAGATGGCCTGGGCTATAAGAAGATTGCTAACACCCTGAAACTGAGCTACAGCATGGTGGCCAAGGTCATACAGCGGTTTTCCAGGACAGGTTCCACTCGGAACAGGCTTCGCCAGGGTCGACCAAAGAAGTTGAGTCCACGTGTTCGGCGTCATATCCAGAGGTTGGCTTTAAAAAATAGACACATGAGTGCTGCCAGCATTGCTGCAGAGGTTGAAGACGTGGGAGGTCAGCCTGTCAGTGCTCAGACCATACGCCGCACACTGCATCAACTCGGTCTGCATGGTCGTCATCCCAGAAGGAAGCTGACGCACAAGAAAGCCCGCAAACAGTTTGCTGAAGACAAGCAGTCCAAGAACATGGATTACTGGAATGCCCTGTGGTCTGACGAGACCAAGATAAACTTGTTTGGCTCAGATGGTGTCCAGCATGTATGGCGGCGCCCTGGTGAGAAGTACCAAGACAACTGTATCTTGCCTACAGTCAAGCATGGTGGTGGTAGCATCATGGTCTTGGGCTGCATGAGTGTTGCTGGCACTGGGGAGCTGCAGTTCATTGAGGGAAACATGAATTCCAACATGTACTGTAACATTCTGAAACAGAGCATGATCCCCTCCCTTCGAAAACTGGGCCTCATGGCAGTTTTCCAACAGGATAACGACCCCAAACACAACCTCCAAGATGACAACTGCCTTGCTGAGGAAGCTGAAGGTAAAGGTGATAGACTAAACCCAATTGAGCACCTGTGGCGCATCCTCAAGTGGAAGGTGGAGGAGTTCAAGGTGTCTAACATCCACCAGCTCCGTGATGTCATCATGGAGGAGTGGAAGAGGATTCCAGTAGCAACCTGTGCAGCTCTGGTGAATTTCATGCCCAGGAGGGTTAAGGCAGTGCTGGATAATAATGGTGGTCACACAAAATATTGACACTTTGGGCACAATTTGGACATGTTCACTGTGGGGTGTACTCACTTATGTTGCCAGCCATTTAGACATTAATGGCTGTGTGTTGAGTTATTTTCAGAAGACAGTAAATCTACACTGCTATACAAGTTGTACACTGACTACTCTAAGTTATATCCAAGTTTCATGTCTATAGTGTTGTCCCATGAAAAGATATAATAAAATATATGCAGAAATGTGAGGGGTGTACTCACTTTTGTGATACACTGTATTTCTTGTAGCCCTTTTATTACAACATTTTATTGTTTGCTAATGAACATGTTAAATATGTGGATTAGTTGTTTGCAATAATTTCAGAGAAAAAAATCCCATTTTCATGAGGTCTATCAGTAAGTTCGAGACTCTCCACCAGAGAATTACAATGCAGGCAAAGAACATTCAAGAGGGTTCACAAATCAGATGAAATATTTTTCTTTTATGCAGACTTGTATATCTCTAAGTGCTGTGTGGTGTTAATCTAACAAGCCACATAAACCAGGTAACACCTTGACCTCTGTGCTTGTCACATCATGAATATGTTATGAAATAAGTCATAAGGAGGGTGGGTGGTTGGTTGGTGCAGCAGTAAATTGCTCTAGCCCACAAATGCTGGGATCCTCAGCGGTGCTATTGGTCATTCAGGAGTCTATATACAGGCATGATTGGCTGTCTTTGGGGGGAGGAGGGTTGGACAGTTGTGTCTGTTGGACACAAGGCTAGGTTGATAGCACTGCTCTTTTACACCGGTGCAGAGGTAAAATGCCAGGATTTTGAGCTATTAAGTTTGAATTTCAACTCTGCTATCAGCCGGTCGTGCACCTACACAGACACACGGCTGATCACTGATGGCACACAATACTGTGCTTGTGAGACCCCAGTCCTAGGAGGGGAAAGGAAGCGATCGGGGTGGGGCGGTGTCAGCGATTTAAGAGAGATAAGCTTCAGTTTGACTGGATTGGGTAAAAAAAGAGGAAAAACAATAAAGAACTGATTAAAATTTTATACATCAACAGAAGTATATTATCATAAACTGTTTTCAACTATAGAGTTAAAAACAAATCAAGTTAGTGAATGATCACTTTGCTAGTTTTTATGCTGATGCTTGTATTTCTATATGCTGTACTTTTCCTCTTGTCATTTTTCAAAGCTAACTCAATCCAGAGTGAATCAGTACCGACAGCAGATCTTTTTCAGTTTGACTTTCATGAGCTCATTATATTCAGTGTATCTACCTCACGCCTACATTATTTAATGAAAGGAGGCTATTTTAAATATTTATCATTCTTTTAAATGTAGGATCCATTTCATCCATTTATTTCTGTATCAGCCTCAAATCTTTTGGGACTTTTTCAGATCTTTATAGCCCCTGGTTTCGATAATCTTAGTGTAATTTAACGCTGCTGACTCTTTTTTCTCTCTCGTACTGAACATCATTACTATGCTGGAAATGTGTGTCTGCCAGAACTGTCATTACTGAAGTGTTATTTAAAATTGGTTGAGTCCTTTTCTCAGGAAGCAATTCAAGCACTAAATTGCATTCCTCTCAACCCTTGCAGGTATCAGATAGTTGTGGAGATTATTCAGGCCACTACTATCAGCAGCATCCCACAACTTAAGAAGCAAAAAGGTGAGTCTGTGTAGGAATATTTGTAATACATTTGAATTCATACTTCTATTATTAGTTCACTTGATAAACAGTTAGAACAAAAAAGCCCACTAATGCTGGAATACAAGGTTTAAATCCCACACGGTACTATTGGCTGGTCTAGCGTCTACATATCGACATGATTGGATATGTCTAAGGGAAGGGGGTGGCAGAGGCCCCGCGACGCATTTGCATCCTGTCTGTCATGTTTTAATGCATTGTGCTCAGTGATTTCAGGGAAGCCTTGACCAGGATAAAGCAGCTTTAAAACATGAAAATTTAATTATTGTAATTATAATGAAAATGTCTGTGTAATTTGCAGTCATGGGCTGACATTTTTATGAAATAAGTTATTGATTTATTTACTAATTTATTAATTATTAATAATTTAATAATTACTTACAAGGTGCCATTTTCAAATCTTATTTGGCTGCTGGAGTACATTTGAATCCAAAGTGTTTTTACCAGGCACAAGACAGGTCATGTGGTTACAACGCAGCACCAGGGTCATAGGAGCCTGAGGTAATTTGGTATGTTCTTCCATGACCATTGCCCCGTAAGTCATAAGGCGTAAGGAAGTGAATGATTTAGTGTGTGATGCCCTGTAAATGGTTGATACCCCATCCAGTGTTTATTTATTTACATTTATATTTAAAGCATTTAGCAGAAACATAGACTTCCAAAGTGGCTTATAGTTGGGACTGAGTACAATTCAAGCTACAGAGGATGGAGGGCCTTGTTTAAGGGCCCAACAGTGCCAACTTGTTAGTGGAGCTTTGAAGCCAGTTTCTGATCACTGATGCCACTGATGCTGATCAGTGAGCCAGTGAGCTTTTCTTTCAGCTTGTCATTTAGTTTGCCTTTCTAGCTCAAAAATACATTTTCCCTGTTGTCCAGATGAGATCTTACTTAAATAAACTGAAATGTCATACAGAGTATTTATGCTTTGTCTGGAGGTAAACATGAAGTCAGACTAGCAGCCGTCACTATGGCAAGGCTATTACACTCCATCCAGTGTGGCTCCTAGACAGCTGAGTAATTATAGCTGAACTGGCTAGCTGGCTAATTAAATGTTGTCAGATACAAAGTGCTCTTTTAGTCTGAGATGGCATTTAATGTGTCCATTCCCATTTATTCTTCAGTCTTTTGAAAATAGAGCTGAATGTCATTTGCTGACAGGTTTACTTGTATATTGTAATAATGCTCTTGTAGGGAGGAATGATAAGTAATCATAAAAAGGATATTTTTCTGTTATCTGAACTGTTTGGCATGTTGGGCGTTCGGGTGGTGTTTGAGCTCACAAGTTCAAATCTCAGCAGTGCTACCGATGGGGCCAGACGTCTGACAGACAATATCAGCATTGTCTGTGGGAGGGAAGTCTTAAAGGTTTTTTTTTCTTGTTGCCACTGGACTATGCAGTCCCACAGACTGATTTGGGTGGAAACATGAGAGGGGACTGTGTCTACTACTACTGCTGCTTTTTCTTTTTTGTCAAAAATGTTGTATTAAAGCAAGAAAAAACTAAAATTCTTTGTTATAGTGAGTAATAATATGGCTGTAAAAATCAATGACCGAATCACAGCTGTGATTTTGTTTTTACTTGTGAAAATTTACTCCCACTCATGTTCTTTTATTCAAATCAGTTCTTTTTTGTAATCTAGTTGATTAGGATCACCAATATTTCTTAATCTAGACTTTTTATGTATTTTAATTAATTTTAATTAAAAAGTTTTTGTTTAGTTTGTTTATTCTAATACATTCAAATTATCCTCCAGGCCACCTGGTTCCTCTCAAAGTTTCTTCGTGCCACTGTTGCCCTTGGCTTGCTCAGCAAGGGGTATTAACCTGTCGCTCCTGGATGCTGTATAGTTGCTTTGAGACGATGTCTGTTGTAAAAAGCGCTATACAAATAAATTTTGCCTTGACTTGAGTTTTCTCCCTGTTCCATGTTCAGACACTAAAGGGAAGGAGACAGCAGCTATGAAGGCAGATCTGCTACGAGCTAGGAATATGAAGCGCTACATTAACCAGCTCACTGTAGCAAAGAAGCAGTGTGAGAAAAGAATTCGACTGCTTGGGGGTCCCAACTACGAGCAGCAGGAAGATGGGAACCAGGACGACGTCGATGGGCCACAGGGACAGAAGGTGAGGAGAACTGTTTTGATCAAGGAGGCACGTTCAGGATAGACTGTATATACAGGAGTGGAAATTAGATGTTGTGTCAAGGTCCCAGCTGGGATATTCTTTTGATTTGCTTAGTTGATTAACCATAATTGATTGTGTCACTGGTGACTCTTGATTGGTGACTTTTCCTTCATTTATTTATTTAATCGTTAGCATGTTAAGTGCACTCAAATCTGACTGTAGGCTTAAAATTGATATTTTTAAGTGCTCAGTAAAGTGTTTTTATGTTGACTAAATATTTTTAATAAGTGGGATTTACATTTTGTTTAGCTCTCATCATGCCATGCTTCCCTAAACTGCTAATTGTGTTTATTTCTCTTCATGTTATTTCTCTTCATGTTATTTCTCTTCATGTTATTTCTCTTCATGTTATTTCTCTTCATGTTATTTCTCTTCATGTTATTTCTCATGTTATTTCTCTTCATGTTATTTTTCTTCATGTTATTTCTCTTCATTGATGGGAATTGGCATTGACTGAATTAATTTCCAGTTAAATTCATTGCCAACTTTTTTTTTTACAGACATATAAATACAGTGTATCACAAAAGTGAGTACACCCCTCACATTTCTGCAGATATTTAAGTATATCTTTTCATGGAACAACACTGACAAAATGACACTTTGACACAATGAAAAGTAGTCTGTGTGCAGCTTATATAACAGTGTAAATTTATTCTTCCCTCAAAATAACTCAATATACAGCCATTAATGTCTAAACCACCGGCAACAAAAGTGAGTACACCCCTAAGAGACTACACCCCTAAATGTCCAAATTGAGCACTGCTTGTCATTTTCCCTCCAAAATGTCATGTGACTCGTTAGTGTTACTAGGTCTCAGGTGTGCATAGGGAGCAGGTGTGTTCAATTTAGTAGTACAGCTCTCACACTCTTTCATACTGGTCACTGAAAGTTCCAACATGGCACCTCATGGCAAAAAACTCTCTGAGGATCTTAAAAGACGAATTGTTGCGCTACATGAAGATGGCCAAGGCTACAAGAAGATTGCCAAAACCCTGAAACTGAGCTGCAGCACAGTGGCCAAGATCATCCAGCGTTTTAAAAGAGCAGGGTCCACTCAGAACAGACCTCGCGTCGGTCGTCCAAAGAAGCTGAGTGCACGTGCTCAGCGTCACATCCAACTGCTGTCTTTGAAAGATAGGCGCAGGAGTGCTTTCAGCATTGCTGCAGAGATTGAAAAGGTGGGGGGTCAGCCTGTCAGTGCTCAGACCATACGCCGCACACTACATCAAATTGGTCTGCATGGCTGTCACCCAAGAAGGAAGCCTCTTCTGAAGTCTCTACACAAGAAAGCCCGCAAACAGTTTGCTGAAGACATGTCAACTGATTACTGAAACCATGTCCTATGGTCTGATGAGACCAAGATTAATTTGTTTGGTTCAGATGGTCTCAAGCATGTGTGGCGGCAATCAGGTGAGGAGTACAAAGATAAGAGTACAGTCAAGCATGGTGGTGGGAATGCCATGGTCTGGGGCTGCATGAGTGCAGCAGGTGTTGGGGAGTTACATTTCATTGAGGGACACATGAACTCCAATATGTACTGTGAAATACTGAAGCAGAGCATGATCCCCTCCCTCCGGAAACTGGGTCGCAGGGCAGTGTTCCAGCATGATAATGACCCCAAACACACCTCTAAGATGACCACTGCTTTATTGAAGAGGCTGAGGGTAAAGGTGATGGACTGGCCAAGCATGTCTCCAGACCTAAACCCAATAGAACATCTTTGGGGCATCCTCAAGCGGAAGGTGGAGGAGCGCAAAGTCTCGAATATCCGCCAGCTCCGTGATGTCGTCATGGAGGAGTGGAAAAGCATTCCAGTGGCAACCTGTGAAGCTCTGGTAAACTCCATGCCCAGGAGAGTTAAGGCAGTTCTGGGAAATAATGGTGGCCACACAAAATATTGACACTTCAGGAACTTTCACTAAGGGGTGTACTCACTTTTGTTGCCGGTGGTTTAGACATTAATGGCTGTATATTGAGTTATTTTGAGGGAAGAATAAATTTACACTGTTATATAAGCTGCACACAGACTACTTTTCATTGTGTCAAAGTGTCATTTTGTCAGTGTTGTCCCATGAAAAGATATACTTAAATATCTGCAGAAATGTGAGGGGTGTACTCACTTTTGTGATACACTGTACATAAAACCATTCATGTACTATTTCCTTTCCTGAATATCCTCCAGCAGTTTTTTTTTCTTGGTTCCTCAGCTTCTCTGTTCTGTCCTCTGTCGTGACACCTTTCTCAGAGGAGAAACATGCTACGACATCAGGGAAGACCTCTCTGGCCTGTGCTTAATTGTGTTACATGCTCTTCCTATTAGACTCAACCTGGGATTTCAAAACGCAGCACTGACCGAGCTGTCTATGCCGAATTCAGTTTCAGGGAGACGTAGACTGTTTGTTATGCTTCTGAAGGCAAATGGTATTTTAACAGGCTCTTTGATCTTCGGGATGAAGGATGATGAAAGTGATGAGTCCGGTTTTTAACAGTAGTAGTGTTGGCTGTAAAAGTGGATGGTCTGTCAGCTTTATTAGCCAGTCCACCATCTGCATGTTTTGGAATCTGGATTGTTAATTGAAAACACAATGCCAAATTCTCAGAAACGGTAAGTAAATCCTGGTCTCCAGGATCCCGGTGCTGTGCATGACATAGAATGCCTTTCTTACAAATGCATAGCAGCTTCTAGAGATGCTAACAAATGGGAAAATATCCTGTTAACTAATAGTATTAAGGACAGGCGACCAAGTTTTATAAAATGTGTGTAGAGACCACAATCCGTCAGTGCGTAGCTTTTCCAGTTTGATGTTGCCCAAGAGCTCCTGGAGCCACCGGTTATGGGTAGGCGGAGAGGGAAGTTTCCATCTAAGGAGAATGTTGTGTCTGGCCAGTAGGGTACTAAAGGCTAGCTATTACCCGCTGTTTTGTAGCTGGGATCTGAGAATCAAGAAAAACCCCGAACAGCGTCACAACAGGACATGGGTGGACGAGACATTTTTAAATAATTTCTAAATAATCTAGTGGGACAATATTCCAGATCTTGCTAGACACATGGCACTTCATAGCTTCTAATAAAAGGCAACATTTATCAGAAAAATGGCACAATCATCTGTAAATGTTTCTTTTTCTGTGCAGATTCTTCAGTTCGAACAGATCATGTCAAATGCTGTATTTCGGGAGCATTTCCGAGTGTATATGGAGCGAGTGGATAAGAGAGCCCTTATCAGTTTTTGGGAACTGGTGGAGACCCTCAAGAGTGCCAACAAGGTAAGACCAAATATGCAATGTCCAAGGAGTTTTTTTTTTTAACTTAGTAAAAGAAAGCATTTACAGTTACAGTATACAGTACAAACAATTGTGGGTTAAGGGTCTTGTTCAAGGACCTACAAGTGGCATCCTGGCAGTGCTCTACCACTGCACTGATATGATAAGCACTCCTGTTTCCTGTGCTTTCCTATAAAAATCCTAATTACCTCAAACAGCTGTTATTTCTAACTGCAAAACAAGGTCAGTATCTAAAAATGATCTTTTGTTGTTGTGCTGGGTAATGATAACATGTGATTAGCATAAGTTGCTCTGCACAGCACTGTTCAGTCTGCTGGAAGCATTTTTTTAACACTGAGCTTCTGATTGAATTCCTTTTCTCTGTTTAACTCTTCTGTGTACTGTGAAATGTAGAAATACAGACTCTGCCCACAGGCCAGGTTTAAATTTGGTGTTTTCTTGTGGCATTTATTAATATTCTAAAACAGTGAGACAACATGGTTAAGTAAGCGAATAATGCAAGGTAATGTCATGGATGAGCACCACTAGACCATGAACATGCAGCATTAATAATTATCAGTGCAAATTAATAATGTCAGGTACTTTAGTTCTTGCACATCAGTGTACATATTGGTAGACAAAGTCTATAAAAGTCTATAAAATTCTCCACAAATGTCTATTTGTAAATATGGAGATATTGTGACTCCAATGTTACTATAATCTGCAAAACAAGCACAGATATCTTTAGCTACCGTGGGTACTGATTAATCAAAAATTGACAGTTGGTCTGATGAATCTGGTTTGCGCTGTAACATACTGTTGTCAGAATTTGGCATAAACAGCATAAATTCACTTACCCAACCACCTTCAGATTAAGGTTAACAGTTAAGATTGGTGTAATGGTGTGGGAAATGTTTTCTTTGTGCATATTTGGCTCCTTAATACCAGTCAAGCATTGTTTAAATGCCACATCATAAAGCATAAACAACTCCAAATAATGCATTCAAAGAGTTTATTTTAACTCTAAGCACTCATATCAACACGGACCAAAATCTTAAAGGAATGTTTTTAACACCTTGATGAATTCGTGCCATAAAGAAATGAGGCTGTTTTAGTATATTCTTTTAAAGTGGTCTGTGTGTGTATATTACAAGTATATGCATATAATAATACTGTCATTATTTTTATTGTGGTATTCCTTGGACATCCTGGGGAATGTACTATTTTATCTTCAAGTGAAATGGTTTCAGCATGCCACTGTCATTTTGTCACTGCATAGGGTAATATAGTACAAATATAGAACCTGCGCAATGCACTAAATATAAAAAGCCACAAATAAAACCTTTTACCACAGATGAAAGTAGTACTGCTTTATTACATTATTTATAAATTTGAAAAAATAGGAAAAAATGCACAGCTCTTCACAAGGGTCATCTAGGCACAAAGGCATGCAAACTGTAATTTTTTTTGCTAAGTTAAACTACGTGTTCTTTAAATTGTTAAATATTATAAATATTTGTATGAATAATAATACTAATAAAACATTTAGCTTGGATCTAGGCTTTTTCCATTGTTTAGCACTCTTGCCTTCAGCTCCACCTCATGTAGTCCATTTGCTTTGCATTATGAATCCAATTTCAAAGTCTCCCAACTACAATTACCTTTTTTTTCCCTTTTTATTCCACAGACTGAGGTGCCACAGCTGGTGGGTGAGATCTACCAGAACTTTTTTGTGGAGAGTCGGGAGATCCCGGTGGAAAAAGCTCTGTATAAGGAGATTCAGCAGACTCTGGTTGGGAACAAGGGCACTGATGTCTTTCACAAGATCCAGAGTGACGTCTATGAGACCATGAAGGAGAGATATTACCCATCATTCCTTGTAAGTGACCTGTATGAGCGACTCATAAAGAGGGAGGAACAGAGAAGCAGCTCACAGTCCAGCAGTGAGGACAAAGATGATGGAGTAAGTTTCTACTATAATGGCAACATGGATAGAAAGGAAAACTAGAAAAAAATACTGATGATCCCAAAAATGGACTTTAAATGACCACAAATAGTGTGAACAGTAGGGCTCCACCATTGGGCCCTTGAGAATCCTTCATTGCAGTCACAATTGTAAGTCGCTTTGGATAAACGCACCTGCTAAATGCTGTAAATGTATATGACACTATATGACCACAAAATTCTAATTTCGGGTGACATGACAGACTAGGACACCAATTTAGCCAATTTTATCTGTGTTGAAGCCTAGCCAGCCGATTCGACCTGGATCTCAGTGATGGTGGCCAGCATAATAGACCCCTGCACCACCCAAAACATATTTTGTAAAACATTATTAACACCCCTGTTACATCTGTAAAAATGATGACAAACACTGGCAAACACCTCTAAACTTTTTCTTTGGCAGAGTTTGTGCCATTTGGAACTGATTCAAGCTTGTGTATTGTTTGTGTGTGCAGTGCCAGGCCATAGACGGGGGAGAGGTGACGCTGGACGAGGGCAGTAAAGGCATTAATGAGCAGGCCAGCTATGCTGCTAACAAACTCCAACAACTCTACGAAAGACTGGAGTACAAACGCCAAGCACTGGGATCCATTCAGAATGCTCCCAGACCCGACAAAAAGGTTGGTCCCGAAATTCTCAGCATTAGACCAGGGTTTTTCAAACGTTTTTTCACAAGGCCCACATTATGTCTGTAATTTATTACTGCAACCAGGCAACACAAACAATGCATCTTACTCTCTCTGTTTTGCTCTGTACAATCTGGTCCCTCTTTGGTTAACAAGACGTAACATAAAGCCTTCACATAAAGCATTTCTGTGCTGTTAAATTTTATTTAAATGATAACTACTATTTTTTTTTGCAACCCAAGGGAGGCCTGTGCTAGTCTGCAGTTCTTCTTAGCAAGCGCTGGATTCGTGTAACTGGCAGAGATAGCGAGAGTACACAATTCATATCTCAAGTTGGGAGGCAATACAACAAAGGGTAAAAGGTTTTAGCTGTGACTTAACTACCTGCATCAACTAGCTAGTAACAGTGTTTTCATATTTTTTTGTTATTTACTGTAGATTATGTTGCTAAATTTGTCCAAAAAAACACTTCTGCCTCTGGCTCTTAGTAACAAAGGCATTTACCTTAGTATTATACGGTTTAATCGTTTTTCTTTCATTGTTTCTTGGCCCACAAAGTGCCTGTCGACCCCAAGGACAGTATTCATTAGTATTCATCTTGAGCACAGTCGCTGTTATTCCTCCACTCTGTGCTAGCAGGAAGTGACACGTGCCCTTGCAGAGCCACCCATGAAAAGTTAAACACCTGCTTTCTGTCCAGGGCTGAGTCTGTTTGTGAATGCAGATGTGCCTTATAAATACAGCTGTGCTTTATTCAATTGTCTGCTTCAAGCATTTAAATTCTGACCGCTCTCTGTTTCTGCCAGATATGTGCACATTGTGATGTGCTTTCCAGACTCATGTATTGTCCTACCTACATTATGCAATTACCAACATGATTATTGTTCTTGGGGCAGATTGTATCTTTGCTGAAGGAGGAGATCGGGGTGATGGAGAAGGAGCACAGTGACCTACAGCTGCATATTTCACGGACAGACTGGTGGTGTGAAAATCTGGGCTCGTGGAGGGCTGTCATTAACACAGCAGAGGTCAGTCTGTCCAGTTCTCTGGCTTTTATTTGGAACATGTACCATGTGATATTTTTAAATACCATTTAAAAAGAATTGGTGGACCGTAACTGGGTTGCCTGTTACACACTTTGGGCTGGCACAGCATTTTAATTTTCTTGCCCACGACTGTTGACAGTAGGGCAACTCAACAGACTAAATTGGCCATGTCTGAGGGAGGAAAGGCTGGGTGGGCTTTCTTTCATTGCTGCTGCACTACCACTCTTTACTGTCAGGTCAAGGTGCCAACCTGAGAAATAATGAAACCACTGCTGACTGCACACATGTTTGAGGCGGGGCGGGTGCTGGTCTGCTGCTCTTTTCAGCCACTGTGGCTGTTGTGCCAGTGACGGATCTATATAGGGAATTAAAATTTGCTATACTTTAAGAAAAAGAAGAAAGTGTTCCAAACATGCATTCGTTCCTTAAAAGGTGACTTACCAATATTCCCGAAAAGTACATGAAAGAATTCTGGATGCCATCATTTAATATTACGTTAGCCCACTACCAATTGGATCCAGGGTTTAAATTCCAGTTGGTGCAATCAGCTGGTCGGGTGTCTACATATAGAAATGATTGGCTATGTCTGATTGAGGGATGGTAGAGGCCTCATGAAGGATTGGCTTCCTGTGCTGGGCTTGTTACTTTTTAAATTCAAGACCAGGAATTGCTTAAATTGAGTCAAATCCATGTTTAAAGGTGGTCAAGTGTAAGTCAAATCCAAAGTAAAGTGGATTATTAAAAGTGTTTCTGCCAGTAGAACTGCAGCTCACTGGATGTTTACTGTTTTTGCAAGATTCTTTGTACTCCAGGGACTGTTGCGCGTGACAAAATCCAGATTAGCAATTTTTGACACTCAAACTTGCATGACTGGGTCACTCAGATTAAATTTGATTCCACTTTGATGTTTGATGTAAGGATGTGAGCTCTTGGCCCTTGTATATACTTTTCTTATTGCACTACTGCCACATGACTAACTGAAGAAATAGTGACAAGTACACTGATGTATCTAATAATGTGACTTGTAAATGCATATACCTCTGCCACTTCTAATATGAGGTAAGAAAAAAAAAATTAAATCTTTAAAAGTCTAGAAATTGCAGGTCTAAAGGTGACTTTGTTACCTGATATATTTAAATAATTTCTCACTGTTTGGATTTACAACCTGGTTGAACTGTGTCTGTGTGCGTCAGACGTGCGAGGAGAACGGTGAGCAAATGGCACGCTACTCGGTTGCCGTGAGCCTGTCGGAAGAGGACGAGTCTGAGAACAGTCGCTGGAACGTCATCAGGAAGCTGAGCGAGTTTCAGAGCCTGCACAGAAAGCTGACCGAGGTACCTGTCCATACCTGAGGATATCTGACGAGCTGACGTTCAGTCATGTTCATTCAGCGTCCGTTTTCATTTACGCTTCGGTGCAGACATGTGGAACGCTGCACAGATCCGACTCAGACCCTGCCGTAACTCTGTATCCGTGACTGTGTTGCTATGGCGATGGGATGAGTCATTACACCCTTGCATGATATAAAATGTGACAGAAATTATGCACGACTGAACTGTAACACTGCGGGCCAACCATGTGTCTTGTTCTCTCATTCTTTTTCACCAGTGTTTTCCCTTGTTGAAGAAGGTCCAGCTGCCCTCACTCAGCAAACTGCCATTTAAGTCTATTGACCAAAAATTCCTCGAGAAATCCAAAAATCAACTCAACACTTTTTTACAGGTGAGTCACACACACCACCAGACTGCTACAATTTATCCATTCATTTATTATTCTGTTTGATATGTTTGATCATGTTTCCTTAAAGTTTAAAAGCAAAGCAGTGTTAGCTCAGCAGGAAGCATGTTGAGAGACGTGCAGTCTTGTAAAGGATTCTCATAACCCACTAGCAGAAATTAGACCAATAGTGGAATGGAGTGCGGAAAAGATTAAAATATTAAAAGTGTCATTTTTAAATGATTAATATGTACATTTAAATAAGTCTAACTTTTGATAAAATGCCCTGGACCTGTTAAAGAAACCCAGAGGAAACACAAGAGCAAGCCTAAACTTATTGGCAGTAACAAAATAAAAACTCAAATGTAAATGTACAGATAGAAAAAGAACTTAGCATTGAATAAACACTAGACTAAAATGACATCATGTGTAAAAAAGTGGTGTAACACTAAAAAAGTAAAGGAGGAAAATAACTCATTAACAAATGACAGGCAGCTTTTCCCAGACATTGTTTTAATATTTGCTTGTTCATCACCATCCACACACCATATACCTACTATAGACCTCAGTACAGAAGTCAAAAATGTACATGCACGTACAGGGTTCGATTCCTAGGTCGAGCGGTCCGGGTCCTTTCTGTGTGGAGTTTGCATGTTCTCCCCGTGTCTGCGTGGGTTTCCTCTGGGAGCTCCGATTTTCTTCAACAGTCCAAAGACATGCAAGTGAGGTGAAGTGGAGATACAAAATTGTCCATGACTGTGTTTGACATTAAAGTCTTGAACTGATGAATCTTGTAATTACCTGCAACCAGTTAATACCTGTCCTGTCATGAATGAAACCAAAGTGTGTAAATCATGACAATAAAATCCTAATAAATGAATAAATAATATATAACATACTCTTACAAGGAAATGTTTCCCACTTGAACGTATTATTTGCACTATAGAAACAAATCTGAATGATTTTTTTAAATAAAATATTCCTCGATGTTAAGGAATAGACCCAAAATTATTAATGAATTATATTAATTACAATCCTAATAGTGTGACTGTAGATTTAAATGTAGATTAAATTGTAGAATTCAATTACCAGGCTGTATTTGTCCATATTAAGGCAGTACTATATTTTATGTGTTTTTTGTTGTTTCACTCTGTAGAAAGCAAATCCCAGCAGGACATTTCTTTTACTCTTAAAAAGAGATGATGTCCAAAAAAAAAAGAAGATGGTCACACACACTGTCTTTGTATATGTGATTATTTATTCATAAAGCAGAACCTTTAACAGTTTAGACGTCTGTTAAATCTGTCTTCTTACTGTCTGACCGACTGCTAGTCTTAAAGACAAGGTTATTGATTTAGGTAAATAATTGATTTATTTTAATAATAGAGTAATTGCCTTTTAATGGTGTGTGTGTGTGTGTTTTGTTTTTTCTCTGTAGAAAATGCTAACCGATGAGCGAATGTGCCAGAGCGAGGCTCTGTATGCATTCCTCAGCCCTTCACCAGAGCACCTTAAGGTCATTGATATTCAGAAAAAACCCAGCTTCTCCCTCGCCTCTTTTCTGGAGAAACTGCCTGGAGACTTCTTCTCCCATCAGGAGGTTTGCACACATGCACAACAAATCCTGCAGAGCTTTTGAGGTGACAGAAGTGACAGAAAGTAGATACAGCAGAAGCTACTGGTCCACATTTCCAGCTTTCTGAAGCTAGAGAAAAACCAAAAAGCTACTGCAGCTACACAGATCTTCAAATCCTTAAAAACATGGTGGAACATTTTGAATGTGCTCTATTTGAGCAAATAGGGAATTACATCACACGTGGCAAAGTGGGCTTTATGGTGGGTGGTACAGCAAGTAGTTTTGATGCCATACATCTCCAGGGATCTGAGTTTTATCCTTACTTCTGGCTCAGTAGCAGTCTATTATGTTTGTTACAGGAATTCAGTTCCAAATGATTTTTCCCCAAACGTTCCATTAAGGACTTTTGCATGAAATACCACCTGGCTACTCTTTGAATGTAAATGCTATTGCTGTTTATTTTCTGCACTAGGTATCTACACCACTTAATGACAGGTTTAGAAAACAGGCATTTTAGATATTAGTGAACAAACTCTGTTTCCTACTATTTCTCTTACCATTTTTCTTCTTTCCTCAGGATGAGGCCGAGGATGACAGTGATCTCTCTGATTACGGTGATGAGGTTGATGGAAAGAAAGATGCGCTCGCCGAGCCTTTCTTCATGCTTATCGGAGAGGTCTTTGAACTCAGGGGGAGTAAGTATTACTTTTTTTGTGTTTGAATGTTGCTGCTATATTGTGGGTTCTGTATATTGGGGTCACATTTGCATCATTTTACAGAACAATATGCAGTCCAATATGCAGGAACAAGCATCCCAAATGTACACAAATATAAGCAATACTTAAGTGCAATGTTTCTGGGACTGGAACATTTTTTTTCCCACTAGTCATCTGGAATTGTGTTCATGATTACAGTAAGTCCTCCACATACGAACCTTTAACTTGCAAACGCCTGTGTCTGTTTGTTTAAAAAAAGTGCTAAATTCAAAATTGACATTTCAAACAGAACTTGGTTGAACTGTATTTAAAAAAATATTTGCAATAATCAGGAACTGGTAACTGTAAACTGTCACCTGCAGGATGCAATATCATTCTTGCAATATCAGTTCGTTTGACAGAATCTTATTAGTATTGTTGAACATTAGTGTATTAGTGTTTCTTATCTACGTTTCAGAAACATACAAAAGCAGGATTTGAATTTTCTGCTGTGGACAATAAGTATTGTGTGTTCTTTTGTTTTTTCTTTGTCTCTGCAGTGTTCAAGTGGGTCCGGAAGACACTAATTGCACTAGTTCAAGTCACTTTTGGACGGACAATAAACAAGTAATCACACTTGCCTGTCTTCTGTCCGGTGTCTGTCAGCCTCTGTGCAGCTAATCAAATAACCAAATTGAATGAAATACAGTTTGTACTATGGGATGCTCTAGCATTTTAGGATTTTCACAATTGAACCAAAAACAAAAGGTTCCTGGCACTGGCAACATACATGACGGAGTCATTCCTGCTCGGACAAATACAGCATTATGTTCAGACTGTACTAGAGCTCTGGGTGGGGTTTGATACACAGATTCACACAGAGCCCTGACATCAACCACTGAACATCTTCTAGGATGAATTAGAATGTCAGTGGCAAAGATTAACACCTAACCTTACAAATACTTTTTAAAAGAGCACAGCTTCCTACATACACAGTCCAAACACTTGTGTGTGTGCGTGTGTGTGCAAAGAGCCTGCAGCCAGCATAACAAATGGATTGTGTGTGACAGGGCTAGAATATCCAGGCTGTTGTAAGAAAAAAAAAAACGTCACACTTGCCTCCTCAGCCTCACACTATCTGTCCAGTATTTTCAGTCTGCTGACAGCAGGCCATTATCTTCCCACGTCAAGCATCCCTTCAGGACATTTAAGTCCAACCCTTCCACCATCCAGAGACACGGCTTCATTCTGAATGGCTTCTTAGACTAGTCTGAATCTGCTCACTATACTGTGAAAAATATTTCTGTGAAATTTGTTCTTATTTTCATCAACCACTTTATTCTGGACAGGGTCACGGTGGGTTCGGTTCCTTTGGGAAACACTGGCCACAGGGTACTGGACAGGGTGTTAATCCATTACAGGGCTAAGGCCATCAAGACTACTAAGTACTAATTAGTTTTGATGTGGATTGTGGTTTTGAACTGTTTCTGCTCCCAACATGTTCATAAACACTGAGTTGGAACACCACCAAATCCCAATCACACAGCTGTACTGCAATCTACTTGAAATACTTCTTTTTTTCTATTTATTTATGCATTTTGTCCCTTTTTCTCCCGATTTAGCTTAGGCAATTAATCTTCTGCTGCTGGGGATCCTGATTGCATCCGAGGAGGGTATATTCGCCTGCCCCACACCGCCTCTGATGCGTACGCAGTCCCCCGACCCCTTCTTTTTCGCCCTTGCCTCGGTGGATTTGAGGCTGGATATCATGCATGGAGATTCACTCTCCGATCTCCAAGCTCCTCCACTTCTGTACAGGCTCCTCGGGCTGCTAACCAGGGTCCTTGCACAGTGTTTTGTAGACCCCACCCACTTATTAGTCCGGCCTTTTTCACCCAGCAGACTTAATGGTTAATTTTTTCTGCCAACTGTGCCCACTAGAGGGTGCCCAGCCAACCGATACCAGAGCTAAGATTCAAACCGGGGAGTTCAGAATCTCAGTGCTTGGGGGCTAGCGGAATATCCCGCTGCGTCACCTGGGCGCCACACTTGACATAATTCTAATTACTGTTATAGTAATTAGGTCTTAATTATGCTACCTAATTATAGAAAATATTTTTATTTATTGGCATGTTAGCCCAGTGGGTAGCGCTGTAGCCTCACAACAAGAAGGACATGGGTTTGATTCCTCGGCGGAGCAGCCAGGGTCTTTTCTGTGTGGAGTTTGCATGTTCTCTCTGTGTCCGTGTGGGTTTCCTCCAGGCACTCTGGTTTCCTCCCACAAGTCCAAATACATGCAATCAGGTTAATTGGAGCAACAAAAAATTTACCTAGATGTGAGTGTGTGTGTAAATGTGTTTCCTACCTTTCCCTCCAAATAATTAGACCCACTGCAACCCTGACCAAGATAAAGTGGTGATAAAACAGACAATGACTGAAAGAATGAATAAATGAATTAATAATTTAATAATGACATTTTGTTTGTACTTGTAGTAACACGTCTGTTAAATGAATTCGGAACATCACTCATGTCTGTCTGTGTTCTGTTTTTCACAGGCAGATCAAAGACACAGTAAACTGGATCTTCAGTGAACAGATGATGGTTTACTACATTAATATATTCCGGGACACGTTCTGGCCCAATGGCAAGCTGGCACCTTATAAAAATGCTCGATCAGACGCACAGCGGCGCGAAACCAAGGAAAGAGCTCAGCAGAAACTGCTGGACAACATTCCAGGTGACTTTTTCGACCTTTGTTTTTTTTGTTTTTAATTAATCTATTAGGCAGAAACTGGGTCATTTTGCTTAAGTGCTAAAATGTAGCAAGCAAATTGTTCTTTATAAGCATTTAAAGAGCATCTTTCTGCATAACGAGGTACTTGAAGGTTCTCGACTGAGCAGAGGCGTTGCTGTGATTACCCACAGTTCTGTATTAGCATGTGCCCGGCACATTATAATGCTGCTCATAAAAAAAGAAAAGTAAATGTACCCATAGAAGGAAAAACAATATTGTCTACTTGGTAATTGTTCAGAATTGCTGTGATACTAATGTATCATTTAATTGATGCAAAACATTTAGACCGCTGGTTCATTTCCTTTCATACATAGCATTTTTTTTATTTAATAAATAGGCTGCTCGGGTCTTACAGCTGGAAATTACTCAAGCCCAGTGCACCTAGGCTCCAGGGATTAAGTCTGCAGTGGTATTATAGTAAACGATTGCTTTTACAGAAAAGTGAAGGCTGTTAAAGCAGCAAAGAAGGTGTAGGTGTGGGGAGGGGTGTTTCATGGGGCCGGTCCAACTCCATAAAAATGCCTATGGGTTTAGGATATGTTCAAAAAGCAGGTTTTCATATATACTATATACTATATCATTGGCTATCTAGTGTACCCCACACCCTTTCAGATCCTGCCCTGCACAGTTTCTGCCCTGAACCGAATGTGTTTCACTTTATAGCTTAATAACCATCAGAGTTTCTGAGGGGAGGCAGTAGAAAGCTCTGAGGAGCTCAGGAAGGCTCATGGTTCAAAGATTATTCCATTTAACAGTGCATTTACATTTATTACCCTGCTGCTATTTTTATAACACTGCTAATGGTGCCTGGAAAATGCCAGTCTGGACTCAGACCTTGGCATGATCTTAGCAGATCAGGAGTGAAAGTGAGACATGCTCTAATGCAAAGTCTATTTCTGTCCCCATCAGATGCACTACAGAATCTAGTGGGGCAGCAGAATGCCAGATATGGAATCATTAAGATCTTCAATGCACTCCAGGAAGCCAGAGCCAACAAGCATCTTCTTTATGTAAGTCTACACCATACCCAGTCTGGCTGGTGTGAACCAGTTTTGCTTTACCATATTTGCAGCTGAGATTTGTGTCTCTGTTGTTCACATATACAAATCATACTCATCATTTATGACCCACAAAATTGCAGCACATTCTTTAAACAGTTAATATCCAATAAGAGCTGTTGTTTCCACTAGCTAACAGCTGATATAATACACACATCAGACAGACAGATGTGCATTAAAATATGTATTATGTGTATAAAATCAGTCATATGCTTTATATGCTGTTCATGAAACAGTTTAGGAAAGATTAATTTGAACCTCAATGCATCTTCCTGTCCAACATCACTGTCTGACCTTAGAAATGCTCTTTTGATAAAGTAGGTGCAAGTTCCCAAAGACAAACTCCAAAATCTTGTAGAAAGGCTACCCAAAATAGTGGAAGAAGTAGGTGTTTTAATTTACTTTTTTTAATTTTATCAATCTCAATTCAACATTATTGTTTTTATCCAATAGGACAGTTGTAACCTAGTGGGTAGAGCTTTGGGCTATCAACTGAAAGGTTGTGAGTTCAAATCCCAGCTTTGCTATGCAGCCACTGTTGGGCCCTTGAGCAAGGCCCCTAGTCCTCTCTGCTCCAGGGGCACCGTACAATGGCTGACCCTGCACTCTGACCCCAAGCTTCCAAACAAGCTGGGATATTCAAAGAATTTCGTTGTACTGTATGTCTGTATATGTATATATGACAAATCAAGGCATTTTAATCTATTCTATCCTGGTTAGGCTCATGAGGCAGGACCAGTTCCACCCGGAAACACTGGGCAAAAGGCAGGAATACCCCATTAATGCACTAGTGTAACAGCACACAGTTGTTTAAATGTAGTGCAAATTCTACCGTTCATATTTTTAGGATACAGAGTATGGTGTGCTTTTAATTCTGTTGACTATGGACCACATGCAATTTTTATAAGCACACATCTTTGTTTTTGCATAGATTAATGAGTACAAGGTTGGAAAGTATTGCGTGTAAATTTGAAGTTAGAAGTACTTTAAATAACATAAATGAAAGGTGCTGAAGACTTGCCCTCCAACACTGTCAAATGTTTGATGTTGGGTTGGTGATTAGTTCTTGTGTAGTGTTGTGCTGCCATCTAGCGGTTTTGTAGAATGTAGTTTTTCTTTTTAATGCTGCACGAAATTAAACTTTATTTCTGTTTCTGCTCCTGTTTTATCTCAGTTTCTTCTAGAGATGCTCCTGAAAGAACTCTGTCCTGATTTGAGTGTAGAGCTGGAACAGGTCTGATCACACTCACATACCCACCCGTGGATGGAAGGTTCACCTCAGCTTCAGTTCCTTTATGTTATTATGCTGGAAGGATAAATTTCTGACTCTGAAAATACTTGACTCAACAGCACACACACACACATTACCATCATGTTTTTCATTGAGTTTCTCTTACATTTCTTTCCCTTGCTGGTCACATCAGGTCTGTTTGTTTCCTTTTGTGGACTGAGTGTTGTAATTTAAAAAAGAGAATGAAAAATGGAACGAAAATGAAAAACTAGACCTCTTGAACCTCTCTACCTACAGTACAGTACAGTACAATACAGTACATATTGTGATCATTATCAAGGCTTTTAATTGTGCAATATGTCATGTAAAGTTAGTGTGATGGTTTCATTTGTGATATTATTAATATTATTATTATAGTTTTTATTTTTACCAAAAATAGACTAGAGCATTTATAAGCAATAAATTCCAAAAGAAGACCATGTATTCTTGTCATTACTGATAGCAAATCCAAGCTCCATGTGACCTTTCAAACTGTTTACATGTTACACGTGTGTAACAAGCAGTGGAAGCCAATATAAGTGGTAAAAAAAAGGGCATGATATTCCCCTGCTTTACAGACAGATGTCACTAGCCTGTGTGAATGCAAATAGTCCAGTTCCCCTGTCTGTACTATGGTGGAAAAATCCATGTGCATTTTCTGCATACAATTATGTAAGTAATTCCACTAATTAATTTACAAGTATTTATATTCATAGCTTATGCTTTTATCCATAAAAAGAAAGCTGAGCTTGGCTTGGTGGCCCAACTTTAAGTCCTTGGCCATTGTTGGATAGAAACTCTTAATCCTCTGCACTACCACTGCACTGTTATTGTGCCCATTTAATACACAGTCTTAAACCGATGTGTTATCCAGCATTGTGTCTTTACTAGAGGAATTCCACAGCATTTTAAATATCCATTATATCCTGCCAAGAGTGATGTCCATCTGGAGGCTCTTACACACGTCTGCATCCATTAGGGCTGCCTGGAGAGAAAGATATATGAGAAAATCACTGTAAGTCCTAAATAATGAGAACAGTAATGCAGACACTGTATTTCCTGTATTGTTAGTGTAAGTAAAATACATCATCACAGCAAATGCCTGGGTACTGCTCTAGGGAGTATGAGAGAAGAACTATAAACTCAAAACCATTTTTATTATAATGTATATCAAGTGTGTGCTTGGTTGGCGCTGCAGTCTTTTACACTAGCCGACTACCACTGGTATTAGAATCCAGATATCTGCTGGTTAGGTGTGTACACGGACAAAATTGGCTATGTCTGGGGGGGGTGCACAGATCTAGCAAATAAAAGCCTTTATTTTTTAAGGTTAATAAACATGTTTCTGTAAAACGGACATAATGGTGTCAGTCTGCCTGAATACCTTTGTATAATAGTGCTGTGCTCTCTCGCTGTTCTGTGATACTCCGCGACCCAGCTGGAGGCAACGTGCATAGTAGAACAGAGCAATAGCTATGCCTTTACGGATGTACTCAGGAACACAGCCTGTAAGCTCTGCTATAGCAGAAATATCTTCATACTGCCAGACCCTGCAGCAGAAGGACACAGGACAGTTACAGTACATTAAGAGCACAGTATGATAACCAGTATGATTCACCGATGATGTGATCAGAGTCATTATTCGAACTGCACTTATAATTGTTGCCTATGTTCTCCTAATAAAGCATCTAAAACATTTAAAGATGTTATCAGCTGGCCGGGCATCTACACAGACATAATTGGCTATGTCTGAGGATAGGCCTATGATGGATTGACTTCCTGTCCAGGGTATTCCTGCCTTGTGCTCAGTGTTTCATAGCAAAAACGGACCCACCATAATCCTGATAAGATAAAAAGGCTGATAAATCTTATATATCTGAAATAAATTGGGAGGAAACAAAATCTAATCTAATAATAATCAGAACAATTCTCTGCCATCTGGAAGTTTCAATTATTCTGTAGTTTTATGTTCTGATTATTAGTATATTTTACATTATTAAATATTTAATTTCTATATACAGCCTGGTTTGTGTGGCATCTAGTAAGCTAAGCAATATACCACCTAAAGACAGGCAAAACGGTGTACAGTATGTGTTTTTAGAAAGCATTAGCCAGTTTAACACATCTAATATTATATTATGCTGTTTCGTAAGTACACATAAAAACATAATTGCATTTTTCTGTGCTTACCTTTCTGCCATCTCCACTGCTTTGGTGTACAGTTTGCACTGATAGTAGTAGGCCGTGAGGTGACCTTGGGCATAAACATTACCCCTTGTTGCAGCCTCTTTAAGACAGTACAGAGCAGCATGCAGGTCTTTAGAGACACCATATCCATACAGGTACATGACCCCCAGTGCTCCCTGTGACTCCAGACTGCCATTACCACAGGCCTCTGAGTGCCAGAAGAATGCCTAATAGACATAAAACATAATGTGTTTGTTCTTTTAAGGACTAAATACTAATCAACTCCTTGACTTTACGTCTGTAACATGAAAATTGTCCATCATCATTAGGGACATAGTAATACTTTAAATGAGCCAACGGAGCATGGATATGCAGAATAAGGCTAAGGTATAAACTTAAACTCAAAACAAGAACAATAAAGCGAACAGTAAGGTGTTTAGTTTTATAATTTTGTCCCAGAATCAGCCGGATGCACTTAAAACTGGAAATCCAAGTAAGCATGACTGGTGTTACAATATGTGCAGAAGTAATGGTACTCAATGAACCAAGCCAGGTGTCTGTTAGCCTCTGTTTACATGCGTGTTACTCCTCACATTCAAATAAGTTCAGCTGCCCTGTGAACCTCCCTGCATGAACAGCTGGATCCATGTGACTAATGTGTGTTAGCCCTTACTCTTACCAGATCGGTTGTATTATGCAATAGAAAAGGCTCAACAGGTGCAAGGAAACTGATAATAACCCACCCCTACTAAAAACGCAACCTGGAAAATGTGCCAATTCATTGTAGAGCATAAAAGACACTGGTTTTCAGAGTAGCCAGTCCATCTTTTGCATTTCTGCGTGTTTTAGGAAGGTGGGAGGAAACCAGACTACCTGAAGTAAGCCTGAATAGACAACAGAAGAACAAACCGCCTCACAGACAAAACGAGTATCGAGAGGTAGGTATTGAACGTAAGACCCTGATGTTGTGTGGCACCCAGTAATTTAACCAAGAGTTTGCCAATTTTAATCAAATTTACTTATAAGTAAAAAAAAAAAAAAGACATTCAAGTGAAGTTATACATGCTAATGTGTATAACGAAAATAATCACATTGTGGTGTTCTTCACTTCCAACTTGTCTGGTAATTTCTTATTTCAGGACATTTTTGGCCATTATATTCCATGAAGATGTCTTCTAGTGTAAAGACTATAAACTGGACCCAGTAGCTTTACTAGTTCTCCTTAGTTCCACTATACATCACTCATTTTCAGTTGGTTACATTGGTATGTGATACAATACTGTTCATTGTTCTTCATTGATATTAATTATTTACTATCTAAAATTGATTTATGACACAAGTACCTTTCTGAGATCCCGTATTTCAGGGCTGGAATAGAACATGCCAAGAGTAGTCTGAGCTTTTACACTGGCGTTGGGATTTCCATCATTTGCTGCACTGAGCCAGTACCTGTAGGCATGTAGAAAACTCAGTCGAACCAGACATATGTTTTGTCATTTATTATTAATAAGAAATTGTTGTAATCCCACTCACATCTCTGCCTGTGCACTGGAGACCTGCACTCCATAACCCTGCAAATAAGCTCTACCCAGGTTGTATAGGGCTGAGTATCTAAGAGTACCTGTATCCAATTCTGCTACTCTTCTCATGTACTGCACTGCTTTGCTCTGTTTTGAACAGATTATAGTAAGAAAAGCATTTTATTAGGTACACCTATCTGGTACGTACTTTCCTGATTGTTTTATAAGCTTTACCTTCCATCTGACATATGGATGAACTTTAAGGATCTACAATTACAGAGTGTGGTCCATCTTCTGCTCTGATTACTAACCAACTAACCAATCAAAAATGGGACCCCTATTGACCAGATGTTATTTGGGTGGTGAACCATTCTTAGCGCTGCAGTCATTCTTTCCATGTTAGTGTGGTCCATCAGCAGTAGACAGTGATTGCTCAATTGTTAAGGTACTAGACTATTGATCTGAAGGCCAAAGCCAAGTTTCTGCTAATTGTGCCCTTTGATTGTAAATGTTATAAATGCAATCCAAACAGAAAGCAACATCTGCTCAAGAACTGTTGTTGAGTTTCCATTTCCAAGCAAATGCACCCAATCCAAAGAGCATCATGCACAATTCTAAATGCTGTCTGGTGTGCCACTACCTGGCATGGTTTAAAGTACTTCCAACACACCTAATTAGCTCTTAAACTAAATAAAATTAAAAAAATAAACTAAATATTACACCCACCATGAGCCAAATCAGGTTTCTTAGGAGGTGGAAAGGCATTAAGAATGTATGGAAAAAAAGACTATCCTTTCACTTTGTTTTGCCATAACAATCATTGACAATTTGCATGGCCATTACAAAACCTTCAAAACCTTTTGCTCAGAATCAGCACCCATCCTCATTAATATGAAATTATATTGATGGCAGCAAAGAATTATTACACTCGGTTGTTTCTACAGTTTAGAAACTTTAAGAATATCATTATTTACTTACTGGGTCTGCTGTGGAACCAAGTCCATCATAGTACATCACAGCCAGCTGGTATAAAGCTCTGGGTTCTTTATCCTTTATTCCTTTAAACACAATCTCAGCTTCCATATAGCGACCCTGAATAGATCCGGTCACAAATCAAGATAAATTATATTTACCACAAGCAGCTAATACATTTTGGTGGCCTTTGATCATCTTCCTTAAATAAAATTCTCCATTAGTACAAATGATACCTCCACGCTATCTCTCATACTGCCAGTGTGAGTCAAAATTCAGTTTCTCTCACTGCAAGAACAGTAGAATGTATTACCTCCTCATAGTAAAGCTGTCCCAGTAGGAAGCTGGCCTGTGTGTCTTTGGAGTTGGCTTCGCTCTTTAGCAGTTCCTCAGCCTTCTCCACAAGTGTAGCAATGCTTTCTGCTGTAGGAATATATAATATTTAAATAAATATCAAACCCTCCCATCATATATGTGTAATTACCAGGGTCAATCATTTGCAACTACAAACAAAACCTATGAACTAAATCTGCAATAGATTCCTATAGGTGCTTGTTAAAGTCTGTTATTAAATGTGTATAGGGTAGGACAATAAAAACAACAAATAAATCCATTATTCCTCTTCTGGTTGGGTTGTGGAATACACCCTGGACAAACTAACTTTGTCATTCATATTCTCTCCCAAAAATGGCATATAAGATAATAGAGTCTATTTACTGGCATGTTTTGGGAAATGGGGGACACTGAAAGAAGTAGCATGTAGAAACTCATACGGACAAAGAACAAAACATACCAAAAACATAAAAACAACAACTAAAATGTATACACACACACACCACTATAAACAAGACAAGTTATGCATGTATGGAGAAGTTCATAAACACAGAATATATTATAAGATCTAAAAGATTATTATTTAATTAAATATTATTCTTTAAATAATTGAAGGGGCAACACGGTGGCTAGGTGGGTAGCACTGTCGCCTCACAGCAAGAAGGTCCTGGGTTCGATCCCCAGGTGGGGCGGTCCGGGTCCTTTCTGTGTGGAGTTTGCATGTTCTCTCCGTGTCTGTGTGGGTTTCCTATGGGAGCTCTGGTTTTCTCCCACAGTCCAAAGACATGCAAATGAGGTGGATTAGAGATACAAAATTGTCCATGACTGTGTTTGATGTTAAAACTTGTGAACTGATGAATCTTGTGTAATGAGTAACTACCGTTTCCTGTCATGAATGTAACCAAAGTGTAAAACATAATAAATAAATAAATAAATAAGATGCTGGGCTGTTTGGATAATGTTTATCTTTCAAATAATTGAAAAGATCATTTAAATCTGTATTACCTGACTGCTGATTCAGATCAAACTTCGCCTCATCCGTCTGGTAGATGCTGAAAACAGTTTTAATCACTTCAGCCGTTCTGAGTTTTTGTGAAGCTTTGATTTCATTCATATTCCAGAAAGAGTCGCTCAGTCAGCTCTTACAGTGTGTTAAAAACAAAATAAACTGGGTTTATATGTTTTAACATTAAAGTAAAATAAAGTAAACCTCATGGTTTGTTTATCTCACCCATGTGAACCTCAGGATTCCTAAAACACAAAACATCAAAGTGATACAGTGACGTGTTTTATTTAACAACGGCTCCCATGGTAACCGCAGACCCATTCATGCAGCGTTCACTACCGTTATAATTATTTGATTGTAGAATTCTGACTGATATAAAGTGGCCTGTTTTAGATGGAGGATCTGATTCAATTTAAACGCGCATTTTCAGCTATGACATTTGTCAGAATAATAACATATCGAAATGTAATTTTGTCCACGAAGTCCACGTTATGAGTGTTGATTCCTAAATTATCAACAGATCCATGGCTGGATTACTGACCGGGCTAGTGGGGCCAGCGCCCAGGGGCCCTTGAGGTCAGGGGGCCCCGGCCCAAAACATTTTGCGATGCCTATCAACATTTATGATACAATATATTTTTATTTCTGAGGGCCCTCCATTTTAAGGATCTCTGACTATTAGGGACTTTGACCCCAGGGCCTCTTGGGGGCCCTAGCCATGCTTTTGGGGCCCCTAGCCATGCTTTTGGGCCCTAGCCATGCTTTTGGGCCCCTTATGAAAATGGATGAGGCGTTGTGGCACTGCTCTGACTTCGACTTCTGGCTATTAGGGGTCCTAGGAAAGAGGGGGGCATATTTTTAGAGGGCCCTGGTTATGAGAGCCCCTACCAGGGGGCCCTAGAGAAGAGCAGGGCATACCATTAGAGGGCCCTTGATCACCCCTTTGCCCAGGGGCCCAGACTATCCTTAATCCGTCCTTGAACAGATCGTCAACTTTTGTGATCTTGTGATTATGTTAGCACACGAGAACTCTTTTAAACGCCTTTAGGTTTTCCACTTGTGTTTGAATTGAATTGTGTTTTACATAAATATCAACGTACCGGTAAAACTCGGTATATCCACCTGAACAGCATTCAATACCCAGTCATGGTGCACTGAACCTGAACATTTATCTTTCAAATGCTGTCATTACGGGTTTTTAATGTTTTGAATAGAGGCAGAAATCTGGCAAGATGATGATAGTTATTGTTCATGCTTCAAAAAGGGTAGCTGGAACGGGGATTAATATTCTATTTAAATACATCTTTTATTTTGATATTTTTAGCTACAGTTTTGTCTGTGTTCACGGCGGACTCAAAGCTTGGGAGTCGACTCGGATTCAGAGTCCCTGTGCGATTCTTTACCAGAAAAACTCGAAAGAGGATCTTGTAAATGAAACTGTTATGTGTAAATTAAATACATAATACATTAATCAGATTATTAGTTTATCTGTTAGTATATTATTGGTATATTGATATATCAGCATATTGGTAACTTTTTCTGCTTTGCTTATAAAGACAAACGCTTTATTTCGCTTTATTATTTGTTAGTTTTTATCCTATTTTTGTTAAATTTCTTCTGACAATAGAAAACGTATAGAAAAGGTAATAAAGCTTTCTGAACTTTCGTAAAAATCTGCTGTTTAAAGCAAAACACGACCGAGTTTCACTAAATATTTTCACGAAGCACTTTCAGTGTGGAATCGATTCCACACGCTTTGATTTGAAGAACCGACTCTGTTTCGACTCTCAGCTCTGACTAGCATAGCAAGTTGTTCATTCAGACGTGATAGCTAGGCAAGTTGATTTTAACATGTCAGCTGTTGAAGAAATACAGAATTCTGTCCCACAAGCGGTGGAGGATGAAAATTCACACAGTGAGCATGTTGACGGAGAAGTCGAAATGGATTTTAATGAGTCTCAGACTGGAGGATATTTATTTTACAGGTAAATACTGAAGCCACAGAGCTAGCCACAATGTTTTCTTTCAGTCACGCCTGGCTTTAAACTTGAACTTGTTTAATGTGGTACAACTGCTTATTGGCTTGATATATTTTATTTGGCAAATTATTGTAAAATTGCGCACATTCGTGTGTTTATAGCATTAGCATATTATTTAAAATATGCATACAGCGGCAGATGCTTCTTAAGCTAAGCTAATTAGCTAATAATCTCATGCTCAAGCAGAGAACTTGCTGCTGCACATCTTTACATTGGTATAAAATAAACTTAAAAAAAGTGTAAAAAATGTTTTACCTGGCATGTTTTTTGTTGTTTTAATAGAGACAGGAAAGAGTGGGCAGATCTGGAGCCTGTTCCTCAGGATGATGGGCCCAACCCAGTGGTGAAAATTGCTTATTCAGACAGATGTAAGTTTTTGGCTATTTGGATAATGTATATTCTTTAAATAATTGAAATAATTATTTAAAACTGTATTACCTGACTGCCGATCCAAATCAAACTTTTGTTTGTTTATTTGTTTATTAGGAGTTTAACGTCATGTTTTACACTTTGGTTACATTCATGACAGGAAACGGTAGTTACTCATTACACAAGAATCATCAGTTCACAAGTTTAATGTCAATCACAGTCACGGACAATTTTGTATCTCCAATTCACCTCACTTGCATGTCTTTGGACTGTGGGAGGAAACCGGAGCACTCGGAGGAAACCCACGCAGACACGGGGAGAACATGCAAACTCCACACAGAAGGCACCCGGACCGCCCCACCTGGGGATCGAACCCAGGACCTTCTTGCTGTGAGGCGACAGTGCTACCCACTTAGCTGCCGTGCCGCCCCACATCATGCTGTTGAAAACTTTATTTCGGATGGCTGCATGTTCATGCTGTCAATCCCCTCTTAGATCTAGATTTGGGGACTGGGGAGGCCATTAAGGTACCCTACACTAAGGTGAGATGACATGTGTTTTGGGATATGCTATTGCGTGGAATTGCCATGCTGGAGGTATACATGACGGTAAAATGGCAAATTGTGGCCATAAAAGTATGCACATGGTCAGCACTAATTCTCTGATGGGCAGTTCAATCCAAACCATGGTCATATTTTTCCCAGTTTTGATTTAATATGCTTGTCTTATCAATATAAGCCTTATCTGCTGTCACATGACTGGCTGATTGGATAATTACTTAAATAAGCAGGTGTGCAGGTGGCCAGTGAGTGTATATGTGGCATTTAAACTCATTATTCTACATTTTTGTGCTGGGCCCTTGAGTGGCGTAGCTGTAAAACAGACTAGCCCAATACCGCTGTGATCCGGGGTTTGAGTCTATCTAAGTTCTATCAGCCAGTTGGGCATCTACACAGGTATGATTGACTATGTCTGAGGGGGACTGTGGATTGTTGAACAGTCTAGACCTTTGGAGACACTTGTCAGTGTGCTTTCAGTGCCAGTCCCAAACCCGGACAGAAATTAGGAGGGTTGCATTAGAAATGGTATCTGGTGTAAAAAAATTATGCCGAATCAGGAATACGGACTAGAATTAACTGCTGAATTTTTTTTATTTTATTTTATTTTATTTTTTTTGCATTGTCATACTGCCATGTTCTGCAAGGCTTAGAATTACTGTACATTTAATTACAGAATTAAAATTGCTGTTGGAAAAATGCCCAATTTATGGCAAATGATAAGCAATTGTGTAAAATACTTTGTTTTGTCTTTTACAGTCACTGATGTGTTTGACTACTTTAGAGCACTGCTGAAAAATAATGAGAAAAGTGAGCGAGCGTTTGCACTGACCGCTGAAGCCATTGACCTCAATGCAGCAAATTATACAGTATGGTGAGTTTGTAGTTAAGGTTAGAGCTGTATACAGAAGTTTAGTCATCCTTTTAGTTGTCAGATCACAGAACCTTGTCTCAGTATGCTTATTAGGTACTACTCTTGCTTTAAAAACGTTGGTGTATTGATGCCAGAATGGATTGTATCCTACTTTATTAGCTAGTCTATTCACTTTCAATTCTAGCTGGCCACTTCCACCAAAGGTAGCTATAAACACACAGCTAAAAATGCTGACAGGCCAAAAAAAACCCTGAACAGGTTATAAATCTAATCTATCATTACCTTGTCAGAACAATCCAATTTTGGATTTTTTTTTTTTTTACGTTTAATGGCTACTCCAGAGGTAAATGTAAAAAACAGAAGCTAGAATAGATAGCATATTGATAGCTTATTACTATAGTTTCAGTAGTGCAATATGGTCACTGGTAATATTTTTATGCTTTTCTTTATTGCATTGTCTGTCTAGGCATTACAGAAGAGTACTGCTGCAGGCTTTGGGAAAGGATCTGAGACAAGAGATGCAATATATAAGTGCCATCATAGAAGACCAACCCAAGAACTACCAAGTCTGGTAATACCTTGCTTTTAACACGCTGTTCAGTGTACAAGGGGTGTTGGGTACCCACACACAAGGCTTTTTTGTTTTTTTTGTTAGGGGTTGCCACAGTGGATCATTTGTCTAAATATTTGATTTGGCACAGTTTTATGCCGGATTCCCTTACCAATGCAAAACTCCTATTTATCTGGGCTTGCCACCAGGACCAAGGGGTGCACTGATATGTTTCCCTTATGGCTAGGTCTACATAATGCCATACATGTTTTGTATTTGTGAGCCAAGTGCAGGATTCAAACCCCTGGAACTCTGTTACCAGCATCATGACTTACCAATCCACCACACAAGCTCATTTAATAACATAGTGATTATGTACATGCTTAGTGTGTTGTTACAGCAGTTTTATTTCTCTAATTTTGATATTTGTTCTTGGCTAAAGGCATCATAGACACATGGTGGTTGAGTGGCTTAATGATCCTTCTGAAGAGCTGCAGTTTATATCCGAGATCCTTTTTCAAGACGCCAAGAACTACCATGCATGGCAACACAGACAGTGGGTCATTCAGGTAAGAGTTTTGAAGTCTTTAACAATCTTCTAGTCTTCCAAACTTAAGTCTTAGAGTATGTATAAAAACCCCCTGTTCACTTAGGTCCAGAATTACTATTAAATGAGTTTTAAAAAGTGTCATTAGAGGGCACTAATGTGGTGCTGTGGTCTAATGTGCTAGACCAGCGCTAAGTTCTCAAGCTTGCATTTGAATCTTAGCTGTTTATTTGACCCGGCCGGGTGTCCAACAGGCACAGTTGTCACGGATAGGAGAAGGTCAACTGCATTTCTCAGTACTACTGCAGATGTGACCCTTGCTGGCTGGTCGAGGCATACATGATGCAGCTCACTGCGAGACTTACAGCTTCATTGCACACGTGTTGGAAAGAGTGCGTGATGGTCTGCATTCTGATAGTGGTCTAGTATAATAGACCGCTGTTCCACATAAGCACTCCTTGTTTAACATTTTACATTTATTGAAGCTTAAGTGCACTTTAATGCATACTACTGATCCTCATCCAGAATGTATTTTTAATATGAGCAAAGAATCTTGGGTAATATAATACTGAACTGAACACCCTTATCTTTAACCCAATGTCTAAAGTCACAGATGAGTGAATCTTATTAGAATAAATTTTCAATCTGGACTTCTAATAAATGTAAATGATTGTTGTCGTAATGGTATTTTAACGGTAATATAAAAGATAGGACAAATCCTAGCACTCCTTTCTGTTAGTAATTGTGATTATTCGACACACATAGGGTTGTGCTCTACTGATCAGGAGTGAAGAAATGTAGATGTGTAAGGCTAAATGTAATTTTGAAGTGAAAGTTTGAATGTGTAGTCCATCATTCCTGTATGTGCTGCAGGAGTATAAACTGTGGGACGGTGAGCTAGACTACGTAGATGAGCTGCTGGAGGATGACGTGAGAAATAATTCAGCCTGGAACCAGCGACACTTTGTCATCAGTCACACCTCCACCTATTCTCCTCCTGAGGTTTTGGAGCGAGAAGTGCAGTGAGTCATTCATATAGATTAATTCTTACATGATCAGGCAGTCTGTTTTTCCACCTCACATAAAACAGTGTACATATTAATAATTTGTCTATGAGTTATTGATTTAGGAAATAAATTAATTATATCATTCTTCTTTTTTGGTTATTTTACAAAAGGTACAGCATAAAACAAATCAAGAAAGCACCGCATAACGAGAGTGCATGGAACTATTTGAAAGGGTAAGCACAACAGATCTTTCTTTTATAATATAAATTCTGATTTTATTACTGATGTATAATGAACCAAATAATCCGCTAGTTAATTAGTCAGTCAGTCAGTGGTACTTTTTATTTGACTAGCTCTTGGCTTTTTCTCGCTACAAATGGCTACAAATTACAACAAATAAGCTTCTGATCTCTTCACACGTGTTGGACGGGTGCGGGCGAAGAGAAGAATTGCAGTGGATGTTTGGAAATGACTAGATACGAATAGGAAAGGAAACAAAATGACATTTAAATTAGTTATACAGAGGAAATTATACACTTTCAACTTTGCAGTAACAGTGTAGGGAAGGCCCTTTCCTCTTCCAGCATGACTGTCCCCCTGTGCATAATGCAAGCTCTATAAAGACATAAAGAAAAGCTCGGTTTAAAGAAACTGAAAGGTGTCTGAATACTTTTGGCCACATAGTGTATGTGTTGCTAAATCAATTTAGTTCTTCTTATAGTTTCTTTGTGAATGAGGATGTTAGTAAAAATACACACACAGGCTGGACTAGTTATTCCAAGGCCTTTAACCCTCCCAGCTTCAGGAGTGCAGTACAGTGGCTGACCCTGCGCTCTGACCCCAGCTTCCAAACAAGCTGGAATATGTGGAAAAAAGAATTTCATTGCACTGTACACGTTTATATGTTTATCGAAAGCTTAATTGCATTCTATTATAATCTTTTGTTTTAATGTGCACAGAGAACAGGAGATGGCGCCATTCCTGCTCTGCTAATTGTTGGCTTATTTCTTTAGATTTTATGGAAAGAACCTGAAATAATTCTCCAAGCCAAATTATAGGGTTTTAGTTCATGAACAATTATAGCACCAAAGCTCAGTTTACATACACAATATGGATTTAGAAGATGGTATGACTTTCCGGTGACTTTGTGTGGTAGGATTTTACAGGTTCCAGGACTCTCGTCGTACTCCGGTCTGCTGCAGCAGGTAGAGGAACTGCGGGGTACTTACTGTTCTCCGTATTTGCTCGGCTTTCTGGTGGACTTCTATGAAGATGTGCTTGAAACCAAGAACAGCAGTTACAACCAGACGGACACACTCAGCAAAGCTTTGGAGGTGGGAAAAGCTCACTTAAACAGCAGTTACATTTGATTTGTAACATTAGCACAGCTTAACATTTCATGCATGTGCACATATTAACACATGTACATATCACTTAACCTAGCCATTAGGGGTGCATATCAGTGCACTTTTAGTGCAAGTTCCAAGCCTGGGTAAATAGGGAGGGTTGCATCTGTTGAGGCACAGATTAACAATGACCGCCACTCGTACTGTTGACCTACAGGGTATCAGTGGAAGCTATGCTACTGTTGGGCCAAGAAATGGAAGCAGTGAGGGAAGACATGTAGATGTTTGGTGTGACAGAGTATGATGAAGACAGGGCAAGATGGAGATGAATTCAATCAATCCCTTACGGAAGCAGTTAAAAGAAGAGAAAGGAGTATTTACGTATCACACATGGATAGCATTAGTCTTTGCCCTATTTCAGCGGTTTTGCTCTCTGGTGCATTATTCAGCAGAGAAAGTGTGTGTCCCGGGCACTTCTCCAAATCAGTGGGAAAACAATTATGAACATACACGGGGAACAAAATGATAATTGCTTTAATGCATATTGAGCGCTGTGGCTGGCTGGATACACATGACAAGCCACAACCAGTATATACACACACATCACATAAGTATTGGGATTCCTAGATGCAGCAAACAGCATGCCACTTACACAGGATTGGCACTTTAAAAAAAACAGACTAAAAATTAAAATTTTGTAAATATTAATAAGTTAGAATTTGATTCCTTGGTACAGAGGCATGTTTACCGTTGTGAATTTGATGCCTATTTTCCTGAAAACAAGCTAAAATGTGGACTCATCTGACCACAGCACACATTCCCACTTTCTTTTGGTCCATCTCAGTTGAGCTTAGGCCTAGAAAACTTGGAAGCATTAATGCATAGAATTGATGTACAGCTTTCTCTTTGCATGATAGAGCTTTAGGTTGTATTGCATAATGCAGTGGTTGTCCTTAGTGACAACGGTAGTTCTCCTAAAGCCATGTGACTATATTTGTCTCAGTAGCATGACTGTTTGCAATGGTTTCTGGCCTTGCCATACACTGACTAAGATTTTGCTGTATTCCATAAATGTTTTCACAATATCATGTATGGTAGATGGTGAAATACTAAATTATTTGCTGTCCTGGATTAAGAAATGTTCTTTTAGAACATATTAACAATTCCCTCATGAAGTTTGCCACAAAGAGGTGAGCCATGACCCATCTTTGTTTTGAGTCTTTGGTGGATCCTCCTTTTATACCCAGTAATGACATCCTTACCTGTTACCAATTTACCTGCTTATTGTGGAATGTTTCAAATTGGCTTTCCTTAAATATAGTCTTTTTACTCTGTTCCATTTTTTTACTTTGCAGGCATAAAATGTATTTGTTTGTTTTATGTTTACATAATACATTCAAATTAGTACTTTTGTCAGTTATATTTTACATAATGTTTCAGTTTTTTTGAAATGGGATTTAAACATGAGTTTATGGATGCTTTACATAGAGTTGTTGCCTTTAATAAAATTAGAGGGCACATTTGATGTAAATGCTTTTTATCTGAGCTTTTTTAATGCTTTTCATCTGGGTTTGTGATGACCTTGGTAATGACTGCAGCAAGTGCTCATCCTTTGAAGTTTCCTGCATACGTTTAGAATGGTTGGTTTAATATGAAGCAAAATTATGTAAAACCGTCATAAAAGTCAAGTTGGATTCCGTCTGCAGGATGCTTCATTTAATTGTATAAGAAGTGACAGAATGTTTTCTTGTTGATGAAAGAAGTGCATATTTGATTTAAAGAAGTACGGGTCTGAAGGGATTGTGATAACTGCAGCATTTTAAAGAAGGACCTGTCACTTAATTTGATTCGGGTGTCTATGCTAAGCTTAAAAACGTAATGATGGGTTTAATTTACTTTAATAATTTGATTCACCCGGAGCCATGAACAATATATTATTTATGTAAAAGCTGAAGGAAGGGCAGACATGTTTTCATTTTGATCAAAGGGAATTGCAGTTGAAAGAACAGTATTTTGCCTTTACTATTCAGCCTTTAACAGATGTTTGAAGGATTTATTGGGATCATTAAACATTCTGTAAACAGCTTAAAGGAGGAAGGAAGAATCAGAAAGGCTTTCTTACAGTATGATAAATGATTATGGATTCTGCAGATTCTCTCTTTATTCCCAGTGTTTTTTTTTGCAATTCAGTGTTAAATTTTTACATATTGTAAAATATATATTCAGTGAGAAAACTACTCACTTTTTACAGTCACTTTTGTTATTTAATATAAGTCATCACTGTTGGCCCCTGAGCAAGGCCCTTAACTCTCGATGGCTTGCATTATATTTGGTCACAATATAAATGTCTGCTAAAAGCTGTGTTTTAGTATGAACTGTGGATTTGCGTGTAACTCTAATTACAAAAATGATGTGGACAGTTTGCATAATGCTCCAGTATGAAGGTAAAACTCGGCTTATTCTCTTATAGTAAGCACACTAATGTAATTAGGAAGAGCTTTAATATGCTGACTGCATCTTTATTATTTAATTAGTGCGTTTGGTTAGTGCTTGTAATGAACTGCATAAATGCTACTTTGTTTAAAATGCTGTCAATGCTGAAAGTCACAGTGCGTATGTGCATGTTTCTGTTCTACATCACTGACACCAATTTACATCATTGTTCATAAAACAAAACATAAAGACTTTTATATTTATATTAAATATTTTATATTGGATTGTGTTTCTCCAGTATTAGAGATCTGAAAAGCAAGGCTGCACAGCTACACTTTAAATGACCTGCAGTCTGCTGTACTGTATTCCAATATACTGTAGTTACACCAAGTCCGTATTTAGTATAGTAGTATGTGGTTTGGAATTTCCTCATTTGTTTACTACAGGCTTATAAATTGGCTGATCTTATTGTCTGAGCATCATCGTCCAGAGAGTTGGGGCACTTTTGGTTGGAGATTGATCTCTTTGATGCCCTGAGTGTCCAGCAGCAACAGATGATCAGTTTCTGATTACAAAGATTTGTAAATAGATGATCATGTTTCCACCTAGTGGGCAGAAATAGACCGGTTCATGCTTTCACCCTGGATAAAAGATGCAAATATCTGGGTTAACAAACTACAACATTCTGGTTTTCTGTTCTCATTATACTCTTCAGGTCATGACTTTTCTTTTCTTAAGATGTCCTGGCAGAGCCTGCACCTTTCTGATTACTAGTCCAGTACCTTAACCTCTAAACTAGCACTTATACAGAAAGGGTTTATATAGAGAGAATTAGAGTATAATGGGCATTATTTTTACTGCTGTAGAGGCTTCGATCAAAGCAATGATCCTTGAGATTTTTCCATTTCTGTAAATTAAACATAAACCCAGGAATAAATACACAACAGGGCTCAAAACAATTTTAAGTCAAGTGGCTAAGAAATGGGGGCTTACACATTAAAGTGTTATAGCAATGACCTTTTCTGATGGAGTAAAAAAAAATGCTGAAAATTGCGAATCATTAGCGGAAGGATCTCTTCTCAGCGCTAAAAGGTTTTACTCTCCCACAGAGAGGTCTAGAGATCCCTCAGGAAATATACAAACCAATTCCTCTTCCTGTGCGAAAAATGTCAGCTCTACAGTCGAGTGCAAGCCAGCCTGCCTGTGGCTGCTGAGGGAATCTGCAGTGTTTTACAATATTTGCCTCCGTAATTTAATTCTTGATTGAATTAGCTGAGCTTCCTCACCCACTCATCTTCACTAGCTCTTGCTCTACCTCTCCCTTCCAGATATGTGAGCTGCTTGCCCAGGAGAAGGACACGATCCGGAAAGAATACTGGCACTATGTGGCACGTTCTCTTCAGAACAAGTACTGCTCTAAAGAAATCCAGCCTCCATCTACGGAGCAACCAGAGACCAACAGGAAAGACTAAGAGAGGGTGAACCATAGATCGGTGTAGGTGTTTATAAAGACGGAAGCTGGAGAGATACCCGCTGGACTGTGTGTATCTGCCGATTGGTTTGACCATATTGGTAAAGCCCATTGAATAGCTTTTTCAAGGTGAAGCAGAATACAAAGCTTTTAGTAGTCACATGACTGCAATGAATAATAGTTTGCTAGCCAGTTGGCAAAAAATCTGTATGAACAGACGTTTGGAATTCCCGACCAGCAAATAATTGCTCTCGGTCCTCTCGCTTTGGTTTGTGTCCAAACTCTAGTGAAGGGGGGGATAATTAAGTGAAGGCCTCAACAAATATAAATCCCAGATACAAATATTGACAAACACTGTTGCCAATTCTTTCTCTAAATTGTGTCATTAAACTCTGTATATTTCCTGTCTGTATTGTTTTGTACGCTTAGAAAAATAAACTGCTGGACATAATTTTATTGCTTTCTCTGTAACTTGGCTGTATCATAGGAAGCAATTCCAAACAAAATTATTGAAGCTCACAACGGGCTCACAAAAAAGCTGTTGTTCCTAACTAATGTGCTGAAAACCAATAACAGTGGAACCTCGATTTAACAGACTAAAAGGGAGGTGCAACTGGTCCGTAAAACTGATTGTCCGAAACAGCGAGGTTTTTTTTCCAGGGGGTGTGAAAATGTACAAAAACCGTCTGAAGCACTTCTGGTGGCTACTGGAGCAGTGCTGGTGCATAACTAAACACTAGAATTTGCAAAAAGTAGGCATAAAATGAGAAAAAGGCGAGAACAGAGCGAGCCTCCTGACAAAATAAAGCCTATCACTCATGTAAACAGAGAGAAGTGCACTGGCTGAACTACTGGTCTTGGTACACTTCTCCTGGGAATTTTAAACAATTGGACCGGACATTTGGTTTTCAAGATTTTGTCCGTTAAATCCAAAATCTGTCATCCAAAATCCAAAATCTGTTGAGGTCCGTTAAACCGAGGTTTCACTGTGCTTGTTACTGAAGAGGCTCATTTCATTTCATTTTCATCAATCGTTTCATCCGGGGCGTTGCAAGCCCAGCTCCACTGGGAGACACCGGGTGCGAAGTTTGAACACTCTGAACAGGGCCGCAGTCCATCTCAGGGTCTCGTCCATCCTCTGTCCCTCAGACATAGCCAAACATGTCTGTGTAGAGGCTTGGCCGGCAGATAGCACAGCTAAAATCTGAACCCATAAAAGACCACTGTGCCTCCCAAGTGCATACTGAAAGGACCAATTGTACATACAAAACACGCAATTATTTCTGCTATTGCTCTGATTAGATAATGTCATCAACAATCGCTGATTTACTTTAAATGTAGGCCAAATTTGGCTTTAAACTAGCACTAGGGTTCCGACATTTTGCACACAGGCCCCTTTAACCAGATGAAGGAAGTTGCTTTTGGACTGGCAATGAGTAGAAACCCTATCCAACCTTCCCTCTTTCAGTTGATGCCAGCTGTGTTTGTTGAGTGCCCGGTTAAGTCTGTAGACTCAAACTCAAAAATGTAGCTTCTCAGTGTTTGTTGGCTAGTGTATTAGAGTGCTGCACCATCAACACTTTGTTTAAAAATTTGTATGCAAAAGCTCATGGAGGAAATCATTCAAACACCTTCTAAAATGTGTTACAAATGTGATATATTTAATCCAGTAATGTCACCGTCACAGCCTCTAACTGCTGCAGCGTGACTAGTTTCATATGTTCTCTACTTTTTTAAATAATGGAACACACTACACTAAGACATGCCCAGAGCCCGGATTTACATCCTTCTCCTTGATCAAATAAAATGGAGCACACAGGTTTCTCCCGAGCAGATGGCTTTGAATTATTTTTAGTTAGCTCTCGTTTTTCGTCTTTTTTTTTTTTGGTGCCCCAAGCCTGCAATTAATTCAATTCAGCCCACTTTTGGCCGATTAGGTCTTTATGAGGGCCGGCAGCTATGTTAATAGAGTTGCCCTGATTTATGTTGTTTCTAATCTATTTTATAATCCATTGTCATAAATTAAGGGTGTCTTCCAATGAGGTCTGAACTGAAGGGATATACAGAGTTCATTAGCGGGGTTACGTGTCTAATAAATTTTGGCTAGACTGCACAGCTGAGGCATGTATAAAGAGCAGAAAAGGCAAAACTGCAAATTACTGTATGTATTAGATAGAGAGAATTTAAGAAACATGTGGTATTTTTAAAACTAAAAAGCCAGGAAACTTGCAGTACAGAAAGGCTTAATTAATGATACAGATGTTTCTTAAATTCCATTACTTTACTTTTGTAAATCTTACTTCTGTTATAACTGGCTGATCTGTGTTAGTTTAGCTAGATCTGCTTTTAAGTCACTGTGGAATCCCCTGGACAGGGCGTCAATCCATCGCATGGCTTCGGTCGTCCCCCTTTTGACAGTCAGTCATTTCTTTATACACTCTCAGTCCGCTGATGTCACTGCTTAGATTCAAATTTGGATTTCAGCGTTGGTGGGCTAGCATGATGAACTGCTGCTCCACCCAAATTATATGGCAGACATACCATATCAAAATGCAATTTCACAATACATGATACACAGTCAGCGCAGGAAAAGGCCTTTGTCATTAAATAGCTTAATCTAGCTCTAAGGGTGGCTTGGTGGGTAGCACTGTCGCCTCACAGCAAGAAGGTCCTGGGAATACCAAGTGGAGCGGTCCAGGTCCTTTCTGTGTGAAGTTTGCATGTTCTCCCCGTGTGTGTGTGGGTTTCCTCCAGAAGCTCAGATTTCCTCCCACAGTCCAAAGACATGCAAGTGAGGTGAAATGGAGATTCAAAATTGTCCATGACTGTTTGACATTAAAAACTTGAAATAATGAATGTTGTGTACCCAGTAACTACCTGTCCTGTCATGAATGTAACCAGTGTGTAAAACATGACAATGTTCTAATAAATTAATAAAATAAATAATCTTACTTTAAAATCTTGAATGGATTTAATTTTCAATAAAAATTTTGCCACTGTTTGTATAAACTAATAAAACTCAACCCATTTCCTTCTTACATTCTATCTTTATAGGTTACCCTAAAAGTTAATGTTCCTCTAAGCAGTCATCTATGACTTCTGTTCCAGAGCAGAATATATAAGTGGTATCACAATGGCTATATTTTCCTTTAATTCAAAACTATAAAAATAAAGATTAGAGAGTGCTCATATGAAAAGCAACGAAAGTTTGTTGACTTTTATAAATTAAGTGCCTTGATTTAGCTAGACGCTACTAGAACCTTGTCTGCTGTGAGGTGTTTGATGAAATAATAATAGTCTTTTTGCAAAAAGATACTCAAGGTGGGGCGGCATAGTGGCTCGGTGGGTAGCACTGTCGCCTCACAGCAAGAAGGTCCTGGGTTTGCATGTTCTCCCCGTGTCTGCGTGGGTTTCCTCCCACAGTCCAAAAACATGCAGTCAGGTTAATTGGAGACACTGAACTGCCCTATAGGTGAATGGGTGTGTGTATGTGTCTGCCCTGCGATGGATTGGCGCTTCGTCCAGGGTGTTACTGTGTGCCTTGCACCCATTGAAAAGCTGGGATAGGCTCCAGCCACGACCCTAATTGAATAAGCGGTTAACAAAGTGCGTGAGTGAGTGATACTCAAGGTTCTTTTGGTGTAAAAAAAAAGAATGACCGTAATAAAAATAACCTAATCCACACTTTAAAGAATGCACATTCTAAAGGAATGGTAGTGTTTTGGGGCACTGGGGTCACAGACTATATGAATGACTTATCCACATCCAAGTCTCTTGACCTGTTCTCCATTAAAAACCTGTGTGGTAAACTAAAAGTCCACCAGAGACCAGACAGATTGTGTACTGAGAAAAGCCCTCGGATTTCTTGCTCTGTATTTTACAGTTTCATCATCAAACATCATATGAAAGGCCTTATGATGGCATTGAGAAACTGCACGGAATACAAAATGCAGTAGGGGCAATAGCTGTCACAGGGGTGTGCTTTTCCCTAAAACAATGTTTTTATGTAAAGAAAATAATTTAATTATATATTCAGCTCATTTAATTATTTCCTGAATGTTTTCATTGTAGAATTAGGGAAATTGAACCCAATTTTAATGATTTCTTTCACCCATATTATGCAAACCTACAATTTTGAAGCTGACTGTATATCAGTGTTGTATCATCCAGCTCCAACTGTGTCCTCTCATCATGAACTCATCATTTATTAACATCTGCATGACTGAAAGGATGTTGTCTCATTTACCGCTGTTAACAGCCTCTTTATATGCATTTATCTATTCCTGGAGCAAACCAATACCTTTTATGTTGAGGAGAATTCGAAGCAGGAGGGATCCTATTGCACATCAAGCAAGAAAACGTGGCCCTTATTTCTTCTGCAACCCTATTCACTCGACTAAAATGCAGTAGTGTAAAAATCCTCCCGATAATTTCCATTAGGCTCTTTGCCTAGCATGATGTCTGGAAGTGAAGTGATGCTGGTCAATACTTTACTGACTGTTCCGGGCAGTAATTGGCTGACTTGACCCTCGGGACTGAATGCTCCATTACTGGAGTGGAACTCTATCTCCACTGGGATAGCTCAGGAGCTCAGTGAAAGGACGTGGGCTGGGGATTTCTTAGCACTTTATCTTCTCCTCTCTCGCTCATATTTGTTTCCCTTGCTGATCTCCCCAACAAGCCCTGCTATTAAAAACTAGTTGTACACAAAAAGAGTTGATTCAGCTAGCATCTAGACTTATTAGGATGACGGTGGTATTGGACATGCTGACCTTCTCTCAACTGTGTGCTAACAAGCTAAGTGCTTCTTCATTTCAGTGGGGATTCTTCAGCCCTTATGAGTGCCTTTAAGGCTGGCTTTATTGTCAGGAAACCTATTAGTTTTTCAAACAGTATTGTTATACATCATGTTTTCATTTTTACTTTTAAACTTTTAAGCCAGTTTAAAAAAGGCAATAACTAAATACCTGGTTTCATGTATACTGAGATGCACTAAAATTCAACCAGATTTCATTAAACCTACATTAAAAGCTTTTCCAAAATGTAGTAAACATGCCCCTAAAAACGTCAAAAAGTACTACAGTCTTAAAGCAGTGTGTGGATTTGTCTGGATCATTAGTTTTTGAGTGTTTCCAATCATGCATTTACAATTCACAGGCCCTCATGCTAATTGGTTGTTACCTGTAGAGCATTCCATGTTGCTGAATTTGCTTGCTTTCTGTTTCAATTAGAACCTGGAACAGTCACAGATTGTTTACTTTCAAACATATTGCATTAATAGCTTCTGAATAATAAACACTATATGGCCAAAATAATCTGGAATTTAACCATGAGCCTGTTTGATTTACTATTCCAAGACTATCGACATTCATATGGCAGCGGTTCTTAAGTTTTTAGAATATGTATGTTGGAATTTGGGCAAATTCAGTTAAAGAGTTATCTCTGAGATTGGGTACTTATGATGGACAAAATGTTCTGTTTTTTGATATATGGTTTAAAATTATCTTAAAGGTGTTTAATGGGATTGAGGTCAGGGCTCTGTGCTCATCAGTGCATGTCTATGTGGACCTTTGTTGGCACAGGGGCACAGTAAAGCTGGATCAGGACAGATTCTTCCCCAAACTGCATAGTAAATTGGAAGATAAATAATGTTTACTATGCTTTTTATATGCACATAAATCAGTCAAATAGAAATATGGCAATAAAAGGACAAAACTTCAGACACTGAGTTGTTTATATGTGGAAGAGGAGTGAAAATGGATCTAGAAGCATGATTTGAATTAGGGGGGATTGGGTTGGGGAGGGGGTCTGACCCTCAATTAATTTTTGAACCATCTACATTTACAGCATTTAGCAGATGCTGCTATCCAAAGCAACTTACAACTATGAGTGAATACAGTCTAAGCAATTGAGGGTTAAGGGCCTTCCTCAAGGGCCCAACAGTGGTGCTTACTAGTCCCGTACCTTAACCACTTAGCTACCACTGCCCAGTGGTAGCTGATCTTTTTGAACCCACCAAAAAGAGGTAAAAAACAACAGTTCAGGGGGTCATTAGTTAGCTAAACTCTAACTTTAGTCAAAACTTAAAAACAGCTGATGTTAGCATTCATCAGTATGCAGTTGACACAATTTAATTCAGAAACTCAGAAAGCAATAAAGTATTAAATAAGCTTGATAAATAACTACCTACATTAATATACAGTACACTGCCTTCTCTGGCTTGTGCAACAGCAAGCTTAATGAAGATGCGACCAATAATGGGAGTGAAGGCAGGCAGAAAAGATGAGAAATGGTACGGTCCACTCTAGGGGTGTATAAAATCAGATATGGGAAGTGCCAAAGATATATGGGACGTGCCAAAGACCTAACTGACCAACCCAAACCACAATGTGATGGTTCACTAAAGTCACTCAGAGTCTAAAGTAAAGCTCAGTTGAGGCACAATCATTTTCACATGGGCATGTGTGGGTTTGTTTCAGATGAAGGAGAAATGTCAGTGTATTCAACTATTTTAAAACTTAAGATGGTTGAAATGTTGGTTGCTAGGCCAACCAGAGTAAAACTTGATCTTCAGGCTCTAATTAGCTGTGTGTGCGTTCGTGTGTGTGCATGTGTGTGATAAATGTAGCTCACTTCATGACACAGAGCAGGTAAACCCTTATCTGTTGATAACTGGGAAAAGCAATGGGATAAGTGGTGCATCTTTTAGAAGCTGTTCAAATTCTGCACATTTCCTGGTGGTCTAGTCCTCTAAAAATGATTGAGTAAAATGACTTTTACTCAAGCGTGTGTCCATAAATGGAATTATTATGCAATGCACTGCTAAAATCCCATGAAAACCCAGACATCTTAGCTATATTTCACTTCACTCCTTGGGAATTCACTTCCACTAGATTTTTGAATACGACTGCATCAATCTGCTTCTAAACAGCCATAACAGCATCAGTGAGGCTGTGCATTGATGTTGATTATTAAAGCCTCCTTACAGTTTTCATTGTTTCATCCTGAATGTGTTAAATTGAAGGTCAGGGCCGACCTCATTACACACCTTTGTGATGAACTAAAAATGACGTTCGCGCATCTTATCATCGAATTAGTGCCTGACCTCACAAAAAAGTCTCAGCTAGCCAAAGAATGTTCCAGATGTCCAGATACTTTTGACCATAAACTTGTCAATTTTACCACTGCTTTATCCTGGTCAGGGTCACAGTGGGTCTGATTCATTGGGCGAATAGTAGTAAACACAAGACAGACACACACACTCACACTTAGGGCAATTTTCAGTAGCTCCAACTGGCCTGACTGTGTGTTTTCGGACTTGTGGAGGGAAACTGGAGCACCTGAAGGAAACCCACACAGACACAGGGAGAACCCTGGCTGTCCAGCTGGGGAATCAAACCCAGGGCCATGTTGCTGTGAGGCAACAGTGTTACCAACAGCGCCACCAGGCTACCTTCCTCACTCACACTTGGGGACATCTTCTTGTGTTTTGTCATGTGACATCATGACCAAATGAATTTGAAGCCTCATTGCATATTCTGAATTTCAGAATATGCAATGAGCTGAATATATGCTGAAGCCTGTACTGTGAGTTTTGTTAGTTTCTTATAAGTTTTTTTGAGAATGTGTTGTTGTCATGCATGTACAGTGGGGCCAAAAAGTATTTAGTCAGCCACTGATTGTGCAAGTTCTCCTACTTAGAAAGATGAGAGAGGTCTGTAATTTTCATCATAGTTACACTTCAACTATGAGAGAAAAAATGAGGGAAAAAAATCCAGGAAATCACATTGTAGGATTTTTAAAGAATTTATTAGTAAATTATGGTGGAAAATAAGTATTTGGTCAATAACAAAAGTTCAACTCAATACTTTGTAACATAACCTTTGTTGGCAATGACAGAGGTCAAACGTTTCCTGTAAGTCTTCACCAGGTTTGCACACACTGTAGCTGGTATTTTGGCCCATTCCTCCATGCAGATCTCCTCTAGAGCAGTGATGTTTTGGGGCTGTCGCTGGGCAACACGGACTCCACAAATTTTCTATGGGGTTGAGGTCTGGAGACTGGCTAGGCCACTCCAGGACCTTGAAATGATTTTTATGGAGCCACTCCTTCGTTGCCCGAGCGGTGTGTTTGGCATCATTGTCATGCTGGAAGACCCAGCCACGTTCCATCTTCAATGCTCTCACTGATGGAAGGAGGTTTTGGCTTAAAATCTCACGATACATGGCCCCGTTCATTCTTCCCTTAACACGGATCAGTCGTCCTGTCCCCTTTGCAGAAGAACAGCCCCAAAGCATGATGTTTCCAACCCCATGCTTCACAGTAGGTATGGTGTGCAACTCAGCATTCTTCTTCCTCCAAGAACTTTTTTTACCAAAAAGTTCCATTTTGATTTCATCTGACCACATGATATTCTCCCAATCCTCTTCTGGATCATCCATATGCTCTCTGGCAAACTTCAGACAGGCCTGGACATGTACTGGCTTAAGCAGGGGGACACGCCTGGCACTGCAGGATTTGAGTCCCTCTCGGCGTAGTGTGTTACTGATGGTCCCTTTGTTACTTTGGTCCCAGCTCTCTGCAGGTCATTCATCAGGTCCCTCTGTGTAGTTCTGGGATTTTTGCTCACTGTTCTCATGATCATTTTGACCCCACGGGATGAGATCTTGACCCTCAATGGTCTTGTATGTCTTCCATTTCCTTACAATTGCTCCCACAGTTGATTTATTCACACCAACCTGTTTGCCTATTGTAGATTCACTCTTCCCAGCCTGGTGCAGGTCTACAATTTTCTTCCTGGTGTCCTTCGACAGATCTTTGGTCTTGGTCATGGTTGACTGTTTGAGGCTGTGGACAGGTGTCTTTTATACAGATAACAAGGTCAATACAGGTAATGAGTGGAGGACAGAAAAGCTTCTTAAAGAAGAAGTTACAGGTCTGTGAGAGCCAGAAATCTTGCTTGTTTGTTATTGACCAAATACTTATTTTTCACCATAATTTACAAATAAATTCTTTAAAAATCCTACAATGTGATTTCCTGAATTTTTTTTTCTCATTTTGTCTCTCATAGTTGAAGTGTACCTATGATGAAAATTACAGACCTCTCTCATCTTTCTAAGTAGAAGAACTTGCACAATCAGTGGCTGACTAAATACTTTTTGGCCCCACTGTATGTGTGTGTAGACACTATTACGTGTGTACACTTGAATTAAATGTATCTACTGGTATACTAGTATACTAATTAACAAAGTACAATAAATGCTTTTACTTGTCATATGAAGTTTGATGAAAATCTTTTTCTGTATATCCCAGAGTGCAGGCTTTGCCATTATACAGAACACTTGGAGCTGAGAGGGTTAAGTGCCTTGCTCACAGGCCCAGCAGTGGAGCCAAGCTTCAAGCCCACAATGCTCTGATTGATAACCCAGAACACTAACTACTGAGATAACAGTGTGTCATTATCTTGCCCCTTATCAGGATGAAGCAGTTAGTGATACTGAATAGAATAGAATGTCTTTATTTGTCATATATACATATACATGTGTACAGTTCCATCCTAGCTTGTTTGAAAGCAGGGGTCAGAGCGCAGGGTCAGTCACTGCACGGCGCCCCTGGAGCAGACAGGGTTAAAGGCTTTGCTTAAGGGCCCAACAGTGGCTGCATAGCAGAGCCTGGATTTAAACCCAAAATCTTCTGAGTGATAGCTCTACCCACTAAGCTACCACTGTCCCCAAATAAATAATAATAAACAAATAAATTATAATGGAAATGTAGCTGTTTTACATGTTGCATGTATCTACTGCTCTCAGAATCAATGTTGAACATGTTAAAATTGAAAAAATTGAACTCTATCTATTTGAAAACCTAAGTGTCATCTTTCATTTAGGCCACGGCTAATTTCCAGCGCAGAAATCCGCAGATAATAGTACTTGAATTTGAAGAGGTGAAAATAAAACGTTTTGGGCGGGTGCACCAAGGGGTTTTAATGAATATTCAATTATCATCAGATTGCTTTTAAATCCCTGTTTGAAATCGGCCTCATGCACCGCCGACTGCTGCCAAAAAGTTTCTTTTTAATGTTCTTTTTAAAGCTCGTAGTGAAATCCTTGTCTGCCAACTTCTCACATCTAATATCCTTTATACACTATAGGGCCAAAAGTATTCGGACACCTGAACATGAGCTTGTTGGACATTTAATTTGAAATATTTACATTACATTTACATTTTCAACATTTAACAGACGCTTTTATCCAAAGCGACTTACACAATGAGCTGAACACATAGAGCAATTGAGGGTTAAGGGCCTTGCTCAGGGACCAAACAGTGGCAACTTGGTGGTGGCGGGGCTTGAACCGGCAACCTTCTGTTTACTAGTCCAGTACCTTAACCACTGAGCTATCACTGCCCCCCAATACAACTGGTATTAAAATAGAATGACTTCTGTGTGATCCTTTCAGCTATAACAACAGCCAATCTTCTGACTTTGAAGTTTGTCTGTGGGAATTTGTGCCAGTTTAGTTGAAAGAGCATTTGTATGGCTGGGCACTGAAGCCTCAGTTGATCTTTCAGTGATGCTGACGTCAGGGCTCTGTGCAGGCCACTGGAGTTTCTTTAAATCAAGAGGCTGGACCAAGAACAGGTCTTCCCTAAACTGTTGCTGCCTAGTTGGAAGCGTATAGTTTTCTTTATATAATTTGTTAGAGCTGTTAGCAATTTTTGTGTCCGAAACACATGAATTCCATAACTAAAAGGGGTGTCTTAATACTTTTGTCTACATAGTGTATGTCCAAGTATTGTTTTAACTGTATTTAAATAAACATTGAGTTAAAGAAAGCAGAATATTAAGCAGAACACGTTTGAAGCTCACTGTCATATAAATCTGTCTCTATTTAATCCATGAAACCATCCCATTCCTCTTCGGGAATATATTTGATGTCAAAACATGAAATGATAATTGCAAGTCAGTTGGAATAAAGAATTTTGATTTGATTCCAGACAGATAATTAGCATTTGATCTTTTAAAGTCTTTTATTCTTGTTTTTAAAGTGACTTTGCAAACCCTTTCTCTTGCAAGAAAAATAACTTGCAAGTATAATGAGTTTGTGTACTTTACATCTGTCCAACAGCGCACACGCAGCGATTCTGCCAACCGCCAGGTCTGTACCCTAATTATCCTCAACAGCAAAGTCTCATAAGTAAGCAGCTGTATCTAAAACTCCTCTTTGAGCTCTGTACTGTCACTGCATGTTAAAAAGCCCGCACCTGAGGCGAGCATGAGACGCACTGACACCTGCAGCTCGGCTTAATTGCTGTGATTAGCTCTCTCGTGGGGATAATTGTTGGTTGCTATAGCTGAAATTAGTGTTTTTCTGTATAATTTGCACTCGTTTAATGAGAATGTATATGTATAATAAACAATTCATCAAAAGAAATGTAAACAATCCTGCACTTTGATGAAGACTCACGGCTCACAGAATGATCCTGACTTTATTAATATGTAGTTGCTTCTTTTTTGCTTTTACACTAGATAACCAAACATATATAGAACTGACCATGTGCTTGCTGGACAAGCCATTGCAAAACCACAGGCATTAATACAGTGTTGATCTCTACAATATTTCAGTGTATGTCTATGGGAACTGTTAAGGAAAGGAACTGTTGTTGGATGAGAAAGCCTGGCTAACAATTGATGTTGCACTGATCGGTAATTGATTTGATATAATTTATTTCAGGGTTGGGTCATGACCCTTAGGTGGGTCGCAAGCCGAAAAAAAGGGTTATATAATAATAACTAAATAAACTTGTATGCAAACGCCCCTTGTGGAAGATTTATGTTACATCTTGTAAACCACAATGGGACCAGATTATAATGTTATGGCAGAGAGAGTAAGATGCATTGCTTGTGCCGCCTGGGTTGCATAAAAAATCATGGACAAAATGTTCTTTGCTTGAAAAAAAGAGTTATTTTATACTCATGTTAGCAATAGGTGCAGCTAAAGGACAAAAACACATTTTGCAAATCGTTGACCATGTAGTGTATATGTGTGTGTGTCTCTCTGCAATGGCTAGGCATCCTGTCCAGTGTTTTCTGGGTGGGGCTGGATCCACTGTGACCCTAAAGTGGTCAGTAAAAATAGATGAATCAGTGCTAGTAAGATTATGAATACTTTGAAGACAAATAAAATGAGACACATTTTTGTTTGCCATACTTTGATGCTATTGTTAATTATGTAGCTCATAATAAATATACTATAGTTTTCACATATAAAAAATAACAAGTCTTTAAAGACAATAATTAGCCTTATTAAATTTGTACACATATATGTGTCATTATATGTTTAATGCATAGTTTGCAATGACATTTTGTGTTTAAAAAAAAATAAGCATTTTTTATTACCTCCCAAACTCGTTACTGCTTAAAATAGTGATGTACAGTGATTCATATTCAGGGCATGTGGTTTTTCAAAAGTGCCTCTGTAGCAAAAAATCCTTTGCACATCAGACCTGTTCTAAAGTGTTTTTTCCCCTGAATCCTGACGTGATTCATGAGACGTACTTCCTGCCAGAAGATTTTTTTGCTTGTATGGCTTTTCAGAAAACAGCTGTTTGGGGCTTTGATTAGTCGTGGGTGGCACAGTTGGTGGTGTTGGTGCTGCACAGCTTTAGCTATGTGTTTGGCATGTTCTCTCAATGGATTATCTCTGTATACTAAGATTTCTTCTTACATGCTGTAAAAACGCCAGGATTTTGTTTGGCTGCTCTAAACTGCCATTCATGTGAATGAGTGAGTGTATGTTTGTGTATGTGGTCCCTGGATGTGTTCTAATTACATAAAAAGGGGAGTATGCAGTTAGAATAAATGTGAAGTTAAATAGAACATCTCAGAACAAAATCTGACTTTGAGTTGAATAAACTTGTAAGCATTTCAAAGTAGAAATCAATATGAAACATTAAAAATTAACTTAACTTTGCAAAAATGAGTGAACTGATAAAACTTATCGTGAGGTTTTGCCAGAATGTTTTATTTTAGTTTTTTAAAATTAAAATCCAATATATTCTTGTGCATGATTAGAAATTGTTTCACTTTGATCAGGGTTGCAGTGGGTTTGTTGCCTAAAACTAATCTCTACCTGAAGCACATTGATTAGAATTTCATGACCATGGACAGTGCCTAAATAGTGAGTGAGCTTATACACTACGAGCGTTCTTCAAAAAGTGTCCACACTTTTAAAACTCTATTTATTAACAAATTCAAAAACAAATGAAATCACTTTTCTACATCGTCACCTTCCGATGCATTTTTCCAGCATCATACCAACTTTTAATGCCATCAGCAAAAAATGTTTTTGGTTGAGTGCGTAGCCACTGATGCACCGCTGCTTTTACTTCTTCCCCTTAAAGCTTCTTTGAGCGTCCAAGAGGTGGAAATCAGAAGGCGCTAAATCCGGACTATATGCTCTTTTTCAGTCTCTCAGACACGACCAATTACTACTCCTCCCGCCCTCACTGTTTCCAAATAAAACATAAAAGTGTGAAGTTGTGGAAAGCAGGGGCACTTAGGTGTAAGTGTTTTGCCTTGCTGTGGATTGGTGCCCTGTTCAGGGTGTTTTTTGCTCTATGCCTGTTGTCCTTACAAGTTTTAATGTATGAATAAATATATAGTTTGGTTACTGCTGCTTATTTAATTTGAGAGATTTGCCCATCAGAGTGAAAAGTGTGACAACCGACCCCGAACTCCCCATGTGAGTATTAATCTGCTTTTACAAAAGCCTTCGGGAGGAAAGATTGGTAGGGGGAGCTGGGGGGCGGTGTTGTTGCTGACTTCGTGGATGCCGCATGGCAACACGGGTCCTGGACGCCAGAGTTCGATCCTTGCCTTCACTGTCTGTGAGGTGTATCAGGTGTTTTCTCAAAAGCCTTCGGGAGGTGATCTGGTTACTATAAATTGCGCCTAAATGTAAATCTGCGAAGGTGTGTCACATCGCAATGGTCTGGAACCATTTCGTGCGCCCAGTGTTTTCGCGTGGCTCCGGACGCACCACACTGATAAAAAGAATGACTGTGAACAGCTCGCGTTTGAGACTGGAGGAGCAGTAATATGAATCATCACTTTGTGTCGCACGCTGGTGTAGGTGGTGCATCCACCAGTGCGAGCTGATAGTTCAGAACGGTCAGTGTGTCGGATGTGCCCTCGCAGGCGGCGGCGCGCACTGAAGGGCTGCTAGAGCGGGAGAGAGCGTCTTTCCTCTCGGTCTTCACGACTCAGCCCTGCGTAAGTGGATGGCGGGAGAAGGTCATGAAGGTACTTGCTAGCTTTGAGTCGAATCTGGGCGGCTGTTACGGCAGAAGGAGCGCGCCCTGCCCATCAATTATTCATTCGTGCGGCGGAAAGCGGCGGGAAAGCCAAAGGCAGAGAAGGCACGGCACGCTGCTCGGCGCTTCCTGCGTTCTCCGAGTCATGCCCCAGTGCGAGGACGCTTCAAGAAGAGCCGACCGAGAGGACCAGGGAGGATGAAGGACACGACAGGGCAGGATTATAATGAAGCTGAGCGGGAAAGGAGCGTGCGCCCTGGTGTCCAGCAGCCTGCTGCTGGCGTGCGCCTTGAGCTCGGCGGTGGTTGGCTTCGAGTGCCTGTCTCTTGGTGCCAAAGTGAGGGCGCACTTCCAGCTCAGCGCGACCGCCGGCGCCTTTTACTCTGGCATCCTGCTCGGATTCGGCCAGGTGCTGCTGGGCATGGCACTACTTTGCTGCAGGGGCAAACCGGCGTGTCGCAATTTTTTTCTCTTCGGGCTGCTCGTGTTCCTTCTCGGAGTGCTAACAGCTTTCTCCGGGGCCGTGGTGGACGGGGACGCGGTGTCGCTGGTGGAGAGGAAATACTCGCGTTACTGTCCGGACTCGCTGGATGTACCTGCAGCGTGCGGTCGTCTTAAGGATTACCAACGCGGCCTGGTCGCTTCCACGGTGCTAAACGCACTCGAGTGCCTGCTTGGACTCGTTAACCTGGTGGTGATCAAGCGCTACCAGGCGGAGCAGTTCTACCGGAGGCGCAGGGCGCACCGGCGCAGGAGTCTTTTACTCACCGAGGAACGGGAACTTACAACCACGGTCGATTTTAGGACGGTTTCCTACATAGATCTGGCTGTTTCTAATCCACAGGTGTGCCAGTTCGGCAGGGAGGCGCGCAGAAGCGGCCATCCGTCCATCGAGCTCCCGGGATACGCGCCCTCCCAAAACGAGCTGGACCACGTGCACCGTTTCTGTTACCCGTCTCCAAACGATTCACCCCCGGCTTATGAGGACATATTTCCTGTAGAAGTGAGGAACTGTTAAAGTTGCAAATCATCCAACTTTGAAATCTGCACTGACAATCATGGGTGATTTGGCACCATCACCAGACGCGCACTTACAGGCGCACTTACAGCGCGTCTGTCGCTTTCTCAGCCAAAAATGTAACTGCGTTGGCTTTGCCTCGTTGGAATTGAGCAAAAAGACGCAAAATTACAGACATGGTAAGATATATTCAGATAAATGTATATTCAGAAACATTTCCACCCAGCGTTTGTTTTCACACTGACTGATTGTACACAACATCTTATGCTCATGTAAGTCTGTTGCTGTTACTCCATTGTACTGCCTACGTTTGGGTAATAAATAAAAAATATATACATATTTTAACGATCTCTATATTTCATCCAAAGTGGTCCGAAAGCCCAGTTCATTCATCTTCAGTAACTACTTTATGCTGTTCAGGGTCGCAGTAGATCCGGCGCCATCAGGAATCATTAGTGCGCCAATCCATTGTAAGGCCTTTGTAACTTTTGGCTGGTGTTGGGCTGGTCAGACTGCTAAAATTAACCTTATATCCAAAACCCCTCTAAAACCATCCAACAAGACTGGCCTGACCAGCCGAGGGGAAGAAGATACCTGAGACAGTGACCAGAAATCAGGTTCAGATGCTTTGTGCTGATGATAAGTATTTTATAGTAAAATTATTTAAAATAAGTCAGTTTAAGGTCAGAATATGGATAGACAGTGGACATCATCATAAACTATAGTCAAATAGAGGAGTTAAACTAAAACTATGTCCACAGTGTAATCAAATTTACAAGTGTACCACTATTAACCACAAATAATGAAAGTACTGTAATACATATTTAAGCTAACGTTTATAGTGTCTGAGTAATCACATAGGAAGCACATCATTTTTTATAAACACCACAGGCATATTTAGCACATGATTTTTTATAAACATCACAGGCATATGTAGTACATCATTTACACCACAGGCATATGTAGTACATCATTTTTTATAAACACAAAATGCCTATATAGCACATTGTTTTTTTATGAACACCACATGCATATGTACCACATCATTTTTTATAAGCACCACAGGCAATATAATTTTCACTTTACTGTTTATTAGTGTTACTCTTTTACGTTTTAGTTCAGAAAGTTTAGACCATCCTAGAAAGTCAACTAAACAACCTAACCATGAATGAATAATGCCATTGTTCCATTATGGAATTTGTCACTGCACCAGAAAAGTGTTTCCTGCTCAGTCCTTCCATAACAAAATAAAACTCGTGTGTTGTTTGTGTTGCCTTAAGAGGTCAGAGAAATATTTTAGTTAAATATAGTTAATAGTCTTAAATCCTTCTGACTCTCTTAGATCTGCACTAAAGATCATGTGTGATTTGGTTTCATTGGTAGATGCACAGTAACCATGCATCTTTTCCTTCTGTCTTAGCTAAACAAACTAAATGCACTGGCATCTATTCAGTAACTTGTGTTCACATACATTTTTAAGTATAAAGTTTCTCAATTTCATAATTTCCAATTTAATTCCCATTTATCGAATAATGTATCTACTAAGATTTAATAGTAATTACTAAATAATTGGCTTGGAAATATATCACATATTGGTCTTGTTTAAGAGTTACAGTAAAAAGTGTACATATTTATTAAGTATGAATATAAAATTAGCATTATCAGGTCATATTTATGGCATAAAAATGATTACATATTCTTCATCTGTTCTTCAAGAATGATCAGCGGATTTGTAAATTTCCAAAAACCAGTGCATTTCAGATACAAAAATTGATACAAAAATTGATCTAACCAACATCTGGACTGGGCTTATTATTAGGCAAACATTGGTAAAATTGCTAAAAATAATGATAATAATTTTTCACATACACGAGTATTTATATTACTAGAGAAATAAAATAAATGTTATTGCCAATTGAAAAGATTAAAACATTTGTGTGTCTTGATAAACTTATGACAGTGTGGTGGCACAGCTGATAAAGTCAGTGGGGCACAGCAACATGGGTCCTGGAGTCATGGGTTTGATTCTCACCACTGATGGTGTTTTTTCCATGTGTGAGTTTATTCGGGGTACAATTCCTTCTACCTTCCAAATGCAAGATGAAGGACTGTCTGCTTAAAATTGCTGTGAGATCAGTGAAGGTGTGGGTATGTCTAATGATCATGTGGCACCTAATTCAGGGTGTATTCCTGCCTTGTACACAGTGTTTTACACCCCTGACAAATAAACTGGTTATTAAAATGAGTGATTTTAAAGAAACATTGAACAATAATAATTGTATATGAGTGCACATATTCATAATAATGTTACATTTCCCTTAATGGTCCAGAAAATAACACTGTGCCAACATTATCCCCAATTATTAACAAACATTTATCCAAAAAAGCCTGTTTTTCTTAAACTAGACACACAGCACTGAAATTATAGGGACATTAAAGCCTACATTAAAGAGAATGAAACCTAATGGAATGAAACCTCTAAATGTGTGGAATAGGGTGATTATATACCTGTGATGTTGTGGCTGTGCAAAAGAAAGCAATGAAGGTAAGCAAAGCATTCCGAGTGCACACACCGATGTGCAAATTCATCAAGATTTCGAGGTTTTATTTGTTAAATCAGCAGAAGCTGTGAAAAGCAGTGATGAGCTTGGGAACCACAGAAGAAAGGATTTACATTGCATCATTTTTCATAGATACTGTTTCATTTTGATTCATATTTTCTCTCAGACATTTTTTAGATTTAAGCATGAACAAGCACAGTGAGGACAGTTATACCCAGTTCCAAAAAATGGAGCAGTAGAAAAATATCAGCAAAACAAACAGCAATAATTAGCAAATCTGTTTGGATTTGTATTCAGTCAGAAGAGTTATAAAGACAAGATATTAAATGTTTTTCCATTCAGAGTTTAATGGCTGAAATACAGTATGTTCCAAAAACGTTGGGACAGGGGCTGGATTTCAATACCTTTTTTTTCAACATTTTATATAATCGTGAAGATGCCAATTGCAGTAGCTGTGAAAGTGGATTTTTCCTCTATTATTCCTCCGCATAACACTTCAGCTGCTTAACAGTCTGGAATATATTGCACTTCATAATGTCCATATGTGCAGGATATGGCTTGGCATTATCTAGCTGAAACAAGCAGGGACGTCTCTCAAAAAAAGAAAACATCTCGATGGCAACATATGCTGCTTCAAATTGTGTATATGCTTATGAGTAATAATAGTGCCCTGACAGATGTGCAAATTAGCCAGTCCTTTGGCACTAACACACCAACATATCATGACAGATGCTGGCTTTTGAACTTTATGTTAGTAACAAATAGGGTTGTTTTTTTTGCCAGAGAACACAAATGTCCATATAAAAAAAAAAAAAAACAGTTTGATAGGAAGACTCATCAAATCACAGCATGCCTTTTCAGTTTGTGATGGAGTTTGAGCCCAAAAAAAGTCTGCAGCATTGACTGTTATGTGTGACTGACACATATTTCATAGCCCATGGGGTTTATTAATTACAATAGCATGTCACTTTTGTTTGTTGAGTTTTCTTCAGATATCTACAAAAGAGATGCTTCAAAAATCTTTTGAATGCTGAGGTTAAATCCCACAATTTCTGGCATTCATGCTTTAAGAAGCATTGTTCATGAACTCTTGGACTATTTGCAAATGTAGTTTTTGCCAAATGTCATGCCTTTTGTTAATACGGCCAGTTATCTGCTCAATTATATTTGTACATTTTCCTCTTATTGTAGTCATATCCAGTTCACACAATTGTAACTTCTTGCAGACTATTGTGTGCTAAGAGTCTGACACTACTGTCCATGAATCAACCATTCCTCATGCAGGCATCTTGACCAGACAGCAGAGGCTGCAGTTGCAAAAGCAATGAGAAGCCCCTTTGACCATTCTTTGCCACCATTTCTATGTGTTTCCAGTCGTTGCTGATTTGAACTTGTGAGCTCAAGATCGTGGTGGCCGGCTAGTGCATTAGACCACTGCATCACCAGTGCACCCTAAAACATATTTTTTTGAATAATTCCGCAAACCACTCGCTCTTATATTGTAGATGTACAAACTGACTTGTACGCAATACAGCAGCTTTTGAGACTCTATCTCTGGCAAGTGAAAAAAAAACATCCCGGTGACTGCTTTATAAAAGATTGGAAGACAATAAGCTATATGGCCAAAATGTGGATACCTGACCATGAGTTTGCTGGACATTCTGTTCCAAAACCATGCACATTATTATGAAGTTGCTTTTTGCATTAGGGGCTGCAACAGCCTCCACTCCAAGGCTTTTTGTTTTGAAGTGTGTCTGTGGGAATTTGTGCCCAATTAGTCAAAAGACACTGATGTTACATGTGAAGGCCAGACTTGCTATCAGTACATTGCAATTAATCCTAAAGGTGTTTAGTGTGATTCAATGTGATTCGAGCTTTGTGTAGATGACTGGAGATCCCTTATACTATACCGACCTTCTCAAGCTATGCATTTATGTGTGTGTGTGTGTGTGTGTGTGTGTGTGTGTGTGTGTGTGTGTGTAACAAGAGCACTTTCTGACACTGGTTTCTTATTTGTTGTGAGCATTCAAAAAATACACTTTTGCAGTAGAGCCTTGAATGTTTGCACTTTTTTCCATAAAAGCCTTGATGAGTAATCAGTAAAACAGCAAGGTCTCTGATTGCAGTAATTTTGTTTTAAATGCTTAAAATGTTGTGTTTACTTAATGTGTTGCAAGAGATTGGAAATAATAGACAATAGGCAAATACTTAATGCTTGGCAATGTGTACTTACAAAGAAAATGTCAGTGAGCCAATTCTGCCTCCTGTATTGGTTTACCATTTTAAGATAAGGCTGGGCACCACTTTTAAATATCTGCTGTATGAAATATCTAAGTTAGTAGAGTGGGTGCCAGACAGCACCTATGGTCTTTTTTCCTACCCTAAAGACATGCAGAGATTGGTGTGGCAAAACCCCAGTATCCCTGAATTCTCACTAGAACACCTCTGGGATAAACTGAAACACCAAAATAATGCCTCGAGTTCGAACACCCTGGATTCCATCCACACTGTCAATGTCTGTAAAGAGTTTTTCCCTCAGTCTCTGTTTGCAGGTACTCTGTCCTTTTTCCCTGGAGGCATTTTCAGCTAAAAGTCTGTACAACCAAAACTTTTCTTGGTTTTTTTTTTATAAAGCAGGAGAGCAGCCCATGCTAGTCCAAAGAATAAAGTTTGCTGCATGTGTTACAGAAACAGAATTAAGATGCTGGTCTGGACAAGATATCCACATGTACACTTATAGAATGAACAGCCACATACAGACAGTGAAACCATTAAAAAGTGCAATCCAGCTGCACTGGAACTAGGAACTGGTTTAACTGTTATGGCTGATCAGTGTATATATATACATTCTTAATACTTGCATTTGTTAATTTATTATCTGTTTGACCACCTCTTTATCCTGGTCAGTGTCCCAGTGGGTCAGATTCATTGGGTGCGAGGTAGGAAACATCCCGGAGAGGTTGCCAGTCAATCACAGGGCAGGCACACACGCACACATGTCTAGGTTAATTTTTTGTACCTCTAATTGGTCTGACTGCATGTCTTTAGACTTGTGGGAGAAAACCGGAGCACCTATATGAAAACTCCACACAGAAAGGACCCTGGCTGCTCGCCCGAGGAATCAAACCTAGGCCCTTACAACCCTGTCGCCCCACTTGCATTCCTTTATGGTCAAACCACTTGTAATAATCATTTTAAAAATGTGCCAGTCACATATAAGGCAGTTAAATGTTTTATCAACTTTCTATTTCTTTATAGCAACTTCTCAAAAAGGTTTAATTTAGCCAATGGATGTGAAAGACATTTAAAGCAATTTACTTCCCCCCCTAATTTTCTTTCTATTTTCCATTATCTATTATTAAAGAAAGCAGGGCAAGAATTAACAATGTTCATTTTATTTTGGTGTGTATGTGCCTCAGGCTTTTTTTTCTGATAATTAAATGCTCCGATTAATTGTGTGTAATGCAAAATGTAGTGCTTAAAAAATCACACACACACACACACACACACATACACACACTCACTCTCACTATAGTAATCGTATACATTTTATTGGCTATACTGTGTCTTAATTCTTGGGTCAGGTCTACAGCAGATAACAAAATGTTGGTGATTACTCTATCTGGCCTAACATGCAACTCCAGGATTGGAATTCATCACATTTAATGGGTGAAATAACCTCAGCGGTTGCTAGAAGCAGCTAATTAGATGCTCCCAAATATGTCTCTGTCTGTCACACCATGAGATTAATTTAGTAGGCTGCTATTCATTTGCATATCAGCAGAACTCCAAGCTACATTTAAAGGAACACAAGAGTGTTTCTCAACCTAATCTCCAACAACAGCCACTAAACTCTGTGTGTGATTACCATGGACAATCAATATGACATACAGTGAGTGGAAACAAGTACGTTTTCATTTTTGTTCTTGTTGCTTATTATATTTTCATTGGATAAATCCACTTTAACACACAAAAATGTGCACAATCATGAACCTATACTGAACATCCTTTTAATATTTTACGAGCTACACCCACCATACAGATTAAGTTTGTGGTTATACAGTTACTGACAGGAGCCCATCTGTTACTATGTACACTTTGTCACTCCTTGTACCCCATTTATCTATCAAAGATGAACCCTTATGCTAATTAAGTGATGGACCATTCTCACACTGAAATGCTACTGACATGGTGAAAACATGGTGGAGTGTCTTGTTCTGGTTTGAGAGTATCAGGTGCAGCAGTGTTGTTGGGATTTTTTAACATCTCAGTGTCAATGTCAATCAGTGTCAATGTGGAGAATGGTGCATTATGAAATAATGCACCACCTAAATAATACCTGCTCTGTGGTGGTCCTGACCATTGAAGAACAGGGTGAAAGCAGGCTAAAACAGTATGTAGAGAAACAAATGGACTACAGTCAGTAATTGTAGAACTTTAAAGTGCTCCTATATGGTAAGTGGAGCTGATAAAATGGACAGTGAGTGTAGAAACAAGGTTGCCATGTTATGGCTGATCAGTGTATATTACATATTGCACCTTTGTATTGCACTTATAGGTGGAGTACTTAAAATAATGGTAACAAAAATGAAAAAAAAAAAACGAATAGAAACTTTTTTTCAGAGTATACAGTCAGATTACTGGTCATTGGTTGTAGAGTCTGGTTGTTATTGTTGTAATTCATGCCAGACCGAGAGGTTTTGTAAATTGTCCTGGTGCCCGTCCAAGGTCCCAACTCTACTGCTGTGGCTACTGCATTCTGCAACCCTGAAGCAGTGGACAGAAAAGAAGTAAGAAAGCAAGAAGAAGACAAAGTGAAAGATGCCGGGAGGAAAGGAAACAGGAATAATGGAGCCGGGTGTATTTATTAGTGCCTTCTGCACAGAAAGTGATTTCTCATGGAGGCAAGAAGTGACACAAAGTGGAACAAAAGTGTTCTATTTTTAAACTTTTCAACAGGTAACACATTTAATTCCACAGCCAGCTTAAACTCACATTCAGGCTTAGAAGTTAAAGGCAAACATCCAGCCACACTAAATTGATTTATTTTTTCTTTCAGTGTGATCAGGTTTCTAATCAGACGAACATTAAGGCAGAAGGATCCAATTCATTTAGCTCCCATCAGCATTTTAACGTAACGTGTTTGTTCAATTTAGCTTCACGACTTTTCTGTTTCTCTCAGATTCTATTGAGTGTGGGTGATATAGTGCTGCATCTCACAAAGTGATTACGCTTCTCATCTAAAGTCTATAAATAAAAGCTCCCGCACTTCATTTCATTTTGTTATCCTCGGTTTGTTCTCATTCCAGTGGTTTTGGTCCAGAGATCATTATCCTTTTTATTTTGTGGACAAGCTATTTCTGGACAGTGTGGTTTGTACTGTACAGACTGTTCATTGGACTAATCAGCTGAAATAACTAAAATCATTTTTCTTGACTAAGGATTATTTATTGTTTTATTAAGACTTTGACTTGGCAGCTGCTGGCATTGACATTTACTAATTTTGATGCATTACAAAATGAACTGTGCACACATACACACATCATTAGACTCTAATATAAACAATTATGAACATTTTTTGTAATGTCTGCATTTCTCATTTTAGTTTATTTAATTTTGTTTTAGTATTTGGAAAATATAGATCTACTCATCTTGTGAAAACACCACAATGGTTACCCAGAGTCCTCTTTCTGTTGCAGTGAAAACATGCCACATTGAACATGCCATAAGAAAAAAAAAGTATGGTGTGTGGACTTTTTAGGGGACTAAGTCAGTTTAAAAGAGGCTGTATTACAAACCATACCATTCCATACCAAACCATTCAAATTAGCACACCAGCATTTGTAAAAAGTTACCGCAGCCTCCATTCCTACATCCCACACAAAGATCTTCTCAAAACCACTATTCAGCAATAATTCAGCTCAATGTTTACAATAAAAAAAGATTTATGTGATTAATACCACAAATAGCATGGCCATAGTAAAGTATAAAGGGGGGAGCATCATGATATGGGGCTGTTCTTCTGCAAATCATACTGGGGCTTTACATCAGAAACTAGATCTAAAGAGAAAATAGATGTTTCAACATGAATTAAAACAACTCAAAATCATTTAAAACTGTGAGTTTATCAGGTGAAAAATCTTAATCTTGTAGAAATAAAAATGGTTTGGCAAGAGAAATTAGCCAAAATTGAACCTTTTAGCAAAGGCTTTGCGATAAAGTAAATTTATTATGGAATAATAATATTTACATTACTTTTTACATTATCCAATTGCTTAATGATACTTTTCAATAGTGCTTTTAAATATATGCTGTTTTAAAATGTACGAGTGTCCTTCAAAAAGTTTCAGCACTTTTAAAAACTCTATTTACAAAGAATTTCAAAAACAAATGACATCACTTTTCCACAGTCACCTTCTGATGAGCGATTAGCCGCTGATGCACCACTGCTTTCACATCACCATCACATGAAAATCTTCTTCACCTTAAAGCTTCTCTGAGCATCCAAAAAAGTGGAAATCAGATGGCGCTAAATCTGGACTTTATAAAACGGATAGTTCCGGTCCTAAAATCTGATTGGCTGAGCCGCGTTCGAAGCCGTTGTAAAATCCCCGATAAACGCACACCTAGGACCACCTCACATCATTCCATATTAATACGCCACTGAATAGAAAAAATTAATGTTATTTTCGCCCTCATGTTGCCTAGCAACACTGTTAATCGAACTATTTTGCGTCGCGGAAGAATGCTTTATTGTAAGTTTATACACAATAAATACATTTATGAATTAAACATTGTTGTATTTATTATATTTTATGTTGACCGCCGTTTTATAAAAGCAATAAGCCACTCGAGACCGTGCATTACTGTTATGATTTTAGCACGGGGAAAGAAGTTTTAGGCACTCCGCTTCGCGTCGTGCCAAAAACGTCATCCCCGTGCTAAAATGACAATAATGCACGGCCTCTCGTGGCTTATTGCTTTAATAAGCGTCTCTCAGACATGACCAGTTACTACTCCTCCCACCCTCACCATTTCCAATGGTTTCCAAGTGCTAAAACTTTTTGAAGATTCCTCGTAGTATTTTGTTCATATCACAAAGTAAAAAGTTGTAAATTGTACACTGAAATAAAACATATAAAATAAAACCAAGTTGCAACAAACAAACATTTGGTTTTTCAGTAAATATACAAATAAAATGAATTAAATAAGATGCCTAAAAATCTTTACCTCTTCAAGACCTTGTTTGTGTGGATTATACGCCTCTAGATATTAAAAGTGTGCAGACGTTTTGAACAGAAAGCCCGTGGGTACAGCTTTTACTCATTTTCAATTCATCACCACCTTTTGAAAAGATGCTCTGTAGTTGTGTAGATGTGTCTCTTTATCCCTGTGTGATTTAAAGTCCCGGGGCTTTAATTACAGTCACTGTTCTGCTACAGAACAAAACCAATCACACAAAGTCCTAAACAATAAACTTTCAGGACAGGCAATTGTGAACCCAAAGAGGAAATTACAAGGGAGGTGACATCTTGAACGTAACAGTCTGAATTAGCTTAACTTAATTAACCTGAGTGAATATAAATTAAATGTTAATTAGAAAGTTTGATATTGTGACAATCCTGAAAGGACTTTAATTATGTAAAAGAAAATGAACAAAAACATGGCAAGAGAGGAGATAATGTACACGACATTGATCAGTTTTACAGCGACAAATCTCCATAATCACCAAGTTAATGTCATTCATTATGCTGACAAGGGAAAAATCTATTGTTGAAGCAGGAGCAATTAGGCTTCCTTTTACGGCTGATTAAATGATTAAGTCATAAAAATATTCCCAATTCTCTATGAAAATAATGGCCCTGGGTTTTTCATTTTGGCAATCAAATCTAAGCTCTTGGTGTTTGGATGTGATTAGGGGAGAATGGGGTTGTATAACAATAGTCACAGCACTTATCACCCTTACATCAGAGCATATTGTTAAAAATGACCTTTTTTTTTTTCTTTTACCTACTCCTGTATTTAGGGGATGACACAGCGTATCTGGTCTGCATACTAGTCTTGATACAGTTTTTACACCAGATGTCCTTCCTGATCCCAATGCAACCCTCCTATTTTCAATTTAGGCCTGGGACTGGCGTTGTGAACTCACTGAAATGTGCACCTCCCAATGGCTAGGCTGTTTTGACCTTCCCCTCCTTGGACATTAGCCAAATCATGTCCAAGCAGACACCTGACATATCGATGGCACCACTGACATTCAAACCCTGTATTACTGGATCCCAGCAGTAGTGGGCTAGTGTACTTTACCCTTGTACCACCAGAGCAGCACTGTTTAAAACGATAATAATAAAATGTTAAACATTAGGGGCATTTACCTACCTTCCCTCAGGCTGCAAGAGATTTACTGTGACATGAGTTTTTCAGTTTTTTTACCACAAATTAAAATGCTCATTATGTAGCTCATTATGTGTTGCTTTGTGATGGATTGGTGCCCAGTTCAGGGTGGATACCTGTGCTGCAGACAACCCTGACCAGGATAAAGTAGTTAGTGGAGATAAATAAATGAATCATTTAAGAGAGATGACAGCCAGAGTTACAAGTGTCAGCCATCTTTGTGTTCCTCTGTAGTAAATGACAGACCTTGGTGTACCCCTCAGAGGTACAAAACCTGATGATAAGCTAGCTGTTCTGCTCTTTTCAGGCTGAAAACTAATTCACAGAACCTGGTGCTCAATCATAACCAAGAGCTTACAAAGCACCATGCATCTTCTACATTACATTCTATACCATCCCTCTTTACTTTGCTCTGGGCAAAGATTCAGCCTTTCTCAGGCTTAGAAATATGACCACAACAGAGCAGAGAAGCAGGACTTGATCTCTGCTAAAAGCTGCTCATTATATAGATCCATTTGTCTTTGTAGAGTGGCCAGGTAGACAATGCTTCTGGGAAAACTGTAGCAAAAAAAGACAAAACATGGCTCTTCAGTAAAACCAGGATTGATCGTTGGATCAATGTAGACTTAAAATCATTAAAACTTTCACTACTTCTTAGACATCAAGCCAGGGGTCTTAGAGGTCAACACTGAGGTTTGGTTTGGACTACCACACAATTTCTCTGTAAACCTAGACCTTATATGATGATGCTGAGGTGACCATATTTTGGTTTTCAGCTATTTTTTTAATGCATTTTCTCCTCCCGATTTAGCACACTCAATTTGTCTTCCGCTGCTGAGGGATACCCAGTTGCATCAGAGGAGAGCACGTCGCTGTACACGTCTCTTCCAACACGTGCACAGCCCTCCTCTTCCCGCCCATGCATTCTGCACAGGCATCTCTTACGCCAATCAGGGTCCTTACACAGCGTATGAAGATCCCACCCCACACATAGTCCAGCCACCACCCTGCAGATACGGTGGCCAATTAGTATCTGCTGCAGGCACAACCAGTTGTGCTTGCCAGATGCCGCCCAGCCGACAGGTGACAACACCGAGTTTCGAACTGAGGAGTTTAGAATCTTGGGCACACAGCTACTTTTTAACAAGACAACTATATAACTATGAATCCCAGACATTTTTGGTGATTTAGGAATAGTGATTTTGTCTTGAGGAAATAGAGGACCTACTGTATGGTCACCATAGATGATGCACCTGATACACTCATACCAGCACAACAAGCACTACCATGTCATCACCATGTTGGTGTCATTGTAGTGCTGAAAATGGTCCAACACCCGAATAATATATGTTCATTGGGGGCCCTATAGGGATCCCTTTTAGTGATTGATGTTATAGACAGAGGTGAAAGTTCCACAGTCCAAGATTATATACACACATATTAAGTCTAAATGGTGGGTGTAGCTCATAAAATGAACGAGGAATGTGCACAGAAGATACACTATTAAAATTTATATCTAAATGAAATATTGTCTGAAAGGGTCTGGGCTCTGAGCCTCCGGACCTTGGCCTAGCTGCTATGGGTGGTAGGGCAAATTTTATGAGATCAGTCAGTGCTGTTTGGCTGGTACTTTGTGTCTGTATTTTAGCTGATTGACTTGGAATTCTGGGGATTTTTTTTTTTTTTTTTTTTTTTTTTTTTTTTTTTTTTTTTTTGGGGGGGGGGGGGGGGGGGGGGGGGGGGGCGGATTCTGAACATCATAGATAGATAGATGGATGGATGGATGGATGGATGGATGGATGGATGGATGGATGGATGGATGGATGGATAGATAGATAGATAGATAGATAGATAGATAGATAGATAGATAGATAGATAGATAGATAGATAGTCAATCAGCTAAAATACAGACACAGTGTACCAGACTGCAGACAGAGACCTCCAGCCGACAGCCAAACAGCACTGACTGATCTTATTCCAGCTAGATTACGGAGGCTCAGAGCCCAGACCCCTTTCAGGCAAGTGAACACAAATTGCTTCTGGTTTAGACTAAAAGTCAACATTTTATGATCCCTTGGCGTAACAGCTGAAATAGGGATTTTTCCTACTGTCAACGATCTTCAAGTTCTTCATCTTACACGGACATGTGTTAAACTCACACAATGGTGAGTGGAGTTTAAACCCATTTGGTGAAAGAGCTTAAAGACTTGGTTCTTGGACTACCATGCGGACATATTTTCTCACAGTGTAAGGAGACAGTTTGGAGTTTCTCTTTGACTCTGATAAAGAGGAAAAACATGTACTTTATACATACAAAGCTATAAGAAATACTGTGTCATTGTGCCATTATGGCGTTTTTACCATCATCGGTGTAACACTGCCTACTAAAAGTGGCTTTGGGTCTGAGAAGGATGCTATCTACTGTCAATACAGCAAGAAAAGATATGACACCTAGTCACATTAAAGTGACTTGGTTAAGAAGCCATGCCTCTAAGACAGCCCACCTCATCAGCCTTAGTAGAAATCTGGTAAGGTAAACAACAACACTACCAATAACAACTCTTCAGAATAAATGACTTCATGATGAAGACTGTCTCACAGACAATTAACTTGAGCAGAAACAAATGCTGCAGCATCACCTAAAATAACCTCCCCTTTTAGATGTACAAAATGCCATTTATTAAGACAAATGTCATACTCTTTTGGAAAGTGCTTCGATTTCAGTTTCTGCATAGATTTAAGTCAGAATAGTAAAGACTTGACTCTAATTTGACTAAGACAAACATTAAGACGACACTTAAATAGAACCGCGATTGAAACAGACATTGACCCAACAGATTGAGAAGTGAATGTGGCGGTACGAATGGTGGGATAGATTACAATCTTTTAAATTTTACCACAAGCAAACACTACAGACAACGCCACCCTGGGAATTTCACCCAGATAAATATTTACTTTTAATTAATTTATAGCAAATCAGCAAGAGGCGTGTGTTTATAGAAAAAAATAGAACACTTTATTTCTTCAAACCAGTATAATCTAGACAAGTCATAAAATACATCTTGAAAGGTACAAAGCATGGCAATAAATGTTATTACTGAGATCAGCAAAAGCCCCAATATTTGGATTCCAGGTTACAGGTGGTGGATCCTTTACCTGGAACACCTGGAACCAACTCACCTGTCTTTAAATACTCTATAAGCACCCACATCATACTCACTAATTATCCAATCCTCCTTCACACTGTCAACCGTGTTTCACCTGTCACATAAGGAAACCAGAGGATTCAATGGAAACCCATGCTAACACATAACTAATAAGAATAATAAAAACCAACTATGTGGTCAAATGTTTTCAATCTAATTGTCTAAAAGCAAAATCAAAAACATCAGTTCTTTTCTCCCAGGAATCAAAAGCTATACATTTTAAACACCTGAATTTGTCTTTGAATCCAGATCAGATGAGGGATTTGTACACGCGCCTCTTTAATAATATAACACAAAGAAACAGACAGTCCATCTCTCCCGATCCCAGACTAACAGTTGCGTGGCCATGCTGGGAGCAGCTCTCTGGCAAATTGTTTGGTGACACTGTTTGATGGAGTTGTGTTAATATATGAACCTGGCAGATGTGCTGGCATATGCAGGGACTCGCCCTGCTAATGAACACAAAGTCCAATCCTGAATACTAATGTTACAATAATGTTGCTAAACACAGTAAGAATACTTGCTGTGCAGTTCCACCTGTTTTCTGTTAATCACGAGCAGTTATTATAGTTTTGTTTTATTAGTTTTGATTTGTATATTATGAGGTTCTTAGTGTGGCATTGGTATTTACACCGATCAGCCATAACATTAAAACCACCTCCTTGTTTCTACACTCACTGTCCAGTTTATCAGCTCCACTTACCATATAAAAGCACTTTGTAGTTCTACAATTACTGACTGTAGTCCATCTGTTTCTCTGCATGCTTTATTAGTCCCCTTTCATGCTGTTCTTTAATGGTCAGGACTCTCCCAGGTCCACCACAGAGCAGGTATTATTTGGGTGGTGGATCATTCTCAGCACTGCAGTGACACTGACATGATGGTTGTGTGTTAGTGTGTGTTGTGCTGGTATGAGTGGATAAGACACAGCAATACTGATGGAGTTTTTAAACACCTCACTGTCCCTGCTGGACTGAGAATAGTCCACCAACCAAAAACATCCAGCCAACAGCGCCCCGTGGGCAGCATCCTGTGACCACTGATGAAGGTCTAGAAGATGACCAACTCAAACAGCAGCAATAGATGAGAGATCGTCTCTGACTTTACATCTACAAAGTGGACCAACTAGGTAGGAGTGTCTAATAGAGTGGACAGTGAGTGGACACAGTATTTGAAAACTCCAGCAGTGCTGCTGTGTCTGATCTACTCATACCAGCACAACACACACTAACACACCACCACCATGTCAGTGTCACTGCAGTGCTGAGAATGATCCACCACCTAAATAATACCTGCTCTGTAGTGGTCCTGTGGGGGTCCTGACAATTGAAGAGCAGGGTGAAAGCAGGCTAAAAAAGTATTTAGAGAAACAGATGGACTACAGTCAGTAATTGTAGAACTAGAAAGTGCTTCTATATGGTAAGTTGAGCTGATAAATTGGACAGTGAGTGTAGAAACAAGGAGGTGGTTTTAATGTTATGGCTGATCAGTGTATATTGATATAATAGATTTGTATGTAGATTCGTAAGCAGCTCTAATTTGAATAATGTTATTTCTGCAGCATTGATTTATAAGGATCCTTTATAAAGTACCAATTTGCATGTAAACTATGTACTTGCATGCTGCAGTTAATTAAAAAAGTGTGTAATGTGTTTTAATAAATTTAACTGCATATAATGAAATGAAAAATACTTAACATAAGCAAGTGGATAAAGCTCTGGTTACACAGCACTTACTTATTCACCAAAGATATTGTTTAATGTGAGATCATGTTTCACAGAATAAAAAAATATATACAGTATAAGCAAGTTTTATTTATTCATTTATTTTGCAGTGCCAGATTGGAATTATCAGTATCCAGTTGTCAAAAGCAAGCAGATGTGTCAAAAACTAAACAATATGTGTAACTAAGCAGAGAACACAGAGGAAATGTGCAAACAGGCATGTGTGTGTACGTCAGTGAGGGATGGAGTTGTGTGCCGGTGCGGTTCATTTGTTCCCAGCCTCTTATTGTGGTAATGAAATTAAGTGTTAATGAAAACATCTGAAGGGAAGGCAGGCTGAGAGGGATATGTGTGAGCGTGTGTGAGCCCTTGAAAGAAATTGGTGTGCCACCGTGCCGGATAAGTTGGAAATGGTCCAACGAAAATTTAATTTGCGAGCAGAATGAGAGTGCAGGTGAGGAGAATGGATGCATTCCCACAATGCATTTCTTCTGCTTCCAGAAGATGTGCCTTCGCCGTACAGAGCCAAGAAAATTCTTGAAGGAGCCAAATTTTATTAACGGAGCCAGAATGAGTGTCAGTCATGAGCAACTAATGCAGTGTTACTGCGAGATGGTGCAATTATGTCTGACTTTTAATCTGCAAATCCATGCGACTGTGATAATAAACTTTAACAACCTCAGCAATAAACTGAAGCACATGCTACAACTTGTTCTTTCTTACTGTACTTATTTTTTATTCATTCATTTTCACTGACTGCTTCAATTTGCATGTTTTAGAAGCTGGAACGAAACTGGAGCAGTGACTATTAAACTCTTCTTAATCAGTAACAAATGTAGATTCAAACCCAGGTCTCTAGGACTCCTGGATGCTTTGTGGCAGCAACTAGTTTAGCTAGACCACTGCTAAAGCTTAGAGAAGCTTTACATAGATAAACTGCCACGACGTTGATGTCCCTTACAAGTGTATGTAAAAGATTGACTTCAGCTGTATTTGTAAGAGAATGTTTAATGCCCCTGCTTGTTTAAAGTGGTATAAACTTTTAATACTTGATATCAGATAGGAAATCATGTGTTAGCTGACTACATTTGGGCCAAACTATTTCTTTATGTTCATACAATTTGTCTTATGCTATTTTTATTGCTTGTGCTACTTTGTACAATCATGGCAATACATACAGTATGCTCAACACAAAGTGTAGTGTTCCTAAAGTTATATTTCAAGACCTTTTATGTAAAAGCATTTTGTAGTTCTACAATTACTGACTGTAGTCCATCTGTTTCTCTGCATGCTTTATTAGGCCCCTTTCATGCTGTTCTTTAATGGTCAGGACTCTCCCAGGTCCACCACAGAGCAGGTATTATTTGGGTGGTGGATCATTCTCAGCACTGCAGTGACACTGACATGATGGTTGTGTGTTAGTGTGTGTTGTGTTGGTATGAGTGGGTAAGACACAGCAATACTGATGGAGTTTTTAAACACCTCACTGTCCCTGCTGGACTGAGAATAGTCCACCAACCAAAAACATCCAGCCAAAACCGCCCCGTGGGCAGCATCCTGTGACCACTGATGAAGGTCTAGAAGAGGACCAACTCAAACAGCAGCAATGGATGAGCGATCGTCTCTAACTTTACATCTACAAAGTGGACCAACTAGGTAGGAGTGTCTAATAGAGTGGACAGTGAGTGGACACAGTATTTGAAAACTCCAGCAGTGCTGCTGGGTCTGATCTACTCATACCAGCACAACACACACTAACACACCACCACCATGTCAGTGTCACTGCAGTGCTGAGAATGAGCCACCACCTAAATAATACCTGCTCTGTAGTGGTCCTGTGGGGGTCCTGACCATTGAAGAACAGGGTGAAAGCAGGCTAAAAAAGTATGTAGAGAAACAGATGGACTACAGTCAGTAATTGTAGAACTAGAAAGTGCTTCTATATGGTAAGTTGAGCTGATAAATTGGACAGTGAGTGTAGAAACAAGGAGGTGGTTTTAATGTTATGGCTGATCAATGTATATTGATGTAATAGATTTGTATGTAGATTTGTAGCTCTAATTTGAATAATGTTATTTCTGCAGCATTGATTTATAAGGATCCTTTATAAAGTACCAATTTGCATGTAAACTCTTCTTAATCAGTAACAAATGTAGATTCAAAACCAGGTCTCTAGGACTCCTGGATGCTTTGTGGCAGCAACTAGTTTAGCTAGACCACTGCTAAAGCTTAGAGAAGCTTTACACTACAACACAAAGTGTAGTGTTCTTAAAGTTATATTTCAAGACCTTTTATGTATTCCTAGTTTTTATGACTAAGTCATAAGAACTCAAAAGACCTTGTAATGTGGCTGAGATCTTACAGGGAGCACATAATATGTTTTACTGCTTCACGGAAGAGTAGCGAGAGATTTTTTTATCACTCATACCAAATTGGCTATAAATGTAAAATGTAAAAAGTCTTTTTATAGAGAAATTATTACTATACATATATATTTTATACATTTTGTATATTCTTACATTTATGAAGGTCATGATCGATCACTGGTGCAATTTTTTGTTATTTTTAGGCATTAATTTGACACATTACAACCATTTATGAATCTAAAAGCTTAATAGTTTTTCATTAAAATAAAAATACACAGTTATAAAAGCTGACAAACCCAGAATTGTGCAAAACCAGTATTTAAAGTAATTTTGATATTTGATGTCTATGGAGTTTTATAACCTTTAATGTTATTGCTCACACCAATGACACACAGTCTAACATCCAACGCCCAGGTGGCGCAGTGGGATATTCCGCTAGCACACCGGCACAGAGTTTCTGAACTCATCGGTTCAAAACTCAGTGTTGCCACCGGTCGGCTGGGCGCCATCTGGCGGGCATAATTGGCAGTGCCTGCAGCAGATACTAATTGGCCATTGTATCTGCAGGGTAGGGTGGGGGCCAGACTGCGTGTGGGTGGGTCTTCATACGCTGTGTAAGGACCCTGATTGGCGGAAGAGACGCCTGTGCAGAAAGCAGGGGCGAGAAGAGGATGGCTGTACACGTGTCGGAAGAGTCCTGTACAGTGACGTGCTCTCCTCAGATGCAATCTGGTATCTCTCAACAGCGAAAGACAAAATTGAGTGTGCTAAATCGGGAGGAAAATGGGGAGAAAATGCATTAAAAAAAAAACATCCAGACACGTAACCAGAAAGGTAATAAAAATTAAGCTCTTAACACTAATAATCATACAACGAAAGAAAAATGACCTTTTATCTTTATGATCTTTTAAGGGTTTCTAAGTAAATACTTTTATTTGCTCTATGTAGACTCATCACCCTGTACAGGGTGTTTAAAGTTATATTTCTTTGTCTAGAGTTATGAAAGCTGAAGAGTACAAAAAGCTTTTTAAAGACAGATAGAAAGTAGATTATAGTTTAGTGCTCATATTATTTATTGCTTGTGTTGTACAAAGTACACAGTTGTAGTACATAAGTAAAAGTACAGACAGCTGTCTGAGAAATGATTCCAGTAAAGGTTAAAGCAACCCATGAGAAAAGTACTTTATATTATATACACATCAAAACAGTTCAGAAAAATACAGAACGTTCTGCTCAAGTACAGTTCATAGAGCAATACATCTTCGAGCTCTGATGTATGCTTCTTTAGTTTTATTCAATGAAACTATGAGAATAACGATAGAATTCATCCATTCATTCTCTGCTGTGAATTCATGTTTTTCCAAAGCAAATAAAAAGAGAAGAAATTGATGAAGAAAATAACAGGTGGCCTTTTAAATTCAACCATCACATGTGCTGGCTGTGCTTGATTTTTATTCCTTTTACAAATGGCACATTAAATGGCGTATGCTGTTTCGGCTTTTATAAAGCTCTGCCTTGGATAATTAAGTTTTTGTAAATTATAAAAAATAGAAAATAAAAAAAACATGCCAAACCTCAAAGAATACATTTACTTTTCAAGCAAAATAACTTTAAATCCACAGTGACTCTTGAGTACAGATAGCTATTACTGTTTTCAGTGTTCTTTTATTGTAGATGGGCAACATTACAAGTTACGTAAGAACCAGAGTTAAGTGTGGTTGACTTGTTTTTGATCCCATCGTTATGTAAAAAGTATCAACATGGTACATATAAATAGAGCGCACCAAGAGCACGAAACATTTCCCAGTTTATATCATTTTAGTGCTGTAAAGTTCTGTCGAAACGCAGAGGTATAAAAAGAAAAAAAATACACCTTTAGGTACCTTTACTGAGTCCTATTAATACACATATACACTTCATCGATTACACGCAGTACATGTCTTTTAGTTACCAAAAAATTTATCAATGAAACTGGAAAAAACAGGGGTCTAGGAATTAGAAGATATATAATCATGGAAAGCACAGAATTACAGAATAAATAATAGAAAATTATCATAATACACTATTCCTATATGTCGATTAAGAGCTGATTTTAAATGATGATGATTTTTATGTACCACTAATTAAACTGATCAAATGACGAGACAAATAATATAAAATATTATTTACTTACAAAACTTTATACCCCAGTTAAAGGTAGACCAAGTCAGAATAAATAAATAAATAAATTAGTGGTTCACAATTGAACATCATTGTTCACATCTTAACATACTGTAGAACACATTAAACACACACAAAAACCCAACAAAACAAAACAAAGAAAAAAACAAGCCTACTAGTACGAAAATCCTTTAGCCAAATGCTTGTCCTAGGTTACCACTTTTATTAGCCCAACTATGTCAAAAGCTTCCTCCGTATTTCTTTTTACACAAACTGGACATGATTCATTTTACACTATTAGACACAAACCAGCCAAAACACATGAAGAAAATCATAATTAGAAACAAAACAAAACTAGTGAAACAAGCACCTTATTAATCCTCAAGCATTGCTACAAATATTTAAAAGGCAGTTGTTCTGAATTTGATTTAGATCATAAGGTAGTTAACCTTAAACATAAACTCCTTCATATTACAAATAATCACTGTAATCCTACTTTATCGTTTATTGTTAATACTATAAGTTCACAGTATTGCTTGGCTAGGTTGTTTCTAATTACAGTGTATCACAAAAGTGAGTACACCCCTCACATTTCTGCAGATATTTAAGTATATCTTTTCATGGGACAACACTGACAAAATGACACTTTGACACAATGAAAAGTAGTCTGTGTGCAGCTTATATAACAGTGTAAATTTATTCTTCCCTCAAAATAACTCAATATACAGCCATTAATGTCTAAACCACCGGCAACAAAAGTGAGTACACCCCTAAGAGACTACACCCCTAAATGTCCAAATTGAGCACTGCTTGTCATTTTCCCTCCAAAATGTCATGTGATTTGTTAGTGTTACTAGGTCTCAGGTGTGCATAGGGAGCAGGTGTGTTCAATTTAGTAGTACAGCTCTCACACTCTCTCATACTGGTAACTGAAAGTTCCAACATGGCACCTCATTGCAAATAACTCTCTGAGGATCTTAAAAGACGAATTGTTGCGCTACATGAAGATGGCCAAGACTACAAGAAGATTGCCAACACCCTGAAACTGAGCTGCAGCACAGTGGCCAAGATCATCCAGCGTTTTAAAAGAGCAGGATCCACTCAGAACAGACCTCGCGTTGGTTGTCCAAAGAAGCTGAGTGCACATGCTCAGCGTCACATCCAACTGCTGTCTTTGAAAGATAGGCGCAGGAGTGCTGTCAGCATTGCTGCAGAGATTGAAAAGGTGGGGGGTCAGCCTGTCAGTGCTCAGACCATACGCCGCACACTACATCAAATTGGTCTGCATGGCTGTCACCCCAGAAGGAAGCCTCTTCTGAAGTCTCTACACAAGAAAGCCCGCAAACAGTTTGCTGAAGACATGTCAACAAAGGACATGGATTACTGGAACCATGTCCTATGGTCTGATGAGACCAAGATTAATTTGTTTGGTTCAGATGGTCTCAAGCATGTGTGGCGGCAATCAGGTGAGGAGTACAAAGATAAGTGTGTCATGCCTACAGTCAAGCATGGTGGTGGGAATGCCATGGTCTGGGGCTGCATGAGTGCAGCAGGTGTTGGGGAGTTACATTTCATTGAGGGACACATGAACTTCAATATGTACTGTGAAATACTGAAGCAGAGCATGATCCCCTCCCTCCGGAAACTGGGTCGCAGGGCAGTGTTCCAGCATGATAATGACCCCAAACACACCTCTAAGACGACCACTGCTTTATTGAAGAGGCTGAGGGTAAAGGTGATGGACTGGCCAAGCATATCTCCAGACCTAAACCCAATAGAACATCTTTGGGGCATCCTCAAGCGGAAGGTGGAGGAGCGCAAAGTCTCGAATATCCGCCAGCTCCGTGATGTCGTCATGGAGGAGTGGAAAAGCATTCCAGTGGCAACCTGTGAAGCTCTGGTAAACTCCATGCCCAGGAGAGTTAAGGCAGTTCTGGGAAATAATGGTGGCCACACAAAATATTGACACTTCAGGAACTTTCAATAAGGGGTGTACTCACTTTTGTTACCAGTGGTTTAGACATTAATGGCTGTATATTGAGTTATTTTGAGGGAAGAATAAATTTACACTGTTATATAAGCTGCACACAGACTACTTTTCATTGTGTCAAAGTGTCATTTTGTCAGTGTTGTCCCATGAAAAGATATACTTAAATATCTGCAGAAATGTGAGGGGTGTACTCACTTCTGTGATACACTGTATCTGAAATGAACCATGCACAGTTTGTGTAAAAAGCAATATTCAGGAAGCTTTTGACATATTTGGGCATGAGCATTCCCACAGAGTATTTTCTCATCAGTAGGCAATTTTAGGTTTCAGGTTTTTTAGTTGTTTTTTTAGTGCTTCGATCTGCAAATGAAAAAAATCCCACTTCAAAAAAATCTGTTCAGTTTTTCTAAAATATTCCCCTTGTCTTGTTTTTATGATGTCTTTCCCCCACCTGTTAGTTTTGAAAAAGGATGGTCCCTTTGTGCAAATGATATTTGCATTTCCCTTCTGAGTGAGTGACCGTTCAGTGGCTGCCAAATGGAAGTGAGCAGCTGGAACAGCAATAAAAAAAAAGAAGTGATATGAGCTGTACTGAACAAAGAAGACAAACTGAGGCAGCCAGTGTAGAATCAGAACAGTGCTCCCATCAGTCAACAGCGTGCATCCAACTTTTCCTGCTGCATTGTCATCAGAGCATGTTTTATTTTCATAGAATCATCTAACATTATGACAGAGAGAGAGAGAGAGAGAGCTATTAGGGCTAAGAGAGAAAAAGTGGGTAAAAAGGCAAGAAAAATAATTACAAAGGGGAAAAGTACATTAAAAAATAATGTTAAAAAAGTCAATAAAAGGAAAGATGTACATAAAACAGACAGATAATTCAAGGTTAGGTGAAAATAATAAAGGTAAAAAAAAAAACACTTATAGCACAAATAAAGGTAGAAGTACAAAGAAGGTGGTTACGAAAGAGAAAAATTAAAGGGAAAATGGAAGTGTAAGTAAGAAGAGAAATAAATCCATAAAAAAGGGAAGCGGGTAAAAAGAGATATGGAAAAAAAATAAAAAGTAAAAAGTGGCTGGTAGAAATCATGAGATGGTAAGTAAAAGAGAAAAAAGCTACATAAAAAGTGAGAGGGAGAGAGTAAGACACATGGAATAAGGAAAAGAAGAATCTTATTAGTAGTAAATAGAGTAAGGGTAGGTAAACAAAAGAGGAATGGGTACAAAGAAAGTGGTACATAAATAGAAGACAAGAACATAAATAAAAGAGGGGTGTAAGTAAAAAGAAATAAAATTTAAGATAGAACATAAACTGGCTAAACAGGTAGAGGGGTAAGTAAACAGATAGAGGGTTAGGTAAATGGATAGAAGGGTAGGTAAAAAAGATAGAGGGGTAACTAAACAGGTAGATGGGTAGTTAGATAGAGGGGTAGGTAAAAAGAACAGTGAGTAAACAGATAAAGGGGTGGGTAAACAGATAACAGGGTAGGTAAATAGATAGAAGGTGTAGGTAAATAGTTGGAGGGGTGAGTAAAAAGAAGGGAGTATATTTATGGCTAAGTAAAAAAGAGAGGTGGAGGTAAAAAGAGAAAGAGGGGTGGGTAAAACGAGAGAGTGGGTAGAAGAGCTCTGATCTGAATTCGTGTGCAATAGCTCTGGGAGGTTTGTGAGTTATTAAGTCATTTATTATAAAGGAACATTAGGTGAACTGCTGCACAATTACTGTGAAAAATCTTTTCTGTAGGTTAATAGAGTTTAGATTTAAATCATGTTGATTTGGTTAGCACACTCTGGCCACATCTCAAAGATAAAAAGTTAAAACTGCATTTTTAGCAGAGCTGCATGAACTAAAAGAACATTATTTACACTATTAATTAAAGGCATTTTATTATAGAAACACAATCGTATAATTCTGCTGTTAGCTTCAGCACAGTTTGCTCCGATTTAACTATTTGACGAAAATCGTGTGCATGAACCTCAGCTCTCTTTTGCAATTTGTCATGTCTGTCACATTAAACTAAAAAGATTCTCTAAACTTCTCACAGAACAGTACATAGATACTTCTTAATTAGGGGTGTAGTGCTAAGAGTCTGCTGTCATCTCTAACAAGGTAGCAACAAGGTCCTGGGTTCGATCCCGAGGTGGGGAGGTCTGGGTCCTTTCTGTGTGAAGTTTGCATGTTCTCCCCGTGTCCGCGTGGGTTTCCTCCGGGTGCTCTGGTTTCCTCCCACAGTCCAAAGACATGCAGATGAGGTGAATTGGAGATACAAAATTGTCAATGACTGTGTTCGATATAACCTTGTGAACTGATAAATCTTGTGTAATGAATAACTTCCGTTCCTGTCATGAATGTAACCAAAGTGTAAAACAGAACGTTAAAATCCTAATAAACAAACAATCTCAAACACACAAGTAAAGTCTGAGCAAAAGTTGCTGAAAACAAGTGCGGCTATGCTTAAAATCTGCAGAAGTATAATGCTGGAGGAGTTTAATCTATAATACAAGCAAAACGTTGTTTTAAACTTTAGTAAACAAGTCGAACATCTAAATATTTGGAATGAATGGTTAAAATTGGCTTACCATTTGATTTCATTCTCTCAGAGGTGTTTCAAAGCACTGGTGTACTTTTGCTCCTGTTTTCGAAAATGTTTGTGACTGAAAAGAAGGAAATAGGTATGATATAAAAAAGCAAAGAAGAGGTAGGTAAAAATGAGAGTGGTATATAAAAAAAAGATGTGGATTTGTGATTAGCAGAGACTCACATTACCATTATTCTAATGCCACAGCAACTGATCAGGACCTTCTTGCTGTGAGGTGACAGTGCTACCCACCGAACCACCGTGCCGCCCCTGCATGTACATGTTCTATACAACTTATTTATGTATATTTATGCATTTTTTTCCTTTTTTCTTTCACCCATGTTGTATCCAAGTACCCCAATTATATCTCCTTCACTGTTGCAGACCCCTACGCTGACCAATGAGGGTCATACCTGGCACACACCCCCTCTGACACATGTGTACTGCCAACTGCTTCTTCTGTTTACAAAATACTATCAAGCTATTCAGTGAAAGCATTAAAAATATTTGTACTTTGTCAGCTGAATAAAGCTTCAAGAGAATGAAAACAAATCACAGATTCTTGATTTTATAGCATTTTATAAAATGCTCCAACCTTTCTGGAAATGGGAAACAATTTAATGTCCAAGGTTTAGTGTTTACATGAAAATGTATCCAAAGTGTTATTAGGGGGTCATCAGGGTTAAGGAATTTCAGGATGTCAGACAAAGTTAGGGTGGCACGGTGGCTCAGTGATGAATCATGTGTAACCTTTTCTATTGTGAAAAGAACCAAAGTGTAAAACATGATGTTAAAATCCCAATAAACAAAACAAACACAGTTAGGCTTTTATAAGGGTCTTGTTGTTTCATGTAAACCTATTCCTGCTGATATTTATCACTGTCTGATGGCAGAAAAAAAGCTGAATCAATGAACTGCAGGTCGTAATCACAGCGAGACTGTAGTATTGTCAAAGGAGCAAAATGAAGAGCAGCGACTGTCTGGTTCACATGTCAGATTTGGTCTTTTTGAGATGAGAAGCCATTCCTGATAATGATAGACAGCTGTGGGCACACAATAAGTTGCTAGGCGACAACATGTGGAACAGGCAGGTATGTCAAAGTGGTGTGAATGAGATGGGCAAAGAGTGACGGTGCCAGAGTCAGAGTGAACAATGAGAGAGCATATTTACTGTTTACAGCTGTCGGGGTAGGGTAATTCTGTAAATAAATAATATCCAGCATCCAATACTACTATTGCAAATAATAATAATAATAGTAATAATAATAATAATAATAATAATAATAATAATAATAATAATAATAATAAAACAATAATAAAACAATAATAATAATAATAATAATAATAATAATAATAATAATAATAATAATAATAATAATAATAATAATAATAATAATTAATAATTAATAATAATAATAATAATAATCTCAAGTCCTGAAAAGAAAGTACATTTAAATTTTCGGCATTTAGCATACGCCTTTATCAAAAGTGATTCACAGCACTGTGACAGTATACAGTCTAAGCAACTGAGGGTTAAGGGCCTTGCTTAAGAGCCCAACAGCAGCAACCTGGCAGAGGTGAGGCTTGAACCAGTGACCTTTTGATTGCTAGTCCAGTACCTTAAACACTAGACTACAACATCCCTAGAGATAATCTGACATTTTCGGCATTTAGCAGATGCTTTTATCCAAAGCCACTTATAGTACCGTGGCATTACAGTGTCTAAGCAGTTGACAGTGGCAATCTGGCAATGGTGGCGACCTTTTGATTACTAGTCCAGTAAGACTCCAACTACTTACATTTACTATTTGAGTATATTACTAATAGCTTCAGCTAAAGTTTTTTGCGTCCTTAAATTCACTGACATTACCTTTGATTAAATATTAAAATGGGTTTGTATACATATATGTACTTTCATATCATATTATTGTAAAACTCTGTCATTTTAATTTTGGGTGGCACAGTGGCCCAGTGGGTAGCACTGTCGCCTCACAGCAAGAAGGTCCTGGGTTTGAGTTTTCATGTTCTCCCAGTGTCTGCATGGGTTTCCTCTGGGAGCTCCGGTTTCCTCCCATAGTCCAAAAAACCATGCAAGTGAGGTGAATTGGAGATACAAAATTGTCCACGACTGTGTTTGACGTTAAAACTTGTGAACTGACGAGGCTTGTGTAACGAGTGACTACCGTTTCTGTCATGAATGTAACCAAAGTGTAGAACATGACATTAAAATCCTAATAAACAAACAAAAATGTCTTTACATTTTTATGAGACCATGCTCTAAATGGAAAAACCCACCAAGGTGAACCCAAAACCCCAAAAAGTGTATCAATTCTTTACTTCTGTTGAATATGGTGCAACCAGTTATGTTTGTTAAGGGTGATATACACCGATCAGCCATAACATTAAAACCACCGCCTTGTTTCTACACACATTGTCCATTTTATCGGCTTCACTTACCATATAGGAACACTTTGTAGTTCTGCAATTACTGACTGTAGTCCATCTGTTTCTCTGCATGCGCTGTTAGTCCCCTTTCATGCTGTTCTTTAATGGTCAGGACCACTACAGAGTAGGTATTATTTGGGTGGTGGATCATTCTCAGCACTGCAGTGACATGGTGGTGGTGTGTTAGTGTGTGTTGTGCTGGTATGAGTGGATCAGACACAGCAGTGCTGATGGAGTTTTTAAACACCTCACTGTCACTGCTGGACTGAGAATAGTCCACCAACTGAAAACATCCAGCCAACAGCACCCCATGGGCAGCATCCTGTGACCACTGATGAAGGTCTAGAAGATGACCAACTAAACAGCAGCAATAGATGAGCAATTGTCTCTGACTTTACATCTACAAGGTGAACTAAACTAGGTAGGAGTGTCTAATAGAGTGGACAGTGAGTGGACACGGTATTTAAAAACACAGCGCTGCTGTGTCTGATCCACTCATACCAGCACAACACACACTAACACACCACCACCATGTCAGTGTCACTGCAGTGCTGAGAATGATCCACCACCCAAATAATACCTGCTCTGTGGTGGTCCTGTGGGGGTCCTGACCATTGAAGAACAGCATGAAAGGGGCAAACAAAGCATGCAGAGAAACAGATTGACTACAGTCAGTAACTGTAGAACTACCAAGTGCTTCTATATGGTAAGTGAAGCCGATAAAATGGACAGTGAGTGTAGAAGCAAGGAGGTGGTTTTAATGTTATGGCTGATCGGTGTAGGTATTGGATAACTCTCTTGATGCCCTGTGAGTTTCCTACCTATCGCCCAGTAAATTGTATCCACCGCAACCCTGAAGTAGAGAAAAAGAGAAGGATGAATAAATGAATGAAAAACTGAATGAAAACTTAAGTTCCTTTGAGTAATATAATGGTTAATTATATTTGGTAAAGTATAATAGTGTAATAAACAAACAGCACCAAAACGGCAATAAGAAATACTGTAGACAGTTTACAACATTGCATGGAAATTAAAGGAATGCAGCTGTATGCCACCTCGCTCGCTGCTTCCCCTTTTAATCCTAGGCTTTGCTCACGACAGTGTATAAAACCAGCCATTAACTCTGAATTCTGGGAACCTCATAACCTCCCACAGGCAGTTAATTATGAACATAATCAGCGATTTTTGCGAAATGTAAGCCATGTGGCTCTAATGGATAAATAGGCTATAGAGACAAAAGCAGGAAATCATGGTTTTGATGAACCCAGCTTTCTAAAGTAGATGGACTTATTATGTTGATTTATGACAAGAGAGAAAGAGAGTAAAAATGTGTTAACAAAGAGAGTAATGGCCAATTTTGGCTGTTATTTGAGATGGTGAAATAACTGTTTGGAAGAATATAAACAAAATTGCTTTCTGTCACAGCAATTTTATAAAAAACACAAACTTATACACGGAAAATGCCTGCACGGATCAATGTGGGAACACATTCCTCACACCTAAACACACACCTATTTACAGTGTATCACAAAAGTGAGTACACCCCTCACATTTCTGCAAATATTTTATTATATCTTTTCATGGGACAACACTATAGAACTGAAACTTGGATATAACTTAGAGTAGTCAGTGTACAACTTGTATAGCAGTGTAGATTTACTGTCTTCTGAAAATAACTCAACACACAGCCATTAATGTCTAAATAGCTGGCAACATAAGTGAGTACACCCCACAGTGAACATGTCCAAATTGTGCCCAAAGTGTCAATATTTTGTGTGACCACCATTATTATCCAGCACTGCCTTAACCCTCCTGGGCATGGAATTCACCAGAGCTGCACAGGTTGCTACTGGAATCCTCTTCCACTCCTCCATGATGACATCACGGAGCTGGTGGATGTTAGACACCTTGAACTCCTCCACCTTCCACTTGAGGATGTGCCACAGGTGCTCAATTGGGTTTAGTCCATCACCTTTACCTTCAGCTTCCTCAGCAAGGCAGTTGTCATCTTGGAGGTTGTGTTTGGGGTCGTTATCCTGTTGGAAAACTGCCATGAGGCCCAGTTTTCGAAGGGAGGGGATCATGCTCTGTTTCAGAATGTCACAGTACATGTTGGAATTCATGTTTCCCTCAATGAACTGCAGCTCCCCAGTGCCAGCAACACTCATGCAGCCCAAGACCATGATGCTACCACCACCATGCTTGACTGTAGGCAAGATACAGTTGTCTTGGTACTTCTCACCAGGGCGCCACCACACATGCTGGACACCATCTGAGCCAAACAAGTTTATCTTGGTCTCGTCAGACCACAGGGCATTCCAGTAATCCATGTTCTTGGACTGCTTGTCTTCAGCAAACTGTTTGCGGGCTTTCTTGTGCGTCAGCTTCCTTCTTGGATGACGACCATGCAGACCGAGTTGATGCAGTGTGCGGCGTATGGTCTGAGCACTGACAGGCTGACCTCCCACGTCTTCAACCTCTGCAGCAATGCTGGCAGCACTCATGTGTCTATTTTTTAAAGCCAACCTCTGGATATGACGCCGAACACGTGGACTCAACTTCTTTGGTCGACCCTGGCGAAGCCTGTTCCGAGTGGAACCTGTCCTGGAAAACCGCTGTATGACCTTGGCCACCATGCTGTAGCTCAGTTTCAGGGTGTTAGCAATCTTCTTATAGCCCAGGCCATCTTTGTGGAGAGCAACAATTCTATTTCTCACATCCTCAGAGAGTTCTTTGCCATGAGGTGCCATGTTGAATATCCAGTGGCCAGTATGAGAGAATTGTACCCAAAACACCAAATTTAACAGCCCTGCTCCCCATTTACACCTGGGACCTTGACACATGACACCAGGGAGGGACAACGACACATTTGGGCACAATTTGGACATGTTCACTGTGGGGTGTACTCACTTATGTTGCCAGCTATTTAGACATTAATGGCTGTGTGTTGAGTTATTTTCAGAAGACAGTAAATCTACACTGCTATACAAGCTGTACACTGACTACTCTAAGTTATATCCAAGTTTCATGTCTATAGTGTTGTCCCATGAAAAGATATAATAAAATATTTGCAGAAATGTGAGGGGTGTACTCACTTTTGTGATACACTGTATGTATTCAGCTGCACTAATGACTGGCACCTGGTAGCTGGCACTTTGCTCTTGAATACTAAGGAACACTAAAGGTTACAGCCAGCTAGCATTGCTATATACAAATACTTCAGTGACATGATAATTAATTTATCTATTTTTAATAAACGCTTTATCCTGCATGAGGTGGTGGGTCAGTGGGTTAGAGTCCATAGCCTTTTTTTTTTTTTACAAAGCACTAATCTCAGGTCATCACTCCCCCACTCATTCTTGTAGTGGTCAAAGGTGAGATGTGGGTTGTTTGAGCTGAACCTGGGCATCACATTTTCTGTCCAACCCATTATTATAAGGATTTTGAAATGTATCCTTCTTATTTTATTATCATCAATAGTGCAAAGTGTTCAAAAACATTATATAGCCAAAAGTATGTGGACACCCTAAATTAATGATATTGCAGATATGTTAGGATTGGTGGTGTTGAAAGGCACAATTTGACATGCCTATTGGCAGATGGAGATAATAAAAAAATGGCAGTGTTAAAATTTCATGGTGTGATTGCTACCCAAAGCCATGTCAGTTTTTCACTAATAGAAGGAGGACGCTGCAAAATGAGTCTATAGTACTGTTTAAAGAAGTGATTATTTAAAATACAGACTTATATGTTCACATTAACACATACCATATATACATATATACAGTAGACTAGTATACACTAGCCTGACCAATTTTTATGGCATTGCCTCTCCGAAAGATGCCAACAGATGAAAAAATCCTTCTTATCAAGTTAACCCAGCTCAAAGGGCTTCAAACTTCCTTTATTTGCCTTTTAAATTGTTTTGTGTTAAGCATAATTTAAACCGTTTCGTCATTGTGTTAAGGTGACTGATGAGATCATGTGACGTGACAATGTATTTGCAACTTATTGTAAAATCTTACTCTGAGTATACAGTATATCTTATTTCATATATTGTGACAAGTCAGTTTTAAAATATGTTTCCTGTCCACTGCATCTCGTTTCTCTATGGTCAAAGCACTATATGGTCATTAATAACTATACAAACATGGACTTTTATTTAACATTGTAAGTATGAAAACCAAAGCAATACATGTCAGTTGTTAAGAATCTTTATATTTGGTGTATAAAAGTTATATCCCTTAGTTGACCAACTTGAATTGAGAGCTGAAGAACAAACAGCATTTATTTATGTTGTAGTGCACCTGTATCGCCTGTCTCTGAGCACACCGACTGCATTCTGAATCTGAATTCTGAATTCTGAGGACTGGAGCAGAACAACAAAGTCTGAGAAACTTGGTTTAGCAAAATGACGTGTTTCAATACAATTAAAAAGTTCAAAACTACACAACATATCTGCAAGAAAATCCATTACAGTTTGCCCCTGTGTAACCATTTTATGACTCCCTGCCCACTCAGAGTGGCATTGCAAATAAAATAAAGTGCACAAACTTGAGCATGTATAGAGATTAACTTTTTTGAAGTTCTCTCACTTTCAATGGATTGAAAATTGGCTCATAATCTCTTTTGTAATTATGGCAGACAGAGTTATAATGGTAAAGTGCTTCTCAAATCCTGCATAGGCTCAGAAATCTTCTTTATGTTTGATCTCTGTACCCAGTCATAGTCTACCAGGAGCGAGCGGGGTTATAGTAATCTATTGTGAGAGAGTGAACTCATTCAATTATTACTGCCTGCTGGATAGGGGAAGGGGTGGGTGCGCACACTCATACACACAGTGCTCAATATCTCGACTTATTAAGAATAAAACCCCAATCAGCCCAACCAACCTTTCATTAGTGACTAAACCTCTATGATCTGCCAGTGCTGGGTGCACATGATTGAAAAATGTAATTAGGTAATCTCTCTCTTTCCCACTTTTACCTTCTTTTATTTTCTCTTAACCATGCACTCATTTACTTTCTCTCTATTACTCACTCACTTACTCATGTATTTATTTACTAATTAATTACTTGATCAGTCATTTACTTATTTGATTACTTATTCACTTATTCAAGTATTAAGTTACTTACTTAATCACTTATTCATTTACTCACCTCTTTGGTCATTCATTATTTTTTAAATTCATTTCATTTTCATGTTTTATCACAGCTTTTTTCTGGTCAACACTGTGGCAGGAAGCAATAGGCACAATGCAGTAACACACCCAGGACAGGATGCCAATCCATCGTGTGTGGAGGCATGGTGGATCATAGAGAGAGGTTCCTGGGTTCAGTTCCTCTGTGACATGCAAGTGAGGTAAATTAAAGACACAAAGTGGCCTGTGATAGTGTTTCTCAATAAGCTTGAATGGATAAATCATGCGTAACCTGTAATTACCTGCCCTGTCATAAATGTAACATGAAGTTAAAATCCTAATAAAACACACATTCATCATAGGGCTCCAGCCTTCCCCCCCAGACATGGCCAATCAAGTCTGTATGTAGACCCCCGACTGGTCGATAGAGAGACATTCCTGATGTGCAAAAATCTTAATCTGCTTCGTGAGATCTGTACAGAGCTTGCTAGACGTTTTCATTGTAATGCTTGTGTCTAAACCTAACTTATTTGGCCCTATTCTGGTTTTCTTGAAGAAACCAGTAAGTGGTGCATTTTAAAAGGACATATAATGAGGAGGCTTAAAAAAATTGGTGTTTTTAATGGAAAATAGAGGTCACTCTCCTGTGTCATCAGTTGTAATTTTCAAGTTTATTTTTAATATGGTGTTAGGGAAAGGGGTGCTGGCAGTGATTAAATTAGGTGCTGAATAGGGTAGAATCATGTTTAAATAGAAATATTTTAGTGAGCTTTAACATTATAGGACATTAAAAGTAAATTGTCTTTTATAGAATTGTATACATGTAACAGTCAATTAAATAATTATATAAAAACAGGACAAATATGATGGTTGCTTAAAAAAGCTGCTGCTGTAGAGCCAATATTTTACCCCATGCACTTTTATAGCTAGTGCTTCATTAAAAAATAAAATGCCACACAATGCCAAAAACTAAATAAATACCGAAACTCATCTTTTTTCTTTTAGAAAGAAAAATGGTTAGCCATTCTTTGAAAGCTATTTGAGAAATTTCTGATCATATAACGTCTTTTATCTTTTATTACAATGAAAAATGAAGGGAAAATTGGGTGGAAACTGGGACTATTTGATCACAAAAGCTGGTGGAAGAGTTGAGGATTATTATCTGTGAATGAGAGAGAATGAGAAAGACAGACACAGTGAGATTGAGAGCGAGAGAGGGAGGGATGAAGAGAATGGATGTGAATGTAACTCAGGGATGAGTCTAGTTTCCAACAGGCTTTCCAGCGTGTGTAATGAGGCGGCATGAGCAATCTGACCCACCGGCACCCGCAGACCTGTGATTTGACAGGTCAAAGCTGGACAAAGTACTATTTTGAGAATAAGAAAAATCACACCGTCCCTGCTAGCTGAGGTCTGATTGGTGGTTTTTGGTGGTCTTTCCTGAAGAGACAGATCATTTTTAGAGAACAGGGAATTCTTTTTGAGAAATGGGCTACTGGTAAGTGGGTGATTGGCTCGGTGTAATAGATTGTCAGGGCAGTAAATGCATCCATTTTGCATGTGAATAATCACCTGTCCCTATTAAAAAGGTTAAAGCCATCTTTCCTTATCAAGAGCAGGGAGGCAGTTGACTGGCAGAATATGCAGAGCGATTCTAACACCGCTCTTTGTCTGCCTGACATTTTAGACACACACACACACACACACCTGCTGCACTCCACACTATGTTTTTGTTCACTGAGGACAGCTCTCGTAACAAAGCAGAATGCATTATCTAACTGTATTCACATTCCTCTCTCAATTCCTCACAGCGGTGGTTATTCTCTCTAGAACCTCAGTCTTATCAGTAAATGACTGTTCACTCCCCCAAATATGCCCCAGCTCATAACTTATGCATGCCTACTCTGGGTTATGATGCGAATAAATCTGAGTGTTGTCAGCCACCGAGGCATGGCATAAATTAAAAATGAACTGAGCAATGGCACGGTTAATCTGTTTATCATAGAGGGGTGGGAAAGAATCCTCACACTTTGGCAGGGCATGTGTTTCACATATCTGGCTCACAACATGTGCCAACAGTGTGCCATATTCCTATCAGATACGCCATATGGACTTAGAGTGAGGGGACACACCAGCCATTCCATTTAATAGCAGAAGAAACCACTCTAAATGAACTTTTTTGATCCTGAAATGTGATAACTTCTTCTAGAGTGAATCTGTGATGAATGACTGAATGTTTCCTTATGCAAAAAAATTGGGGATAAACTTTAAGTATGTTGTTTTATTTTAAGGTTAGGCTTTAGTGAAGGCAGGTCATTTCTGACCCTTAGGTGTATGAGATTCTACAGAATGTTAAGACTACACAAGCGGTAAAAATAATGTTTTGGGGCTGCTTTTCAGCAAAAAGCTATAGGGTTTTACACAACGTTAAAGGAAACATGAATGGGGCAATGCATCTCTTTTTTATGACTTTAAACACAGACTTTTTGTATAAAGTTCTGGAAAGTTTTAAATCCATGGAAGTATATTACACATAAAAAAAAATATGGTTTGGCTACTCAGGTGGCGCAGCGGTAAAAACACGCGCTGGAACCAGAGCTGGAATCTCGAATACATTGTATCGAATCTCAGCTCTGCCTGCCGTCTGGGCTGAGCAACCACATGAACAATGGTTGGCCTGTTGTTCAGATAGGGGTGGGATATTAAGCCGGATAGGGACTCTCTCATAACTAATGCAATTATAACCTCTGCTGGCTGATTTATAGCGCCTGCAAAAAGTGTAGGTGACAAAATGCATACGGCAGCTGCCCACATGTCGGAGGGGGCGTGGGTTAGCTTTGTTCTCCTCAATCAGAGTCAATTAAATTAAATTAATTAAATTTAATTTAATCATGATGGTGTTGTTCTATTGCTGTTGATTTCAGTAAACACCAAAAGGCAATTTAGCATGGATAATCAACAGTTTAAGGCATTGTAGTGCCCAAAGTACATTCACTTCTTGCAAAGAACACAGCAAACTGGAGCCTACCTGCTACTTTATCATACCTATGCTATTTAGATCTGTTGCTTTTCTGACAGTGTGTTTGATTTAAGGTTAAGCCGACCCAAACAACAAAAAACATTTCTTATCTCGATACAACAGTCAGTGCGTTCCCTTCAGAGTCATACTGACCTAAACTCCAAAAACATTCAAACCTAGATAACATTTTATGATTAAAACAGATTTAAAATAGTGTAATAGGTTTATTTGGATGCACTATGCAGGATTGTTGTAACAGAATAATTGCTTTGTTGCCCAGTTGTAAATTAGACAGCATAACTTTTGCTGCAAACAAACAAGAACCAAGATCCATGGACTGTAGACCTTAAACGCAATAAGAACTTATGGTCCTGTTCCTAGAACTACTTGCTACACATAATGCTTTACAAAACAATAAAGTACTATAATATATTACAACATAAAATCTAGTCACAAAATCCTACCATAAAAACAAATATAATTGTAAAAAAACATGCAGTATGCACACCATTACGATTTTAGCAAGTAAATAATTTTATGTTTTTAGATTTTTCTTAAAAACGTATACATCTTATAGCTAGGAGAAGATTATCTCAGCATTTTTATGCATGAAATACAGAAGGACAACCAGCCCTTTAAACAAATATGTTTGTCTGTTTGTTTTATTCAGATTTTAACATCATGTTTTACATTTTGGTTACATTCATGACAGAATTGGTAGTTACTCATTACACAAGATTCATCAGTTCACAAGGTTATATCGAACACAGTCATGGACAATATAGTGTCTCCAATTGACCTCACTTGCATGTCTTTGGACTGTGGGAGAAAACCGAAGCAGCTGGAGTAAACCCACGCAGACACGGGGAGAACATGCAAACTCTACACAGAAAGGACCCTGACCACCCCACCTGGGGATCGAACCCAAGACCTTCTTGCTGTGAGGCGACAGTGCTACCCACTTAGCCACCATGCCGCCGAAGCAAATATGTAAGTGAAGAGAAATATAATACTTTTTTACACATGTATAGTCTAGTTTAGTTCTGCCTGGATTCTTATTGGTTGCCTGTGTAATAAAAAGGTGCAATGTAATTCAAACCTGACATACAGGGTGTAAGCTGAAAACTATCTGTACACCAAGTCATGGTTTCTGGGCCACGAGTGGGCTGTGAGACACTATTTAGTAGTTCAGTGGGATGTGCCATTGTTTTCTTAAGGAGTAAGATGGTGCTGCATACCTCTGCATAGCTGCACTTAAAGTCTGATTGAACTGATCCAGTTTGATAATGATTTAAAGCACCACCAATGAAATGACACAAATTGTTTATGACAATCAGAACCAACACGCAACCATAAAAAGGTGAAAAAAACTAATTCATCCTGTTTTAAACCACCCAGAACTATTTGAATTCGACTTTTAAACAGTACCATGACTGAGAAAAAGAACAGGTTTGCATTTAGAAAGCAGTCCTACATTTACTTATACTGGAATCTCTTGTTGTGGCTTTGTAGCCCTTTAATAAGATTAAGTCCACCCGTTTTGAAATTTTCTTATGTCTCTAAAGGACAGTCATTACCAGACCTTTCTGTTTTAAACAAGTACATTTCATACAAAGCTGCATGAGCATAAACTGTCAATACTGTCAGTCAATATTATCACTGGTGTGTATTCATTTCCAGCTTCACGCTCAGTGCAGCAGCAAGCACAAAGGCAATATGCACCCAGCTCGTGGTCACCCAAGCGCGATGAAGCTTCTCATGTGAAAGCAGCCTAATGCTAACAAGAATAGAACATTTCCAAACTGTTTCTACAAAGTTGAAAGCAAATTAAAAAAAAATATATAATTCATTTTTACACCTATTGTGTAATAGATGTGACTAAAATTCTTAAATTCAATAGGTATTCAGTTATTATTATGTATTATAACTAATGCCCTACCTAATTCATGGCTGCAAAAATCGTGCCACAGACCATGAAATGGTTTCCTGTGTAAAATACAGATTGATGTGAATTTCAAAATTTAAGGTTTGAGTTTAGCAGTCGGAATCATATGCCCATTAAGTTAGTGTAACAGACTTTTCTGTGGTGTAGTATGTTGACAATGTTTGATGTGTGTGTTTACATTTTGTCCTTTTGGGGATTCCATAATCAATGGAAAAGTGTGCTTCTTTACACATGTGATCATCTCTCTGTAGTCTGTGCTGTGCTTCTCATCAGTAGTTGATTCACCATGCTGGTATTAAATATCTGTGACTATCATATAATAAATATCTAAGACATCATCACTTTTGCCTCTGAGCTTCATCTCACTCCTGCAGCTTCTAAGCAATCTGACAGACAATCATTTGGAATTTCATGCACAGTGTTAACACGGGATGCAGTGATGTCTGGCTAGGTGCCCAGTAGATAAATCTTTTTAAAAGAGTCAGAGATTCATCAGAGAATGGAGAGGGATAGACACTGAATGAGCGGAAGAAATCATAAGCAATAGAGCAGACAGCCCCTAGAGCAAAGCATGCCAATCACACACAGCTACTGGACGACCAACCAGCAGCACTGCCCTGCTTTGACATCTTCTTTAACAGATGAGCCTGGTGGAAATTACCAGGAGGCTTCTTACACTGCTGCTGTTTAGGCTGATTGAATGGGGTTACTGCGGTATTAAGAGGTGAATTTCCTTGCTTGCTGGGTATCCAGACCTCTTCCACTTTCAATTCTCATGTTCACTTGGTTTGATTTGGAAGGTATTGTATGTGTGTCTTGCTGAACACAGCAGTGCTATACATCATCCTTTACAAAGAACATCTGAAATAGATGATTTTATTTATAAACTTGATTTGTGCAGGATTTGTGAGAACTGTGCCACAGTTTGTCTCAAAGAACATGCACTATAGGTTGGTTTTGTAGTATTGTATTTTGAAGTAAAATACACACAAGTGTAACTGAGGATTAATTAATTTAGTGTGACATTATGATTTAACAAACAATTTTAAATAAGATTAATTGTATAAGTCAATCAGACAGAAAGGCAGGTTCTAATCTAACGCACAATTTTACCATGGCTGCAGTTATTGTGGCAAGAGGGAGATTACAGAAAATGAGACAGCATTAATAAAGATACACCCTATGGTGAAAATTATATGTACACCCCCTTCCTATAACGGAGTACAGGTGTTTCAGCCACACCCATTGCTAACCAATTACAAGGTTAAAGAAGACATGGTTCGACGAGTTTGATGTGGATGAACTCCTGTGGCTGGCACAGAACTCTGACCTCAACCTCACTTAACACCTGGACAATGGACAACGTCCCAAAGACACACTTCAGAATCTTGTGTACATACATACACCGATCAGCCATAACATTAAAACCACCTCCTTGTTTCTACACTCACTGTCCATTTTATCGGCTTCACTTACCATATAGAAGCACTTTGAGGTTCTACAATTACTGACTGTAGTCCATCTGTTTCTCTGCATGCTTTGCTGTTCTTCAATGGTCAGGACTCTCCCAGGACCACTACAGAGTAGGTATTATGTGGGTGGTGAATCATTCTCAGCACTGCAGTTACAATGACATGGTGGGGGTGTGTCACTGCTGGACTGAGAATAGTCCACCAACTGAAAACATCCAGCCAACAGCGTCCCATAGGCAGCGTCCTGTGACCACTGATGAAGGTCTAGAAGATGACCAACTCAAACAGCAGCAATAGATGAGCGATCGTCTCTGACACTACATCTACAAGGTGGACCAACTAGGTAGGAGTGTCTAATAGAGTGGACAGTGAGTGAACACGGTATTTCAAAAACTCCATTAGCATTACTGTGTCTGATCCACTTATACCAGCACAACACACACTAACACACCACCACACCACCACCATGTCAGTGTCACTGCAGTGCTGAGAATGATCCACCACCTAAATAATACCTGCTCTGTGGTTGTACAGTGGGAGTCCTGACCATTGAAGAACAGGGTGAAAGCAGGCTAAAACAGTATGTAGAGTAACAGATGGACTACAGTCAGTAATTGTAGAACTGCAAAGTGCTTCTATATGGTAAATGGTGCTGATAAAATGGACAGTGTAAAAACAAGGAGCTGGTTTTAATGTTACTGGAGCCTATCCCATCTTTTCAATGGGCACAAGGCACACAGTAACACCCTGGACGGGACGCAGGGCAGACACCCATTCACTTATAGGGCAGAACACTGGGAGAACATGCAAACAAAAAGGACCCGGACCGCCCCGCCCGACCCAGGACCTTCTTGCTGTGAGGCGACAGTGCTACCCACTAAGCCACCATGCCGACCAATCTAATCAAACTTTATAAAAAAGAAACGTGTAAAAGTGGATGTAAACCCATATAATTTCGGCAGTATGTGAGTCTATTTTGAAATAGTCGAAAGAGTCATTGTTTCTATAAGGCAACATTTGTGTCCTGCATTAGCTCTTGATCAGTGGTTAGTAACAAACATGTGATGAAAATAACAAATAAAATATAAAACACCATGACACACCACAAATGTCCTCTCACACTAAGCATCACTGCTAGCTTTTAGAGAGTATTGAACTGCAGGATCTCTTTAATTTTTTTAAACCACTCCAAGCAAAGCACCAAACAGGTTTTTTTTCTCTGGAAAGAGAAGGAAGCTCTGTAAGGACAGATGTAGTGCTTTAAAAGCTGCACTTAAAGTGTCCTGTAACGATTGGATAGCCATTCTGTCTACCTGCTCCTCTTTTCATCTAAAGCAGCCGCTGATTCTTTTCTATAAATGCATGTGGTGCATCATATTGAACACTAAAAGCTTATGTTTTATAAACATTATATATAATATTTTATTACATTCATCTTACAATGACAATAAACCAATTAACATATACTAAACCTAAGAAGTCAAACAGAAACTTGTTAGTATGCACAGTGCAGACGCCTTTACTCTGTGGTCTGTGATGTTTTACTACTTTTTGTTGTCTGTCTCTATAGTTTAGTTAGTTGCCTTTCTTTTAATACATTATTTAGCTTTCTGGCTGAGCGAGACAAAGACAAAGACCACATCAAAATCAGACAAAATCAGTGAGAAAGAAAGACAGTAAATGTTGCTTTCAAATACTTTTAAATCATTTTATTGTTTATTTTAAAAAACACTTAGTGTATGTCATGGCGTGTGGTGGCGGTGGAGGGTGATCGAGATGAAGGGGGGGGGGGGGGGGGTTGCATTGTGTGACAGAGGCACCAGGTGTAACAATGCACCTTATTATATTAGATATTAGAGGATGAAGCCAGTTGCACGAGACTTAACCAAGGCAGAGAAATACTGTCTCAGAAGCCACAAGGCAATTGAGAGGCATATTTTGCCTTGATAACCTCTAATCATGCCATCTCCACCAGAGAGACCAAACTGAGCATGGCAAGTTTAAAAGTAATAAAAACTGTCCATCTACACTAGATACAGCTGTGTTAGTCTGGAAAAGAAACATTCGTGTATTTACAGTAAATGCTTCCTCATGATTAACAGTTCTTGTAGGTCAAGAGCACCTATAAATAGAATGCCTTTAGAATAGAATGCCTTTATTTGTCATATATACATATACAGATGTACAGTACAATGAAATTCTTTCTTCTATCCCAGCTTGTTTGAAAGCATGGGGTCAGAGTGCATGGTCAGCCATCGTAAGGCACCCCTGGAGCAGAGAGGATTAAGGGCCTTGCTTGGCAGCACCTGTAAATCTGAGGGTACCACACACTCACTCTTTTACATATTACTTACATCTAGGGGAAATGTAGCACATCCACTTATCCTTCTGCATGTGTTTAAGAAGTGGGAGTGCCTCATGATAATGTGCATTTTGAAGCCCATACTGCACCTAAGACAAAAAGTAAATATAAGCATAAAATTGTAGTTTCTTAATGTAATACTTCTCCTGCCTGTAATGCTACACTATGCTTTGCTAGAAAACACTGCAAATCACTTTCTTTTATGCTACTCGTTACTCCAAAACCTGCAGTAACCCCCAAGTGGTAAGAGTAACTTAATAACACCAGTAAATATTAAATAAAAAAGACAATGACTCCCAGCCATATAGCAAATTATTATTGTTGTATTAATTCATGCATTGATATTCATTCATTCTGAAATAAAATGGAACCATAAAAAAGATAACACACCCTGGATAGAGTGTTAATGTAATGCTTCTGGATTTACTCATCTGCTCATACATTTACTCACTTTCTTACACTTGGTGGCAATTTAGAGTTGCCAAGTATCTATTGCAAATTTTGGAAGAAAGACAATGGTGCAAGGACTATTTTGGGGATTTTTTTTATTTATTAGGATTTTAACGTCTTGTTTTACACACTTGGCTACATTAATGACAGGACAGGTACTTACTCAGTCAGTACACAAGATTCATCAGATCAAGTCCAATTCACACCACTTGCATGTCTTTGGACTCTGAGAGGAAGCCCACGCCGACACGGGGAGAACATGCAAACTCCACACAGAACAGACCTGGACTGCTCCACCTGGGAATTGAACCAAGTACCTTCTTGCCGTAAGGCAACAGTGCTACCCACCGAGCCACTGTGTCGCCCAATTTTGTGAAATGATGGTATTTATATAGGTTAGAAATTATTAAACAATTAACAATGACCAAAATAGCACAACATATTTTATGTCTTTATACTACTGGCTGCATAGTGCCTGTTAATCATGTTCCTGTTAATTAAAATATATCCACATGTACCAAAGATGTTTATGCTTGAGAGCAGCATCTCAGTCATAGATGTTTGTACCCTAAACCCCTGGTTTAGCATCTTTTTTTTCTAAATGTGGTTGTTGCACAATATTATTGGTTTATCAGTGTCAGTTTTAGCAAAGCAATCAGACACTGACAGGTGTTTCATACATGGTTAAGTTGACAAACACTACGTTTCTGGATGGTTTAGTACATGACATGAAATAAATTTTCCTTTAGTGGTAATAAAACACCATCTGGGCCACAAGGTTCTACATTTGTCACTGCATACTGCTCTGATGTCATTCTGGTATTGTTTATGGGACTAACAGTAACTGACAGCACCGGTATCTGAAAAAATGGAACTGCTACTATTAATCTTGTGCACATACGTACACACATCACTTGTGTGGACAGCATTACATTATGTGCCGGACAGTGTGGAGAAATAGCTGTTTTCTTTGGACGGTGTGATGGTAAACAACTCTCAGTCCTGTATCTGCAATACTAAGTGCTCAGAGTGCAATAGCAAGGCTATGTGCATGTAACAGCATGACGGGGTGAAGACCTGTGCCCCGGACACTTTTGGGTGTGTGTGTGTGTGTGTGTGTGTGTGTGTTTACTCACAGCAATAAACAAGCAGCAGAAATGCAGTCATTTTTCAGCAGGTGGACCATACTGCAAACAAGCACAACATGCCAGTCTTAATTCTGTGTCAGACTTGATTAAAATACCAATCAAATCATGACCAAAATTCAAATTATATAAATAATATAATATATTATCCAAATAATTAACAAAGTTTTAGCAGTCAAAAGTACATTTAAAAAAGCAGTATATAAAGTACTTCATGCATATTTTATGAGAAATATGGACAAACCTTAACATACATTATTACAAAACTCATTCTTGTCTGTTGCACCATGTCTTTATCCTATTCAGGGTCACTGTGGGTCAAATTCATTGGGCGAAAGGCAGGAAACACCCCGGACATGTCACCAGTCTATCAAAGAGCAGACACACCTAGGTACCAGATACCAGTTTTTGTATCTTCAATTAACCTGACTGCATGTCTTTGGACTGTGGGAGGAAACCGGAGCTCCCAGAGGAAACCTACGCAAACACGGGCAGAACATGCTAACTCCAAACAGTAAGGACCCAGACCACTCCACCTGGAACAGTGCGCTATTATTAAAATCTTATTAAAACTCTGCAACAGGGTTCTAAACTCAGCTCTGCCATCCGATGAAAGACGTCTTGTGACTCAGAAATGATGACAGTCACAGAAAAAGAATAGTATAAAATTTCAACACTTCCAGGACATACACGCCCTTACAAATGTGCTGTATGTCATGGGAGTTTTTCCTTTCATTCATTCTGTAATGATTCAGCAACTGTTCTTTTGCTTCGACATTATTACATTATATGTTATAGTTATAACAGGTGCCAGCTGTTATAATGACTTATTTAATCATTTTTTAAATAAATTTTCTCCCCTTTTTCTCACAACTTTTTAGCATATCCAATTACCTAATTGAATTATGCTTCCTCTCTACTGGTGCCAATCCCCTCCCTGATTGAAGAGAGCGAGACTGACACACGCCACCTCTGACACGGGTGCAGTAGCTTTTCACCTGCACGAGGCAAGTTCATATGCTCAGCCTTGTTCAGAGAGAGCCACACCCTGATCATCGCATTATTCCTTGACTCTGTGCAGGTGCCATCAATCAGCCAGCAGAGGTCATAATTGCATAAATTATCAAGAGTACCTATCCGGCTCTCACCCTGTATGAACAACAGCCAATCGTTGTTCATGTAGGCGCCCAGCCCAGCCGGATGGCAGAGCTGAGTTTCGAATCGACGAGTTTGAAATGTCAGCTCTGTTGTGCTAGTGTGTTTTACTGCAATTTTGCTGTAAAGCTGACGTACAACCTTTCTAAGTCTAAATGTTAGTGTAACAGTTCTTGTGGCAGCAAAGAGGCATTTAATCAACAATTTCAATATCTCAAAATCTAAAAAATCTAAAAAAAAAATCTCAACAGCTTTTACCATATGAAAATATAACTCCCAGCTTTTCAGTGTGTCTTGCTTACTTGCTTGATTAATGTAGACACACGTTAGGGACAATAACCACAGAGGAAAGAACAGACACAGGTTAAATAGGGTAAGTAATTAAAATCACCAGGTGTATTCACTGATTAACCTTCATGCTCATCCCCTATTATCTCCTCTCTCACAATGCAGCCATCAGCTAAACTATTCTTCACTTGTCACAGTCAGAATTTCATTTTTAATGTCATGAAGATTAACATTGTTTTTTGGACCCTGATTTACTAGGATCACAGAAATAGGGTTAAACTTGTTTCTTTTTACCCACAGATACATTTCTTTAATGGGCATATTGCAGGTCATAAACTATATTCATTTATTTATTAGGATTTGAATGTCATGTTTTACACACTTTATGTTACAATCATGACAGGACAGGTACAGTAGTTACTCAATACAAAAGATGATGTCAAACACAGTCCTGGACAATTTTGTATCTCCAATTAACCTCACTTGCATGCCTATGGACTGTGGGAGGAGACCAGAGCTCCCGGAGGAAACCCACGCAGACATGGGGAGAACATGCAAATTCCACACAGAAAAGACCCAGACCGCTCCACCTCAGGATCGAACCCAGGACCCTCTTGCTGTGAGGCGACAGTGCTACCCACCAAGCCACCGTGCTGCCCAGTGTCATCAACTAAAATCAGTATGTTCTGGTTTATTTCTTTGCAAGTACAGCTGGATAAGCGAATCTGCTAAATGTTATAAATGTTTTTCTTATTTTTTTGACAGAAGTGCCATTAAGTAAATCAATTAATTAAGCAAATCACTGAGAATATGATGCAAATGCAAATACTGAAATGTAACTCGTATCTACTTTTAAAAAAAGTAAGCTAATTTATAAGTTGTGAGCTTGACAGCCTGCTATTAAGGGACACAGATGGACCTAATTGCATGTTTTATATACATTTTAATACATATTTGTACCGCGGATCCTGTTATAGTTTTGAGATATTGCACTAATTATCGTGCTAGATGTGATTAAATTAATGAGATGAAATGTCTAGTGTCTAAGCGCAAGGTTTGTCTTATTGGCTGCAAGAATAAAATTACTTCTTAACAAGAACAAGAGAGTAAAAACAGTGTAAGGTAGGAACCTTACAAGGCCTGTACTGCATTAGTTATTAATCAATACATTGACAACCTCATGTATTTTTGGAACATGAGCATAATCTTTCGCTTTTTCTTTCTTTCTAGACAGATTGACTGCATTCCACTTGGCTGCAGCCACTTGTCCCTCATCAGCAGCATGGGGCAGGTGGGGGGCATAAATAGACTCATTGCTGTTCTAGGCTACTTAATTTCACAATGTGGTGGAATAACTCATCATGCACCAAACGACTCTATTACACAAACGCAGATACAAAAAAATGAGAGAGAGAACTGGTCAGCAAAAGCTTCCCACCCAGCTGACGAGGATTTTCAGATAGGAAACGATGGTCTGGATGGTGGCGCTACATTTAAGCATGTTGTCCTATACCACTATAAACCCACTTCATGCTTTGATTGCTTGGCAGGGCACCACATAGAAAAAAATACGTCCTCCCACTCATACTCCAAATATGTAGGCTAAGTATGAAAGCGCACGTCTATTGTAAGCATAGAACTCTCTTAATAGACTTGTAAGAGGGAAAATTCATTTTATTTCATATACCCACCTCATCCACTTACTCGAACCCTACAACATAATTCATACCAGCGTGAAGAATTACTGGTTGCAGGTATTAAATAAACCTGACAGTGCTGAAGTGGCACAGCAGTTTATTTCGCTAGCCCACCAGCCTCATCAGGCTGCAAACACAATCGGCTGTTTCTGGAGAAGGGAAGGCTAAATGAGGTATCACCTCATGATGGGCAGGTTAAGGTTACTGCAAGAGTTTTTAGTCTGGTATGTATTTTTCAATGCATGCTATAATTTACTGGCTGGTGCAAAGAGGCGTCTGATTCATTTACACAGATCAGAAGAGGTATGCGCTAGTATGCAATCCTACTTGTCCAGTGATAATGTTATGTACACAGTGCTATAGAGCAGATTTAATGCCTCTAGATACACAAAGTATGGGTGTACAGATGCTAACTGCCTTCCTGAAGATAGGAGTTTCATTCATTTAACCACATTACCCAATAGGATTAGGATTTTGTAATTGAGGAACCTTAGACATGCCCGGTATCCAAATTAGAGCTCTGTTTGCTAATCAAAAAATCAATAGAACTTGTTTAGGGATTGAAAGAAAATGACCACATGTGTAATGACAAAGTAATAGACAAGTATGATTATACTTCATTATAAGACCATATTAATACTGGGCAGGACCCTATGTGCTCACAGAACAGCCATAGTTCTTTATGGCATAAACTCCACAAGGTGCTGGAAACTTTCCTTCGTGATTTTGGTCCATGTTGAAATGCCTGCATCATGCTTTTGCTCCCTGTGGACAGACAAATCAAATATTTAAATCTATTGACAACAACAGTGTCATTATTTCTCAAACTCAAATACATTATTACATAGTGGGAACATTAAACCAACAGTCAAATATGACAGTGGCCCCATCTAAACCGCCAACAGTAATACCAACCTGAAGCTGTGACATCATTATGTTTTGCAGGATGACTATAATTCCAAATACAAAAGCACATTTTCATCTAAATAGCTGATAAACACATCAGGTGATATGAAGTGTTACAGAAGTGCTATGTTACCAGTATCAGTAATTGTCATGACAGCTCATTATGAATGACACAAGCTGAAACAACAGTTATAGATACTAGTAACACATCACTGAAATAATCCTTTACATCACCTTTTATGACTGCATAGGACATCTGGTCATGTCAGTGTTCAAGTAAGGTGTTTCTAATTATCATAAAGGTTGTCCAGTATTTTCAAGCATTTTGACAACCTGCACAACCTGTGTCTGACTCCGAGTTTATCAGAACATATTTTGACCTTCTAACACTTGCTATAAACACACTTATGAATCTGAAATCTTGATAACTTGCCTTTTCTCATATGTGTAGGTGTAGGACCAAGATGAAACCAAGATGAAAAGATTAAAACTGACCCTGATCAAGATTTAACTTCCAGAGTTGATTGGTTTTGATATAAACACTGCCTGTGGGAAATTAAAGATGAAGGTTGGTAGATAGAAGTTGAAACACTGATGCGCAGCAAGAGAAAACAGAGATCTAGAGAACACACTTTGCGATGCTTTATAACTAGCTGACAGATTTAGACAGGATATTACTGTATTTGTGCAAGTGCTCTTGTGTAAAGAGATATCCTCTGCAGGCTGAAGCTAACACAGCATATAACAATGAACCTGCCCTGGAGCTTTGTGCTGCCAGAACAAAAGGTTCCCCCTATGTGTGAGACCTGTACAGGCAAAGAGAAATCACTCCATTATAGATGCTCCATTATGTCTTCTACCCCTGCAAAAGCACAGGCTGTCAGGATACATATTTATTCCTGCACTCGTCATTTCCAAACTAGTCAGTCACAAAACAGTAGTTTTTAACAATTTCACTTGGGATTAATAATGTTTTTTCTGTCTGTCTGTCTGTCTGTCTGTCTGTCTGTCTGTCTGTCTGTCTGTCTGTCTGTCTATCTATCTATCTAAAGCATATTAAAAACAATTAAGATTGGTCAGTAATACTAAACATAATATTTGATAGTTTTGAGATATTACACTAATTAAATTAATAATATGACATGTCTAGTGTCTAAGCACTAAGGTTTGTCTTATTACAGCACTTCTAATAATGTGGGAGTTGGCTGCAATAATAAAATTACTATGTATAAGTGGGTGTATTTAATGCCTGTCCATCCATCCATCAACCTGTCCATCCATCCATCAACCTATCCATCCATCCGTCTATCAATCTATCTATCTGTCTGTCCATCCATCCATCCGTGTATGATGTTGGAGTGTGTTTGTTTATCTAAAACTAGACTACTGGCCATTACTGATGTTTGCTGAATTTAACTTTATACTTTTTGAGAAGAATGTAAGATCATCTGTCCCTGTGGTGAAGCTGAAACATCACTGTGTAATGCAGGATCTCAACAAGAACAAGAGAGTAAAAACAGTGTAAGTTAGGAACATTACAAGACCTGTACTGCATTAGTTATTAATCAATACATTGACAACCTCATGTATTTTTTGAACATGAGCAAAATCTTTTGCACTTTCTTTCTAGACAGATTGAGTGCATTTTACTTGGCTATAGCCGCTTGTTGCTCATCTGCAGCATGGGGCAGGAGGGGGGCATAAATAGACTCATCGCTGCTGTTCTAGGCTACTTAATTTTACAATGTGGTGGAATAACTCATCATGCACCAAACGACTATTACACAAAAGCAGATACAAAAAAATGAAAGAGAGAACTGGTCAGCAAAAGCTCCTCACCCAGCTGACCAGGATTTTCAGATGGATGGTGGTTCTACATTTAAGCATATTATCATGTACCACTACAAACCCACTTCATGCTTTGATTGCTTGGCAGGGCACCACACTAAACATCATATTTGGTCTTCAGGTGTTTTGCAAGAAGAAAAAAAAAACATCTCTAGATTCCTAACATTGCTAAAGGTAAAAAAATGTGATCATTCATGTAGATGCTATATCCTGACCAGGAATGCAATCAGTCCAGCATCACCCAGTAACACCAAGAAAAGACAAAACACAGCCCACCAATCCATCACAGGGCACCATACACTTAGCCATTCACCTACCTACTCAAACCTAGAAGTAGTTTAAAGTAGCCAAGCCATCTCCTTCATGTTTTTGAGAGGTGGAAAAAAGCCAGAGTACCTAAAGAAACAGTCAAAAGCCAGGTCCCAAGGACCGTGGTGCTGTATGCTTCCCAATTCACCTGCAAGGGCACTGTGCTGCATCGCTATTTCTAAATGTAAATGTACACAACATGACAGTCAGTATTAAACTAAATACAAACTACATCTATAGGTTTAATTATTTTGCTGACTGCGATCACTTCAGACCACGATTTGTGCAACACACTCTGGATTCTGATTGAGGTCTTCAATTACAGTACTTGTAGCATCCAACCTTACATTTATTTACAGTAGCTCTGCATTCAAGTCCCGTGCAGAGATAATTTTGTCTGCTCCCCCTCAGTGAATTTAGCCAACTCTGATCAAGATTTATAAAAAAAAAAAGGCAAATCATGGTGTTTTTTTTCCCTTGGTGGTCATTTTTACTCCAAACATTTCCACCGTAGTGTCCTTCTAGCATCACTTTTGTTCTTTTGTTTTTCATCTAGTGAACACGTGGACAGAGAGCATCACTTTTGCTCTTTTGCATCACTTTAATGATTTCTTTTTAAATCTAGTGCAATGGTCCCCAACCACTGGGCTGTGGACCGGTACCGGTCCGTGGGTCATTTATTACCGGGCCGCACAGAAAGAATAAATAATTAGAGATCGCTACAAGAGCAATTACATTTTCAATAATGTCTCCAATCACCAGTAGGTGGGAGCGGCGTCTCGTTGCAGCAAAAAAAGCTCAGGATTATTACTGATTTTCCATTCTACAGTTACTTTATTTTAAATCCATTCGCCCCGTCGGTCTGTGAAATTATATGAAATTATATGAAATCAGTCTGTGGTGCAAACAAGTTTGGGGACCGCTGATCTAGTGGACATGTGGACCTTCTTTTGAAGGTCTTTTGCTGTTACTCTTGGTTTGATTATCACAAGACAACCACTTCTAGAAGGAGAACAGAACTAACATTATTTTATTTGTATCTAGAAATACACAGTATGTCTAGTGATTTAATGGACATTCAGGTCTATTAAAATGCTTAATGCATCTTTACAAAACTTTTTTTAATGCCAAGTGGACATGGTTTACATGAAAAGATATTTTTTAAAAAGTGCAATCTTAGTTTGTGTCTTCTTGTTAATAAGGAACAGAACTTCTACAAGCTCCAACTTTTACTTCATTATTTGTAACACTTGATTTTTTGTAGAAATAGTCAGAGCAGAACTGGAAATACAAATGTGTTTATCAGGACATAATAAGTTCACACATTTAATAAGCAATTAATGCAGAAATCCAGATAATTCAAGAAGCGTTCTCAAACATTCTTAAAAATAAAGTCTGATCACTAGTTGTAAATGCACCCTCACTGTCTCTGCTATAGGTCAGCCATGTGTGGTTAAGACCTTCAGAGGTGCAAATAACTGCGACAGTGCAGACATCAGGTCAGGTTAACAAATCTCAACGAGAAAACAAAATATTTCACAGTTTTCAGACTGATGTGTCCAATGTGAAATCCTCCACAAACCCGCAGTGGAAAACTTAATAGGACTTTACGCTGTATACGATAAGCCCTTGATGAAGAAGTGCTGATGAAAATCTGATTCAAACAATAAGGCAGAGTTTGAGGGCACAAGGTGAAGGTGAACATCATGTCCTGGTAAAGCAACATTAGTTCGATGTCAAAGAGTCCACTCAGCCCGGTGTCAATTCACAACATTAACAGAGGTCAGTTCCTCCGAACAAAGCTCGATTCTCGCACCCACTCAATGAGTTTGTTTGTGCACATACTTCAAACTCATTACAATGCTCCAATCCACTCTATGCGGAGGAGGACTTTTTTTTCCCTCACTCATTCAATCTCCTGAATTACAATGCACACATGGACAGTGTAGCTTGGCATGGTATAACAAACACCTTACATAATGTGCTACGCTTGGTTTGGCTTCACTGCATAGTCCTACTTTACAATTCTTTTCTAGTCCAGTATTTTTTTTTTTATTTAAAGCTAGTAATGAAAATGTACTCAGAATGTATTCTTTAGACAAGTATTGTAGATGCTTTACTTATCCAGACTATCCTCGTTAGACATCTTGTATTACTGCCAGACTGAAATGTCCAGCTGTAAGGAACAGGTAGCCTATAGTTTCCGCTGTTTTCTGCTAGTAATGAAAGCCTGTCTGGAAGGACAGCTTTTCATTTTTCTTCTATTTACTGCCTGTGTGGGAGTGCTTTTAAGGGGTGTTTTGGTCCAAAGAGGGAGGGATTGGGCTTTACTTATAGCTGTAGCTCTCTAGGTGGTTTCTGACCTTTCCCTATATTTTACCAGTGTGCTCTTGACTTAAGGCTTCTACAAATTAGATTTGAGGGTTTTCATTGAGACTGTGCTTTTAGGGCTAGATGTATGAAAGTGAGCAGGCGTAATGTAAAACAGGATTTGACATAGCCACAGTAGACACTTGCAATGAGTGGGATGTTAGCACTAAATTTACTTAGGTCATCTAATGTAGCAATCATGCTAAAGATGTACAATTTTCTCAGGGAAAAAAATGATTAAATGCTTGAGTGGAAAAAGCTACAGAGCCACAGCAAACACCTTAAACAGCTTTGGAACCAAAAGTAAATGTCACTGGACGCCCAAGATTTCTCTTAGATAAATGATAAGCAAGGTAAGAGAGAAGCTGGCTGATACTGGAAAAGAGATGCCGGATGTTTTGAAAACATCAGGAACAGTTGTAGCCCAGCGGTTAAGGTACTGGCACAGTAAGCAGAAGGTTGCTGGTTCAAACCCCACCCCTGCCAGGTTGCCACTGTTGGGACCTTAAACAAGGCCTGAACCTCGAATTGCTAAGACTTGGATAAATGTGACTGTCAATAAATGTAACAGTTACTCAAGGACCAATAAACAATGAATATCTTGTTGGACATTCTAAAACCATAACCATGGGCAATATTATAGACTTGCGCCTCTTACTCCTATGGCATTTGTTGGACGAGAAAGCCTGGCTTAGAATCAATGCTTCAATTTATAACAAAGATGATTAATGTAGCTGTGGCCAGGGCTCTGTGCAGGCGATTGGAGATCCTTTACACCAAACTTGTCAAACCATGGACTTATGGACTTTGCTTAGTGCTCAGGAACACAGTCGTACATGCACCTGACAGCAATCGATGTGGCTGAAGCACTTGATCCTAATAACTTGGATGGGTGTCTACATACTTTTGGAGATTAATTGCACCTTAAACACAAAAACAAAAGTGGTTGAACATTTTTCCCCACTATATAAACAAAATTTTTAAATACTGGTATTGTATGTGGACTTTTCTTGTAGGAAAATTCTAATCTGGTTGCACAGACCGGTTTCTATTAGTGAAGGTCACCACATACAACAATTTCTGTGCAACTTAAAATTGCTATGATCAATAGAGCCCTGTCTCAAATCACACAGCATGCACTATATTCTCACACTATAAACTGTTTACTAGTGTCCAGTACCTGGTTTATCAGCATGACAAACTATGACAAACTACTAGGCTACAAACAGAAATGATAAATTACAGTGCAATGCCTCACCTCATTGAACGCTACAAGAACAGCTTTAATTCTGTACAAAGTGCTTTTTGAAAATGGATGTTTGTATGCTAAATATCTACCTCAGTCAAGGTTAATTTAAAAAAGCTAGTATTTAAACTACTGTCAAGATGTTGGCCAGCTTTTAAAGAAAGTGCAGTTTATGCCTTTCCATTTTTGTTTTCTTCAGATAATGCCTAGTTCACACTACACGAATTGACGTGCATTTTTGGACGTGGTGTCATTAAACTCCTCTTCACTTCTTGCATTTGTTTTTGTGACAGAACGTTGTTTGGGAGACCAGAGAAGCTCGCCTGCGATTCCAGTTGGTGATAGATGGTGTAGTGTGAAACCCCCTATCACCAATCAGTCGTGTAGTTTGAAAGCCACACTGATGTGAAAGACCCACAATTACAAGAGATCCAGTCGTGTTGTGTGAACTGTACAGCGACCTGACACCTTGGAAAGTCGTGTAGTGTGAACTTGGCATAAGTTGTATTATTTATCTCTTAGGATTTAAATGACATGTTTTGTACTATAATGTATTTGGACTGTACTATAAATTTTTGGACTGTGGGAGGAAACCACATAGACATAGTAAGAACATGCAAACTTCACACAGAAAAGACATGGGCTGCTCCCCACTGCCCCACCGTGCCTCCCCAAAATAAGTCTTACTACAGAGTGTCAAATGAATTCAAGTTCATGTGAGTTCACAAAGTTGGAAAAAATTAGTGGTTCAAATCGAACGTGATTTTCTCAAATAATATAGTGACATATTGTAAAACGTATAGTACTACTGCAAGATTAAAGGTTTTCATGTAATATACTGTTCTGATCAATAGAAAGTTTCATGTGTTTACACTGAAAAGCCAAAACATTAGGATCACCCCTTAAAAATGTGCATAACAATGCCTGTTTCATAACAACTGGCCAAGCTACAGTAAGGACATATTAAGCACTGGGCTCATGATAGTGGATTTGATGAAAGCCAAATTGTTTTGGACAGACGACCGGGTTGAACTCTGTTGATTTATGTTGGATGCAAAAACAAGGTCATTTAACTTATTTAAAATATTGGTTACCATGACGACCATTACTGTTTCCGCTCAACAGCACCAGATGACAATATAGTAACACAAGATGAGGACAGAATTTTAATGAAGAATTTGTATCTGATTAAAGGTTATGAACTGTACGAGTTTAGAGTTGCTGAATTTCCCAAGGAACACTGTAAAAAAGACGACTTAAAATTGCTGCATATGGTCTGTGAAACTGGTAACTATGAGAGATGAAAGTGAAGTGGCTGATCAAAAAGCATGCGTACCTATGACAGCGCAAGTTCAAGTTTTATCCATTGACACTCTTTTTGACACCATCTCGTCTTCTGTTTGTTTAATGTTTTGAAGTTTCACTCTCCAGTATAACCAAATTTCAATTCTGGAGCACCAATCAAAGTACAGGTTCAAGAACTGGTGTTCAGCCAAGAGGACAAAACTAGAACTGGCCAATCATCAGTCTAAATTATTCATTGCGTTCTGATGCTACAACAGTCAAAAATTTTTAATAATTGATAAATTATGAAAGTTTTAAACAAGTGGACTTAATTACCAAAAGTATGTAGACATGTATGTAGTTATTAAGTTAAGGTGCTTCAGCCACATGCATGTATGACTGTGACACAAAGTCCATAAAGTCCATGGTTTGACAAGTTTGGTGTAAAGGAACTCCAATCGCCTTCACAGAGCCTTGGCCATATTTATTTACATTTTGTAAATAAATAATTAGACGAGCTTTTTGATTTACAAACATCTGAATAATTATCCAACCAACAGGTCAAGTAAAAAGCAATGCATTAAATCTCACAGACACTGGTTGAGAGCTTCTGTTAATATTGACATCAAACAAAGGGGAAAGATTTGACGAGATACTGACAGTGGCATGTCTGTTTGTGTTTGTTGATTTCATGCACAGCAGTCTCTACAGTTTAGACACAGTGGTGCAAAAAAACATCAAGAAATTGGCAGCTCTGTGGGTGGAAATGTCTTGTTGATTCAAAAGGTCAAAACAAAAAAAAGCCAGACTGGTTCAAGCTGTCATGAAGGCTACAGTAACTAAAATATCTACTTTTTCTACTGTGGTCAGCAGAAAAGTGTCACTGAAACACCACCTGGTCTGATGAAACTCGATTTCTGAAGCAACATGCATTTGGATGGGTTATGACATTATACATTATAAACATTATAAATTTCTGGACCTGACATACCATGGGTTAATTGTTCAGCCTGGTGATAGTGGTGGCACCCTAACCCTTCCCCATATAAAACAAACATTGTTTGAATACCACAGCCATTCTAGGTATTGTGTGCATCCCTTGATAGCAACGATTGACATATTGTAATCTCAAAATGGTTTCATTTCAGTGTTCTTCAATTGTCTCCATAGTCAAATCTGAATCGAATTAAGAAGCTCTGGGATGCAAAAATTGCTAATGAATAAACAGCAATCATGTGATGCCTACATGGACCAAAACCTTAAAGGTACCTTATTAGGTAAATGTACCTTAAACAAGGTAAATTTATTATGATTAAATAATTATTAAAGCTAGTATTTAAACTAGTGTCAGAATTGTGATCAGTTTGTAAAGAAAGTACAGTTTATTTATTTCCCTTTTTTGCTTTCTTCAAAAGAGTTGTATTATTTATCTTTTAGGATTTTAACATCATGATTTACACCTTGGTTTCATTCATGGCAGGACAAGAGGGCCCCTGTATTACCGAGTAATACTATAGTGTTTATAAAGAGGGCCCCTGTATTACCGAGTAATACTATAGTGTTTATAAAGAGGGCCCCTGTATTACCGAGTAATACTATAGTGTTTATAAAGAGGGCCCCTGTATTACCGAGTAATACTATAGTGTTTATAAAGAGGGCCCCTGTAATACCCAGTATTACTATGGTGTTTATAAAGAGGGCCTCTGTCTTACCGAGTAATACTATAGTGTTTATAAAGAGGGCCCCTGTATTACCGAGTAATACTATAGTGTTTATAAAGAGGGCCCCTGTATTACCGAGTAATACTATAGTGTTTATAAAGAGGGCCCCTGTATTACCGAGTAATACTATAGTGTTTATAAAGAGGGCCCCTGTAATACCCAGTATTACTATGGTGTTTATAAAGAGGGCCCCTGTCTTACCGAATATTACTATAGTGTTTATAAAGAGGGCCCCTGTCTTACCAAGTATTACTATGGTGTTTATAAAGCGATCAGTGAGTACATTTGCATATAGGAAATGGTCAGTAATCTGTTGCTGTGCATTTATATTTAATAAGTCTATTATAATTCCACATGCAGTTTTAAATGCAGAGCTAAATCGGCTGTGCTCAATTTACTGCTACATTGTTTGCTTGTGTCCAGCAGGAACAAAATGAACATTTAAGACAATGTAGGACGGCGTGCCAAAAACGACAACATTGCAGATTGGCTAGCAAAGCCCAGCTGGTCACTTGTGCCAATGATTTGTAGGTCTCTGTGTGTGTGTGTTTTAATAATTTAGGTAGGTTTAAAGGAAAAATGGAATAAATGAAAATTCTGAAGAAGCTTAGGTCTGATACTTATACCAGGTTTAGGGATGATGGAAAGCTCTGAGTTTGCATCAGTGACTAAATGAAGTTGTGGAAGACTGCACAGAGTGCCATTCTGCTCGCCTGCGTTCCAAGCAGCCAATTTGCACAGTAAACTCAGACTAAATTGGGGGATTAGTATGGGGTATATTACTATCTGCAGTCTCCATCCACATGCACCCATGGGTGAACCTTGAACAATTTGAATCCTTCCATTAAATGCACGGCTCTGCTTCTGCAAGATTTGGCGCGAATAGTTTTCCACCCACACTTTTGCCTCCTGGGCACTCTCGATCCAGGATATCACGGGAACGGTAGCAGCTGTTTTGCATTGAGCCACTGATACTGTCGTCATCTGGCATGTGGAGAATCCTTCTGAGAATACTTCTGTGTTTCTTTGCTTTCTTCTTTTCTACTCTCTACTACACAATTACTCCATTTTTTTTAAACAAAATTAATTTTCATCAAGGAAAGAGACCATGGTGGAGGTGGATGACGAGGATGCGCTTGTCTGTGTAGGTTCTCAGTCATCCAGGTCATGGTATTCTTGAGTGCTTGAGTCGAGGGCAACTTGACCTCTAAGATATATCCTTGGTGTTCCAGAATCGAAACTTGGTTATGCTGGGAAGTAGAACTTTAACATCAAACAAACAAACAAACTAAAAACAGCAGATGAGATGGTTAGAAAGAGTCTCAAGGGATGAAACTGTAAGAAGAAATGGAACAGAGGTTACAAGAGGTGAGAAAAGAAGGTGGAGACTGGAGGGAGGGGTAGACAGTGGACAGTGGGGGTCTGGAGGTGGCCGCTATGCGCTGGATGAGATGTAACTCTGCACCGGAGCTGATAAGAGGCTTAGGAGTTCTAGGAGTCTGAAAGGATACTGGGCTTCAAAAGGCCACCTACATGGGGATAGGGTGAGGAGAGAATGAAGACCCTAAAACACCCAGTCCTCTCTTAATCCAGAAACAGGTTAAGTAAGAGTGGGAGAGTAAAATGGTATGCGGGAGGTAAAATGATATCTGAAATTGATTTATCTTTGTTATGAGAGCATGAACCAAAATACAAAGATTGCTGAGTTGGCGGAAATGCCTTGTTGATGATAGAGGTCAAGGGAGGTCAAATGAACAGTTGGAATTGGTTAGAGCTGACATGAAGGCTACGATAACTAAAATATTGGGTGTGCTCGAAAACCTAGGGAGCTGCCTTGCTGTCTTACTGCCTACATAGGCAGCTGCCTCAGTAGAGGGCCTGTGGTAGCCTAGTGGGTAGGGCTTTGGGCTATCAACCGGAAGATTGCCGGTTCAAATCCTGGCTCTGCTATGTAGCCACTGTTGGGTCCTTGAGCAAGGCCCTTAACCCTGTCTGCTCCAGGGGCGCCGTAAGTTGGCTGACCCTGCGCTCTGACCCCAGCTTCCAACACCAGCTGGGATATGCGAAGAAAGAATTTCATTGTACTGTACATCTGTATATGTATATATGACAAATAAAGGATATCTTTCTTTCTTTCTTTCTTAGAGAGGATTCTAATAAGTCAATGACTTATAAGTCAGGTTATATGAACGCGCTACTTAGACAGCGATTCCATCGGGTTTCGCATTTAGCATCTTGTAATTCAAACCAATGGGATGGGGTGGCACAGCGTGCTAGCATGTAAGCTAACTCTCTTCTCCCTATCTCCCTTCATGTACCGAAAACGGTTACATTCGCTGACAAGCCCGAACTTGCAAATAAAAACACTCGTGCAAGTTTATACAAGTTAAAAATCAATAATAATGTATTTACATTTGAAAATAACTCCGTTCGTTTCTCCGCCCTGTCAGCCATGTTTTTATAATTTTTCTGTGAGAGAAGAGCTGCCGCACTGAATGCTGGGATCGCCTTGATCACTAAGGACGCTTCCAATGCTCACTCGTTCTTGAGTCAAAATAACATTGAAATTTTAAGATGCCTTAGTAGTGAGCATATTAAGGCATCTAGGATTTCGAACAGCCTCATTCTCGGGAGCGTGCCTAGGATGACGTAAAATGCTGTCTATGTAGAGAGCTCCCTAGGTTTTCGAACACACCCATTAACTCTTCACAACCATAGTTAGAATCTGGTCTTTCTCCTCATATGTGCCAAATGTGTCCCTGTAACACATGGTAAGATTATGATATTGACATTTTCAATTCCATTCTGGGCCACTTTTAAATTCTGGTATTAAAGTCCAATAATAACAAAATAATAAATAGCATTCAAATTGTAATCATTTAAAGAATGTAGTATTTGCATCTATACTAGTACAGAAACAGTACTTCCGCACTGTTACACTGTGTCCCTGTCAACCAATGCAGGTAAAATCAGCAGATGAAAGAAATAAAAATCATATTTTAAATGATTTTAAACTTGTTCTAAAGTACATATGTTTGATACGGTTTTACCTACAGCAAAGACCTTTCTGTCAATGATATTTAAATTTGGATACTTTCTATGTAAAATGGGGCAGTCCCAGGGGGGTGTTACTACTGCTGAAAGGAAATGTCTACCTCAGATATACAGAAAACACCATGCAAACTTTAATCTAAAGACAGTACTTAAATGATTGATGATTGTTGATCATTTTATTACAATGCTTTAGCTTTTGTTTGTAAATACTTTTATATTTTGGACAAAATTAATAATATCCATAAAAAGGAGAAATGCACAAACAAAACAAAACAATAACATGGGGTAACAATGATCAAATACCACAAAATACATTTTGTTTCCCTATTACCAAAACACAAAATTAATAATAACTGAAACAAACAAAAAAAGTTACTGGATATAAGAGAGCAGATCAGTTACTAATTCATACGCAGCTTGATTAGCCCTTACAGTATAAATAAATCCACCTTAAAAGTCACCTTGTGTACATTAGTTGAACCCATTACCCCTTTCAAAGTGATGGAGTCCAACCATCACATGGGACACTAAAGTCAAATACACTGTGTGTGTGTGTGTGTGTGTGTGTGTGTGTGTGTGTGTGTGTGGTGTCTCTGATTCCTAAGAGACTTCGGCCCATTTGGCAGGGCAGTCGATTAGAAAATCAACCGTGGTTCCTGAAAAGAGCTGATAAGCAGAGTGAGGGTCTGACATTGTCCTTTTACTGATACCCATCGACAAGGCAGAGAGGAAATCAGTACAGGTAACGTAATTAGCAGAGATCACTTCACAATTTCACATATAAACTGCACACTGGAACATTTACTATTCAGGATTTCACAGTGAGGATGGCACGGTGGCTCGGTGAGTAGCACTGTCGCCTCACAGCAAGAAGGTCCTGGGTTCTATCCCCAGGCGGGGCGGTCCAGGTCCTTTCTGTGTGGAGTTTGCATGTTCTCCCCGTGTCTGCATGGGTTTCCTCCCACAGTCCAAAAACATGCAGTCAGGTTAATTGGAGACACTGAATTGCCCTATAGGTGAATGAGTGTGTGTATGTGTGTGTGCCCTGCGATGGACCGGCACCCCGTCCAGGGTGTTACTGTGTGCCTTGTGCCCACTGAAAAGCTGGGATAGGCTCCATCACCGCGCGACTCTAATTGGATAAGTGGTTAGGAAAGTGAGTGAGAGATTTCACAGTGAGCACAGATTGTCTGAGCGTGCATTATTATTGCCTTTAATACCTAATTTTAGTTTAAACTAACAAACATAAACAAACTAAACATTTAAAAAACTAAGCCCCATTAAGTCCCGTAAAGTCTAAAAAAAAAAGAACAAAGACTATAGAAAAGGTTAAGTGTACCTCACTCTCACTGAACCACTTATCGGTGGTTATCAGTTATCACTTATAGTGTAAATAGAGTTTTTTTGCACTGACTAGCTGAATCTTGCACTTTAGCTACCAATCTTAAATGTTTTGGGCTAACATGGTGTGGGGGCTGCAGGGGTTGGGGTATTTAAACAGGAATTCCATATCTTCATCCAGATATCAGGACAAGCATGTTGTATGCCTCTCCCACCACTTAATTAAGCACATTAAATAAAGCTCAGCACAAACTTGACATTGAAAACATTAAATATATATAAAAAGAAATGTTTATATTTCAGTGATTAAAAGCTTTGGTGTCAGAATAAATGTTAATAATAAAGTTGCATAATGCCACAGGCAAAACAAACTGTAGCAGTTCACTGTACAGCGTACTCGTGAAACACGACATGTAAAAATGACCTAGAAAATGTACGTTCATGGAACACCTTGAAGTTTCACGTTTTTTTTATTCCAGAAAAAATGGCCCACAGCTTTAGTTTCTATCTTTATATAAAGAGATCATAAAAGAATGAACTACTTCGAGCTGACAAGAACACTCAGGGTAACTCAAACAGATTTTACAACCGCAGGTGAGTGAAAAAGCAAGATGGAAGGGCTACAACAGCACGGATGTGCAGCTGAAAAATCAAAACGCATTATATCCAAATAAAAGACTCAAGATGCTGCTTTTATCTGATCTGTAAAGCAGCCGTATAGAAACTCTCATTCTAAAAGAACAGAATTTTGGGGTTTATTTAACATAACCTATTCACAATTTCATTTTCTTTTTTTTTGGCATTTCCTCCCAATCTAGTCGTATCCAATTACCCGACTGCATTACACTTCCTCTCTACTGATGTTGACCTCCGATTCTGTCCAATGAGAACCATGACTAACACATGCCCCCCGACACGTGTGCAGTACCCGACTGCATCTTTTCACCTGCACAGTGCGAGTTCACACCCTGATCCCATTCTCCTCCGTCTCTGTGCAAGCAACATCAATCAGCCAGCAGAGGTCATAATGGCATCAGTTATGTGGAATCCTCTCCAGCAGAGCTGAGATTCAAACTGACTTCGAGTTCGAGACGTCAGCTCTGGTGTGCTAGAGTGTTTTTACCGCTGTGCCACCTGAGTGCCCAATGTTTCATTTTTATTTTAATTTAATGTTTTTTGAATGTAATGTACTGTAGAAATACACTGATCGGCCATAACATTATGACCCCCTCCTTTTTTTTTTTACACTCACTGTCCATTTTATCAGCTCCACTTACCATATAGGAGCACTTTGTAGTTCTACAATTACTGACTGAATTCCAACTGTTTCTTTACATACTTTTTCAGCCTCCTTTCATGCTGCTCTTCAATGGTCAGGACCCCCACAGGACCACTACAGAGTAGGTATTATTTAGGTGGTGGATCATTCTCAGCACTGCAGTGACACTGACATAGTGGTGGTGTGTTAGTGTGTGTTGTGCTGGTATGAGTGGATAAGACACAGCAATTCTGATGGAGTTTTTAAATGCCGTGTACACTCACCGTCACTGCTGGACTGAGAATAGTCCACCAATAAAAAATATCCAGCCAACAGCTCCCCATGGGCAGCGTCCTGTGACCACTGATGAAGGTCTAGAAAATGACCAACTCAAACAGCAGCAATAGATGAGCAATCGTCTCTGACTTCACATCTACAAGGTGGACCAAGTACATAGGAGTGTCTAATAGAGTGGACAGTGAGTGGACACGGTATTTAAAAACTCCAGCAGCACTGCTGTGTCTGATCCACTCATACCAGCACAACACCCACTAACACACCACCATGTCAGTGTCACTGCAGTGCTGAGCATGATCCAACACCTAAATAATACCTACTCTGTGGTGGTCCTGGGAGAGTCCTGACCATTAAAGAACGGCATGAAAGGATGCTAACAAAGCATGCAGAGAAACAGATGGACTACAGTCAGTAATTGTAGAACTACAAAGTACTTCTATATGGTAAGTGGAGCTGATAAAATAGACAGTGAGTGTAGAAACAAGGAGGTGGTTTTAATGTTATAAGCAAACTCTGTGCGAGTGGATAAACTGTTTTGATGTGCAAGTTGGTCAAAGTTGATTGTTTTTAATCAGACCACATTTCCCAAACAAATAAGAAAAAAAAATTAAATAAAAAGCAAACAAACTTACTAAAGTTCTAAGAAGAAGTCATTAATTAATGCTGCTTTTATGTTGACAAAAGATTCATAGATGTAAATAAATCAGATGAATAAATCTCATCTAAATTATTAATGAAAAAGTTTCATCAATTCAAATCCCCTCTAGCTTTAACCACAATAAATAATCCTATCAAAATACAAAAATAAATAAGAAATAGAACTTCTCAGAAACAAGCCAGAGACAAAAGCTCCAGATACATTTCAGAACTTCATAGTGTAGGATCAGAACTCATAGTGCATAATGCTTTTAATTTACAGCACAGAGCCTGCTTCAATTATTTTACCCCACTCTCATTCATCACTGTCTTCATTTTCATACCAGCAAAATCCTCTCATTCATCCCTCATCATCTGTTTCATTATTATGTAAAAAATAACTCTGTTACCAAGTCATGCATGCCTCTATCTGATCTCTTTCTTTGGGTTTTGGGTGTGATCTGAGGGTTCAGCGTAAGGAGGGATAGCATTTTATGGTTTACGTGTACGATCCTGATCCATAAAGGTAAAAAAGAGACAGGCGGCCGTGGTGACCAAAGTGTGCATGGCTTCGTAGAGTAGCTTAGGAGAAAAGACGCTCCAGATGAAAAGATGGTAGCGGAGTGCCGTCACCAGCACCACGTAGAACACAGCCGGGATGGAACGCAGCAGGGCAAAACAGTAGCTGCTGTGGCCGAGAGACAACGCTGTTCTAAAGAGAGAGAGAAAGAGAAAAATAGATGTCACACTTCTATAAATACAGTGTGTGCATAAATCTAACCCAGGGTCACCCTGTTTCAAAGCATGTCATTTCATTTTTCGCTAGAATAAACACAATAATTGTGCTTCTTCAAACAATGCTATTATTTTTCAACTTTAACAGCACAGTGGCTCATCAGAAATTCCAAGACAACTCGGACAAATGCTGACACTTCAGTCCGTGTCCTGAGCTGATTAACTCCAGGCTAATTCTGCAACCTACATTAAGACTCTGCTGCTATGATTGCTGTCCTGAGCTGTGATTTGTTCAGAGGGAAACAAGTGACTAGCAAGAAATTATGGCTTGCTCCTGGAAAGAAAACCAATCTGAGGTTAATGAACCCTCAATGTGACTTTCAGATGTGAGTGTGATGTGTTTTACATTTGGTTGAGCTTACGATGAGTCTAAATACTTGGGTAAAAAATAAGCTATCCGTATCTACTCCTGGGTTGTCATGTGTTAAACTTAAACATATTGTTAGATGGTTTTCAGAAAACAGCATTTTTATTAATGTCAACTTAAAGCGAGCAGCTGAAAAATCATCCATTAAAGTTGCTTAATTTTTGTGATCATCTCAACTGTTTGGTATAATGTGCGCACTAGTAAAAAAAAAATGAATTGTGTGTCATTGGTATAGTCCCAAAAAACTAAGAAATGTCCGGCAGGCTGGGCGCCTAATCAAACAATGATTGGCTTGTTTGTATGGAGGGTGCCAGAGGGGATTCCTCATAACTGATGCAATTACGACCTCTGCTGGCTGATTGATGGTGCCTGCACAGAGACAAGAGATACTGGGATCAGGGTGTTTCTCTCCGTACACAAAGCTGATCCACTTATGAACTCGCCTCGTGCAGGTGAAAAGATGCAGTCGGCTACTGCACACGTGTCAGAGGGGGGAGATCAGGAGTGGAAGTCAGCATAGAGGAAGCGTAATGCAATCAGGTAATTGGATACGCCTAGATTGGAAGAAAAATTGAGGGAAAAACACTATGCAGCACTCCATAAATCAGCCCTTAATGGCGGAATGGCAAGACAGACGTCACTGTTGAATAAAAGACATATGACAGCACGATTGGAGTTTGTTGATTGGCATTAAAAGGTTCTCTGGATTGACGAGACAGAAACAAACACTGCAAAACAAACACTGTACATAATCTGACTAATACCACCTCTAGATTGAAACATGGTAGTGGCAGGGACAGGGAGGGACAGACGAACGCAGCCAAATACATGAACCTTTTTTCTTTAAAGAGGAAAACCATATGCTCACAAACTCTGGGGGACAGTTTTACAAATATAACAAACAGCAGCACAGGGTGCATATGGTGTACCAAATAAAAGTTGCTTTGGGCTGCTTTTTAGTACCTCAAGGGTAAATCCAGGGCCATATGGGCCGACCTTAATCTAAAACAAAAAGTGGATTTATATATAGATGCCCCAGCATTTCCTTTTTTCTCATCACACCTGGAGATATAGAAGCATATATAAAGCACTCTTAAGAGATGAGGTAGAAAGATATGGAATGAAAAAGAATGAAAAAGGGTCTACTCAATGATCATGTCAAGCTCCAGAAATACACAGATGAGCCAAAACACTATGAACAACTGTCCATTATGCTGTCATAGCCTCATACACAATGGGTTTGATGCAGTGTGTGTATGTGACACATTCACCTTACCACCAGTATTTAATTACCACCATAAAACCATCACTGTCATTTAGATATCTCCTTTAACTATATAGAAAACTAGTTCCACAAAAATTAGCCATTGGCTAGTAGCCGAGGGGGAACTCCCTACATATTTATCCATAAACCATTGCTGCTGACCCCTACCGATCAATAATGCAAAGTGTGTCCTCCCTGTAGCTATTTGTGTACTGCCTTTCTGTAATTTATTGGGTGGGCATGAAGTTTTTATTAGATGGATATACACAGATCAGGCATAACATTATTACCACCTCTAAGCACTTTGTAGTTCTACAATTACTGACCATCTGTTTCTCTGCATGCTTTGTTAGCCCCCTTTCATGCTGTTCTTCAATGGTCAGGACCCCCACAGGACCACCACAGAGCAGGTATTGACAATGACATGGTGGTGGTGTGTTAGTGTGTGTTGTACTGGTATGAGTGGATAAGACACAGCAATTCTGATGGAGTTTTTAAACGCCTCACTGTCACTGCTGGACTGAGAATAGTCCACCAACCAAATATATCCAGCCAACAGCGCCCCGTGGGCAGCGTCCTGTGACCACTGATGAAGGTCTAGAAGATGACCGACTCAAACAGCAGCAACAGATGAGCGATCGTCTCTGACTTTACATCTACAAGGTGGACCAACTAGGTAAGAGTGTCTAATAGAGTGGACGGTGAGTGGACACGGTATTTAAAAACTTGTGTATTTAAAAACTGCACAACACACACTAACACACCACCACCATGTCATTGTCACTGCAGTGCTGAGAATCATCCACCATTTAAATAATGCCTACTCTGTGGTAATTGTAGAACTACAAAGTGCTCCCATATGGTAAGTGGAGCTGATAAAATGGACAGTGAGTATAGCAACAAGGAGGTGGTCATAATGTTATGCCTAATTGGTGTAGGATAATCACACATGGAATATACTGACAGGTTTATTATGTTTTATATAAACAAAAATCATACAGAAAGTGAAAAAATGTGCATGAAAGTAAAGACTGGGCAATAATTAAACACTGCTAATAATAGTGTTGCCAGGTAGCTAAATTATCAACATCTTTTATACAGGTAAGTTAATGTCTGTTGATGCATGCTCAATAATCCAGGTACACAAATCCACAAAGTTGAATCAGTTCATCTGGACACAAATTTGTGTCCAGATGAACTGATTCAACTTTGTGGAGGTAAGTTAATGGTTTTGGTCCACCTCATGTCTGCTTTGCCATGCTGTGACCTGGCAACCCTGCTCATGAAGCGAAGTAACCAGCTGCAAGTGTGAAGTAAGATTATGATCAGCTGACTTTTTATAGGTCGCAGAACCTATATGCTTCGCCAGTATGCATGGTGTTGAGAATGCATTTTTGTAACATTTTACTGCAAATTATAGTGCATTTAAATCGTCCCTTCTGGTATAAAAGTACACAACTATATCAGATCCGTACTCATTTATTATCTGTAGTAACTCGTATATCATGATCAGGACCACAATAGGTCTGGAGCCATTCCAGAAAACACTAGGAACAAGGTGGTAATACATCCTGGACAGTGCGCTAATCCATCACAAGACATCACTCACCTCCAAGGGCAATTTAGAGTAGCGAATCCACCTACTGTGTTTTAAATGTGAACAAAATCTGATTATCTGGAGGAAACCCATGAAAAATAAGAACAAATACAAACTGAGCAGATAGTAACCAGATGCGAGAGGTTACCTTGACTTGCTGTGCTGAACACAACATGCTGTGTGCGGTGCCACCCAGATGCATGATCATACAAATCCTAATTGTGTAAGCCCTGAGTGGGCTTGCTTGTCTTTACTTTTTCATTTAAATATGTGCCAACAATACCCCACAGCTCTGCTTGCATTTGTTTGTGTCAAACTGTCTGATACATTTCAGTTTTAGCATTATGCAAGCTCTATTTCACGTGTATTTCTTTTTGGTTTGACCTTCTGCCAGCTATACAAGCATTTACAGTTCTAATGTACGAATTGGGCAGATGCCAGGGTATTGCATTATTTGCAGCCTTTAGGACTCATACAACAGAGGTGCATTGATTGCACTTAGCTGGTCTGTAACATGCCCGTCTACCCCGTCTGTGAGCTTTGTTTTGTCACAAGACTTGGTTGTCCAAGATTGATATACACTTTTTTTCATCTCCCCGTCTTATGGCAAGTTCACACTACACGACTTTCAAGGTGTTCAGGTCGCTGTACAGTTCACACTACACATCTTGATCCCCTGTAATCGGGAGTCTTTTAAGTCATTGTGGTTTTCACACTACACGATTGATCACCATCTATCACCAGGAGGAATCTCAGATGAGTCTGGCTGGTCTCCCTAACTACGTTTTGTCACGAAAACACATGAGAAGTGACAAGGGGTTTAATGTTTCCATGTCCAAAAATGCACATCAACAAGAAGCGAGCGATCAAATGGGAAAAAAGAAAGGATTCTGGGTAAAGCAAGAGATTGGGTTACGCGACCAGCAGGGATCGTCTGTTCTGTTCTGCAGAGAAAGTTGGAGAAAAATAATTTTTTTTGCAGTGCAACGTAGACGTTATGGTTCGGTGTGGCTAATAAGGTCACAAATACTGTAAAGCTTGTGTGTTGATGTATTCTGATAGAAACTATATTATGCCCCTGTCCCACACATTCACAATTATTCCCCTTGTGTTCTCATTGGCTGGAGTTCCACACCACACTCACTGCCAGTTACAACCTGATCGCTACACTTTTCACACTACAGGATTTTGAGTGGCTGACAGGTCCAGTGACAGGTCCAGATACAGGTACAGATACAGGTACAGCATGCCAGATATTTTCCTTGAGTCACTGAGTGGTCAGCGAGCTTGGATTGAGTCATTAAAGAGTTCACACATAGCGATGAGAGCCGGTTTTTGGCCTTCAAGCTGGCACATCCTGTCAGCAAGCGAAGATCTGGGCAATAATCGTGTAGTGTGAAATAGACATTACGGGTTGCCGAAGTGGACCACTCTGGTCCGCATACCTCTTTTGGGACACTTCTGAAACGCAATGTCCAACAAGTTTACGAGGTGTCCACAAACTGTAGACTGTTTAGTGTATGTTGTCATAATTTGAGACGGATCCACGAGTTGACCTATGTAAACACAAATAACTTGTAAAGACCTTGACAAACTGCACACAGAAAGTAAGCAAAAGTGAGGAATGAAGTTCTGTGCAGCACCAACACCATGCCACCTAAATAAAGCATCATACCAATCTTAATTAGTCCGTTGCCAAACCTGCTAGATCTCAGATTAGAGTTGTTTTAAATGCTATTTTTGGATGTGTGCTATTGACACCCCACTACTCTGTCTGAAACAGTCGGTGTCGAACAGTCTGACGGTTCCAGTTTTAGCATTACGCAAGCTCTGTTTAACTTCTATTTCTTTTTGGTCTGACCCTCTGCCAGCTATACAAGCATTTACAATTCTGATGTACGAGTCGGGCAGACACCAAGGTACTGCATTATTCGCAGCCTTCAGTACTCGTACCACAAAGCACCTGTTTGCTCTGAATTGTAAATTGGCCTAAGCAAGGTTGTTTTTCAATTTGACTGTTTCTTCTGCCTGCTTTTAGCAAAAAGTACAAACTTTTATATGTAGGATGCAGTTATCCTCTAGAACTCCAGAAACAAAGATATACACCGATCAGCCATAACATTAAAACCACCTCCTTGTTTCTACACACACTGTCCATTTTATCAGCTCCACTTACCATATAGAAGCACTTTGTAGTTCTACAATTACTGACTGTAGTCCATCTATTTCTCTACATGCCTTTTTAGCCTGCTTTCACCCTGTTCTTGAATGGTCAGGACCCCCACAGGACCACTACAAAGCAGGTATTATTTAGGTGGTGGATCATTCTCAGCACTGCAGTGACACTGACATGGTAGTGGTGTGTTAGTGTGTGTTGTGCTGGTATGAGTGGATCAGACACAGCAGCGCTGCTGGAGTTTTTAAATACCGTGTCCACTCACTGTCCACTCTATTAGACACTCCTACCTAGTTGGTCGACCTTGTAGATGTAAAGTCAGAGACGATCGCTCATCTATTGCTGCTGTTTGAGTTGGTCATCTTCTAGACCTTCATCAGGGGTCACAGGACGCTGCCCATGGGGCGCTGTTGGCTGGATATTTTTGGTTGGTGGACTATTCTCAGTCCAGCAGTGAGAGTGAGGTGTTTAAAAACTCCAGCAGCGCTGCTGTGTCTTATCCACTCATACCAGCACAACACACACTAACACACCACCACCATGTCAGTGTCACTGCAGTGCTGAGAATGATCCACCACCCAAGTAATACCTGCTCTGTGGTGGTCCTGGGAGAGTCCTGACCATTGAAGAACAGCATGAAAGGGGGCTAACAAAGCATGCAGAGAAACAGATGGACTACAGTCAGTAATTGTAGAACTACAAAGTGCTTCTATATGGTAAGTGGAACTGATAAAATGGACAGTGAGTGTGGAAACAAGGAGGTGGTTTTAATGTTATGGCTGATCAGTGTATATTGATAATAGGCCTTTGTCTGGATTTGTACTCTCTCAAATTATAATTCAAATTTAAAGGTCAGTATTTAGTGTGAACTCCTTGGGAACTAGGTACATCTTAATCACTTTTGAGGAGGCTGTGCTGAAGTTTCCTTCTGGTTTTAAACACCAGGCTTTTCAGCACTTCCCTGATTTGGTCTTTATATTTAGGCGATATTTAGGTGATGCCATACAGCCCATATAATATTCAGGTGCGGACTCTGTGGAGGCCAGTTTATGGCTGTCCATGTTTTATTAGCTGTTTTTCTATCCAAATATTATCTCATTGCACAGCAGTGTGCTTGGGATTGTTATCAGGCTGAAAAATAAAACCTTTCCCAATCAGACGCTTTCTAGAAGCAATGGCATGATAAATTAAAACCTGTCTCTACTTTTTGGCATTCATGATTCATTCATAAACTCATCAATTTGAATCATGTCTCTCTCTCTCTCTCTCTCTCTCTCTCTCTCTGTGCATGTATGTGCGTGTGTGTGTGTGTGCACGTAAAGATGGTGATTAGAGACAGTTCATTACAGATGAGCAATTATGTGTTACCCCCCCAAGCCCCTAATTTATCTCATAAAACACAGTGTTCTATGCATCAATGTGTACGTGTGTATGTGTGTGTGTGTGTGTGTGCTTAATGAGGAAAAATTGTATGTGTGCTAAATTTGCAGCGTTCATTTGAAAATATTACTAGACAGTACAAACAACTCAGTCTACTGTAATGACCCACAGGGAAAAGCATGATGCGCACTCAGAACCGTTATTTGCAATGCAAACCTTTCAACAGGGTATTAATGAGATGATCAGTCAAAGCTCTGTCCTGAGGTTTCACTAATCTAATCAATCAAGCCTGAGGAAGAGAAAAAATTACATTTACTATCCCACACTAAGGAAATCTTTCAAAATTAGCCTCACCTGTTTGCTCACTATAAGAGATTTTTGGCGGGTTTCTTTTGCTAGAAGCCTCTCCAGGGTCTCGATTAAACATATTCAGTCAATAAAGTGAGCAATAAACCACATTATTATATCATAAATATTTGTATGGCTTTAAAGGGGAACACTTTACACTAGCTGTGCAGTGCCAGAGCTTTAAAATTGCTTTATATTTCTTCAAAACCATTTATGAGAAAACGGTGCGGATTTTATGTCTGAGCCAGGAAAGGGAAGAACGTACTTATATCTAGCAGAAGACCATTACACTGATAAACTGCTCTCCTCCCAGAGTATCTTGCCACATTGATTCTACAGATTACTACAGTTACATCTCAAGTTTTCCTGCCTTGTTTTTTTTCTTTTAAGGGGAAAAATGCAATTTTGTATCACATATTGATCTGTCATTGTGCAGCATTTTCAGCATTTCTGCGGTCCTTCACTCTGATTAATCGATTGGCTAGACTCAACTAATAAAGAACACCAACTTCAACAATTAATTCCTCTACCTTTATAGAACTTAAATACAGACTGAAGATCAACCAAGGCTAATTGAGTTGCATAGAGCAGTTTGGACTGCTTCCTCACATGAAATCTGGCCAGCTCAGGCATCAGTTTTAGGTTCTGTTCAGGTTTTACAGTTGGAAAAACTCTTAATGAAATAAATACCTTAAAAACACACTGCCACTGGTTCCCTAAAATATCAGGCATCCTGCCATGCTAACTCCATAGACAAACACTGACAGTTGAATGAAGCATTCAGCAACTTGATACAGCAACATGGTCCTGGCACATTTTCTACAGGTCAAATTACTGACCGACATTTACTGATTTTATTGTACATAAGAAAAAGTCCAGGAGCAACAACAGCTCAGCCACAAAAGCTGTAAACCAAACATGAGTGCTATTCTGTAAGGGCGCATTCACATGAGAAGCGGCAAAACTGCTTTTGCTCCGTTTGTGCCAGTGTTTCCTATGGAGTGTGGCACTTTCGTCAGCGATGGGCTTGTGATTTTTGCACACCTGGTTGAACTTTGACCCAGTTTGCTGACCTTTTCAAAGCACCTCCTATGAGAAGAACTGTTTCATACAATACAGTTAAAGTGACTCAGGCAGTACAATGTTTAACATGAACAAAGCTTAACATTGTATTAAAACAACAACCGAGGAATTTCATCAGTGGAGAGCAGTAATTATTAGTACATTAGTACATTAAACCACATTAAGCTTTTTTTTTTTACGATAAGCATTTTAGACTCTCTCTGAAAAGCCAATTCTCACCATTTCTCAGCACCCCGAGCTGTAACACAAGTTTAAAAGAAAAACAGTTAATAAAATCCAGCTAAACATAGATATACACTGATCAGCCAACAAATTAAAACCACCTTCTTGTTTCTACACTCACTGTCCATTTTATCAGCTCCACTTACCATATATGTAGAAGTACTTTGTAGTTCTACAATTACTGACTGTAGTCCATCTGTTTCTCTGCATACCGTTTTAGTCTGTTTTCACCCTGTTCTTGAATGGTCAGGACCCCCACAGAGCAGGTATTATTTAGGTGGTGGATAATTCTCAGCACTGCAGTGACAATTACATGGTGGTGGTGTGTTAGTGTGTGTTGTGCTGATATGAGTGGATCAGACACAGCAGCGCTGCTGGAGTTTTTAAATACCGTGTCCACTCACTGTCCACTCTATTAGACACTCCTACCTAGTTGATCCACCTTGTAGATGTAAAGTCAGAGACGATCGCACATCTATTGCTGCTGTTTGAGTTGGTCATCTTCTAGACCACACAGGACGCTGCCCACGGGGCGCTGTTGGCTGGATATACTTTTGGTTGGTGGACTATTCTCAGTCCAGCAGTGACAGTGAGGTGTTTAAAAACTCCAGCAGTGCTGCTGTGTCTGATCCACTCATACCAGCACAACACACACTAACACACCACCACCATGCCAGTGTCGCTGCAGTGCTGAGAATCATCCACCACCTAAACAATACCTACTCTGTAGTGGTCCTGGGAGAGTCCTGACCATTGAAGAACAGGTTGAAAGCAGGTAAAAAAAGTATGCAGAGAAACAGATGGACTACAGTCAGTAATTGTAGAACTACAAAGTGCTTCTATATGGTAAGTGGAGCTGATAAAATGGACAGTAAGTGTAGAAACAAGGAGGTGGTTTTAATGTTATGGCTGATCAGTGTACGTGCATATTTGTCTCATATTCGCACTTTGATGATGTTTTACTGCACCACTCAAGCCAAGCGCTGAACAAAGCAGCAATTTGTGCCGAGGTTCGCAGTTTTGCCGCTTCTCATGTGAATGCGGCCTTACGGTGGAAACACATTATCTAAACGTCACTATAATACACTGCTTTTCATTCCCAGATTGTCTCCTCTCATTATAATTAATCGCTATCACTCCGTATATCCATCATCCTAATGAGACTCCATCCACCAGCAATGCAAGTTATGTCTCCGTATTATTCTGTCGTCTGAACCTCATGTTCGGCTAATCATCATGAAAAACGATGTCCTGTCTATGATTGATTGATATCATATAATGAAGTAATAGTCCACAATTAGACATTATTGATGCATGTAGGAACCAGAAGTAGAGCTTATTCTTAAAAAGACATGTTGTACAGCTGATCTGTAGATCTGTAGAGGAAAGAGAACACAGCAGGCTAGATGTACGAAAGTGACAATTAAACTTACTAAAGCAGTAGTTTATGCACGTTGCGTCTGAACCGCCTACTAATTGTGCTGAACCACAGAGCTGGAAAATGTTCAGAACTTGTGAAAAATGATTGAGTAATAAATCATATATACAGTGTATCACAAAAGTGAGTACACCCCTCACATTTCTGCAAATATTTTATTATATCTTTTCATGGGACAACACTATAGACATGAAACTTGGATATAACTTAGAGTAGTCAGTGTACAACTTGTATAGCAGTGTAGATTTACTGTCTTCTGAAAATAACTCAACACACAGCCATTAATGTCTAAATGGCTGGCAACATAAGTGAGTACACCCCACAGTGAACATGTCCAAATTGTGCCCAAAGTGTCAATATTTTGTGTGACCACCATTATTATCCAGCACTGCCTTAACCCTCCTGGGCATGGAATTCACCAGAGCTGCACAGGTTGCTACTGGAATCCTCTTCCACTCCTCCATGATGACATCACGGAGCTGGTGGTTGTTAGACACCTTGAACTCCTCCACCTTCCACTTGAGGATGCGCCACAGGTGCTCAATTGGGTTTAGTCCATCACCTTTACCTTCAGCTTCCTCAGCAAGGCAGTTGTCATCTTGGAGGTTGTGTTTGGGGTCGTTATCCTGTTGGAAAACTGCCATGAGGCCCAGTTTTTGAAGGGAGGGGATCATGCTCTGTTTCAGAATGTCACAGTACATGTTGGAATTCATGTTTCTCTCAATGAACTGCAGCTCCCCAGTGCCAGCAACACTCATGCAGCCCAAGACCATGATGCTACCACCACCATGCTTGACTGTAGGCAAGATACAGTTGTCTTGATACTTCTCACCAGGGCGCCGCCACACATGCTGGACACCATCTGAGCCAAACAAGTTTATCTTGGTCTCGTCAGACCACAGGGCATTCCAGTAATCCATGTTCTTGGACTGCTTGTCTTCAGCAAACTATTTGTAATATTTTTTGCAAATTTGCAAATATACACACACTAGGAGAAAACCAGAGCTCTCAGAGGAAACCCACACGGACATGGGGAGAACATGCAAACTCCACACAGAAAAAACCCAAACCACTCTACCTGGGAATCGAGTCCAGGACCTTCTTGCAGTGAGGTGATGGTGCTACCCACCGAGCCACCATGCCGCCCCCTAATCATACCGTACAATCGATACTAATTAGATAAGTACTAGCACATATATTCACTGTTTTATTAAACTGCAGCTCAAGCAGGTCATTGGGCTTCATCATGTTTGAAGGAGGGTGCTATTCTCCTTTATATCATAAGTGCCTGCTATTTCTTGGTAAGTTCAGACAAAATTCCATTCTATCTAAGCATGGGTGCATTAATTATAATGGAAACATATCCAAACAAAGGAATACATTCTTACATACAAAATACAGTGGTACCTTAGCTTGAAATCTTTAAAACTCGACGCACTTAGTGGAGAAATTTGTACCCTTAAACTTGACATTTCCCTTAAACTCAGCATGTTCAGTGATGTGGTAAAACGTCAACAAAGTGCGACTATGAGACGAATCTGCATTTGTGTGGAATAACCGTCAAATCCACTCTGAAAGCTCCACATGTATCTGTGTTTATCTGGATTCTCCTCCTGTTTCACTTTTAAAGTTGTGTTACAGCTCGAGGTGCTAAGAAATTGTGAGAATCAGCTATTCAGAGTCTAAAACGATTAATGTGACTTAATGTATTAAAAGAATGACATAGAAACACTAAACCTTTCTTAATTATTACTGCTCATAAGTTCTCTTCCTCGCTCGTTGTTTTAGTACGTTTAGTCACGTTAAGCTTAGTACTACACTACATTGCCGCTTCTTATGTGAATGCGTCTTTACTAAACAGAATATGAGATTCCAAGCATCTCCATGATTAAGAAGCATAAGGAAACAATAAAGAAGTAAAGGTAAAGTGCAGCTTTTCGATTTTTAACTGTTTTTAATTGTATACCAGTGTTTTTATATTATATTTGTGTTATTTTTAGTGTAGAAGTGTCAAAAACAACCCCTTTATTTTTACATTAGACTAAAATATATGCCGTTCCATAGGATCATGAAACACATGACCAGGTTTCCCATTTATCCTTATGGGAAAAAATACCTTCTCAACTCAACGCCTTTTAAAGTCGAAGCCACTCCCAGAACTAAGTGACGTCGATTTTCAAGGTACCGCTGTATATTAAATGCACGTAACTGAACATACATTAAAAAGTACTAAGGAACTTTGTCTGTACAAACTCACTTAAATAAGAGTAAAACAAGTGAAATGTATCTGAAAATAAAACTATTTTTGTAAGTTTCATGTTTCTCAAAGTTAATTTATTTATCTTTGGTGAGCCAGCGCTTATCTGCTAGGCTTTAGGCATAATATTCAAAAGTAATTTAAGTAAATAAAATAAAATAAATAAATAACCAAATACAGATTTTTAAAAAAGTTTTTTAATGGCCGGAAGCAATAAACGAATGTTTAAACTTTTATTTTTATTATTTATAACTCAGTGTTTTGACAGACTATTTTCTACTTTGGATATTGAATGCCATCCATAATCCTAAAATAAATAATAATAAAAAAAATGCTCATGGCTTATTTTAGTGTTTATTAATCCATTCAGAATGTTAAAATGTTTCCTTTTTATTCACATATTTGTTTGTTGGGCAGCATTGTTATTATATGAAGATCAAACATGTAAGTAGCTACAATGTTAGCTTTCTGTATTTTTATTATTATAATAATCTTTCCCACTTTTTCCCCCCAATTTTCTCTCAATAATCTATTCGTGTCCAATTACCCTGAATGCGTCCTCTATACTGATTCGAACCTTCACCGCTGACTGAGGACGCCTCTCAACTGACATACGCCCCCTCCGGGACATACAGTCAGTACAGACTGCATTTTTCACCTGCACGAGTCGAGTTCATACACCGACGGGCACTGTGTATGGAGGGCCACACCCCCATCAGCATTATTCCTCAGCCCTGTGCAGGCGTTAGCAGTCAGCCAGCAGGGGCCACAGTTGCACCAGTTATGAGGACCTATGATCCGACTTTTTACCCCTAACCCTATAAACAACAGCCGATCGTTGTCCATGCAGCCGCCCAGCCCAGTCGGAAGGCAGAGCTGAGATTCAATATGATGTATACGAAACCCCTGGTGTGCTAGTGTACTTTACCGCTGCGCCACCTGAGCGGCAACTTTCTGTATTTTGTAGTTTGCTAGATGCATTACTTTATTCTTTTCTCTAAGGAATCAGCTAAAATCTGCCTAAATGAGCAGCAGAGCAGAGAAAACCAGAACCTGGACTGTTCACTTATCACACTGACGTCAGGTAGAACATGCAGAGATTCTTCACGCTCTACAAGATGTATTGGCTGTTTTTCTTTTAAAGATGACTGATACTAATCACATTCATCCATTAAGCACTCATCTCTCATCTGTCATCACTAAACCCTCCGCATGACTGGATCATTTCTCTTAGGCATCACTGAAAACCCTAAATAAAATGCCGCTCCGCAGAAAGAGTCTCCTCATTACCTACGGCGATGCTAGATCTGATCCAGAGATAACCTGTCAGCGGCTTCATCCTTCAATCTTCTTAATGTGTGTTTGGGAGAAAATGTGTGCACTAGACGTTTGCTCAGCTCAGAACAGATGGAGTGTATTGGTAATGTTTTGCATATGGCACTGTTACCACTTCAGTTGTTTGGCACACGCATGAATAACTGCTAGCTATGTGTGTGTTTGTGTGTTATAAATGTGTGCAATCAAATATTTTTCAGTATCAGATAATAAAAACATAATATTAAAATAAACCTCGTACAACATTGTTAACAAACAAACAAAACCCCTATCTGCAAAATTTGATTAGTACGAGGGATCTTTAAAAAGTTTCCGCACTTTTATATTTTGGTTGGAAACAGTGAGGGTGGGAGTAGTAGTAATCGGTCATGTCTGAGAGACTAAGAAAGAGCTTATAGTCCAGATTCAGCGGCATCTGATTTTCACCTTTTTGTACGCTTAAAGAAGCTTTTCATGTGATGATGATGTGAAAGCAGCGGTGCATCAGTGGTTACACGCTTAACCAAAAACATTTTTTGCTGATGGCATTAAAAAGTTGGTACGATGCTGGGAAAAATGCATCGGAAGGTGACAATGTAGAAAAGTGATGTCATTTGTTTTTGAAATTCTTAATAAATAGAGTTTAAAAAAGTGCAGAAACCCTTTTGAAGGACTCTTGTATATATAATTTGATAACTAAATGCTATCCATGGCTGTACAAACCAAACATTTCCTTTAAGGCTTGTTTCAGAGGTTTATATAATGTTCAATGCTAGCTTAAACATTGGCTATAGCTTTAGAAACAGACAGTTAACATTCAGCACCAATTCTAGCAGTTCATGTCAATGTAATGCTAGGTAAAAACTCTGAAAATAAACACATGGCACTTGTAATGCCATCAAAGTACAGTCAATTTTATATTTATAACACTGTAATAAAGGAATGTTCAATTATCAAAGTAAAAAAACGTTTGCTTTATTGTCAATACTGCAATATGTACAGGACATACAGAGGATTGAAATTAGAGTTACTCTCAGTAACTCTAACAATCGGACTCTAACAATCGGATGATTGTGGGTTCAAATCTTCAAATTTCAGGCCACTGTTTGGCCCTTAAGCAAGGCCTTTAACCCTGTCTGCTACAAGGGTGTCATACAATGGTTGACTCTGCGCTCTTCCAAACAAGCTGGGATACGTGGAAAATAATTTTGTTGTACTGCACACCTTTGTGGATTTTTGTTAACAAAATCATTGTCACTACACTCCAATCTACCTTTACTATTAAGTTCTATTTTAGGTCACTTTAAAAGTTATGCTTATATGCATGTGTCTATAAATGACACTGGGAGTCACTTACCTGTCCCTCTCAGAGTTTAGGTAACACACCAGGTGACAGGCCCAGAGCAGAGGACCAGCGTACGTGCTGCACGCAGTGAGAAAGATAGCCGGAGCCTCCACGTAGCTCTCCAGCCCCACAAAGCCCACTGAGATATCCACAGTCGCTATGTTATTAGAGTTCCCCTAAAACACAATCACAAAGCAAAATTTTTTTATTGGTTTTATTTTTTTACATTCAGCTCCAAGCTTCTACATTTTTGCCATATAAACTCTGGTCCTCAAAATATGTTTTGTGCATAAAAATGCCATGAGGAAGATTGTAGGGCTCTAAATATGAAGTGAGTCTAAGAGCATTAAATTCCAAGAAAAGCAAATCTACATTTTGCTACATTTCTGTGAAAGCATCTGAATACAGGCTGCACAGAAAGCATCCAAGCTAAAGAAGAAGAAGAAAAAAAACTATTGTAGGATCAAGAAATAAACACGACGGTCGTAACAAAGAGACAAAATGTACACCGACACACTCGACGCCGAAATCTATTTTTACAGAGTTTAAACAGCTGGGGTTTGATTTCAGTTCAAAATATCATTAAACGCATGAGATTGCTGTTTTTTTTTATCTGCTCAGGGTTTCGTACAGAGTGGAGTCCTACAGGCACAATGGGGTATTGTTTCTTAGGAACTTGCACATATGAATTCTTAAAATTTGGCTTTAACAAAGAGACCTCAACAATGTATTGTTAAAAGTCAGGGGAATCAAACCTTTGTGATGTTATTTTCTGATTCACAAATAATTTTGCTTAAAAACATATCAATAATAAGTCTTAGGCTTTGTTTTAACCCTCCATCAGATAATTAATATGTTTATATGATATGCCACCTTTCTACTTTCAGTCTGTCTATGGTAAAAATTCTGTTACACGTAACCCTTGTTAATCTTTTCAAGAAGGATTTACAGCCTCTCAGACTACAGTGAAAGGTTTACAAGTGCATCTGGCAAACAGCCTAAGAGAAGTCAATTCATGTTAATCCTGACGCTAAGAAAATTTATTTGTAGCTTTACCTTCCAATAACAATAACTCAAAGCAAAACATGGACAGAATACTGATTCAGTATTGAGGGTAGTATTTTGCTGTACTGAAAGAATTCCCTAATTTCCACTTGGTCCAATACAGTCCTAAGCTGTCTGATGGTTGTAAGGTCAGAGCTGTGTGCAGGCCACTAGACTTCCACCTGTAGCTGATGCAACATGTAATTTAATGAATAAACTCAAGGTAATTAATGTGATTAATTTAGTACAGCCTTTTGTTTAACACATTGTGTCAGTAAAATTTGTTTGAACACTCACATAGTAAATCAGCTAAACTTTCTGCATTTATATGTTTTTACAACACAATTTTGCTGAAGCAGATGTAAAAAAAATAAAAGTGTTATAAAAGTTTGTAACAAATGCTGACCGTGTCTATATTTCTAATAAGAAGTATTACTTCAGTTTAATAATATTTGTAAACCAACCCGAGTGCATATTCAGTCCTGCATCATTCAGCTCTTTTTGTCCTGCCCTATTCAGAGTGAAAATTGAATTTCTGCTGGAGAGAAAACACTGCTTTAGGAGCCTGAGGCGTACCGCATCAAACATGTTATTTAAAAAGAAGACAAAAGACTGCACATGCAGCAGTTCTGTAACCCCTTACAACCTAAAATATTGTCTGCTTTTCCTTTTCTGTTCCTTTTCAAACTTCTTCTTGTTCCTCAGCCTTTTGTCCCGTTTTTCGGTTACGGGGTCGGCATTTCCGGCTTCTTCCCTTTTTAGGGGTCGCCGGCGGGATTTGGCACAGTTTTTACGCCGGATGCCCTTCCTGACACAACCCTCCCTATTTATCCAGGCTTGGGACTGGCACTACAATGCACTGGTCAGTGCATCCCAGCGGCTAGGTAACTATGGGACAATTCAGTGTCTCCAATTAGCCTAGTGGCATGTTTTTGGACTGTGGGAGGAAACCGGAGCACCCGGAGGAAACCCACGCAGACACGGGGAGAACATGCAAACTCCGCACAGAAAGGACCTGGACCACCCCACCCGGGGATCGAACCCAGGACCTTTTCGCTGTGAGGCGACAGTGCTACCCACTTTCTGTTCCTTTTCAAACACACTTATTTATAAGGTCTGGACTGCTGAGACACAAAAAATCCTGTTTTGGAACCAATAAAGTGAAAGGAAGCCTTTTGGTCAAATTCTGTGCTGCTGTGTCTGTGTGTTGGCTTGAGACGCAGTTAGGTAACACATCCCTGTGTAGTTTATATTAGGGGTAGCATCATTCAGTCATTGTTTTATTTACACAAACTGCTTTATCCTGGTCAGGGTTGTGATTGATTTGACGGCACATGGTAATAGGGCTAGGCGATATGACTGAAAAACTCTTGATATACACTGATCAGCCATAACATTAAAACCACCTCCTTGTTTCTACACTCACTGTCTATTTTATCAGCTCCACTTACCATTTAGGAGCACTTTGTAGTTCTACAATTACTGACTGTAGTCCATCTGTTTCTCCGCATGCTTTGTTAGCCCCCTTTCATGTTGTTCTTCAATGGTCAGGACCCCCACAGAGCAGGTATTATTTAGGTGGTGGATCATTCTCAGCACTGCAGTGACACTGACATGGTGGTGGTGTGTTAGTGTGTGTTGTGCTGGTATGAGTGGATAAGACACAGCAGCGCTGCTGGAGTTTTTAAATACAGTGTCCACTCACTGTCCACTCTATTAGACACTCCTACCTAGTTGGTCCACCTTGTAGATGTAAAGTCAGAGACGATCGCTCATCTATTGCTGCTGTTTGAGTTGGTCATCTTCTAGACCTTCATCAGTGGTCACAGGACGCTGCCCAAGGGGCGCTGTTGGCTGGATATATTTGGTTGGTGGACTATTCTCAGTCCAGCAGTGACAGTGAGGTGTTTAAAAACTCCATCAGCGCTGCTGTGTCATATCCACTCATACCAGCACAACACACACTAACACACCACCACCATGTCAGTCTCACTGCAGAGCTGAAAATGATCCACTACCCAAATAATACCTGCTCTGTAGTGGTCCTGTGGGGGTCCTGACCATTGAAGAACAGCATAAAAGGGGGCTAACAACGCATGCACAGAAACAGATGGACTACAGTCAGTAATTGTAGAACTACAAAGTGCTTATATATGGTCAGTGGAGCTGATAAAATAGACAGTGAGTGTAGAAACAAGGAGGTGGTTTTAAAGTTATGGCTGATAAGTGTATACAAATAAAAGGTTGATAGTGAGGCAAACAGAACCCTTGATGACCCGTGTTCTGCTTTTACCTGGAAATAGAAGAAGGCCTGTCCGAACCAGTAGTGCATGATAGTGGTCTGGGCGGCATCGTAGTGCAGCCTCTTCCAGATAAACTCAGCCATGAGGGTTTGAATGAGCAGGCAGCATGCCAGCGTGGGCAGGTTATGAGCACGGAACAGCAGGGCCACTAACAGCACCAGACCACTGTAGATCTCCCACAATCCCCTGCTTTTCAAACGACCACTGTCTACCACGGACGACATCAACTGGGAGTGCAGTAGGTCCTTGACGCCAGTAAAAAGGATCCCGAGGACAAAGACGTACACGAAGCGTGCCCCACCTGTTCCCCTACAGAGAGAGAAAGAGAATGAATGAGAGATTAACATGATTTCTTGTTGAGTGGCTTCTAAATTTCTTTACAATGGCATGAACTGAGCTCAAAGGTACGATTTATGGCCAAAAGTATTAGGACACATGACCATGAGCTTGTTGAAAATCCCATTTCAAAATCATGGGCTTAAGATAGAGCTGGTTTTCCTTTACATCTATAACAAGCTCTATTTTTTCCACAGGATTTTGGAGTGTCTGTGGGAATTTGTACATTTCACAAAGGAGCATTTGTAAACCATGTCAAAGCATGCCGTTATAGACCTTGTTTTGTGCACAGGGGAGAAACATGAAATATTCTTTAATCAAAATGTTGCTATTTAGTTAGTAGCCTTTACATTCTTTTATATATGTAATAGGATACACCTCATCATTGGATGCACCTAAAAACATCTAAACTCAATAATTATAAGGGGTGCGCACATACTTCTGGCCATTTAGTGTATGCTTAGTGTCTTTGACTTTTTGATTTGATCATTACAGTCTTTACCATACTGATAGACCTAAAGTAATGGACAACAGCAAACAGTTGTAGCTGACCATTAACAAATTGGGTCATTTGGGAAGGTAATGTGTTGTATGGGCAGTGGTAGCTCAGTGGTTAAGGTATTGGACTAGCAAGCAGAAGGTTGTTGGTTCAAGCCCCACCACTGCCAAAGTAGCCACTGTTGGGCCCCTGACCGAGGTGCTTAACCCCTGACCGAGGCGCTTAACCCTCAACTGCTCAAATAGTCTTCAGTGGATAAAAGCAACTACTAAATGCTTAAATGTATTGAACTAGTAGCACCCAGGTGGCGCAGCGGGATATTACGCTAGCACACCAGCGTCGAGATTCTAAACTCCTCGGCGTTGTCACCAGACAGCTGGGCGCCATCTAGCGTGCATAATTGGCAGGGCCTGCAGCAGACACGTTTCTGCTAGGGCGGGATGACCGGGCTATGTGGGTGGGGTCTTCAAACCCTGTGTTTCGCTAGGGGCTGCACACGGGTCGGAGGAGGCGTGAGCAGCAATTTACCCACCTCGACTGCAATCAGGGATCGCCTAGCAGCGGAAGACAAACTGACTACACTAAATTGGGAGAAAATGCATAAATAAAATAGAAAAAATTTTTTTATTGAACTAGCTAGTCTTATAATAACACTGGGTAATAATACATTGTAAACATAATTATGGATTTCCAGATGTTAGGAAGCCTTTAAAGGATGATTAGCATTTACTATAACATAGTAGTCTATATGGCTAAATACTTTTTTCCAATTGATCAATGCACCGTAAATCCTTAAATATCCCAGCTTCTATTCATGCAGAAATTCCCCAGGAAATTCCCAACAACTAATAAAACATGAGCAATACTTTTTCTACTAAATTAAATTTACTAAAGCATTTCCCAAATGTGACGACAGTGAAAAAGTAGAACAAAAACACACACTTGCAATACTTCAGTCTTAAACACACACTTCAGGGATCGATACTGACAGAACCCCGTTGTTTAGAGATTTGTCAGCAGTGCATTCGGCCAGACCTGCTGGAGTTCAGCAGATCAATAGCGGTGAGTCTACGTGCACCACTGTCGAGAGCTAAACCTACAGACCTTATTACACAGCCCACATGCAGATCAGCCGTGTCAACCGCAGAGCGCTAATGAGAAGATCCAGCACATGCATACTGCATTCAAAATTAAATCCATAAAAGGTTAAAGTGTAAAATATCAAGAGGATACTGGTCTAACATTTTAGGAATCACAGCACATTTAGAGCACACAAATTCATGTGGGTAACACAGGAACAGTCTGTCTGGTCTGTACTGGCGGTCTGAATCCAGGCAACAGCCACAGCAGAGAAAATTGTGAATTAAAAATCTGGATCTGCCGTGTACAGATCCAAAAGGCATCATCATCTTGATTATCTCTAATAAATATGCTTCAAAGTAGAACTACTATGATAACATCTTAACAATATAATAAAACTTTAGTAATATATTAAACGCATCAAATGGAGCAAAGTTGCACTTAAAAAAAAACCAAGAACAGCCACAATGAGGATTTAAGTTGGAGCACAAATATTATGGTAAATAAAAAGAAAGTTAACGTATCATGTCTTCAACCTTTATATATTAAAACAATGGCAATTTAGCGGTAATTTAGAGGTAAAATATGCTAGCCCACCAGTGCCGAGCTCTAGATTTCAAATCTTAGCTATCAGGCTATCGGCCTACAATTGGCTGCCTGTCTGTAATGGGCGGGACAACGGCTGAACAGTGTTTCCTCATAACTGCTTCAATAGTGGCCTCTGCTGGCTGATCGATGGCGCCAGCACAGTGAGATGGGGGATAATGGAGATTAGTGCATGACTCTCCAGGTGCAATACAGATCTCCATATGAACCGACCAGGTGCAGGTGAAAAGATTGGTTTGTACTACACATGTGTCAGAGGGGGTTTGCCACAGTTATGACTTTCCTTGGTCAGGAGTGGAGGTCTGCAGCAGTAGGGACGAATAACGATCGAGTAATTGAATATGACTAGATATGGAGAAAATCAGGGAAAACATGCATAAATAGAGAGAGAGAAAAAACAAAGGTAATTTACAGATCAGCTATTCATGTAAATTAAACATTAAATAATTGTGGAGGCTGTGGAAATGAAAAGCATTATAAGATAAGATTCCTATATTGATCCCCATGGGGGAAATTCAAGTGTTACAGCAGCTCCAGCACAGAGTAAATACAGTTACAGTAAATATAATAGAGTAGAATAAAATAATATCGACTATGTAATGCAATTACTATTACACAGCTGTATGACAAATTACAACTATATAGGAAAACACTATACAGTGGAACCTTGATTAACGGAACTCTATTCAACAGATTTCGGATTTAACGGACAAAATCTGGAAAACCAAATGTCCAGCTCAATTGTTAAAAATTCCCGAGAGAAGCGTACCAAGACCAGCAGTTCAGTAATTCTTCACTAGCTGGCGCACATCTCTCTGTTTATATGAGTGATAGGCTTTATTTTGTCAGCAGGCTCTCTTTGTTCTCCCCTTTTTCTCTGTGTTTCATGGTTAATTTTTGGACTTTCTACAGTTTTTCAGTAGTACACTACACCAGTTTATTTACAGGTTTTACATGACATATTTACATATCTGTTTATGTTGTTCATTTTACAATAGTCCGTTAAAGCTGTTATAGGGAAATAACAAGCTTATACAAAACTCTGCACCAGCTTGTGGTGTTCTTCACCTCCGCCCAGCCCATAATTAAATTATAGCAGGACACATCGTTGATCATTTATTATTTAATATGCCATGTTACTAAAATCATATCACTGTAAAAAGGGATTTGGATTCCAAACCTCTGGTAATTCACACAACAATGATAACTTCATTTCTCTCTCAGTGCCACCTGTGTGCCCTAATATGTACCACCCAACATCGACACTAAAAGTGTCGGCAGCAGTTATAGCTTGGCGATGTGTTACCATGACAACATAGCCCTAGCAACAGGTTGGTATTAGGCAGGTATACATGAGCAGGCAGAGTCATGACAGTATCGTGTACATATTTCTGGCTATAATAATACTAATACTAATAATACTACTACTAATATATGTTTATCCACAGTCAAACAGTTCCAGCTATGATTGTTACACACAGGTTTTCAGAAGATTGGTTTTATTTTTGCCATTTACCTAAAACGCTCCGTCATGCCTACTGCATGAGGTTTATATACAGCTAATGTCAAAAGATTACATACACTTGAGAGGGATAATGTGAATTGCACATACTGATGTTTACAGGTATGAATGTGTGTGTGTGAGAGAGAGAGTGTGTGTGATGAGACTAAAGCAGCTAAAAACACTACTCTAGGTATGCTGTGCGGTGTATTGTAGCTTTCATCGATTCTATCATTACATTTATGAGTGTTATTTAATGACAGTCATGAAATGTAGTACTTTTGTTTAAAAACTTGTGAAATCTGTGATTTCTGAAAATTAAGCAAATTTTCCAGTGAGTACTCAAACGATCTATTTCAAAGATCTAATGGAGAAAAGCTTCCCTAGAATATGTGCCTTTAAAAGAAAGTGCTTGAATATAAACAACAGCACAAGGGAAAAAAAAGCCCTGATGTGTCAGACATGCTGGGAACACAATGAGGCCGAGCTCCGGGACTGACAGCGTGTGTGATTAGTGTGAATTTCCCTTCGGAGTGGGAAAAGAGAAAAGCTAAACAAAGCATGAGCTCTCAAGCACAGGAAAGTAAGCAGATGTTCCGTCATGTTTTATTAATCTGCTCTTTGGTAACTTACTCCCACTGAGATAGTGAAAGAGGAAGAAATGTTCGTTTATAAAAAAAAAAAAGACAAAGAAAAGTACAAAACAAAAGCAAATGAAAGAGAGACTTTAAAAACAGCGGTCAGTTCGGACTCGTATAAGCTCTGTCTGGAATCTGATTCAACTGGTCAGTTCAGACATATGACAGGTGGGTCCAGTCTATGCTGTCTGACTGGCTCAGTTTGATGGACTCAGTTCATACATCTGCTAAAGACGTCCAGCTGATAACCTCTAACACTAAAACCTGATAGTTTTTTTATTTATTTAATTATTTTTGGTGCTGTTGGGCAGTCCAAACTTTGGCTCACTAATAGTCACATGGCTCCAAAGTTGTATAAAGCTGTATATTTTTTTTCTGTATAGCTGTATGTCACACATTTATTTATAAACACTGAATAACCCAGAGTGTTATCTGAGTTTCACATGTTTACTCGTGGGTTTTTGCCGGGTACTTTGGTTACCTTTACTCCGTCATGAAAATAAATCTGGTGAAAAAAATGTGTGAATTAGTGATTTAAACTTTTGTCTGGGCTGAGTTTTCAGGTGGTCAGGTAAGGAGGCACTAGACCAAACATGATGATCACATTCTTGCTTGACACAAGACTTCAGCTACTAAACAGTCCATGATCATTGTTGTCTGATTCCTGCATATGTATGATGCACCATATATATTCAAAAAGAAACAGATCTGGACTGCAGGCAGGCCAGTCAAGCACATGCACTCTGTGTCTACAAAGTTGTTCTAATAATTGCAGAAATTGCCAGGCATTGTTTTGCCAAAAAAACATTTAAAATCCCAATTTACGCCTCCTTGTCAGTGGTACATCAGAATCAGAATCACTTTATTTTGCCAGGTATGTTACATATACAAGGAATTTGTTTTAGTGATACACATAATAATACACATAATAGTACACATAATAGTACACATAATACACATGTATGACATGTAGCATGTTAACAGTCAGTGTGCTGTCTGGTCTGTTAAATAAGTATTAACCAAGGGAGCAACTGTGGTTAAGGATTGTTACAGCTCTTGGAAAAAAGCTGTTAGCATTTCCTAAAAACAAGCCAAAACATGGACTCATCTGTCCAAAGCACACATTTGCACTGGTATTCGGTTCATCTGTGGCTAAACAGTTGAACTAAGAGGTGTCACCATGTTTATGAAGGAAATTTCTTCAAACAATGCAGCTAGGTTATTAGACCGAAATACAACTAAACGTTTAACAACCCCAATAACAAATGCCTCTGTTTGACTTCTGTGCTCTACATTTGCATTGTGAGAGGCATTCACAAAAAAGTGCAAAAGTATTCAGCAGATATAAGCAAAATTCAAATATAGACGTCTATTTGTGTCAGGGCATTATGAAAGCAGTGTTCGGATGTCATGCACCACCGCCATTAAACTGCTGCTTTGTATTTGTTGCTAAGGTGTAGCAACAGTTTGACCGATGCTTTTGCGTAGGACGTGTACATAACTGACCAGCTGTAGCCCGTAAAAAAGTGGGACAGACAAAACCAGATCAGAGTAAAGCAATAACTTATACATTATGCATAACAACTTTACTAAGCAAATGTCAACATGAAAGCAAATACAAATCCCTGATATTTTACTCAGTTTAGAAATCCCAGGGTTGGGTGCATGAAAGATTGTGTTTGGTCACCTTAACTGATGGTTGTAATAAAGTTTTTCCCTTGCAGACTTAAGAGTTTTATGAATTGTGGTGCAGACTGAACTTTGTTCTGCCAATGCATCAAAGAGAAGAAAATATGAGTAAGTCTTTAACATTGACTTGGCACCAAAGTACCAAAGTAGTAGCAAAATAATATTTATTTTTTTATATAAGACCCAGCCATGGTGATTAAAAAAAAAAACCCACAATCTAAATGGGTTGAAAGCAAACGGAAGTGTTGTTTTTCTAGTGAAATGGAAGCATAACTGCCTTGAGCTTTACAAACATTCCCAGTGCAAGCTGCCCTCAAGTGATTCATTTAATCCAGACATGTCCAGTCTACGCTTCCAAAGACGCTAAATTTCAGCTTATTCCAGCAATTTTCAGTCAATGCTTTACAAATCTATGCTTGTTGTGCACAGAATGTGCTTTTTAAGTGGATTGATTCAAATATTTGCCTGCCATGCCAACGTGTGTGTTTTCTTAGTGATGAAAAGACGCAACACATAGAGGCTAACAGCACAGAAATGCCACTGGGCCATATAAGGAAGTGACTTGAGGCAGGGGCAGCATGTTATTTATCCTCTCTTTGCTGCTATTAACTGAAAGTAAAATACGCACTCAGTGAAAGTATGAAAGTATTAGGTAACTGCAGTGAAGGATTAATGCATGGCTTATGGAAGCCACTCAGATTCTTGTCTAGTCACTTGTAATCTTTCGGTTGGACTACTGCAACTCCCTCCTGGCAGGTGCTCCTGATGCTCGCCCACAAAGCCAAAAATGGACCATCCCCAATCTACCCTTAAGGTCTAATAAAACCCCGCTCTGTACCACGCAACCTTTGAGCCACCAGTCTCACTCGACTTGATCCTCCACCCAGAACTCAAGGAAGACAAGCATCAAGGCTCTTTTCTGTACTTGCACCCAAGTGGTGGATTGAGCTTGCCTTGTCTGTCCGAACATCTGAGTCTCTTCCTGTCTTCAAATGATGATTTAAAACCATCTCTTTACTAAGCACTTAAGCTGACATGTACTTACTAATGCTCTTATTTATTTCTGGCATAAAAAAAAAAAACCTTTGGTTCTAACAGGGTTTTCAGCAGATTTATATTCTCTGACGGTTGTCTACTTAAACTAGAGTAAGGTAATGTTTACTATGGAAGCACTTCTGTAAGTTGCTCTGGACAAGAGCGTCTGCTACATGACGAAAATGTAAATGTAAATATAGTGCACTTCTGTTTTTAGCCATACTTACCTTAAACTTGTTTTAACATGTTTACATGCCACCCCTGTGACAGTACATTTAACGTTGCACCAAGGGCAGCATAACCAAATCAAAACATTTCATAACAGTTGCCTAGTGGTAGCCTAGCTGGTAGAGCTGTGGGTTACCAACTAGAAGGTTCTGCCATGCAGTCACTGTTGAGCCCTTGAGCAAGGCCTTTAACCTTCTTGGCTCCACTGTGTTGTCCGCCATAGCCTGTTTTAGTCTGATGTAGGTATATAAAGCTGGTAAAATATTAAATATAAATAATAAATGCAGGTTATCAGCAGTGCAAGCAAAGCCGGGTTGCAAGGTATTGATGTCAAAATGTCAAATTCTAAGTGCACTAAAGTAGGCGAGGACTGACTTTGGGGATGAGTTCACTTCACAGACCAATTAATACATATTTAAATACAACGGTTTACATAGATATTACAGTGGTAGTAAGACTGGTGGTTTAAATCTAGGCTCTGCTATGCAACCACTGTTGGGTCCTTGAGCAAGGCCCTTAACCCTGTCTGTCACATTTGTGAGATAAACAAAAAAGAGCATTAGATCTCGAAATATGAAATATATACACTCGTAAACAGATGAATGCAATTATCAGTTGTTTTTATTTATTTTTCTCTCTCCTACCCCTAAAGCAATCAGTCGTGGGCTTGAGTACCTGTCTCCAGAGTTAAATAAGGAATAAGGTTGTAAAGGGTTGTTCCCCTGGACGTCCCCATTCTGCTCCCTGTTTTTTTCTTTCTCTTACAAACTGCTTTACTCTGGTCACGACAGGAGTACAAACTGGACAGAGATCAAGTCTAAAAAAAAAAGGATCTCCTGGCCTGGACAGTGGCCATAGAAAAGACAATAAAGTGCTTCCAAAAGTGCTGAAAAAGAGAAAAACTTGGACTGGAAGAAGAACCCTGCAGAACCCTGTACTGTTATATAATGTTAGTTTTTAATTTTGAATCATTTGCAGACGGTTTATTCTCACATTTATGATGCAGTCTTGATCGTGCAGTACATTCTGAATACTAATACTACGCTAGAAAGCTTTGCTTTCTGCATCTCAACAACCCATGACATATGATTATACATCGTGTAGTGTCTCATCATTCTTAAGCAATTAATCCACTATCTTTGCAGCATATATAAAGTCTTGGGTGTTTTTAAGAGTGATATAGTGAGTACTAGGCTTAATTTAATTAGGTTTGTAAATAATCAAAGCAGGGAAGTAATTACTATGTGACTATAAAACAATAATGATTAGTATGTAGATTTCTTTTCACTGTGATAGAAAAAACCTTTTTATGTAGCTATACACTAGAATCAGGACAAGGCACAGATCAGGGAAAGCATATAAATCAAATTTTCTCTCAAAAGGGCTTCCAGGACCATAGTGGTGACCACCTTAATAATTAATGTTTCAGTCTTTGACTGCCCAGGAAAATTGGGCATCTGGGCAAGAAGGGCCTCATTCATGGAGCTAAGAAACAACCCAAAGGTCATATTAAAGAGATTAAATCACCTGCACCTGTTGGACACAGAACCCGAACTCTGCAGCACTGCATAAATCATGCGAATCGTGTCTGTATGTAGAAGCCTGACTGGCTGATAGCACTGCCTGTAATTCAAACCCTGGATCCCATAAATTACTGGAGCAGTTGTGATATAATTGTGGGTGATGGCACAGATTATTGTGACCTTGCACAGAGCCCTGATCACCACCCCACTGAATATGAATTATAATGCCCATTGCAAGCCAGATCTCCCCTTTTGTAGAACACCAAAACTGTACCAGACAAGAATAATACAGCATAAATGAGTTCCTAATATTAAGATGGAAACAAGTCTAGGCACCAATGCTTAATTGCCATTACTAACGAGTCTTGGTTATACCTATTGCACACTGGGAAGTGATCAAGCCTTCCCTAGATTAAATAGTGAATCTATCACATGTCCAGCATGACCGCTTATGTTGTTTGTATGATACAGTAAGCCTTTCCTTCCAGTCACCAACCAGCCTGTAGGTATGTTTAAAATGATCTGCAAACAGGTATGTAGGAAGCGCTACCTAAAAACAGTAGCTAGTACAGAGATGGGCAGCAGCCCAAGTGCATGAGAGAAAACTCAAAAGGTTTAAAAAATAAAATAAAAAAAGCAAACAAACTGCTTCACTCTGGTCCTGACAGGAGAACAATCTGGACAGGGTATAATGCCCATTGCAAGCCAGATCTTTCCTTTTAAAATCAGTTCCTGACCACACAAATCCTGTTTTGACTAAAGAGGCAAAATCACCTTAAACACACTGCAAAAAGAGACGATCACAAAAAGAGGCCATCACAAAAATGCCTTTAGGGTCGCTCAGGTGGCGCAGCGGTAAAACACGCTAGCACACCAGAGCTGGGATTTTCAATACATCGTATCAAATCTCAGCTCTGCCATCCTCCCGGATAGGGACTCCTCATAACTGAGCGAATTACGACCTCTGCTAGCTGGTTGATGGCGCCTGCACAGAGTCGAATAATGCCGATCGGGGTGTGGCTCTCCGTGAGCTGATCTCCGGCATATAAACTCGTCTTGTGCAGGTGAAATAATGCAGTCGGCTACTGCGCACGTGTCGGAAGGGGAGTGTGACAGTCTCGCTCTCCTCAATCAGGGTGGGGGTCAGCTCCAGTAGAGAGGAAGCATAACGCAATTGGGTATAAATTGGACACGCTAAAATCGGGAGAAAAAGGGAGAAAATTCATTTAAAAAATGCCTTCTGTTTTGGAATTAGATGTGCTACAAGATCATGGTATAGCTGTAGAAAGATTAAATACATATAAAACATTCAGTGAATGCCAGATCAGTCTACCTGACATTCTGCAGGATGTTTATTATAATGTGTAGGTGTTTAACTAGAACATAGTGTTTAATTATAGGTGCAATAGTCGTGCAATCTCAACATTTCACCTCAGTGTATTCTTAAGAGTGAAAAACATGATTAAACAGTGGTGCAAGACCTCTTTTCTCTTTTCTTCTTTTTGTACAGTACATGTGTGTCCGCGTGCACAGAGCCTAATTTAGCTCCTGCTTTTTTATCGCAGTTTCAGTTTAGCTGTAATGAGAAGTAAACAGGGGAGATTTGAAGAAAACGAAGTGCTGAGATAACAGTGGGGTGCAAAGTAAACAACCATGTGCCTGCAATAGAATTGTCAGAACTCGTGAAACCATCAGTGAAACTAATTCCATCATGACGCCGAGGGAATGGCGGAAATAAGGAAAAAACAATGCAATGCAAATTCTTGCCTACTGTGTAATTAACTGAACATAGAATCAGAGGCTGGATTTACATGAATCAATTCTTTAGAACATTTGACAACTCTGTATAATTAGATTGTAATAATAATCAGACTGAACATTAGAACATAAAAAACTGTTTCTTTGCATGTTAAGTAATCCATTCGAGATGTATTCTTGTTGACATGAAGAAATAAAAGAAAGGCAATACTGAGTTAATGCACAGCAGGCAGGCTGTTCTGCTTTACAAACTGGTTGGCCAAAAACTGCTTATTAAAATGAATGAGTAAATAAATGTACACTTTACATAATACTTTTACCCTGTTCTTCAATGGTCAGGCCCCCCACAGGACCACCAAAGAGCAGGTATTATTTGGGTGGTGGATCATTCTCAGCACTGCAGTGACACTGACATGGTGGTGGTGTGTTAGTGTGTGTTGTGCTGGTATAAGTGGATTAGACACAGCAGCGCTGCTGGAGTTTTTAAAAACCGTGTCCACTCACTGTCCACTCTATTAGACACTCCTACCTAGTGGTCCACCTTGTAGATGTAAAGTCAGAGACGATCTCTCATCTATTGCTGCTGTTTGAGTTGGTCATCTTCTAGACCTTCATCAGTGGTCACCGGACGCTTGCCACGGGGCGCTGTTGGCTGGATATTTTTGGTTGATGGACTATTCTCAGTCTAGCAGTGACAGTGAGGTGTTTAAAAACTCCATCAGTGCTGCTGTGTCTAATCCACTCATACTAGCACAACACACACTAACACACCACCACCATGTCAGTGTCACTGCAGTGCTGAGAATGACCCACCACCTAAATAATACCTGTTCTGTAGTGGTCCAGTGGGGGTCCTGACCATTGAAGAACAGCATGCAAGGGGGCTAACAAGGTATGCAGAGAAACAGATGGATTATGGTCAGTAATTGTAGAACTACAAAGTGCTTCTATATGGTACGCATGACATTATTATGACCATCAGCTAATATCCAGAGAAACCGCTATGTGCAGCACATACAGCAGCTACACAGGCTGGGATTGACTCAATAAGGTCCTGGTAGGTTGTCACTGGTATCTGGAGCCATGCTGACTGTAGTGCATCCCACAGCTACTGGAGGGGGCGTGGGGGAGGATCCACAGAGCAAACACGATGATCAAGGTGGTCCTACAGATGCTCAACTGAGTTTAAGTTTGGGAAATTCAGGGGCTAGGGTAGTACTTGGAAGTCTTGGTTATGCTCTTCAAACCAGTGAACATTTCTAGCCATGTGACATGTCGCATTGTCTTGCTGGAAGATCCCATCCGCCCCAGGGAAGACAATTTCATCTATTGTACTTTTAGTCATGACAGCAATGAGGGATATATGTGCAGACAGCCTTCATATGCTATGTGCTGCCGCCGTCAAAAGTAGGATGTGGTCATAATAATGTGTAGAACAAATTATAGAATAACAATTTAAATTAAAAGTAAAATGAACTTAACACACATTTGTTCATAGCAACTTACAATTGTGACCAAATACAAATGCAAGCAATGTTTAAGGTTCCTGCTCATGTTTTCAATACTGGCAATTGATAGAGGTGGGGCTTGAACCGGTAACATTCTGATTACTTAATTTACTCCAGTACTTTTACCGCTAAGCCTCTACTGCCTTTTTTAGTATTATGTATGTCCACAATTTAACCGGTTAAACAGGGCTACAAATGTGTTTTTCTAAACAACCTTCCGATCAGCAGATCAAATCCACCTGCTCTGAGTCTGTCTGAGTCTGTGCTTCAGGGCAAAGCACAAGACTGAAGGAAATCTGACCCTTCTGTATAAAGAGTCAGATTTTCTTGATTAGGGGTCCTGATTATGCAGGAGCCTGCTGGGCAGTAGAACTGGTTCACTTTGGCACCATGCACGAATACTGGTAAAATGCATTTAAACAGGATTTTCTGTGTTTGTGGTTCACCAGTAACTAAACCTAAAAATTTAATGTAATAGTAACAATGTAATGTTTTAAAACTCAGCAGGGGGTTCAGATCTGAATGTGGTTCACATTAATACAGGCAGCTGCATGAACTAAATTAGGGCAGATGGAAAAACTGCAGAAATCTGCGCCAATTCCATCCAGATCATCCACAGTTGAACAATAATGAAAGTTAATGATGTCTTTGTGGCCAATAATTCTGCTTGGACCTTTATGTATGCTTTTTTCTTTATCTATTAGAGCTACAGTGTTCTTGTTGACTGCCTTAAAGCCTTTCTCAAGCACCTATTTAAATAGTTTCCAGCTTTTATTAATAGTCATATAAATAGAAAATACAAATTTTGGGTTTTAAAAATTGCCCTAAGTTGAGTTGAGTCCAAAAAAACATTGATACAACATCAAGCACAATGTAAACAGCACAAAACACACAACAGTTAGTAATAGAAGTTTAAGTGTGTCAAAACTTACTTGGAGACGGCTTGTCCGGAGTGCTGCCATGGGAAGAGGACATTGCCGACGGCAGCACGGTAACTGTAAACACCCAGCAAGCCGAGTGCCAGGGCAATTTTGGACACTGTTGAACAATGGCGCTGGACCAGAATGAAGATTAACAGCAGGGAGAGAGCAGCCAGCAAAGACAGGAACACCTTATGATCTCCACTGTGGGCAGAACAATATACAGATGTTAGACAATGGTGTATGTAATGGAGAACCTTTTTTTCTCCTAGACACAACTGTGTTAAAAAAAAATCTGGGACCCCAACTACACGAGTTATGATATTCGATGAATAATAAAGAACTCCAACTGTTTACATTATTATTATTATTATTTGCTAGTTATAACTTTTAGTTCAATTTAATTTTGTGTATGTCTGATTTGTGTAAATCCTATTCATTCAAAATATTCTCCAGGTCACCCAAGGAGGATGGTGGTCCCTGCTGAGTCTTGTTCCTCTCAAGGGAGTTTTTTCTTGCCACTGTCGCCCTCTGTGTATTCTGACACCTTTTTATCAGAACCAGCATTAACTTCTACAGCAATCTGAGCTACAGTAGCTCGTCTGTTGGATCAGACCACGGGCCAGCCTTCCCTCCCCACGCGCATCAATGAGCCTTGGCTGCCAATGACCCTGTCGCTGGTTTACCACTGTTCCTTTTTTGGACCACTTTTGATAGATACTGACCACTGCTGACCGGGAACACGCCACAAGAGCTGCAGTTTTGGAGATGCTCTGACCCAGCTGTCTAGCCATCACAATTTGGCCTCTTGTCAAACTCGCTCAAATCCTCACGCTCACCCATTTTTCCTGCTTCTAACACATCAACTTTGAGGATAAAATGTTCACTTGCTGCCTAATATATCCCACCCACTAACAGGTGCCGTGATGAAGAGACAATCAGTGTTATTCACTTCACCTGTTTGTGGTCATAATGTTATGCCTTGTCTGTGTATATTACATCACAAGAACTCTTCAAATGCCAATAGCCGCATGATTTTCCCATTTCATCATGTGTGTGTTTCTTTTTTACTCTTCTTAATGAAATGCAACCAGACCTTCCTTCAGCCCCTTGGATGAGAACCTCTGTCCTACTGCACAGTTAAGTGCATTATTTACTTAAAAAACACCATTACACACAAGCACACAATGAACCCAACAGTATTTTCTCCATTAAAAAGATGTTCATACAGACATACAGATCATATTCTCTCCAGTGCTGGCACAGTTAGGAACCTCTTACAGCTGACAGAATGGATGCTAGAGAGCTTTCTCTGTAATCAGATCTGGCAGTGGGTCCCTCTGCTTAAAACGCTTAGTCTGTATAAGCTCAGATACACTATACTGTATATATGACCAAAAAATGCTGATACGCTGTGACTGGAAGTATCTGTTACAACTATGAGTGAAAAATCAATTCCATGCACTCTACAGGCTGGAGACTGGGAGTGAGGGGGGTCATGGTATGGTTTGTTATGGGATGCCAAACAAACTAATAGTAATTTCTTTATAGTTATAACGTTTAGTTCAATTTAATTTTGTGTATGTATGATATGTGTAAATCCTATTCATTCAAATTATTATCCAGGCCACTTAAGGAGGATGAAGGTCCCTGCTGAGTCTAGTTCCTTTCAAGGGAGTTTTTCCTTGCCACTGTCACCCTTGGCTTGCTCAACAGGGGGTTTTGGTCTGTTGGTCCCAGATTATGTACAGCTGCTTTAAAACAATGTCTATTGTAAAAAGTGCTATACAAATACATTAGACTTGACTTGATGAAGGTATATTATCTTGTTATTTTCTGATTTTGGTTGAGCTAGTGGGTTTACTTGCTGATACGCTGAGACTGGAAGTACCTGTTAGAACTGAGAGTGAAAAATCAATTCCATGCACTTTACAGGCTGGAGACTGGGAGTGAGGGGGGTCATGGTATGGTTTGTTATGGGATGCCAAACAAACTAATGGTAAATTATTTAAAGTAATACCACTATAGTGGTATTTAATAATGTATAGAAACAACATATTTGGGAAAAATAATAATAATAAAAGATGATGATGCTGATAGCTCCTGTCATGGCATCTCATATGACTCCTGTCTCATTATCATGCAGACACTCAACTCAACCTTTATGTATCTCTTCATTTACCTGTCTGAAGTGATTTTTCTCTTTTTGCCATTAAATTTAATAGAAAAACTGTTCAGTCTGCTAATATCTGTTAGTATGCAGTCCTGGTTTACTATAGGCTCGAGGGTGAGTCTGTTAACACCTGCACAAAAAAGATTATGTATTTTTTTTTTAGCATTGGCTTTAAATGTACGTTAGCCAAGTAAAGCCTAAACCATAAAACAAACTATACATGAAAACATATTAAGGCCACTGTGAGTATATTTATATATATATTGACATAGCAACTTCCTTGAGATAACATGACAGATGTTGAGGATGTTGCTTGTATTTAAAAGAAAGAACCAGTTGGACTTTAAGGACATGGTTTTGTATAGTTAGAAGAAACCAGACTAGCCCAAAAAAACCTACAAAGACATGAAAATAATATGACAAAATGATCACAGACTGTGATTACAGACTGAGAAGACAAAGAAGATACCCAAGTCTCCAGAACCCATGTTGCTCAGCGAGACCCATTATGCCAAGCTAATACAGCACACAGCATAAAACACCACATATATTTTTAAGTTCCTACCTAATTTACAGCTGTGAAAATCATGTTTCCCGAGTAATATGCAATTTGCTGTAAAAGGTCAAATTTAAGGTTTGCGTAGCATATGAAATATATGATGCAATATGCAATATAGCAATTCTACGGCAATTAAGTTGAACTTTTCTGTGGTGTAGTGTACTAAAAGTGTTTAATGTATGTGTTTACATATTAAGTGCATTTTGTTCCTTTCTCAGCAAACTCTAAAGACGTTCGGTTACACTAGCAATCAGTTAAACAAAATGTCCAAGATGTCGAAATCTAAAGGAGCTAAAAACACTCCCAACCGATTCTGTGGACGCCGAGCGGGGGTGTGTGAAAACACAAATATCATTTAGTTTATGAGTGTAATTTAATGACTGCCATGAGATGTAGTACAAGGTCTGTGAAAATAAGCTAACTTTACAGTGAATTTAGTAGGGCCTTATATATTTGGCACAATTCAGACAACAGGGCTCAACCTTTTACAGTTATAATAGTTTATTTAATCGTTTGTTGCCTTGCAATAGCTTGGCAACCTCTAGGATGTATTCCTACTCTGCACCCAATGGTTTCAGGTGGTACCCCACCTGCCAGGAACCTGACTAGGATGATTTGGTTGGTAAAAATAAATCATGGGAATTCTTTACAAGCATACATAATTAGTATTTTTAATAGGGGGGTGTTTTTTGTTTAGGGGAATGAAACTCATTAAAAGTGTCACTAAAAGTAATAATGCTGATGCATTTTAGCAGTGGGGACCTAGTAGAAAGTTTCCAGTAAAAAGACTTGGGACACGTACAGGGGCCTAACTACCAAGGGGGGAGCAGGGGGGGCAGGTGCACTGGGGCCCATGGCATGGGTGGGCCCTACACAACATGAACTAAACCCCCTACCGCACTGCCCCCCATTGGCTGCACTCACCAGGTCGTTATTAATATATTACAATATTTTCGTTAAATAAAATATTAAAAGTGAGTGAGTACTATATATACAGGGGTTGGACAAAATAACTGAAACACCTGGTTTTAGACCACAATAATTTATTAGTATGGTGTAGGGCCTCCTTTTGCGGCCAATACAGCGTCAATTAGTCTTGGAAATGACATATACAAGTCCTGCACAGTGGTCAGAGGGATTTTAAGCCATTCTTCTTGCAGGATAGTGGCCAGGTCACTACGTGATGCTGGAGGAGGAAAACGTTTCCTGACTCGCTTCTCCAAAACACCCCAAAGTGGCTCAATAATATTTAGATCTGGTGACTGTGCAGGCCATGGGAGATGTTCAACTTCACTTTCATGTTCATCAAACCAATCTTTCACCAGTCTTGCTGTGTGTATTGGTGCATTGTCATCCTGATACACGGCACCGCCATTGGATGCACATGGTCCTCCAGAATGGTTCGGTAGTCCTTGGCAGTGACGCGCCCATCTAGCACAAGTATTGGGCCAAGGGAATGCCATGATATGGCAGCCCAAACCATCACTGATCCACCCCCATGCTTCACTCTGGGCATGCAACAGTCTGGGTGGTACGCTTCTTTGGGGCTTCTCCACACCGTAACTCTCCCGGATGTGGGGAAAACAGTAAAGGTGGACTCATCAGAGAACAATACATGTTTCACATTGTCCACAGCCCAAGATTTGCGCTCCTTGCACCATTGAAACCGACGTTTGGCATTGGCACGAGTGACCAAAGGTTTGGCTATAGCAGCCCGGCCGTGTATATTGACCCTGTGGAGCTCCCGACGGACAGTTCTGGTGGAAACAGGAGAGTTGAGGTGCACATTTAATTCTGCCGTGATTTGGGCAGCCGTGGTTTTATGTTTTTTGGATACAATCCGGGTTAGCACCCGAACATCCCTTTCAGACAGCTTCCTCTTGCGTCCACAGTTAATCCTGTTGGATGTGGTTTGTCCTTCTTGGTGGTATGCTGACATTACCCTGGATACCGTGGCTCTTGATACATCACAAAGACTTGCTGTCTTGGTCACAGATGCGCCAGCAAGACGTGCACCAACAATTTGTCCTCTTTTGAACTCTGGTATGTCACCCATAATGTTGTGTGCATTGCAATATTTTGAGCAAAACTGTGCTCTTACCCTGCTAATTGAACCTTCACACTCTGCTCTTACTGGTGCAATGTGCAATTAATGAAGATTGGCCACCAGACTGGTCCAATTTAGCCATGAAACCTACCACACTAAAATGACAGGTGTTTCAGTTATTTTGTCCCTGTATATATATATATATATATATATATGAAATTTGTTGAGGGGGCCCCAAAACTTTTTTTGCACTGGGGCCCATGAGCACCTAGTTACACCACTGGACACGTATTTAGTTTGTAGGGTATTTTCCTAATTCCTACCTGACTACAACCCTAATAATTATAATTAAACTGTACTGAATGGTCAATCTGTATGAGAAAACCAACAAATTTAACATTGTCAAAGACTGAGATTTGTAAAGAAAGCTTATTACTATCAAAAGTAGCTGAGCGAGATGTTAAAAAACGACGTGCCGTTATTGCATATGTATGAGGATGTGTATGAGTGGCACCTGTGTGCGTGTTGAGTATTTAGTATGCAACTGGTGTTCATTTCTCATCTAAAGTAATCATATTCAATCATATTTTACCAGCCCAACTTAAATATGTCAGCTCCTACACACAACAGTGTTATTGCGGTAGACAATAGTAGACAATGAGTTTTTATTGCTTTTATTTATCATTCTTTGTGTGCTTCCACAAACAAGTTTTTACCAGCACTGCTGCTATTTATTCATCTCAACTGCTTATAAAAAGTTTGATCCTTTTTACAGACCCTTGAATAATGGTAGCAATATTTAGTTTAGCTTTATTTTAACAATAATCTACAAAATCACCACAACTGTCATGCATTTCTTTTAGGGCTGTGTCTCAAATCGCATACAGCTGTACTACAGTACAGTGGTGAAAAAGATTAAGTGTTTGCTCCTTGGCTTGAGTTAAATCTGTAGGCAGTTGTAGCCTAGCGGTTAAGGTACTGGACTAGTAATCAGAAGATCGCTGGTTCAAGCCCCACCACTGCTGCTGGTTACTGCGGTTGGACCCTCATTTGCTCAGACTGTACACTGTCCCAGTATTGAACGTCGCTTTGGATAAAAGGCATCTGCTAAATGACAAAAATGTAAATCTGGAATCTGCAATGGAATCTGCGGTGTTCTGCCACCTACCAAATGCATATCAATAGGTGGACTGGCTCATTTAAATAGCTCTTTGGTGCCAGTAAGTAAACGAGTGTATGTGTAATGCTTTGTGATAGATTGACATCCAGTTAGGTTGTAGTGTCTTTAATGATGTTTAGGATGTTGCATGAACAAAAGCAATGCTGCTTTTTTTACATAATGTGAAGTTTATATTATGCAATTTGGGACAGAGCCCAATCTCTGACTTTGCATTAGCTGTGTAGCTCCTGTCGATCCTGCTGTTGTAGCAAGTTGAATTTGGTTCTTGCTCATACTACAACTTTTTTTCTTATGGTTGCTCCTGTATTTAGGGTATAGGTGTTACCACAGCTGATCTGGTCCACATACCAGACATGGTGAAGTTTTTACCTCCCCAAACATTAGCCAATCATGTCCATGCAGACGGCGACCAGCTGATAGCACCACTGAGATTCAAACTCTGGATCCCCAGATTTCATCTGATTACACTTCAGTATTTCAGTACTTCAGAATATAATTTGTTTCTTTTTCCAACAATAACCCTAAATAAATAACATAAAAATACATCACAACTGTTAAATCCTACCATAATTTAATAAATATCTGTAATTAAGTTTCAAGACATATAGTGGATTTTTGGACTTTATTTGCCAATCACTCTACTCTTAATCACCCATAATGACAAAGTGAACACAGGATTTTGAAATAAAAATCCAAAAATTATTAAAGTATTTAGACTCTTTATTAAATACTTGGTTGAATCCCATTCGGCAGCAGTTACAGCTGCAAGTCTTCTTGAATATGTCTTTTTAAGCTTTGCACTCCTATATTCTTCATAGCAATTCCTATTAAGCTCTGTTAGACTATATTGTAAGTTTATATAAACTGTTTTTTTTTTCATATCTCTCTACAGATGTTCCATTGGGTGCCCATAGGAGTCCAGAGATTCTTGTTCCTCATGCTGGCAGATTTATTTACATGCTGTTTTGGATTAGTAATTATTTAGCCACAGAAAAAGAACAAGACTGCCATGAGATGCACGTTCCTTACGTATGAAAACATCTGTCCAACATCTGATCAGCCTTTTTCTAATAATTTTAATACCAGTAACCTAGAACCAGCACTGATTATTTTTTTTTATTTTTTTTACTAAAATTAAGTTATTTTTTAACAGACAAACATCAGCAATCAGTCAAGTGGAACTATCAAGTCTTCGATGTCAACAATTCTGGAGCCAGATTAAAATACAAAAACGAACTGGCTGTTCTGTAGTGAAAATGAGCAAAATTGTTCCAAACAAGATACAATACTGGCACTATGTGGGTATAAATAAGCACTAGATCTCAGTCCAGAAATAAATTGTGTGTCTTAAATAAGAGACCAGAAAAAAATTAAGTGTTTGTCTCTGGTAGCCGGACAAACAGCATCTCATATTGATCTAAGCATCATCTCCTCATTAACCACTGAGGGAAAGACAGAAAATCTGTGCCGGCTAGAACATGTGAACTTGATGAACTCGTTCCTGTGCCCATTTTTTTCTGATCAGGGACACGATGCAGAAATAAAATAAAAGAAAGGGGCGGCTATAGACACGTTTCAAAGGAAGTAATTATGCTACCTTATTGGTATGTGAATTAATTCTTTACATCTGGACACATCGACAGCAGATCCAGTTATAAATATAAGGTTTATAATCATTGCTCTTGGCCTATCAAGTCAGCAGGTTAGAATGAAGCCGTGAGAATGCTTTTAGCTCGGCCTTACATGGAATTTATTCGGAACAATAGACTGAGTATTTTTAAAACACTAAAGAAGGACTAGTAAAGGATGCTTAAACCAGTTTACTTAGTGGTCACTTTTGAACCTCTGAACAAGGACCTTAACACTCAACACTACACTGCATTATATTTAATAATGCAGTGCATTATATTTAATCATTTGAGCTAGCTATAAAACAATACATTAAGGCAGCCTTAGATTTCAAAAATAGTGAGGATGTTTTTCCAGTTAATTTATGAAAGTGTGCATTATCAAAACAAAAAAGCTAATGTCTTTTAAACATGCTTGTAAAACCATTTACAGAAAGAACATTTTCTCAATTGCAATTATTATTAATAATAATGAAATGAATATTGATATTAATAGTGCTAATAATATAATATTATAAATAATAACAACAACAATAATAATATGAATATTTAATGGCCAATAGGTTGGTTTGTTTGTTTTGGTAACGCCATGTTTTCACATGTGTGATATTCATGGCATTAACCAGTATTTCATGACCAGTTGAAGTTTCTTTTTCTCTAGTTCCTGTTGCCACAACCACCCGTTGATCAAAGGGGCAGAGGCTGTCATGCATCCCTCCAACACGTGCACAAGTAATCGCTTCTTTTCACCTCTCAGGAATGGGGTCTTACAGAGTGCAGTATCGCATATTATTATTACTATCACTGCCATCTGTGACCAGCCACCCCCTTTGCGGGCACCTACATCGGACAACAGAGGCTGCACTTGCACCACCAACAAGGAGCCCTGTTTCAGCAATTGTCCCTCCCCTTACAGACCCACAGCCAATCAAGATTGTGTGTAGATGCAAAGTCAGCCAACAGCAGACGTAAGATTAGAACTTGAGAGCTTGTGGTGTTACCGATGCACCCCGAGAGCTTAGACTTTTAATTTTTAAATCAGACATAACAGCATAATGATTTGAATCACAAAGACAAAAAATGCAAGACAGTACATGGTCCTAGCCATTGAGGAGACACATCGGTGCACCCTAAGTGCGGGTCCCAAGCCCAGATAAATAGGAGGGTTGAATCAGAAAAGACGCCAGTGTAAAAACTGTGCTAAAAAGGGACAGCAATAGCCTAGTGGGCGGAGCTTCGAGCTATCAGTCAGAAGATTGTTGGTTCAAATCCAGGCTCTGCTATGCAGCCACTGTTGGCCCCTTGAGCAAGGCCCTTAAATCTGTCTGCTACAGGGGCAGCGTACAATGGCTGACCTTGCGCTCTGACCCCAGCTTTCAAAACAATTTTATTGTACTGTACACGTGTATATGTATAAATGACAAATAACAACATTCATTCATTCATTCGGTGGCAACTCCTAACAGGAGCAGCTGAAAGGAATCCTTTATTTAAAATCTGTGCCTTGTTTTCTTGCGCTCTACTTATTTAGATCACATTATGTATAAGGATGTGATGAATATGCAAACATAATCAAGGTCAATGATAGATAAAAGGTAAAAACTTCCCACTTTCTATAGTTCCCATAATGTATTTTTTTATAGTCACAAAGACAAACATCTACATCTGAAAATACATACATACACACGTAGACTTACAGCCACCCACGCCTTCAGTTCCTTTATTCTTCAGTGCTAGCATGATTATCCTTTCATGGCATGAATCATGGAGCTGGCTAAGTGACCTGCCACCGCGCTGAGTCATTCTGCCTATAATGAGAGTAAGTAGTCAGACACGCCAAAGGAAAGCTACGTGTCACATCTCTCTGTCGACCCTGGATACTCTGCTCCGAGCCTGGCAACTGTCTATCATTCCCCTGTGAACGAGTCTGGATTTATGATGAGTGCAATCATGGTTATTTATCTGCGCTGTTTGAGAATGTGACGAATATATGATGCGACCGGCACGTCCTGAACTCCGGGGTTTCACACAGCATTAAATAGATCCAGTCATCCAGGTGAAATGGAATGGTGATGGCCAAGCATATGGAACAGTTTATGCATGCAGAGATGTTTATTTCCTGCTTCAGTACAGCGGTTGCCTAGGGGGAAGAGATTTGAGCTATCAGTCAGAAGATTGTCGGTTCAAATCCAGGCCCTTGAGCAAGGCCCTTGACTCTGTCTGATCCAGGACTGCCGTACAATGGCTGACCCGGTGTTCCCTTTTTCTCCCAATTTAGTGTACCCAATCTGCTGCTGGGGACCCAGATGGTGTCCAAGGAGGGTGTATATTCGCCTGACACACACTCCCTGCGAGGTGTGCAAGGGCAAGCCGTAGCCTAGTGCATGGGCAAGCCATAGTCTAATGGTTAAGGAACTGGACCAGTAATCAGAAGTTCAAGCCCCACCACCGCCAGGTTGCTGCTGTTGGGCGCTTGAGCAAAGCCCTTAACCCTCATTTGCTCAGACTGTACATTGTAACTGTAATGTAAGTCACTTTGGATAAAGGCGTCTGCTAAATGCCGAAAATGTACATGTAAATGTGCAGTACACCAATCACTTCATTCTCCCATACTTCAGTGGATCTGTGCACTAGGTCTACGCCCCAATCCCTGCACTTCTCCAATTACGCAAAGTCCTTACATGGCAAAGATAAACCTACCATTTATTAGTCCGGTATTTTCCCACCCAGCAGACTAGAGGCCAATTTTGTCTGCAACAGGCACTTGCCAATTGATCCTGCTTAGATTCAAACTCGGAAAATCCTGCTGCACCACCAGGGCGCCCTGCTCTCGTAGCTTTTTAATATGCAGACTATCGATACACACACCAAACACTGACTCACTTAATAGCATAAGTGTTTTGGATCCTGCGGCCAAACAACAGCCACCCCCGTGCGCGTTAGCGGTGGAGCATTGGTACACCATCCCACACATTCATGTTAGTAAAATCAGACTGATCGTTGATTGGCTGATTGCTGTGGACGGGTTAACAAATAACAATTACAGCTGGCACTCAGAGCTGTAGCGGCCCAATCACGTTTCCAGCGCAGTTACTCAACATATCAATACACAACACACAAATGCTCACCATGACAGATAAGAGAAAGCTTTTAGCAAAGTAAAAATACACACACAGAGACACCAGCTAATTAAGCACCACTTTAAGAATTTCAATAAGCTTCAAGCCTGCCCATTTTATTCAAGTTTATCCACTTTAAATAATTACAGTTACTAAGAATTCTGCAGTGCTGCATTTACAGTCCACAGGACTTTCTTTACAAATTGGCCCCATCCTGCCAACTAAATGTTTAATTGAATACAGTCATTCATCTACAGATGTCTGAAAAGCTTAAATGTTGGATCAAATTTCAATAGTTTGAGACTGTCGGGCCTCACTGCTTAAGCTTTAAAACCTTCCACAGAACTTAATGAGTGCCCGTCTCTTCCATCAACATATCAATTTATACTGGAGCTGAATATCTCTAGCTTGATTGTGGCTCGGCTAGCTGAAACTGACTTTGTTAGGTTTTAATTAAAATCTGCCAGCAGTTTGAGGAAATCACCACAGCACTCTAGAAAGGAATAGGAATAGGTCTTAGCAATTTTTTCCTTTTTCTCCTAATCCATTCGTTTCCAGTTACCCTGATTATATCTTCCTCCACTTCTGCAGACTCTTACTTTGAGGGATGTACCTAGCATGTGTAGTGCAAAACCTGCCGAAGCCGGGTTCACACAAGGATCATTATCACTCACAGTCACGCACTGATCTCCATTATTCCCGTCTCTGTGCAGGCGCCAATGACCAGCCAGCAGAGACTGCATTTGATATGGAACCCCCTTGTACCTCCCACCGGGCAGACACCCGGCGATAGCAGTGCTGCGATCTCAGCCATGGTGGACGTCTGTATTTTACCTTATAGCCAAATTTCATTGTAACAGTAAGCAGTCAGGTCCATATGTAGATATTGGCTGTTTTGGTTGTTTAATTGTCTACTAGAGAATAATGAAGTTTAGATTAAATAATGGGTGTCCGTTGCACATTTTGGCAATGCTTTAATACACACCTTTGTATTGAGGGCATTTGGATCCAGGTGAGTTGAATGGTAAGGAAACTACAGCCTTTTTTTTATTTAAAGGGACCAAAAGTAATTGGACAACTGTCTGCTTAACCCTTTCATAGCCAGGTGTGAGCCAGGTCATCCCCTCATTATTCCAGCTACAAATAAGGAGAAGTAGAGAAGGATCTCAGGCATAGCATTCACATTTTGAATCAAAAATTAAATTCAATCAATAAGAGACAGAGCAAATCATCAGATGTTGCCAAATCAGATGGTGCAAAGGTTAATTAGTCATTCATTTACTGTCTGTTTTATCACCACTTGATCCTATTCAGGGTCTGTGGGTCCGAAAACAACCTCTAGGGGCAGGAAACATCCTGGACAGGTCACCAGTTTATCACAGGGCAAACACACATTCACACATACCTAGGACACACATGGAAAATATGCACTCCACCTGGGAATCAAACCCCAGTGCTACCTACTGAGCCACCAAAATGACTGCAAGACTTAAAACAAGTGCAGTTGAGGAAAACCCATTTACAGCAGTTGGTCCGATCAAGAGCACTTGAGTCTCTGTTTTAAAGTCAATAATTAAGAGAAGGCTTCTTCAAAATAAATACAGAGGGTTTATCTCAAGATGGAAACCAATGAAGAGTCTTAAAACACAAAAGCCAGATCAGAGTGTGTAAAAAAACCTGAGAAGCGTCTACAGTTCTTGAACAGCATCGTTTGGACAGATGAGAACAAGATAAAACAAAGATTGTACCAAAGTGATGGGAAAAGAAAAGTATGCAGAAAGAAGTTGCTGCTCATGATCTGAGGAACAGCACAATATCTGTTGTCGCAATGCGTCGTTGTCGCATTTTTCCTTTCAAAATTGTCAACACATTCAATATTGGTGACAGGTCAGGACTGCAGGCAGGCCAGTCCAGTACCCGTACCCTCTTCTGCCGTCTAAAGGATCGAAGATCATGGGCGCTCAACTTAAGCTTGCACCCTTGGCCCTTACGCACTGAAATTCCTTCCGATTAATTTAATGGTTTAATAATATTATGCACTGTAGAGGGAGAAATATGCAAATCCCTTCCAATCTTTCTTTGAGGTACATTGTTATTAAATTTTTCAATCATCCTCACACATTTGTTGACAAACTGGAGATCCTCTGATTATCTCTGCTCATCAAAGACTCCTTTCCTGGATGCTGCTACCAAACCATGATTACAATCACCTGTTGGCGTCACCTGTTTGGAATCACATCATTGCCCCCCGTCCCAACATTTTTGGAATGTGTTGCAGGCCTGAAATGCAGGCATGGAGGTATTTTAATAAATGAAATGAAGTTGAGCAGATAAAACATGAAATATTTTGGGTTCAAACTGTCTGCAATGAAATGAAAGTCAAAGTAAATGTAAGAAACACTGCATTCTTATTTTATTTGCATTGTCCATACTGTCCCAACTTTTTCTGATTTGGGGTTGTATTATCAAGTTGCAAATGGATAATCATATTCTATATAACCTTTAACTTACCTGTTTAGCCAGTGGCTCAGGTCAGGTAGGTGTGCCCACTGCACTCCGGTCTGGTTAAGAGACCTTAGCATTCGACAGCATGCCAAAGTAAGGAGGGGGGTGACCAGCGCAAACCACTTCTCTGAGTCCACACTAATCCCAAGCTCACCCTTCACAGGTTTTCGGGATGAGTCTTTTTCATCTACAGTGGAAGGCAGAAGAGGACTTTCATCTCCCTCCTCAGTTGGGCTTCTCTTTTCTCTAAAGTACTTCCTGCAGACATCCTGGAAGACTGCGAGGCAAAGTGTGTTGAGCAGGAAGTACCAGGTCTGGTGCTCCTCCTCTACAAAACTGCTGGAGGCCAAGCTGAGTGTGTGACCTAAAGTGCCGACCAGAAGCAAGATGTCCAGTTCAGACAGGGTCCAGTCTGAGGAAGAGACCTAGAAGAAAAAAAAACAGATTTTATATATTATTATTATTATTATGTATTTTGTTTGTTTGTTTGTTTTATTAAGATTTTAACATCATGTTTTACACTTTGGTTACATTCATGACAGAAACGGTAGTTACTCATTACACAAGATTCATCAGTTCACAAGGTTTGTTGATGCATGCTCAATAATCCAGGTACACAAATCCACAAAGTTGAATCAGTTCATCTGGACACAGTTATTTCTTCTAGTTTTTAAGTCTTAAGTTTTATTTTTACTAAACATAGTTTCTCTTGCTATTTATATTTTATATTTTATTATGTTTACACACACCGAGACCTGAGTAACTGCATTTCGTTTTAATCATGTACATGGTTTTGAATGACAATAAAGCTGAGTCTGAGTCTGAGTCTGAAGTTTGTTGTAGAGATACGTTTCGTCACTCAATCCGAATGACTTCTTCAGAATTCACAAGGTTATATCGAACACAGTCTTGGACAATTTAGTATCTCCATTTCACCTCACTTGCATTGTCTTTTGACTGTGGGAGGAAACTGGAGCTCCCAGAGAACACCCACATGGGGAGTATTATGTATTTATATTTACAATAACTATCACCGTATGATATGTAAAGGTACAAGCTTTTATCTTACTCTTGTTTTGTGCAAGTTTAGTACATGCTGAGAACTAATTAAACAACTTAATTAATTAATTAACAGTAATGGAAGTGTAAACAAGTCTGGAATGCAAAGAGGTGTAAAATGTATTTGGTGCCAATGGAGCTGCCAAAATAACCTGCAAGTTTCCCGCTGTGCAGGATGCAGAATAAGAAGGGGGTCAGCTTACCCAATTCCTGCTTTCAAATGAGTCGGAACAACCTTACTGCCAAAAACTCATTTTACCTTTTCTTACTGTTCCCAATAGAGTCTTCATGAGCACATCACTGATCCACTATAATATGTGAACACTTGGGTATGAGCTTGGTGAACATCTTATCCCAAAATCATGGGCAATTAGTATGGAATTTACCCACACTTTGAGGCTATAACAGCCACCACTCTTCTAGAAAGACTTTCTGTGGGAAGGCAGTGTCTATGGGACACTTCTGTGTTTAGGAATTGGGCTTCATTGACCTCAGAGATGCTTTAAATGTAGTACACAGGAGCTCTAAGTACATTACAGATTACATTTTATGCTCATTTCCTTCCTCAAGATCTTCCACGGTCTCGCTGTCACTAAGAACTATCAGCTGATCATTCTGGAATAAAATCAGACTTCGTAAACCTTATGCTAACACACAACGGCCATAGTCTCCTCAATGCAGCTCACTAAGGATTTGATTGAAATAGATATTAAAGCCCTAAAAGCTGCCAGTTAAGCTGAACTTTGATGGCAAGATCCAAAAGACCAAGGAAACTACATAGGACTGTTTGTATACTGGCCAGAAAGGCAAAGCTAAAACCCCACATGACCTGCAGGGGGTTAAGCTGACACAGTCGTGGTGAGGCGACGTTTTACTGAGCGGAATTGCCTGCACACACACACAACCAGCATGAAAGAGTCATCAGAAGTGAACCCTACCTGCAAGCTTATTACAAAGGCGATGCCTGCAGCATGCAAAACAGCCCCCAGATGAGCCAGAGGTATTTAAAAACAAGTGCTGTGGACTGATGGGTACAAATGAAACACTGGTTACAATCACCACAGGTATATTTGAAGAAAGGAGCAGTATTTGATCAAATGAACACATATTAAGCATGATGACACTGTGGCAGTCAGTGGTACATGAAATAATGCAACTAATTTAACCAGTCGAGAAGCTGAAGTCACCAAAGCTGGAAAGAGGATTGATTGAACAATTGGACACTGATCCAAAAACACTATGAACTATCACATGATTTTATCCTAAGTGACTTACAATTGTGATGAATACAGTCTACACAATTTATGGTTAAGGGTCCAACAGTAGCAACTTGGCACCAGCAAACGTCCTATTACTGGTCAAGTACTTTAACCGCTAAGTACCGTATGTCATACGTAATTTATTTTGGTGATAGTACACATAATACACAAGTATGACATGTAACATACGAGGGTTCTTCAATAAGTTTTTGCACTTTTTTAAACTCTATTTATTAAGAATTTCAAAAACAAATGACATCACTTTTCTACATAATCACCTTTAAATGCATTTCTCCCAGCATCGTACCAACTTTTTAATTCCATCAGCAAAAAATGTTTTTGGCTGAGCGCGTAGCCACTGATGCACCTCTACTTTCACATCATCATCATATGAAAATCTTCTTCCCCTTAAAGGTTCTTTAAGCGTCCAAAAAGGTGGAAATCAGATGGCACTAAATACAGACTATAAACATCTCTCTCAGTCTCTCAGACACAACCAATTCTTACTTCAATTCTTATACACTGATCAGTCATAACATTAAAACCACCTCCTTGTTTCTACACACACTGTCCATTTTATCAGCTCCACTTACCATATAGAAGCACTTTGTAGTTCTACAATTACTGACTGTAGTCCATCTGTTTCTCTACATACCTTTTGAACTTGCTTTCAACCTGTTCTTCAATGGTCACGACCACCACAGGACCACCACAGAGCAGGTATTATTTAGGTGGTGGATCATTCTCAGCACTGCAGTGATACTGACATGGTGGTGGTGTGTTAGTGGGTGATGTGCTGGTATGAGTGGATCAGACACAGCAGCACTGCTGGAGTTTTTAAATACCATGTCCACTTACAGTCCACTCTATTAGACACTCCTACCTAGTTGGTCCACCTTGTAGATGTAAAGTTGTTGCTGCCGTTTGAGTTGGTAATCTTCTAGACCTTAGTCAGTGGTCACAGGATGCTGCCCATGGGGCGCTGTTGGCTGGATATTTTTGGTTAGTGGACTATTCTCAGTCCAGCAAGGACAGTGAGGTGTTTAAAAACTCCATCAGCGCTGCTGTGTCTTATCCACTCATACCAGCACAACACACACTAACATACCACCACCATGTCATTGTCACTGCAGTGCTGAGAATGATCCACCACCCAAATAATACCTGCTCTATAGTGGTCCTGTGGGGGTCCTGACCATTGAAGAACAGGGTAAAAGCAGGCTAAAAAAGCATGCAGAGAAACATATGGACTACTGTCAGTAATTGTAGAACTACAAAGTGCTTCTATATGGCAGAGCCTGGATTTGAATCCAGAGTCTTCCGATTGATAGCCCAAAGCTGTATCCTGTATATTGTAAGCTGTATATTACAAACTTTTTTTTAATATCAGCTATGGATGATATTATAGAGAAACTCTGTACTGTATGAGTCTTATGGACTATTAGTCATCAAGTAGAAGAATCTTCTAAAATATTTCTGCTACATTGATTTCTGAGGGAAAACCAGTGATTATAAACCCTCAAAAGCTTTGATTATTTTTCTTTTGAGTTATGTACAGAGTAACAAACTCACACAGCCCACATTGTCATGTTCAGTAATGAATACCTAATTAGTGACTCCACGCCTGGACCACATGATGAATACAGAAATGCGTAACCATGACACCAGTTACCGTGGGGACCTCCTATGTCTTTGGAGTTTGACAGGGCAATGCTGCAGCGCCAAACGATCTGCCATCCATCACCCGCAGCACCACTTGAAATTGTTTGAACAACAGGTGTTTGTGTAAGCTCATACCTGGACCGGGGGAAAATGATGCCGTAATCTGTGTACAGAATATAAATAATCTCTCTTGTTCTGTGTTCTATTTTATTCTGGGTCACGGTGGGCACAATTCGGGCGATATAGTATATATAAGTACTATAAGTACACTGATCAGCCATAACATTAACGCCACCTCCTTGTTTCTACACTCACTGTCCATTTTTTTTAGCCCCCTTTCATGCTGTTCTTCAATGGTCAGGACTCTCCCAGGACCACTACAGAGAAGGTATTATTTGGGTGGTGGATTATTCTCAGCACTGCAGTGACACTGACATGGTGGTGATGTGTTAGTGTGTGTTGTGCTGGTATGAGTGGATAAGACACAGCAGCTCTGATGGAGTTTTTAAACACTTCACTGTCACTGCTGGACTGACCAACCAAAAATATCCAGCCAACAGCGCCCTGTAGGCAGCGTCATGTGACCACTGATGAAGGTCAAATAATAATACATATATACAGAGAAATTTTAGTATCTACAATTAGGAGGAACTGAAACGTCCAAAGGAAACCCACACAGACACAGGGAGAACATGCAAACTCCACACAGAAAGGACTCAGACCGCTCCACGACCTTCTTGCTGTAAGGCGACAGTGCTACCCACCGAGCCATTTGTCTGGAGTGAACTACACAGAGAATTTAGACATTTTAAGTGAGATTCCAAACCATAGGAGTGAAAGCGTTCAGTTCGAAGGGAACTTCAAGCTGGCACATTGCCACTGCTGGATCGCTGCCAACGCTGTGTTATACACAAGGCCCTACCTAAAATTGTGTCACAAACCGTGAAAGGAGTCTTTACCTGTGTCCTGCATAGAGTTCAAGTGCCTCATGTTTACTTGTTAATTTGCACTATGAGGCGTCCTAGCAATCCTTCGGCAATTCAGTTAGCAATTGGTTAGTCAAAATGTCCAAGATGTTGAAATCTAAAGCAGCTAAAAACATGATTTGGGTAACTAAGGGAAAACTCCCAACTAATGTTGTGGACTTGGGGGGTGGGGGTGGGGTGAAAACACGATTGGAAATTTTCATCTTTGAGACAGAGCCTTGCACTGTCACTGGATGTTTTAGGTTTACATTCAACCGTTAAGGAAGGCTGTGCTGTGTATTGTAGCTTCTATTTATTCTATCATTTAATTTATAAGTGTAATTTAATGACCGCTGTGAAACGTGGCTCTTTCCTTTAAAAATCTGTGAAATCTGTGATTTTTTAAAAACGATATCAGTTATATTAAGCACCTTTTCTTCTGTGAATTTAGAAGAGCCCTAGTTATACCAAATAAAGTAATTTAACTCTAGGAAACACAAGAGCAGCGCTTAGGGACCCTGTGGAACGGGACGCAGCTTCTGTCACGGGAGAGATGTGACAGAGTTTGTTTCTCCGATCTTGATTTTGGTTGGCTCCGATTTTCAAAGTCGAAACACAGTGAGGCTACAAAAAAAAAGCACCCAGTCTTGCTATTTATATGCTAATTCTGCAACATTGGTACAGCCTGCGAGCATGAGATCCCCTCTGTTGATAGATTCCATTTGTTATTTTGAGTACTTTGCGTCTTCTAACCTCACATCGCCGGCAGCTTATCAAAAACTGCTACGTGAAATAGCTGTCGTTTTTTCTACGACTAAGAGAAAGTGAACCAGTGGGCCTCCCAAGGATAAGTGTAAAAGCCCTGGCAGTGAGACACAGAACAACCTTCTGAAAAAAATCCCCCCTCTCGTCTCTGCCGTCCTTTCATCTCCCGGTGGTACCGCGTTCAGAAGTCTTTAATAGCACAGGATGTGTTTTTTATTCAGCAGGGCATCGTAAGATTTCAGCAGAATTCACGGAGCAATCGATGAAAGCAAAATTAAATAAGCAATTCAGGATCATAATTAATGTTCAACACGCGCATCCACTCTCTGTTTTTTATCTCTCCAGAGACTGTGGATTATTGCACCGCAGTAGAATTAACATCATTATAATTAGAAAAGCATCAAGTGAGCACTAAATGATTATTACAAATGCAGACAAGTCCTCATACTAATTAGATATCACAGATCGCAAACGATTAAAAGGCCAAATCAAAATTCCCTAGAGCTGTACACACAGGCTGGGTGGGTAACACTGTCACCTCACGATGCCCAGGTGGAGTGGTACAAGTCCTTTCTGTTAGGAATTTAAATGTTCTCCTCTTGTCTGTGTGGGTTTCCAGACAGGTTAATTGGAGATACAAAATTGCCCTGAGTGTGTGTGTGTGTGTGTGCACCCTGTGATGGACTGGCGACCTATCCAGGGTGTTTCCTGCATTTTACCCAGTGAATCGGACCCACCATGACCCTGAATAGGATAAAGTGGTGGTAAAACAGACAATGAATGAATTAATGCACTCACACATGGGCATGAGTTATATGTACTGTATGGCCAAAAGTATTTGGTGTTCCAGCCACACCCAACAGATGCCAAATGGTATGGAGATTTTCTGTTTCAGCATGACTGTGAGCAGAAAGTCCACAAGAAATTTGTAAATCAGCTGTTTCCCAGTTTATGAGCCCGTCTTTGTGAGGTCTAGCAGTGTGGTAAATGAGAATTCAAACTTTGGGTGCTTTAAACTTGTAGTTTGGTTTCTTTGGTCTGGACCAGACATGACTATTAGTGTTCACACTCACAAATTTACAATTAAATCAATATAAATTTGAACAAATAAATAAATAAATAAAATGTCGCATGATGCATGTATGACTTATATTTTGTAAGGCAGTCATCAGAATCAGGGTTGTGTATACCAGGTGGTTTTATTACCAACTGGAAAGCAAGCAAGGTGGTAAAAGGACAGCGGTAGCACTGTAGTTAAGGTACTGGACTAGTAATCAAAAAGGTTGCCGGTTCAAGCCACTCTACCACCAAGTTGGCACTGTTGGACCCCTGAGCAAGGCCCTTAATCTTCACTTGCTCAAATCTTGTTCAGTCATAATTGTAAAAATAGATAAAGGCACATCATCCTATGACATCACATCCTGTGTTTGGTTCATTTAGAGGCCTTTGGTTCATATTGTGTTCATACCTGAAACGAATCGCACCGGAATTCACTCAGAAATTAACCGAGACCTCAGCTCTGCCATACTGCTGGGCAACTATATGAACAATGATTGGCTTGTTGTTCATACAGGGAGGAAAAAGCTGGATAGGGACCTCACAACTGATGCTGTTAAGACCTCTGCTGGCTGACTGATGGCATCTGCAAAGGGTTGGGGGATCAGCACCAGTAGAGAGGAAGCATAATGCAATCGGGTAAAAATTTAACGTGCTAAAAATCGGGAGAAAAAGGGGGGAGAAAATGCATAAAATATTTTTTAAAAGAGTCAAGATCAGTCCCATGGGTGCTTTGCAATACTGACTGAGTGTGATGATGATTCCTCAGCTCCTTCAGCTGCTTCTGTTAGGGGTCACCACAGCGGATAATTAATCCATATATTTAATTTGGCAGTTTTTTTTTTGTTTTATGTCAGGTGTCTTTTCTGATGCAGCCCTTTTATTAATCCGGGCTTGGGACCGGCACTAAGGGTGCACTGATATGTGTTTCCCTAATGACTGGTGCATGTTATGCCATGTGCCTACTGTAATTGTAGTGCCCAGTCCGGGATCAGAACCCCAGAATTACTACTGAAGCACTACTGTAACCAGCAGCTTGATTTTTACCATCATGCCACACCAGCTCACTACAATAAAGACAGTGTGTCCTTGTTTGTTACATTACATGCATATGATTGTTTTAAAGACACTTTACAGACATTTCTTTTTAAAGAAGAAGCCAGGTCACTGGCTTCATAATCATAATAATGATTACTCTACAAATGATTAATAAATCAGTGTGGTAAAATTCAATTCGATTTCCATTTAAACCACTAATCAAAATGAGCTAAAGGCAAGAATTAGCATAGAGAAAATGGTATCATGCTGGTTTATCTGATCCTGTGTAATTATCACAATCATGATAATGCGCTGGTTCTAATCTAAACACCCCAACATGAATAATGTACGTGAGCTGCTCTTCATAATTCTGTCCCTGTGCCAGTTCATTTCTTCAGACACATTTTGGCCAGGTATGGATGAGAGAGGAAAATAAGTCAAGGCAAAAAAATCTTTTTGCATCTTAATATATTTTACATAGACTATGATTTATAGTCTGTTCCTTCTTAAAGGCATACATACTCAATCATACACAATATGGTCAAAAGTATGTAGACACCTGACCTTTATTTTGTTGGACTTTCCATTCCAAACCATGGGCATTCATATTAATTCGCAGATATATTAGCCTTCGCTCTATTGGGAAGAATTTCCACAAGAATTTGAAGCGTGTCAGTGGGAAGGCCTGGCTCGCAATCAATGTTTCAATTCATCCCAAAGCTGTTTCAATTTATCTCGAAGGCCACAAGGGAACAGTCATGCAGGAACGTGAAATTGGCTTTTTAAAACCGTCGCCACAAAGTTGGAAGTATATAATCGTTATAAATATATATAAAGTACAGCGTGTGACCAAAAGTAGGGCAACACCACCACTAATAATGGGCTTAGCTAAGACTAAACCTACAATCAAGATACAAAATTCCAAGCATCAGCTGAAGTGGTATAAGGACCATCATTTGGTTTTCCTCTGAAGTAATAAATTACACTTTACCTACGTTTGACGGACGTAAGGAGGATGCTACATGCCTGAACGCTCAGAATGCAAATACTGCCATGCATAAAGAGAGCTTTATAAAAACAAACATTTAAAGTAGGGCTGTCGAAGTTAACGCGATAATAACGCATTAACGCGATTTCAATTTAACGCGATTAAAAATAATAGTGCCGTTAACGCAAATTCTAGTTAATGTTGAGACTTGACTGGTAGAACTACAACGCTCGGTTACATTATGTTAACATTATGTTAAAACAAACGTTTTAATGTCGGACTTGCCACCGTTTTTCATTTGCGGTTTGTTAACATAATGTAACCGAGCGTTGTAGTGATGCACTTATAAAGAAATAAATACACGCTATATTCACAAGTTGTCGGGAGCAGAACACTTTTATTAACTTATTCTGTTAAGGTACCAAATACCGGAAAGCTGAGTCAAGCACGTTAGTCCATGAACTATGGAAGCCCCAAAGGGTCAAAACACACTCACTTCGTGTAGAAACGGCCATCAAACCATTGTCACAATACAACCACAGAAAAGTCTGTTACAATAACTACACCTTATCCCACCTAAAGCACCGCTGATCTACAATGTTTGCTGATGGAGAAATTCTAAACTACAATCTGACATTTACTGCCTAGTATGTGAGTGAATAAAACTCCCTTACAGTTTTCTCTTGTCCCAGCAGTTTTTAACATCAGTACATTTAGCATAAAATGTGTTCACCATTTTAATTGTAACATTTCACATAAAAATCCTTGTTTTCTATAACATTTACACAGATTTTTTTTAATGCGATTAATCGCGATTAACTATATGAAATTCTGAGATTAATCGCGATTAAAAATTTTAATCGTTTGACAGCCCTAATTTAAAGTATATTTAGTGTTAACCAAGTGGGTAGAGCTTTGGGCTATCAATTGAAAGATTCGGTTCAAATCCAGACTCTGCCATGCAGCTACTGTTGGGTCCTTGAGCAAGGCCCTTAACCCTGTCTACTCCAGAGGTGCTGTCCCTGTGCTCTGACCCCAGCTTCCAAACAAGCTGGAATATGTGGAAAAAGAATTTTGTTGTACTGTACTCGTGTATATGTATTTATGACAAGTAAATGCATTCTTCTAATACTGAACTCTACTGACCTGCAAAGACCTCCTACTTTGACCTCAACACTTTTTGATGTTAACTGGAATGCCAAATGTAAGCCAGATTTAACGGCACACTTCAAAGCCAGACCTTAGCCAGTCTGAGGTACTAGATATAATTTGATAAGTTTAAGGTCAAGGCTCTATGTAGTCCGTTCCAGTTCTTTATCAAAAATCCAGAATGGTCACGCTTGCAGGTTGACGTGGTTAACATTTTGTGTACCTGAGGAGTTAAAAGCAATAATCCCTTAAGGAAAGGTCAGTCATAAAATGTTCATACTGGTAAAAATAATAATAATAAATAAACCGAATCCCAACAGGTAACTAATAAATAAATAGTATGACTTTAAATTAGTGCACAACAAAGTGTAATTTCCAATCTAACATCCTAATAAGTACTAATAAGTATGCAGATTAGGATGTAGCATCATTTTTTTATGTGTAATAGCCTGACAAATCATAAAAACGGAAACGTTACCATCTTACCTTGGTTGAAATAAATTAAAAATAATAGTTATAATAAATAAGTTAAAAAA